>NC_140954.1:120471122-121071122 GCF_014529385.1 Adiantum capillus-veneris
TCAATCACGCTAGCACCATTGTGCTTTCTACATGTAAAGTCATTGGTGCCTTGCCATAGAGATACACCATTTGCAATGAGCATTCCGGTACTATTGCACATATGTAGAAGTGACTTTCCATAGTGATCCACTTCTTTTGCATCATTAGAACTTCGATTATACATGTATGAGTCATCCACTCTTCTTGATACATGCGGCATGTCGACTTGTTGTGTGTCGTGTTGTAACATATTTGTGCGAGCATTCATGTCTCCAAAAACAATGACTTCACCTTGATCCTTGTAATGAGCAATGTCTTCCTCTAGTTCAACAAAGGGCTGATCTCTATCCATATTCAAGCGAGCATAAAAGTTGGAGTCATAGTGAGGAATGTAGCAGCCGGCCACAAACATGACTTGACCATTTGGTGGGCTGATTTTCAGCCATAAGTAGCGTTTATACTTATCTTCTTTGACAATGGAAACATCTTTCAAACCCTTTTTGGTCATACATGCTACGCCTCCTTGGCCTCTTCGTTGCTTTGCATTTTTGGCCCACATCAAAGAATGCACATCGTATTTGTCAAATCCAAGAATTCGTTGCGCATCATGCTCCCATGTTTCGACAAGAAGTATCACATCGGAGTCATTGGTAAGCTCATCAATGCCAATTCCCGCATTCCATGGATACCCGTTACAATTCCAAAAGCTTATTCGCAAGCGTGAGTTGGTCTCATAGATCATGTGTCCCTATTTGTTGGGTGGACTTGCATCCTCCTCAAGTGCCTTTTCTTCTTGAGATGATACCTTAACCTTCTTGCTTCTTTCCTCGTATGCTTTGCGACGTACATTTTGTTGCATAAGAGTGCGATCCTCATATACATTACAACCCGTTCCTTTGAGGTAGATCCAACCATTGTCAAGGATGATCTTTCTCTTTACCTCATCAGCCATGGTACATACAATAGGTCTTTCTCCCGAGCGAGGGACTCCTTGTTTTCCAACTCGATGTGCACCATAAGCCATGATTCCTGACATGCCAAAGTGTGTAGCAAAAAACTCTTCAATAGCAACCGCAAGAGATTGGGGTGTTTCCATGCTTTCCTCCTTGATTCCACGAATGACGATGTTCTTTGAGCGTTTTTGTCGTTCTTGCAATTCTTGAGTGTCCACATTCTCTACATTCTTTGCTTGGACAACGGCTTGCGTGATAGGAGATGTAGAAACCACATTATCCTTACATATATCAGCCCATGATTTGGATGCATTTCTCATCTCACGTACATCATGTCGTATTGTATCTATCGTTTCCTCTTTCAATACATGATCACTCTCAACTTTGCTCAAGCGCTCTTTCACTACATTCATGTCAACAAGAGAGCGTTTACATTCTTGAACTTCATTCTCAAGATGCATCAAGCGTGTAACTACATTCTTACCCATGTTGTGAGATATATCTTTTGGGATTGTTCCGATGGCATTAAAAATTTTCTTCTTGTTTATCTTCTCTCTCCTCTCTCTCTCTCTCTCTCTCTCTCTCACTCACACACACACACACACACACACACACAAGAGGAGAATTAGAAATGTTGTAGGAACATCCAATGAGATTTCAAAGATCTATCTGATGGTAGAGAGAGAGAGAGAGAGAGAGAGAGGCAGACCAATCATAGCCATCTATATTTTCTTTTCAAAAAAAATAAGAACAATGAGTTCGCTTCTCCTTTTTAAATGTCCACCTGGGATAGTCACTTCAACTAGAGGGTTTTTTTTTTTTTTTTGGGGGGGGGGGAGCATAGAAACTTTGAATGTCATAGTTACTGTATTGGAACAATAGCAAGATGCCTCTCTCTGACAAATGTGACAAACTCAAGACATATGTAACAAATCTTTCCTTCAAGCATATATATGTGTGTATGTGTGTGTGTGCGCACGCGCGTGCTATGTGTACATATAGACAAAATTGGAACATATCATGATGTCTCAAGACCTATGTGACAAATTTTGCTTCAAGCATATATATATGTGTGTGTGTGTGAGTGTGTAATAGCAGTTTACTAAGTTCTTGACCATGCTTCTGAATGTTTCCAAGTGACTTACAGTTCATTACGGTGATTTAGTGCTTTACATAGCTTTGTGAGTGATTACTTATAAGCAACTTTAACCACTTAACCATGCTCTATAGTGCTTGATAGACTTTACATGTGATTACAAGTACAAGTGCCTTTGAGTGGTTCATAGTACTTCCAAGTAATTCCATGTTATTCCAAGTACATATAAATGTTTCTATGTGCCTCCGAGTGCTTCTAGATGCTTCATAGTGAGTTTAAGTACTTCTAGTGGTTATAAGTTCCTTCTAGGTGGTTCGCAGTGCTTCTAGGTGCTTTTGAGTGCTTCTAAGTGCTTTGTAGAGCTTCCAAATGCTTTATAGTGCTTCAAAGTGATAATAAATGCTTCTCAGTGCTTCTAAGTGCTTAAGGGTCTTCTAATTGCTTCATAGTGCCTCTAAACACTTCCAAGTGCTTCATAGTACTTCTAAGTGCTAAGTGAATCTACGTGCTTCATAGTGATTCTTAATGCTTCTAAGTTCTTCCAAGTGCTTAGTGATTCTAAGTGCTTCTAAGTGCTCCATAGAGCTTCTAGGTGTTGTGCTTCTAGGTGTTGCTAAGTGCTTCATAGTGTTGAACTAAGTGCTTCATAGTGCTTAGTGAATCTAAGTGCTTTATAGTGCTTCTAAGTGTTTCCTAGAGCTTATGAGTGCTTCTAACTCTTTCTTAGTGCCGCTAAGTGTGTCTAATTGTTTAATGAAGTGCTTCTAAATGTTTCTGAGTGCTTCTAAGTGATTCTAAAATATTCTAGGTTATTCTAGGTGTTTCTTAGTGATTGAAATTTCTTACTAGTGATTCCATGTCATTCCAAGTGTATCTAAGAATTTCCAAGTGCTTTTGAGTGCTCTAAAGCGCATCCAACTGAGTCCAAGAGCTAAATAAGTAATTCTAAGTTTTCCAAATTGTGCTTGTTAGCGGGACCCAATGCTTTATACTGCTTGAGAGTGTATCATAATGATTAACAATGCTATAGATTGCTTGAAAGTTATTTATAATTCTTGATAGTGTTTCTAAACGCGTCATCTATTTCATAGAGAGACTTCTATATGCAGTTATGGAAGGCTCATCCAGACATAAGCATATCCCTCAGATGTTTTGAGGGTCTAAAGCGATACTTCACACACAAGTTGAAGGATTGCAACACTTGTTGTTGTGAATACCATGTGCATCTTGTATACTTCAAGGAAGCCCTCAATCACTTGCGTCATGGAAGATATGGACTACATGGCTAGTCATGTAGTTTGTAGGTGTCTTGTTTGGAGTCCCCGTGATGGAACAACACAGTGCACATCATCCAATTCCACATTTCCAAGCGTAACACACCTATGGGAGTCTATATTGTGCCCAAAACCCGTTGACTCTACTTATCACTATAAAAAATGTCTTTTGGGAGCATGCAAACGTTGTGGCATTAAACATCTCTCAGTGTGCCTACCTAAGTTGCATTGTACATTATACGGTGTACATATAATACGCTTTAAATGGACATATTATATGACACCTATCTTTATTCGACTGTATTATACGGTGCCACATCAGCAAAACCACCGTATCGTATAATCTCTTAGAATTTTGATCAAAATAAAGCTCTTTATATACCGTGAAAACGGACCACTTTGCTCATTCTATTGATCTCTCTTCCCTTATCTCATCTATAGGTGAGTTTTACAACATCAAGAAAAATATAAAAAAGTCGGTTTAAATTTATTCATATAAGTTTTTTAGTAAAAATTTAGAGCTTTGGATTTTTTTAAAAATTTGGCTTTGGAGTTTTGAGTTATCTGCTCTGTGTGAAGTATATCTTACATTGGGAGGTAAATTAAGTAAGATAGTTAATGACTACTTGACTTGTGTAGAGGAAACTCACATTTGGAGGTGATTTAAGATAGTTAAAGTTAGCAGTTATTTTCTTTGTGTTGAACTATGTTCACACTTAGAAGTAACTTTAGTTAGATAGTTAAAGTTAAGACTTACTTGTTATATGTTGAACTATGTTCACACCTGGAAGTAACTTAGGTTAGATTTATCTAATGATTGTCTGTCATGTGTAGAGTAATACTCACACTACAGACAATTCAGGTAGATTAAATAATCATCTCTATCTTTGTGTAGAGGTATTCTCATACCTAGAAGAGATTTAGAGAAGTAGAGAAATCTGATTGCTTGCCATGTGTAGAGTTACACTCACACTTGGAGGTAATTTAGATAGGTTTTTTAAAGATATATTGCTTTTTGTAGAGTTTACTGACACTTGGAAGTTATTGAGACAGATTAAACAATTTATTTATCAATATTCGGATGTAAAGTGAAAGCTCACACTTGGAAAAAATTTATTTTTGGTATTTATAATTTAAAGAGGTTGAAAACGTTGACGAATAAAGTAATGTAAATGGTATTAGCGTTCGATTTTTAGATGTGTATTTAGTAATTAGTTCTATTTGACTTTGCATATCTTAAGAAGATGGTGAAAGGATACCAGTGGAACTACGTAGATAAATTGGTCAGTGGAAAGACTACATCAAAGTTGAGGTGTAAGACCTGCGGCCATAATTTTAGCGAAAATGCTCACAGGATAAAAGAACATGTGTTCAAAATTCCTAGAAATGTTTTAGCTTGCAAATACCCCCCAAGAGTTATAGAAGAAAAATTTCCAGAGTGGGCGTTCAGGGCAAAGAGAGCACATCTTGAGGGCAAGAAAAAGGGAGGTCCCAAAATGATGGCTCCATTTATGGCTAGGGACATCAAGATGACACTCAAGAATGATCAAAACCCTCACTTGACCCCTGCTTCAGATCAAGGAAGGTGTCATTCATCCTTCGCTGGGAACTGTAGCTCTAATCCTACCAGAAGCTCTGTTGACATAAGCCGAAGTGAAGCATTTACTGGAGGAGAACCTGCACCAAGTGATCCTACTTTACAACAAGCATTTGGGAAACAATGGCTGCTTGAACTCCATCTTAAGTGGGCGCAAGCATTTGCTGAATGTGGAATTCCTTTTAATGTCATTCGAAATCCTATGTTCAAAGACGCTTTAATGAGCACATCGAAGAAGGGTTTTGTGGTTCCTTATTATAATAAGATGCGTACAAAATATTTAGATAAAGTGAAAACTACATCAAAGAATATTTTAAAGTCTTTTGATTATGTGCCGGCGTATGGATGCACAATTGCTCTAGATGGTTGGACAAATTGCCAGAAGAAACCATTGATTAATGTGATTTTGATTTGTCCAAGAGGTTCCATCTTTCTTGAAGCGATCGATACATCCCTGAAAGAGAAAACTAGTGGATACCTTGTTGGTGTATATGAGCATTTGATCAGAAGAGCAGGGGGACCTAAAATTGTGACTACCATTGTCATAGATAATGCATCTAACAACAAAGCAACTGGAAAAGAAATTGAAGAAAATTATCCAGAGATTACATGGGTTCCATGTGCTGCTCACACTTTGAATTTTCTCTTAAAGGACTTTGGGAAAGTTCCTTCTATTAAGAAAACTCTTCTAGATGCAAACCACTTGGTGAAGTTTATAAGAGAGCATTCATTTTATTATGCTTTGTTTAGAACAAAGTCCCCAACCAAAAATTTACAGATTTTATGTGTGACCCATTTTGTGACAGCATATTACGTTCTCTCTACACTGCAACAGGTAAAAGTAGCCCTTGTTGAAACAGTGGCAGATAGAAGATGGGACATTTGGCTTGATAAATATCCCAAGTATGAACCTACTGCTTCCAAATGCTATCAGCTTGTAAACTCTCCTGTTTTTTGGAGAAATGTAGACAAAATTGTTACCCTTGTATTTTTAATTCTAAAAACGCACATATGTAAGACCCCCGTTCTGAGAAGAATTCATCGTGTGTAAGAAAAATCACTCACCAAAATATTCCTTTCTGCCAGAATACCATAGCCGGATGACGACCAAAAATTGATCAAAAAATGGACGGTAGATGGCCAGTGTTCTACATGGACTCATCTATCCATGGGAGGCTACACATGGGTATGTCTACACATGGACGGTTGCCTCCCATGAGAGAGGGAAGCCAATAGAGGGTCCTTTTGGCCTACAAATGTAGGCTTTTTCTACACACAAAAATAGTGGTGAAAGAGAATGAAGCAAGGAGAAGTGATTATGGCAGTGAGAGAATTAGATGGGAGGTTCATCAAGGGTTTTTCTAATCCCTTTGTAATTTACTTCAAGTTTGAAGTAAAGCCATAGAGTGGCCGCTTTCCTATGGCCAAAGCCCACACTTTGGTGAACCACGTATATTATATTTTTGTGTGTGAATTATGTCTCTCCATTAAGTACATCACTTTCATCGCTACCTACTACTCATTAACCCTAACAAAAACCTCAAAAAAGAAGTTAGATATGTACCATTCATGCTCCAGACTGAGTAACCTTAAAATTCAACGAGGTTCCAAGTTTCTCCAAACGTTTCTCTCAAAAACGTCACGACCATGATGTAAAATTTTGTATATCAAAAGGGTGATCACATTAATTAATCAGTCAAGTTTACAAATGGTTGTTTACTTTTGCTAGGGCTTAAACTGTTTACATCACCATGGAAATTTGTAATTGGCTGTTGGTTCCTCTTTCTTCTGAACTTTTGCTTCCTTCTCTCGCCTAAGATGCTATAATGTTTCCTTCTCCGCTCTCTCTCCCTCTCTAGCCAGTCCTTCTCATGCCTCTCAGCTTCTAGGTCGTCTTCCATTTGTCATTGCTGGTTTGCTTCCCTCCATTGGGGTTTGTCGTTTCTTTTCTGGTTAGCTACTAGTTGTCTTATGACTGCATCAAAAAATGCATCCTTGCCGATATCAAACACGTAGTCAACTGTATACGCTTGAAGGTCCTCCAATTGCAACAATAGAAATAGCTAGTTAGCCAAAGTGTCTACCAAGAAGACTTGTTGCCGCTTTTTAGGCTAGTGCTCCAACTTGGGAGCAAGAAGCCAAGTTTCTTCATCATTCTAACACGCTTTGTATCTACTATCATCAATGATAAGAGCGTTGTCGGGCATAAACTACGGGTTTTTTTCTCCAAAATACCTTCAAGCTTTTGAAGAGCACATGCTTATTGTGCATCTACCAAGACGTATGTGGCAATGTTAACGTGACATAACATGTGGTAGCAAAGGCCACTGCAATATGAAGACAATGTCTAGAATTCCTTTCTATTTAGGCCTCAGAAAACTACTCCTTATATACAGAGAAAAAATTGATGCACTAATCCAAGAACATGTGGTTGTCTTTGCGACAATACACTTCTCAGTGGTATCATTGACTGGTTGCATGCTTTACCATTTCCCCTGCATATGCAAGAGGCTTTTCACAAAGCAAGTCTCCACAATGGTAACCAATAGGCCATTTAAATCAAATATGAGGGACGCTTTTTGTCTACCTGCAACATTGGCACCCATATTGGGTCCGTCAACAAAAATGATGGCCCCAAAGGATGTACTCAATTGAAGTACTCTTTAAGTTTCCTCGTGTTCATAATCAAGCAGTCTAAACATTTCATGGACTCAATTCTCTCACTTTTGAGCCATCTAGCCTTTCTAATTCGCCACGTTCGGGCCTTTTCTCATGCAAGGGAAACAATGCGAGTTTCTTCTCCTTTGTAATGGCATGTTCATCAGCATCATTCATTACATTGGTTTCTATATCTTTAGTAGGATATGGAAAATCTAAATAAGCACATGATGTACCCGTTTTGAATAACCAAAATGCCTAGCTATTTAGAATAATTTTGAAGTGGCAATTTAATAACACTTGAGTCAAACAAAGGAAATGGACAAAAATTCGTTGTTCTATTCAATTCCAAAAGATAGTATATGCTAATGCACACTGGGATTACAAGGTGTTTTAGTTTCACACTAGTATACAGAACTGAGTATTACTACACATAGTTCATGCTCGCATGCTGATGCACATTGTGTTGTACACGTACATACAAACCTATGCACTAAGATTTCTACAAGCATTTCATGCTTATGAGGAAATATTTTGAGCTCTTGTGATTTGGGTTTGTCTTTTTTGTGGTCGATGATGACTTCTCAACCATCTCCACATCTGGGCTCTCCCTTTCTTTGAGATCTCATTCAGTGAATATTTTCTCGTGTCTCGCTTCGAAGGGTTGTCTCTTCTTTTCTTACTTTGCATGGACAAAAAGATAGCAGTAAGTACATAATGCAATTTGTAAAGTTCTAGGGTTTAGGAAGGGTGGAGTACTAGTAGTACCACAATGTTGCACTCGATTAGTGCGCTTCTTTTTGGAAGACAAGAAGCTCTAGAGAGTCACATCCTCGGGAAGGTCTGTCTATATAAATTGTGTATATCATGTGTATTCAAGGACTATTTTTAAATCTCTTTGTCTATAAATTTTTCACAAATAAAATACACCTTTTTTTAATTCAATTTGTAATTTTCTTCCCAATTTCATTTTATGGTACCCTTTTGTATGTGAAAATGTGAGAAAAAATAAAATTTAATAACTCCTACTGCACTCACGTGATAGTCACATAAATATGAAGTGACCCCCCTAGGGAGATTCTTGGACCTAACTTGTACATGATGTTTTTTCTATTGACCTCTTAGTCTCATCGACGACAACATCCAAATCTTTCCCACTAACCTCCAATGACAATTTCTTGTTAAGTATGGAGCCTGATTTACCCGTGTAATTTTTGTGGTAAAAACGCACATTTGTAAGGCCCCCATTATGAAGAGAAGCCATCGTGCGTGAAGGAAAATCACTCGCCGGAAACCAAAATTTTCACGGCCAAAATTCAGGGGCAACTTTAGAGGCCTCAGGGACGGAAGTCCCCGAGACTTTTTTTCCCCTTCACTGGAATATTCCTTTTTGCCGGAATTTTATGGCCGGACGACGGCCGGAAAGTGGTCGGAAAACGATCGGTCGGTTGGCCGATGGCTGGTGGCCGGTGGTCGGAAGTCAATGGCCGAGTGGCCGGTGGCCGAATTCAAAAGCGGAATTGCCTTCTCAAGGGCGGCCACACATGGGCAGATTAGAGGGTCCGATTTGGACTTATCTACACAAGGGCAGCTACACATGGCTGCCTCTCATGAGAGAGGGCATCCCTTTTGGCCTATAAAAGGAGGCCATTTCTACACACATTTCATAGTGTGAAGTTGATGCAACAAGGTGAGTGTGAGGTGGTGAGAGTGAATCAAGGTGGGAGCTCTATTAAGGGTATAATCCCTTTGTAAACTACTTCTTATTTTGAAGTACTAAAGCCATTGAGTGGCTGATTTTCCGTGGACGTAGCCCACATTGAGTGAACCACGTATATTGTGTGTACTCTCTCTCTTTCTATCTCTACTCTATAATCTCTTGTGTGTGAAATCTATCTCTCTCCATTAAGTAATCTACTAAAATATCTATTTAGCTACGTCATATTTCCTAACACTTCTCAACCAAGTGACTGTTTTCACATGTTCCGCTTCCAAGTGATGTCTCTTCTTTTCTAGCTGTGCATGGAAAAAAAGACAGCAATAAGTACATAATGCATTTTGTAAAGTTCTAGGGTTTATGAAGGGTGGAGTACTGGTAGTACCATTATGTTGCACTCGATTAGTGCACTTATTCTTGGAAGACAAGAAGCTCTGAAGAGTCACATCAATGGGAGACTCTTGGTCCTTCTCACATGATGTTTGTTGTATGGACTTCTCAATGCAATCAACGATAGCATCCAAATATTTCTCTCCAATCTCCGTAAACTCTTAGACCAACCTCGTTGCTTTTACCGAAGCCATCGCTACTTGGGAGACTTGATGTTTCACTGGGGCTCACACCTTGCACTGGGAGACGGCTTTGGGTGCCACAGGGACTCACACCTTGCACTTTGGGACTGCTTGGGTTTTCATGCATACTCTTACAATGTTGTGTGCCAGCAATCTTCAACGATGACTCAGCTTGTGAGGCTTCAAGACCACCTAGACAAGATGCCTATAAGACTTTCACAAGAGAAAGGCATCAACAAGAGCATCCAAATAAGGTCTTGGAAAAAATTCACAAATAAGGATTATGTTGGAAGTTGGACGTACCACATTATTGTCCCCATTGATGCATTGAATAGTGATGATGAAGAGGATGCTTGTACCATGCACTTTGGAATTTCTTGGGGTGTCATGCATACTTGAGCCATCTGCACCATCCTTTGGAGGACTCTTGCAATGTTGTGTGCCAAGAATCTTGAGTGATATTGACCCAGCTTGAGAGTCTTCACGACCACATACACAAGATGTGTAGAAGACTTGGACAAGAGAAAGGCATCATCGAGTGCATCCAAAAATGTCAACTTAAGACTTTCTAGGTTTGTCCAAAGATTTAATGGTGCACGGTGTGCCACGCTGTGTGAGTGCGCAAATGCGGTGCGTGTGTGGAGAGTAAGAAGGAGAGAGAGAGAGAGAGAGAGAGAGAGAGAGAGAGAGAGAGAGAGAGAGAGAGTAAGAGTACACAGGATGTGGGTGGAGCTCCCAAATCTCACTGTATGAGCACAATGTGAGAAAGAGTGAGAACTCCTTATTCTTTGTATGTGTAAAGAATAAGAAGATAAATGTGGGCGGTCTCACGGACACTAGCCATGGACACGGGCAAAGCACAGTGAGGCACACCGCCTTTACCTAACATTCTCCCACTAAAGGCTATGTGCCGATAAGTGGTGAGAAGACCAGCCTACAACTAGTATATACAAGAGGTGCGAGAAGACGGCTCTCAACCTATGCCCACTGGCTCACTCTATAACCACTCTAGTGTAGATGCAACATGCATACAACTAGGACTAGAGCTACAATGACACTCTTGATGCAGAAATCAAGTGACGACCTGCATGGCTCCACAATGCACAATGCCAGTGTCAGTCATCGCATGACTGACAACTCCCACTAGAAATGCACCAACTGCATGATCAAGATCAGGTATCGGGACCAAAAGGTCAGACATGAGAGACCCAAAAGCCAATGAAACATGCACTATGTACACCAAGCTATCCTTGTTAACAATCTCAGTGCCTATATGTATCCTCGTCACAAACCACTTGACTATGCATCTCCATGTCAGCATCGTCTAGCAAAGGCATATTTTCTGAGCATGACTACAAAACCAAAAAATCAGCACACTGCAATCACACACATCTGTCTAAAGGACATTGTTGCCCTCAAACGTATCAGACACATCATAGAGCAATGCATCGGTCTCTGGCTCAATTGATGTCACCTCAACTGATGACTGACCAAGCTGTGAATCCCCAGAGATACCATTGTCTACGTGAACGTCACCACAAGACAAATGCACAACTTGCTCTCCATGCATCACATCCTCAAAAGAGACATGCCTCGTCTCTTGCTCCAAACATGGCTTCAAATACACAGAGACTACATCAACTTGTGCGTCAGAAATATGCAAAGGGTATACAAGAACACTCCTAGCACCTATGGCTATCACCAGTGATCCGCTATGCATCTGAAATGATCGGTCTCCAAGCAGTACACCATATCCACTACTCTGCAAACTGACACACTCAAATGAGACTCTAGCTGAGTCCTGGTACACAACGTACATCTCGTAGCGTAAGCAATACACCGCTAGGTAAGGACATGCATACATCTCTAGCACCCTTTATGTCATATGCTGAACCATTAGCAAACTGCACACAACCAAGTTTCCCACTAGAGAAACAGAAAAACAAATCACGACGTGGTGTCACGTGAAAAATTGCATGTTCGTCTAGTAGAAAACACGTAGACAATGTGCTATCCCAAGACACAAAGTAGTCTGAAGGCAAGCTAAACTCAAAAGTGACATGTTCGTCACAAGCATACTCTCTAGCATCTGTCCTCATAGTAGCACCATGCATCTGCCTCTTCCGCTACCTCATACGCCTGAAGCAACGATGCCTAATATGCCCATCGTGGCCGCAGTGCCAACATGTCAGTCACGATCGTGAGCGAGAACCGCCTCTAACCTGAAGCATCTCCATATCCATGCTAAAAGTATGGCAAACAAAGTGGGAGGTAACTCGACCACTACACAATGCTCAAAAGTAGGATTAATCGCATCAAAACCGATGCTCACATATGCATAAAACAACTCCACAATCTGCAAAGTCTGCAAGCATAAATTGGGACAAACTGCTCAACCGAGCGTAAAGCACATAAACATATACACAAGTAGAGAGCAAACTAGCTCAAAACAGGTCC
This sequence comes from Adiantum capillus-veneris, assembly GCF_014529385.1. Classification (NCBI taxonomy): domain Eukaryota; kingdom Viridiplantae; phylum Streptophyta; class Polypodiopsida; order Polypodiales; family Pteridaceae; genus Adiantum; species Adiantum capillus-veneris. The sequence continues at coordinate 120,483,427 of NC_140954.1, forward strand.
CACAAGAGAAACTGCCTGCAGAAATTTGCTCAAACCTATGACTAGCCTGTATTGTATCCACACAAGCATACACAAATCCTCACTCCTGTGAGAGTGGATACAAGAACACCAAACCGTATCCAAATTGACAAAACCTGTCAAAAGTGAGAGTAAACACTTGATCACTGTCAAAGTGGGAATATATCGATCACTATACAAGATGGCATAACACTGCAAACTTTTATGGCAAGAAGATGGGGAAAAACGAACAGAATTTCCTTTGCAAAATGTGTCAAAACTCAACGCAAATTGCAAGCCAAAAAATTGTAGATAACTGCCAGAGTGAAAGTCAACTCGACCACTAAACCATCAAAAAGCAAACTGCAAATACGCATAAACCATGGTGAGAATCTTGGAAAACATTCGGCAGAGTTTTCCCTGGAAGCTTAGCAAAAACTCAAAAAATCTCACCAACTACGCATGACAATAGACACTGTCTCAATAGCAAAATCCACAAATGGTCTACATGCCAAAAGCTTGTCAAACTGGCTCACTCTTGATCGAGTAGCTCTATGGACGTGTACCTGTCCAAAAAAAACTGAAAATCTATAAACCTGCTACCTGCAAGCTATGGTTAGCTCAATGTGTATTCACATAATGCATACATAGCATGAAACTACACAAAACCGTGCTAAAAAAGCTCTCTGAGATGCCCCACACAATCAAACAATACGCGTGAAACCGCATCCGGATGTGTAACGATCCGAAAGTCACATCCCAAAGTATCACTTGCATACACAAAAAGGAGGAAAATTCTCTCTCAAATAGCACCACAGTGTGCCATACATATCCAAAGATGCAAATCGCATCACTCTCTACACTGTAGGAATCAAACTACAAAACCTTGATATGTCGAGATTGTTGACAAGCAGCTGCAGAAAATTCAGTGCTCAAAATTACAAAATTTTGATATGACTAGCGCGTCCGAAACGTGCCAAAACCTCAAGGTATACTCCTGGATCACATGTATCCGAGTCCGAGTGTGAGAGCTATTGCACCTGCTGTAATTCAAAGCAGAATTTTAGAAAATGGACATTGATCTTGACACCGTCGAGCCATATCCACCTCCACCAAGCTCAAGCCGCAATAGCCGAGCTTTGTCGCTTTTGTCTGGTCGGGAAGCCGTTGCATGCACATCGCCAAAGCTCTGATACCAATTGTTATTGCACGAATGCGGTGCATGTGCAGAGAGTGAGAAGGGGAGAGAGAGAGAGAGAGAGAGAGAGAGAGAGAGAGAGAGAGAGAGAGAGAGTACCAAGATGTGGGTGGAGCTCTCAAAACTCATTGTATGAGCACAATGTGAGAATGAGTGAGAACTCCTTATTCTTTGTATGTATAAAGAACAAGGAGATAAATGTGGACGGTTGGACACTAGAAGACGGGCATGGGCAAAGCATGGTGTGCGCTCCTTGCTGCACTGTCGAAGCAAGGGACTTGCCAATACACCGTATGCGAGCCACAAACGGCTCCAAGCACACAACAAGCCTAAACTAGCAAGCTCAAGAGAACAAAGGGTGTGTCACTCACCGCTCTACGCTCGCCTTCGTGGTGGATTCCTCGCCACGATGAAAAAGAAGCTGCAGTCGTGCCGCGCTCAACCGCTTTGCCGCCGTCGTGCCTTCGTAATGCTCGATCGCACACACACTCTCCCTCTCTCTCTCTCTCTCTCTCTCTCTCTCTCTCACACACCCACACACAAGGAGGTGAAGAAGAAGAAGATGGAGATGGAGCAAGAGCACTCTTCTATTGCACAAATGAGAGAATGAGTAAAAATTAGGTTTAGTTGGCTTTTATAGGAGCTCACCCCATTCACACTTGGGCGCCCATGCTTAGCCAACTAATCCCTTGAATGTCCCAGTTAAAGTGCGCCTCTCATCGGCGATCACTCTACCTTTCCCTATTGGTCTGACAAGCCCGGTACCTGACTCTAAATAATACATAATATGGTTACAGTGTCCGTCGTAGACGATAGGGTGTTTGTGAGCCACGAGGGTTAACATGCCCCCCTTCCTGATTTAGATTCCGTCCTCGGAAGCTATTGAGTTGAAGCTGGTTCGTCGAGGTGGAAGAGCATTTGAGATGAATGTCCTTAGCCTTCTTCAGTCACTGCAAAATCAAACAGCATTGGCACAGTAATTGCATTCTCTTAAAAAGCATATGCAGTTTTAGGTAGACAAATTGATTGGTAAAATAATTTCAAACAATTTGTTAGCAATGAACATTAAATTGCAATGTAATCAAATGCATAAACAGATGTAAAGCTAAAAAATTAAACAAGTCTGGGGTCGCTAATTTGACGGTCGAAAGGCACTAGAGATCGAATATTAATACCATGGGTAAGCTTCTTAATTATCTGTGGTCAATTAAGTTGTTTAATCGCGAGAGCCAAGTATTCATGTTCGAGGGATGACTAGAGGCTATATCTAGAAAACTTGTAGTTAAGCTACCATAAAAGGAATTTCTCATGAAATCATCGCCTGACTGATTACTTTTTCTTTGACCCCCCAAGGTCTTTTCACATTGATTCAATTTTGATGCGTGTGCTTATTTTGTATGCCTTGGGTTTTTTGCTTTTCAAGGAAAAGCGCCCACACTGGGAACCTCTAGGGCTCTAGTACCATAGGCGATACATGTGAGTGAAGTACCAATTTAAGCAGGGATTTCTCTTCCAGCTTAAAATTTTACATTGTGGCACTTTGATTTTTTGTTTGTTCATTTTCAGCATTTAAATTTTGTAACTTTGGGGGGTCATATAACACTGTTACCCTCCCCAGGCTCATCACATTAGTAAACTCCCTTTATAATACTTAAGCTAAAGGTCAATAGGGTTAAGCCCACTAGAAAGCCCTAGTACATTTCATACAATGCTGCCTAAATCGGATTAAGAACCTAAGTAACCATTGATTATTAGGAAGGCATTCCCCATGGTATTAAGAGAAGATTTCTAATACCTAGCTTGGTCAAACTAGCTTAGTCGGACTGCTTGATTTTTAAACCTAGACAAGTGATTATGACAAAACATTACATTGAATTAAATGTTTGATACTAAGCAAATGTGCTGAATATTATGCTACCAATCACAATCAAAGCAGACAATCATAGATGCAAAAAGATAAGGGCAATGCTAATGGACAAGAAACACCTGTTTGTGTTGATGGTCGTGCTTGATTTGAAGGTTCCATGAAGGTCCAAATCCTAACCACAGCAACACGTTCCTGTACACACTATGAAACACAAACAATACCTCTAGGAGGCACATCAGTGGGAAAAGAGAACTTCGCTAATCTCTCGACTCTAAAACAGAAACACTCCTATCGTACTAATCTTACCTACCCTCCATCACTCAAGTGATGAGGATCAAAGGTGTTTTATGGCATAGGTTTCTGTTTCACTGTACCAGATGTGACATGTGTAGGTCTGAGTCAATGTTTTGACTTTTAATGTGCATACTCGTTTGCTAATTGCTCTTGCTCTTTATTTTTTGTTTTTTGTGAGTATAAAGCTTTATATGTACATTCCCTAAGATTGGGAGATATAGAGGTCAGGGAAAAAGGTTGAGAGGGAAGCAAGTGAATGATGGATGTCCACAAACACTCCCCCCTTCCTTGGGTAGATCATACCGTTTGAAATGAGCTTGTCACCCTTTGAAACCAATTGTTCCAGTTGGTAATAGGTGAGGATTTTTGCCAGTAGTTTTCTATTACCCTAGGTGCCTCGTCAAGTTGTAAGGGTGGTAAGGTACTCTCCCAGGATCGAACTTGAAGTGGTTCATCAGGTGATTCTTGAACACTGGGAGGTGTGGATTCTTTTGTAGCTTCATGGAGGTCCACTACTATAGATGGAGGCTGTGTAGAAGCTTTTACCTCTATGGATGTATTACATGAGGAGCTAGAAGCTTCATGAGACTCCCCCCTTCCTGAGCTAGGTGGAACAAATCGTTCTTTCTTTGGTAACCAAACTAGCTCGGGAGCGGGTGTGTAGCATTCTGTGATTTTTTTCTTTCCACGATCATTGATTCGTTTTGGAGCTACGGGATTGGGCTCACTTGGGTCAGGTGTTAGGTAAGAGCACAATCTACGTTTTGGCACCCAGATTTGATCATTTCCTTGATAGTAGCCTTGGGCTTCCAATAGTCGTTTAGGGATCCATCGCAACATTTTCTTACTTTTATTGGAGCGAGTGGTACGTTTCTTACAAGGCTTCTGTTTTTTAGCACTAGCTATGGTCGCTAAGGAAGCTTTAGGGACCCACTTGTATGTTTTCTTCATTACATTAGGATGAGTCTTGTCGGAAGCGATATACATTGCTTGTAGCATATTTAAGGGTACAGGAATTTCATCCCCCTCAGGTGTTACCCAGGTCGTCCCTCTATTTCCCCAGGTATCTATGGTTGATGCTAGGTGGACCCAATCCACATTGTCCGATTCCGTCATACCCGGTAACACATCCATGTAAGGAGAATCTTGGCCAATGTCTGTATCCTTCTTACAAGTGTAACAATATTGTAGTGGGGCCGAGTGAACTGTGGTGTCAGAGCGATGATCAATAATGGTTTTACTCCCTAAGGGGTGTACCTTACCAGTCACCAAATCCACTCTAAGGACAGAGTCTTGGAATTGCAAATAGACATGATTTTTAGACCAATCATGAACCCTTTGTGCTTCCCTCATGAATGGTCGTCCTAAAATCATTTCATATGACATAAGGTGTTTAGAGAAATCCATTACAATGAACGTATGTCGTACCTTGTGTCCTAGAACTTTGATCTTAAGATCCTTGAGCATCCCCATAGGTTTGGCTATGGTACCATTTGCCATCTTTACCACAATGTTAGTAACACTGAGGCGGGGTTTTCCCATGGATTCCCAACAATCTTTTGTAACGATGCTAACTCCCGCACCACCATCAAGAATTCCCTTTATAGTTAATCCCTTGGTAGTGATGGGTAGGGTCGCATTAGACTCGTCGCCTTCAAAATACTGCCCTAATTCGTTAATGGGTACCTCAATCACAGACTCGTGTCCATCTAAGTCAAGTGATTGCACATGATTTTCCTCATCAATCATAATCGAGTCAGGCCTATTTGGTTGTGCAAACTGCGGTAATCCCGTTCGTAGCTCTCCGTTAAGGAATGCTCGAAGTGCAAGGAATAACTCAGGATCTCCATACAGCTTTGCTATGATCGTGGTTCGGACCTCAGAAGACATGAAGTCCACTAGTTTGGCAACATTCATTGGCGTTTTGCAGGGTGTAGGTCCTTGACTAGGAACTGGTGAGGATGGAATCTCATATTCCTCAATGGGATCAGGTATTCCTTCGTTAAACATCCTTTCCAACAAGAAGGGTGTATGCTCACTTTCTGATGTCCCGTCCTCACTCCCTTCTTGGATGATACTAGATATGGCTAACGGTCTATGGTTCATGTGGGGTGGATGAACTTGCGTGGGAAACACTGTGTCATGAATTTTGACTTGCATGGGTTCTGGTTCTAGTTTCCTTTGAGTCTCCTCCACTAAACCTCTTAGATGTTTCACCTGCTCAATCTCATCTACTGGGTTTGGGTACGTCCCAATCTTCTTTTTATGATTCTTCCCTTTTTGCCCCTGCGGTTTATCTTGGGGGTCTTGGATTGGATTTGGAAACACTTGTGGTGTTTTCAGAGGCTCTTTATGGTTTTCTCTTATTCGGTTTTCATTTGGTTCCATGTTACGGTTTTCTTTGTCGGTCTTTCCCTTTGTGGTATTGGTTCTAGTCTCCATTGTCTCGATTGAATCTGAATCATCCTCGAGGTCATTCATATATACGGGGTCATCTCCTGTTCCTATGTTTGTTTTGGAACTTGGCTTTGAATTTTCCGTATTCTGCGACTTCTTCCTTCGTGTCTTCTTTTTCTTTGCTTGGATAACTGACGCGGTATCTCTCTCTTCGAGGATATGTCCTGGCCCTTGAAGCATGGACCGTGTAATCGCATAAGCGGGTGCGACGGGTGGTATTGGCGACGTCACACTAGCAATTTCGACCAAATTCAGGGGTGTGATTTTAGGCGCATTTGGGTTATAGGGGCATTGGGCAATCAAGTGATCTATGCCACAACGATTACATGTGAGTATTGGCATTGCAGACGTGCTCCCTTGATTCATTTGCATCTGTGCAGCATTCTTTTGCAGCCTAATAGGGCACTCCGCTGCTCGATGTGGTCCACCACACTCGTAGCATTGAAGAGGTGGCCTCCTAGCCTGGGTGTTGATATTTTGACCTCTGGATGCGAGAGCAGCAGCTTGATAAACCGGCTTGACTTGCCCCCAACAATCTTCCATGTAGTATATAGGACACTCTTCCAATGTATCAAGTCCGTAGGCAATACTAGTGTCTATTTCCTCCTCACAGCCATCTGGATAAGCATTTGATGGCTCGCAACCCACTTGGTTCATAGGGGCGACTCTTGGATGCGGGGGCTGCGGTCCTAGCACAGGAGGTGGTAGCGGTGTAGCTTGTACAACATTTTGAGATCTAGGGACCATGTGTTGCGGTAGTTGCTCAACAGGTGGAGTAGGCATCAATACAGGAGCTCGAGGTGCATCCGTCCAGGCTACAGGTGGTCTATTTGCCATCATACGTTTGATCATTAAACAATCCTTAGCTTGGTGACCATACCTACCACATGCGTTGCAAGTTCCATTAAATTTTACTCTAAACGTAGGGCACTCACTAGTGCTATGTGGACCTAAGCAAATGGAACACCATTGTTGCTCCCTTCTTGGATACATGTGACTATTTTGAGGGGGTCGATTATCCTTAAGAGACTCTTGGATTGCCTTGGTGAGGTCTGTCAAGAATGTCTCAAATACCTTTGGCTCATTGGCAATGGGCTTTGCAGTCATGGGTTCATACTCAATGGCTTGTGAGCTAGTGGATCTCGTGTCAGTAGACACCCTCATGCCTGCTATCATCAAGTTGTCCTCTAATTGGATTGCATTGGCAGTGACATCTTCCCAGGTTGTGATACCTCTAATCACTAGTCCATTATAGATTCCTTCATTCCTCAACCCTCGAATGAATCGATCAAGCAGTTGGTTATTGTTGAAGCGCTCATTTACAGGGCAACGAGAGTTTAAGTGCTTTAGACGACTAATGAAGTCCCTTACTGACTCTCCTTCCTTACGTTCGGCCTTCTGTAGCTGAGATGCTACACCCCAAAGCACACCTTCTCGTATGTACTCCTTTAGAAACAACCTTCGAAGGGTAGGGTAGATTGTTTTCTCGTCCACCCTTAGGGTCCTATACCAATCTCCAGCCTTCCCACTTAATGTCAAGCTTAAGGCATTGCACTTATGTAGTTCGTTGCGTTCCCCTAAGGAATCACATACTTGTTCAAACACTTCAATGTGTTTTCTAGCATCTTCGTCCCCATTGAATTTTTGCGTGAGTTTGGCAATTTGTACTGCCTTACTTCTAGGCTCTCTATCAGATGCATGACGCATATTTTCCGCGATAGATCGACCTATGGTTTGAGCAAACGCTGCCAAGTCACCTATGTGAGGAGGCAGGGCCGGTGGAGGTACTCTTGGAATCATATGTGGGAGAGGAACGGGTACCGGTCTTGGCATATGTGTGGATGATGCAGGATATGGAACATAACCGGGCATAGGTCCACTCGGATAAGGGCTAGGGAGCGGCACTCGAGGAGCATAAGCAAGTGGTACAATTGGAGGTGTGGGGGCCATGTGTGCATAAGGGGCTAGAGGCACATATGGTCGAGGCCCCATATTAGGTACTACGACACTAGGTAGTGGCACTGCGCTAACCGTAGATGTCATCGGTACATTCTCTGTCAGGCTTATCCCTGGAGTGAGCACTGTGTTTTCCTTGATAGAGGGTTGAGCCAAGTTAGGGAAGCTAAAGTTTTCGCTCGGAGGCTCAGATTGCATAGAGACCCCAGGTGAAATGACGTAAGATGGGTCCATGGGGCTCATTAGAGGAGTCTCCATTTGTGATAGAGTAGGCTGTTGAGCCTTGCTCGTATCCAGAAATCTCATGGGGCCAGTTGAGAGTATATTTACCCCTCGGTTTTGCCTTTCTGATTGAATAATGCCATGGATAACATTACAGATCATTTTCTGTTGATCTTCGATGCTCGTGGCACTAGAGGTGGATTGTACAATCTCTATCCATCCTACATGGTAGGCGTAGCCAGAGTGTAGATCCGTCAACACCTCAGTGTGGAGGTCATATGTCCAATGATCATTAATGAACAATCCTTCTAGAGTCGACGTGTTAACGGTTTCTTGTGAGGTAGAAGCAATGTTGCTCCCCGTGGTTTTACTTGTCACCAACGGTACTCTAGAGGGAACTTCTGAAGGAGGCAACTCAACAGGGCCTTCTTGGTAAGAAGTTGGCAGGATATCCACATGGACACTCTTTGGGGGTGTGGGGTCCACGTGCGATGTGAAAGGAGATTCCACTTCCCCACCCCCTTCGTGTGCTTCATTTGCATCAGGTTCCGAGCGAGTAGCTCTACCTAATGTTTCCATGAAACGGCTAAACATACTAGTACTAGGCTGTGGAGCTTCGAGAGGTGCATGGCCTTCTCTCTCAGTGTTTTGGGTAGGGTATGCTTCCATGATCTCTGAGTCGGAGGAGGAATCACTAGCGGCTATTTTAGGGTCTTGGGTGGTGCTACCTTGTGTCCCCGCTGAGGGTCTAGAGCTTATCGTGGATGGGTAATGGGTGTCCGTATGAACAGAGGCACCCTCAATATGCTCGTGTTCTAGCACCCGCCCAGAGCGTAAGTGCATGTGCTTTTGATACCCTAAGGTGTCAGAAAGCTGCTCTAGGAGGCCTTGTGACTAGTTTTTAGCGTGTTTTTTGTTTGTTTTTTTGCTAGATTTTTTAGAGCGTGTCGTGGAATGGGCCGTGTGATAGCTCGAAACGAGCGTATCGGTCAGAGGGTCGTGCCATGCTTTACAGCCCTCCGTTTGGTCACTCTATGCCCTCGGAATCCCTAAAACTGTCAATTTCCAGTAGGGAACTAAGCCCAAACTAGAAAGTCTAAGGGTGCAAGTGGGAAGAGAAAGGAGGAGAGTGGAGGACTTGTCCCACATGCTCTCATTCTCTCTTGAGGGAGTAGGGTATATATATAAGAGTGAGTCTAGTATATATCATAGGACTGAGGCCTGGGCCTGGGCTTGGGCTTGGGCTTGGGCTTGGGCTTGGGAAAATGATCCCGATCCCGATCTATCTTTTATACAAACCAACCCGTCCGTTTTAAGAGTCACGTTTTTTATTTTCGAAAAATTTAACCGCCCGCTCACTCGCGTTTTTATTTTCCGATTTTTTTTTAAATTTGTTTTTTTTTTCAAGAAAATTATTTTCAATTTCTGTATTTTCAAGAAAATACAGAAATTGAAAACGCAGAAATTGAAAATGCAAAAATGCAGAAAATTGAAAAAACACAGAAATGCAGGAAATTGCGGAAATTGAAATTGCAGAAATTGAAAATGCAGAAATTGCAGATAATTGAAAAAACGCAGAAATGCAAAAAATTGCAGAACTTGAAATTGCAGAAATTGCAGAAATTGAAAAAACGCAGAAATGCAAAAAATTGCAGAAATTGAAATTGCAGAAATTGAAAATGCAGAAATTGAAAAAACGCAAGAAATGCAGAAAATTAAAAAAGCACAGACAATAGCAGAAATTGAAACTTGACAGAAAATGCAGAAAACGCAAAAAACAGAAATCTCCACACACTCCTTCCCAGCCTTTCCTATGATAGAAATTGCACCACAAGGAAGCGTAAAGTGCTAACCGAGCTTATTGTAGGGCATATCCCCGGCAGCGGCGCCAAAAATGTGCGCTCCTTGCCGCACTGTCGAAGCAAGGGACTTGCCAATACACCGTATGCGAGCCACAAACGGCTCCAAGCACACAACAATCCTAAACTAGCAAGCTCAAGAGAACAAAGGGTGTGTCACTCACCGCTCTACGCTCGCCTTCGTGGTGGATTCCTCGCCACGATGAAGAAGAAGCTGCAGTCGTGCCGCGCTCAACCGCTTCGCCGCCGTCGTGCCTTCGTAATGCTCGATCGCACACACACTCTCCCTCTCTCTCTCTCTCTCTCTCTCTCACACACACACCCACACACAAGGAGGTGAAGAAGAAGAAGATGGAGATGGAGCAAGAGCACTCTTCTATTGCACAAATGAGAGAATGAGTAAAAATTAGGTTTAGTTGGCTTTTATAGGAGCTCACCCCATTCACACTTGGGCGCCCATGCTTAGCCAATTAATCCCTTGAATGTCCCAGTTAAAGTGCGCCTCTCATCAGCGATCACTCTACCTTTCCCTATTGGTCCGACAAGCCCGGTACCTGACTCTAAATAATACATAATATGGTTACAGTGTCCGTCGTAGGCGATAGGGTGTCCGTGAGCCACGAGGGTAAACACACGGTGAGGCACATCACCTTTACCTAACACGTTCTACCAATAATAAGGTGTTTTTTTCCACTTCCTAATTGCTTTCTACCAATATCCAAATGCATTCCGCCATTGTCTTGGAGGTTTTCAACACTATATTGGTGGTTTCCAACACTGTATTGGTGGTTTACAATACTATATTGGTGGTTTTCACCACCTAGTACTGAAGTACCCACCACCGAGAAATCTTCAAAGCTAGATACTTTTTACTAGTTTCCAAAGGTTTCTACCAGTGTTAAGATAATAAGGTGTTTTCTTCCACTTCCTAATTGGTTTCTACCAATGTCCAAATTCATTCCACCACTTTCTTGGAGGTTTCCAACATTGTATTGGTGGTTTTCAATACTATATTGGTGGTTTTCACCATTATATTAGAGGTTTTCACCACCAAGGATTGAAGTACCCCCACTAAGAAATCTTCAAACGCATCTACTTTTTACCATTTTCAAAAGATTTCTACTAGTGTCAAGATAATGTCTAGTTGGTTTCTACCACTATCCATCTTCTTTCAAGCACCTCAAAATGGTTTCTTCTAGCAATGAGGTTTCTACCAAGTCCAAAATGGTTTCTATTGGTTCTTACCACCATGACGCTGATAGAAACCACGTCCAAAATGTCATGGTATGGTTCCACCACTTTCTTGGAGGTTTCCAACATTGTATTGGTGGTTTTCAATACTATATTGGTGGTTTTCACCATTATATTAGAGGTTTTCACCACCAAGGATTGAAGTACCCCCACTAAGAAATCTTCAAACGCATCTACTTTTTACCATTTTCAAAAGATTTCTACTAGTGTCAAGATAATGTCTAGTTGGTTTCTACCACTATCCATCTTCTTTCAAGCACCTCAAAATGGTTTCTTCTAGCAATGAGGTTTCTACCAAGTCCAAAATGGTTTCTATTGGTTCTTACCACCATGACGCTGATAGAAACCACGTCCAAAATGTCATGGTATGGTTCCACCACTTTCTTGGAGGTTTCCAACATTGTATTGGTGGTTTTCAATACTATATTGGTGGTTTTCACCATTATATTAGAGGTTTTCACCACCAAGGATTGAAGTACCCCCACTAAGAAATCTTCAAACGCATCTACTTTTTACCATTTTCAAAAGATTTCTACTAGTGTCAAGATAATGTCTAGTTGGTTTCTACCACTATCCATCTTCTTTCAAGCACCTCAAAATGGTTTCTTCTAGCAATGAGGTTTCTACCAAGTCCAAAATGGTTTCTATTGGTTCTTACCACCATGACGCTGATAGAAACCACGTCCAAAATGTCATGGTATGGTTCCTAAACTAGTTTCTACCAAGTCAATGGTTTTTACCCTTTCTTTTACTGGTTTAAAGTGCATTCAATTATGGTTTCTAGTAGGACTGCTTGGGATTTCTACCGATCCCAAGCGTATGGTTTCTACCCATCCCAAGGATCATTTCTTGTATGTCCAAGGTGTCTTTTACCAGTGCTAGGATGATTTCTATCACACTCCATGGGTGTCTTCCATCGATACCAGGATAATTTCTATCACTCCATGAAATCTTCAAACCCACCTACTTTCTTATTGGCCAGTTTCCTTGAGGTTTCTTTAAGTGTTAAGGTAGTGTCTACCTAGCTTTTACCACTATCCATTTGCTTTCAAACAGTTCAAAATGGTTTCTTCTAGCAATTAGGTTTCTACCATGTCCAAAGTGGTTTCTATTTGTCACTATCATTATCGTGATAGAAACAATGTCTTGGTATAGTTCTTAGATTAGTTTCTACCAAGTCAATGTTTTTTACCCTTTACTTCACTGCTTTAGGCGATTGTGGTTTCTAGCAAGTGTGATGGTGCTTTCTACTTATCCCAAGCTTATGGTTTCTCATCCCAAGGATCATTTCTACCATGTCCAAGGTCTCTTCCACCATTGCCAAGATGGTTTCTACAACTCCATGGGTGGTTTCTACCAATTGAAAGGTGATTTCTATGTCACTAGGTGCTCCCCCCACCAATGTCCAGGTGCATTCTACTATTTAGGTAGTGTGTGGAACCTTTTAAAGCAAGCCAGAGTTTGAATGAACATAGCAGTTGATAGAGACTTCTTGCCAATTAAGAGTGGGCACATTCGTCTTGCAACATCGACAATCACTTCATTGTAGCATCGAACAATGACTTGATTGCACCCACTATACATGCACGTATCTCCTCTTCCACACAAATGGGCAAAACATAAGAGTTGGCAGCAATGATACAAACACCCACTATCTCATTGTCAGCAAATCCCAAGCCAAAGGATGCACAACATCTTCGATTTGATGAGACAACTTGATCTCTGAGGCTATCAAACGGGGGAAATGAATGAATTGTGTATACATGATTTTTTCCCAACTTTTTAAGTATGTCTTTGTAGAACTCCAGTTTGTGGACATCTTGTTCAATCAATTCTTGTACCCTATCCCTCTCTATCTTCACATAAGAAACCCAATATATGGAAGTACTTAGATCCCCTTACATAGACTGTGCATGGAAGATTATGAACATGGAATTTTGAAAGAACACACAAGAAAACCTAGCAATCTATCACACGCTTTTCATAGTCAGACAACCCTAAAGCTCTCAAAAGATGTCAAACTTTCTTCATAGCTTTAAAGCCAGCACAAACTCTTATGATTTCCTCCGTGTTTGCAATTCCACTCGTTGCCTCTATTGCTTCCAATTAGCATTGTGAATCTGCCAGTTTCTTTCAAAATACGACTATGCCATCCAAAATACCTTCATGTTTGTGCATGTTTGCTTTTGTTGCATTCATTCTCTGCAGTCACTTTCTTCTTCTCCTGAACTCTCTTGCTGAAGGTGCTGACCATTTTCTTCGCTTCCAAGATATGGTTTTGCAAATCCACATTTATAGTGGTCATTTCTTCTACCTCATGCTTCCCTTCAAGCTTCGCATTGAGTAGAGGTGATGCTGCAACTCATGTGGCCCATTGGCCTATCCACCTTTCAATTTTATGGGCAAGATTGCCTTTTTTTTAAGACATTGGCCACAACTTCTTCAACAAACAAGGCCCAAGCAATAGGTATTTTTTCTCGAGAAAAAAGATCCTTCTATTAGTTAATGAAACTGCCCATAGGGCTACAACCACCTCTACTAGAGAGGGCTACAACAACCATGATGGGGAGACTCCCAATGAAAAAACAACACATGTACAATAAGGCTAAATCAAGAGATGGGAGGAGGGAACAGCCGCACAGGTGGACGGTAGTTCCATCTGAGTACACCCTGGACCATGATGAAAAAAGGCCCAGGACTCCAGAGTCGAAGGAATGCCTCTTTGCGCCCCTGCATGCGGTCGGAGCTGTCCTGGAGTCTCTCCAGCTGTTCTCTAAGAGTGTGGATCATCTCTAGCCAAAGATTGCGAACAGTCTCTGTTGGTGGTACAAGGCGAGCCTCAAAGATGCGGAAGAAGCGGGCCCGCCAGATGAACCAGAGTGTCAGGCCACTGATGAGCTCCCAACACTCCTCTCTCTCACTGCACCACTCCTGTGGAGTAAGCTCTGTGGCACGCTAGAGTGTAGGTCGCCCCCCCTGCATCACTATCATCCTGCTGGTGAGAGATAGCTCAAACTGAAGTGCCAGGCGCATGAGCGTGGACCAAGCAGCTGCCCCCCAAGCGTACTTCCAAGCCGTGGAAAGAGTAGGCATCAGTCGAAGAACACAAAGCCACACCTGTTGTACCAACCTGACGCTTTGACTGAGGCTCTGCAGACAGTAACTCACGGTAGAAGCCAGTAGCAACTGCATGCATGTGCTCTGGCTCAGAAGAAAGTGACCCGTCAATCCTCCTCAACTGACTGACCTTGGCATGCGTATGCTAAGGTCCCACTGCCTTGAAGAAAGCACCAGTCACTCTGTCACCCCCCTATGTCCATTGATTTGACTATCGATGGAAAGAAAACTCATGGCGCCACTCCTCTATGCTAACAAGCTCCTGACGAGCCTGCTGTAACTGCTCCTCCAACCAAGGACTGTCTAGATGTTGCTCCTACACCCTCTGCAAGGAAGCAACACCCCGTCTGAGATGCCGCTCCTCCTCTCTCAATACAGCCAAGCGAGCCAAGGACTCCTAGAGAAAGAATTGACTAAGTTGAGCTAGTCCTGAGGCCACTCTGTTAGCAGGAGAATCCTGCACGTCCAAGCTCTCTGTCTAGAGAGCCTCTACTCGCTCTCTGAGTGCAGAGTCCAACAAAACCCTCTCAGAGATGCGACGCATCATGCTTCCCCTCCTCTGCCTATCTGCCACTAGGAATATCACTGGTGCATGGTCCAAGAAGGAAGTCCTTGCCAGAATGCCAATTGTCCCACCCAAGTCACAGAAATGGTCACTAGTGTAAAAGTGATCTATCCGCGATAGATTCACTCCTCCCACTCTGCAGTCCGAACGAGAGAAGGCCAAGCTATCTGGGTGCCTCACAAAGCTAGAGTGCTACCACACATCCGAAACCCTCAGAGTCATACAAAACCTCTCCCAATCTACCAGCTCAACTCCATGCACAGTAGCATGGCTGCCACCAATCCTGTCAGAAGGGTCCTCCAACATGTTGAAGTCACCCCCTATGCACCACTGCTCTGCCTGCGACAGAGACTCAACAATCTGTGACCAAAACTCTACTCCTCCACTCGCCACAGTGGGCGCATATATGTTCAGGAAGCCCACAAGGTAGCCCTGAAAATGCATAATGATCCACTGAGCCCTGCCTGGCACAATAATCCCTCTGCCCACAATGGCCTGTGCAAAGAATCTGCAATAGTCATACATACCTACCTTGAATGCCTCCAGGTTCAAAAGCAACTGACCAAAAAGTATCATATTGTCCACGCAAGAGTTGACCACATGGTCTAATGCGGCTCTCACACAGATGATGCTCCTGTAGCATAAGGAGATCAATCTCTCCTCCCACAAGGCAACATTGAAGCTCCTGACGCAATCGGCCTCTTTGACGCTGAAATTGGGGCCCACCTAGTCCCTGCACGTTCCATGAGACGATCCTCATGGGGAGCGAGAGAGAACAGATGCTGCCGCAATAGCTAAGCGTGCTATCTTCGAGGCTGGCTTGGATGGGGAGTAATCCGCATACGAGCGTCCTCTAGATAGGCGTGACTGCAAAGAGAGCCTGGCCCAAGGCCAAGTAGACCGAGATGTACGTAAAGCAACCTTCTCTGTCCAAGAGTCCTCATGAATGTGTACATAGCATGGCAAGCACTGCGTATCAGCAAAGAAATGAACCAGAATATGTCTACATCCGGCTACATCTGGAGGGGTCACCGCAAACTTGGCCAATGCCACAGAGTCTAAAGCATGTATGTAACTCCTAGGTCTCCCATGTGGTGAGATAACTCTAGGGTCTGTGTATGCAGCCACTCCAACACTAAGTCAAGAGTCCACTCAGTTTGGTCCCTGCCGCAAAGGGGAAAAGAGAAGCCAACCACTGAGTCTAAGGCCTCTATCCCCCTCGCTACAAGGAACAGAACATGAACCCTGAAGCCGGCTGCCTCAAGGTCTGATGAGGAGTCGCTGAGAAAGCGTGTAAAGTGGTGTTAAGTATGGAGCCTGATTTAACTTTGTAATTTTCTGTGGTAAAAGCGCACATTTGTAAGGCCCCCATTATGAGGAGAAGCCATCGTGCGTAAAGGAAAATCACTCACCGGAAACCAAAATTTTCACGGAAAAAAATCAAGGGCAACTTTAGGGGAATATTCCTTTTTGCCGGAATATTATGGCCGGACGGCGGCCGGAAAGTGGTCGGAAAACAACTGTTGGTTGGCTGGTGGCCGGTAGTCAATGGCCGGTGGGCCGGTGGCCGAATTCAAAAGCAGATTTTTCTACACAAGGGCGGCCACCGGCCCACTAGCCATTGACTACCGGCCACCGGCCAACCAACAGTTGTTTTCCGACTTGGACTTATTCACACAAGGGCGACTACACATGGCTTCCTCTCATAAGAGAGGGCAGCCCTTTTGGCCTATGAAAGGAGGCCATTTCTACACACATTTCATAGTGTGAAGTTGATGCAACAAGGTGAGTGTGAGGTGGTGAGAGTGAAGCAAGGCGGGAGCTCCATTAAGGGTATAATCCCTTTGTAAACTACTTCTTGTTTTGAAGTACTAAAGCCATTGAGTGGCTGCTTTCCCGTGGACGTAGCCCACATTGGGTGAACCATGTATATCGTGTGTACTCTCTCTCTCTCTCTCTACTCTATAATCTCTTGTGTGTGAAATCTATCTCTCTCCATAATCTACTCAAATATCTATTTAGCTACGTCTTATTTCCTAACAGCTGGTATCAGAGCAAGGTTTGATCGTAGCTAAATTATCTCAAGGAAAGGATTCCTTGAATTGAGTGGGAGTTATGGCGGAGGAAGGGAAGCTCAAGATTGAGAAGTTCAACGGCAAAAACTACCAACATTGGAAGATGCAGATTGAAGACTATCTCTACCAGAAGGACCTCTATTTGCCACTAGGCGGTATTGCGAAGAAGCCTGCAACAATGGCAGATGAAGCATGGATTGTCCTTGATCGAAAGGAACTGGGAACAATCCGGTTAAGCTTGGCGTGAACGGTGGCCTTCAATGTTTCGGACATGAAGACCACGGAGGACTTAATGAAGTCACTTGACGACTTCTACGAGAAACCATCGGCATCTAATAAGGTATTTCTTATGAAGCACTTGTTCAATCTAAAGATGGCAGAGAATGGTTCAGTTGCAGAACACATAAATGACTTTAACACAAACATAAGTCAACTTCGATCGGTAAAATTCAATTTCAATGATGAAGTGCGAGCTCTCCTTATACTATCATCTCTACCGGATAGTTGGGACAGCCTTGTGATGGCTGTAAGTAATTCTATCTCTGGTACAAATACTCTTAAGTTTGATGATGTTGTGGGCGTTCTCCTAAGCGAGGAAATACGAAGGAGAAGCACAGGATAATCATCAAGTGCTGCATTGTCAGTGGAAACAAGAGGAAGGCCTAAGGAGAAGTTCAAAAGCCAAAAGGGTCGTGATCGCTCAAGACGGAGCAAGTCACGTACAAAGTTATTTCTTGAATGTTGGAACTGCGGCAAGAAGGGCCACGTCAAGAAGCATTGATGGTCCAAGGAGAAGAAGGAGACTGAGTCTCAACACAAAAAGCCAACATCGGAGGCCAATGTGGTAGGTAAAGTAGAGCCAAAGATGCTCTAATTCTCTCATTAGACAATGTGTCTAATTCCTAGATAGTAGATTCCGGGGCTTCATTCCATGCGACATTACACAAGAAACATTTCCAAGACTACACCAAAGGTAATTTTGGGTATGTATACTTGGGAGATGATGAAGCTTGTGACATTGTCGACAAAGGTACAGTTTCTGTCAAAAATGCTAACGGAAATGAATGGAAGCTTAAAGATGTTAGGCATGTTCCTCCTCTTCACAAAAATTTGATCTCTACAGGACAATTGGACGATGAAGGTCACAACATTGCATTCGGAAACAAACGGTGGAAGATCTCAAAGGGATGTTTGGTGGTTGCCAAGGGAGAAAAGGTCGGTACACTTTACTTGTGTACTGTTAGCACGCAACCTTCAGCTTATGCAACAACTACAAAAGTTGACAGTGCGGTGTGGCACTACCGACTTGGGCATATGAGTGCCAAAGGAATGCAAATCCTTCAAACAAAGAAGCTTCTACCAGGTTTGAAAGAAGTGGACTTAAAGTTTTGTGAAGATTTTGTTTATGGTAAACAAAAGAGGGTAAAATTTCAAAAATCAGGAAATGAAAGAAAAAATAAAAAACTTGAGTTGGTTCATTCTGATGTTTGGGGTCCTGCAAGTACACCATCACTTGGTGGCTCATTGTACTATGTAACATTCATAGACGATGCGACTAGAAAAACATGGGTTTATGTCATGAAGAATAAATCCAATGTATTTTCCATATTTCAAAGGTGGAAAGCCTTTGTGGAGAATGAAACAGGTACCAAGATTAAATGCCTCAGATCCGACAATGGAGGCGAATATTGCAGCCAAGCTTTTGAAAGCTTTTGTGCTAGCAATGGCATTCGGAGGCAAAGGACAACCCCAAGGAGACCTCAACAAAATGGGATTTCGGAAAGGATGAACAGGACAATCATGGAGCGAGAACGAAGCATGCGGCTACATGGAGGCCTACCGCTTGAGCTTTGGGCGGAAGCTGTAAGTACGTCTATGTACTTAATCAATCGGTCACCCTCAACGGCATTGGATGGGGGAGTTCCCGAAGAGGCATGGACAGGTAAACCGATGAATTATGCATTTCTCAAAGTGTTTGGGTGTGAGGCTTTCATGCACATAGATAGAAGCCTAAGATCAAAGCTAGATGCAAAGTCTAAAAAGTGTTTCTTCATTGGATATGGAGAAGGTAACTTTGGGTATCGCCTATGGAATCCTGAAGATAGTAAAATCTTAAGGAGTAGGAATTACAAAATATGTACAAAGATTACTTGGAAAGAAAACAAACAAAAGAAACAGGTGATGAGTACATGGAGCTTGAGGACGATGAAGATTCAAGGACTGCAAACGGTGACAATGTGCAACAACGTCAACCAAATGAGGAGCCTCAACCTATTCCCCGAAGATCTACAAGAGCAAGTAGACCTCCAGAAAGGTTTGTTCCTTCCTTCAACCATATCTTGATCTCAGATTCTGGAGAGCCAGAATCATACGAAGAAGCTATGCAACATGAATCCAAAGAAGAATGGACGAAGAGCATGCAAGTGGAGATGGACTCACTACATCGCAACCAAACATGGGAGTTGGTTGAGTTGCCTAAAGGTAAGCAGGCACTTCAAAACAAATGGGTGTACAAGCTGAAGGAAGAAGAAGGTGGGAAGAAAAGGTACAAGTCTAGGCTTGTGGTAAAAGGGTTTTCTCAAAAGAAAGGTATTGACTTCAATGAAATATTTTCTCCTGTTGTAAAAATGAACTCAATTAGGCTTGTCTTAAGCCTTGTGGCTGCTCATGATCTAAATCTCGAGCAAATGGGTGTAAACACGACATTCCCTCACAGTGACTTAGAGGAGGAAATCTACATGCTTCAACCAAAGGGGTATAAAGTAAAAGGTAAGGAGAAAATGGTTTGTAGATTAAAGAAGAGCTTGTATGGTTTAAAACAAGCATCAAGACAATGGTACTTGAAGTTTGATCGATGGATGTTGGATCATGGATTCACAAGATGCAACTCGGATCACTGCGTCTACACGAAGAATTTTGGGAGATGGGAAATTCATCATCCTAATGTTGTATGTTGATGACATGTTGATTGCAAGTGCTAACATGCAGGACATCAAAGACCTAAAAGAGGAGCTGTCTAAATCTTTTTCAATGAAAGATTTAGGTGCTGCAAAGAGGATACTTGGTATGAAAATATCAAGGGACAGGACGAAGAAGACAATAAAGCTATCTCAAGCAGATTACATCAAGAAGGTACTAGAAAGGTTTGCAATGCAAAATGCAAAACCAGTTTCTACACCTTTGACTGGTCATTTTAAACTAACAAAGGATATGTGTCCAAAGACACAAGAGGAGATAGCCTATATGTCTAAAGTTACATATGCTGCAGCGATAGGTTCTCTAATGTATGCTATGGTCTGGACAAGGCCAGACATTGCACATGCAGTGGGAGTTGTGAGTAGGTTCATGGACAACCCAGGTAAAGAGCATTGGCAAGCTGTGAAGTGGATACTTAGGTATTTAAAAGGGACAACAAAAAATGCTTTGTGTTTTGGAGGAACTGATATTTTTCTAGAAGGGTATGCTGATGCAGATATGGCAGGGTGACAAAGATACTCGAAGGAGCACTACTGGCTATGTGTTCACGGTTGGAGGCACAACAGTAAGCTGGGCTTCAAAGATGCATAAAGTGGTCTCACTTTCTACCACGGAAGCAGAGTATGTAGCAATGATGGAGGCAAGCAAAGAAATTCTGTGGCTTCACAGATTCTTAGAAGAGCTTGGATTTAAATAAGACAATTGTGTCTTGTACAGTGATAGCCAAAGCGCTATCCATCTTGCGAAGAACTCAACCTTTCATTCAAGGAAAAAGCACATTGAGGTGAGATATCACTTCATACGTACTCTTTTGGAAGAGGGACAGCTAAAGCTAAGAAAGGTGCATACAAGTGAAAATCCTGCAGACATGTTTACAAAGGTGGTCAACAAGGAGAAGTTGAGCTTTTGCTCATCTTCAATCGGCATTCAAGGATAAGAAGCCAGGATGGAAATCAGCCACAGGTTTGGTTTGGAGATCAGTCTCCAAGTGGGAGATTGTTAAGTATGGAGCCTGATTTACCCTTGTAATTTTCTGTGGTGAAAGCGCACATTTGTAAGGCCCCCATTATGAGGAGAAGCCATCGTGCCTAAAAAAAAATACTCGCCGGAAACCTAAATTTTCACGGCCAAAAATCAGGGGCAACTTTAGGGGAATATTCCTTTTTGCCCGAATATTATGGCCGGACGGCGACCAGAAAGTGGTCGGAAAACAACCGTCGGTTGGCCGGTGGCCGGTAGTCAATGGCTGGTGGCCGGTGGTCGAAAGTCGGTGGCCGAATTCAAAAGCGAATTTGTGTACACAAGGGCGGCCACTCATGGGTGGATTGGAGGGTCCGATTTGGACTTATTCACACAAGGGCGGCTACACATGGCTGCCTCTCATAAGAGAGGGCAACCCTTTTGGCCTATAAAAGGAGGCCATTTCTACACACAGTGAAGTTGATGCAACAAGGTGAGTGTGAGGTGGTGAGAGTGAAGCAAAGCGGGAGCTCCATTAAGGGTATAATCCCTTTGTAAACTACTACTTGTTTTGAAGTACTAAAGCCATTGAGTGGCTGCTTTCCCGTGGACGTAGCCCACATTGGGTAAACCATGTATATCGTGTGTACTCTCTCTCTCTCTCTCCTCTATAATCTCTTGTGTGTGAAATCTATCTCTCTCCATAATCTACTCAAATATCTATTTAGCTACGTCTTATTTCCTAACAAGTGGTAGGCGAAGAAGTCCCATCGGCATCGAATGTCGAAGCTCGTCAGACCACGAGGGTCTGCTGCAAAGGGAGACGTCTCTATCTGTAGAGGGGGTCGCAAAGGTTGTCCCTCTCTTGCCAAGCGACTCGTGGCAAAGGCGCTACCAAGAGATCTCCTAGCAGCTGGAGATGGCCCTGTCCCCTGGGTCGACTGTGGAACTAGAGCGGGAGGGGTGGGTGTAGGAGCAGGGGGAGGTAGGGGAGGGGGAGAAGAGGGGCACCGGCAAAGGTAGAGGGGCGAGGGGGAGAGGCGGTGGAAGTAGGAGGTGGGGGGGAGGCTGACGAGGAGGGGGGAACTCGGGGGGAGGAGGGACTATTGAGGGTGAATCTGGGGTGAGGGCTGGAGGAGGGACCTCGTCCTACTCGAGAGGACCGAATCGGTTCCTTGTGGGAACCCACTGTTGCTGGGTAGGCACTGAGTGCCAGGATGTCACTGTGGCCCCTACCGTCATCGCCCACGAACCTGCTACCATCCATCCTCTGCTGGAGTCCCAGACTCAGAGGGTGGCTCTGCCTGTGTGCTCTGTGTCTCTGCATGTGGTTGTTGGCCAGCCCTTGCAGGCTGGGGCTAAGTCTTTGGTGTAGGTCGGGGCCTCCTCCGTGGACATGCCTTTGCAAGATGGCCCAGCTGTCGACAAATGAAGCACTTGTTCGGGAGGCCCGAATACTCCATGCTCTGTCTAAACCAACCCCCACTCACCCGAGGAAGGAGGATGACCTTTGGGAGAGTGTGAGTGTCCCTAACCAGAATGCGAATTGAGGGAATGTCGGCCGCCTTGGCAGCTACTGATGCTGCCGTGCGAGGTGTCTCCAGGACAGTCCCAATTGTTGAGCCTATCTTGGACAAAAGTGATAGGTACTACCTCTGCAAAACAGGAAAGCAGATGGAGATGGAAAGGTCTGCCTCCTCTACCAGAACATTTGAAGCAGGGTTAAAACCATGTCTCCACTCTCGAAAGTGGGCTCGAAATGCTCGGATGGTCAAGGGGCTCATAGCTATGACCTTGGACGTGATCTCGGAGGTCTCAAACTCGATCTGATAGTAGCCTCGTTCGAGTAAATTAATGTCCAAGATCCTGTCCACCCCTGTAAGAAGGCGGGCCTGGAGAAGGTCACGCAGCTCTCCTCTGCTGGGTCTGGTGCCGAGAATCTTGTAGATGAAAAAAGTTGCCTGCAGTCAGACGATCCATCTTTGCGGCTAGGCTTGCTTGCTCTGTTGGAGTAAGAGAAAGTCGAATGGTGGGCTCAGCGGGGTCGGGCGAGGGGACTTCGTCAAAGTCCCTTTGTGGTGGCGGAGCTTGAGCCTCCATCTGTGTCTACTGCTATGTTGGAGAAGAAGCGGAAAGAAATTTTCTCTGTAAAAGAGTCCCAACGAGCACTGTCCAGAAACCAGCTTTTGTCAGAGCCAATCACAAGAAAACTTCGGCGCGAGAGTGGCAGAGATCCAAGATAACGGGGGGGGGGCTGGAAATGGCAAAGGGTGAGGGTAGTGGTCTGGCAGCGGCAGCGAGGGGATGAAGGGCAGCGAGCGGGCAGGTGGCTGAGGGGCGGACAGGGAGGGCAGCTCACGGCAAGGGGGGGGCGTGAGGCAGCACGCGCGCAGCAGTGGCTGCTGGCAGCACAAGGGCGGGAGGGGGCAGCTATAGCGATGGCGGGAGGGGGCGCGACAGATGCTGGCAAGGGAGGGAAAGCGAGCGGCAGCAGAGGCAGCGTAGTTGATGAAGTTTTTGTGCTGGGTTTTTGCAATTTACTAACTTATGTTGGTATAATTGACCTTTGTCAGGTGAAGTTGGTGGTTCATAATAGTGAAAGCCCATCGACTTTCAGAGGAGCTTGATATACAAGGAACCCTTTTAAACATAGTAAGAAAAACCCCAAGCAATAGGTTTTCTTTCCCATACTTTCTTCTTTAATGGGCTCTTCCGAGTTGAGCTACCGGCTCTGCAATTTTCTACAACAAAACCATGAGCATATGCAATAGAGAGTGTCATTTATGGGAGGTTCCTGGTATACCTTATGGTTCTACAACATGAAAGCCTCACAAAACTCTGGCTTCAATGTTTTATAGTGTACCTTTGGACTTCCTCTTCGGTGCTATTCGGACAGGGTGAGCCACATGCCTTTCAACACATCAATGTCGCTCAGCTACCGTGGACACGCACCAACAAGGTTAAGGCCATGCTCCTAATGGAGTTCCTCCTTACCCTACGACAAAACTTTGCTTGGCGTGGATAATTGATTTTGGGGGCATGCGAATGACCACGTGCTTCACACACAAAATAATTCACATGCAACCCATAAGCTTGCAATGCAGAGTCGCAAAATGAGTTCAAGAGAATCCGCCACGTACATGTCGGTGCAATGCTCTTCTTTCCCATGACAGCGGAATGTACTCAATCGTAAACCTTGTCTCCCCTGTTGTTCACCAAATAGACCTCAAGGTCCTACTGTTCACCAAATAGACTAAGTCAAAGGTCCCGCTCTTCGCCAAATACACATGCGACTCTGTGTAATGGTTGCTTTGTGCACCTCAATGCCTACTTTGTTAGCCAGTGTGTTTCTTAGCAGCCATAGTGCTTTCATACATGGGAGGAGCCGTCTTCTTCGAGCTTGTACATAGTCACTCTCTTGCACTCTTTGACTCGCTCTCGCTCACTCGTGGCATCGGTCACTAGTGGCACGATAGTCGGGCCACATTCCCTCTCATCTTATTCCCCACATTTAAAATTTATGAGGTTTGCAAGTGCCAAAAAGCACAAGCATTCCTATTTCAGTTTTAACCATAAAAAGTGTACCACCTTAGCATGCATTGGTCCATTAGGGCCAAAAACATCTAAAAAAGGGTTGTTTGGTAATCCACGGATTAAAAAATAGGCCAATACTCACTTGACATGTATACAAAAGTATGGAATTCATGTCTCCTCTAGCTTGAGCTTTTGTGCTCCTACTTTAGCGAAAAACATCTAAATGTCACTTTCATTTGGCTAAATTGCCTATACTTGATGGCTTTCCATTTGTTTTTGATGGATGACATCATATTTTGGGCCTGATGTACAATGCTCTTTTCTATTTAATATTGTACATTATAAAGCTAGAAGATACAAAATCTTTCTTTTCAAACAGTGATTATGACACCTATTAATGACTAATCCGTATTTTTTTTAATGTCTACTTTTCACTTACCCTCTACTTCTAACCACCGCATCAAGAGCTTGCACTCATCACCTGCGTACATAATATCTACATCAACATGGGACCATACGTAAAGACATCCTTTCTCAAATTGTTTTGGATCAATGACCACAGTTTGCGATTGTGGCTTGATTGATCTATAAGTCACTCTACCCCCACTCGCCCCGTTTCGGCAGTGTACCCACATCGTGCGCAAAAGGACTCAATGAATTTTTTGCTCCTCCCCCTATTGCACCAGTCCAGCTCTTGCCCACACTGTGCTTGTCATGTGTGATCTTGTCACCCTCCTATCGCGTTGCTCTAGCTCTGCGGCCACACCACATAAGAACCTTGAATCACCTTGTTAATTGGATTCCTATGGTTTTTAGCTCCTACCCACACCACGCGAAGAGGGCATCATAGAGCTTGTCACTCCCCCCATCATCGCGTCTTTTCGGCTCCATCACACACCATGCAAAAAAATCTTGAATGACTTTATTCTTTGGATTCCTATGGTTTTTCTCATCCGTACAAGATATTAGCAAAAGGCCTATTTGGTGCCGCACTATGCCTTGCTTGCACAACGGGATAGGGGGTAGTTTTAGAATCTCACTACCCCAACCCTCATGTTGTGTGGGTCATTTTTGGAACACCAATTTGGTGCCACACTATGCCTTGCTTAAACAAGATAGGGGTTAGTTTTTGAATCTCATTACCCCAATCATGACGTGTGGGTTATTTGCATTCATAGATTCACCTTTCCTGCCTACTATAGATCTCTTTTTATATACAGGTCTATTAAGCATATCGGACCCAAGCATATTCAAAAAATTACTCAATTCTGTTTTACAATATATAATACTTGTAACTTTTAAAGGCTATATTATTTGAAGCTTTTGAAATCACAGATGAGTCCAAAATGCTCAAAAACCCCAGAAACAACTGGCTATATGCCTCATCCTGACACCCGAGAGGTCGGTATGGCCAAAAAAGGAATCTCGAGGCACTATCCCGTACGGTGCGAGGATAGGGGTAGGCAGATTCCTATCCTCGCACCGCACGGGATAGTGCCTCCGAATCTGCCTACCCCTATCCTCGCACTGTACGGGATAGTGCCTCGGGAGGCCTTTTTGGCCATACCGACCTCTCCGGGTGTCAGAACGAGGCATATAGCCAGTCGTTTCCAGGGTTTTTGGGCATTGTGAACTCATTTGTGATGTTAAAATTTTGTCATTTTTCTCTATTTGAAAGTTATAATTTTAAGTTAAGTCAAAAGAGCTGAAGCAACAAAGTTTTATTAACATGGCTTAATGGCAAAGGGGCTCGAGGGTGATGAAGCTTGTAATAATGCTGGTCCATGCCAATGGTTTCTAGATGTCATGTTATAGGATCATGGTCACATGGAAGTCTACATAGAAGAGTGAAAAAGTTTCAAGCTCAAGTTTGATCTCACATAAATGTTAGAATAGTTAAAAGGAAACTTGTCTTAGGAGTTATAGATGAGTAAAACGAATATTGTGAGGCAAAGGGGAAATAAAGTGTTAATCGTGATATTGCAATGTTTAGAGAAACATATGTTGTAACTTTACAAGGTATTATATTGTGAATATGAATGTTTTGCAAGGAGATTTATAGTAAATTTACAAGGAATTATATTGTTAAAATGATAGTGTTTCGCAAGGAATGATATTGTAACTTTGCATCTAAATAGTCTCCTCCTTCGAATGATTGTGATGTTCACAACAAGGTGGTTGTTGTTGGTTCTTTGATATCATCCTCTATAATTGCCTCCCTTAGTAGCGCCTGAGTAGTTATTTTAGTGCATTGCTTCTTCTTTGTCATCCTCTGTCACTACAAGAGGTACTTAATATTAGCGATGCTCGCAGTGCGACGCTCAAATGTGAAAACCCACGGCATCGTTATAGGCATGGCTATGGGCGTCGCTAAGTTATAAGTAACTTAGCGAGTCCCATAGCGATGCCTATAGCGATGTCGACAGGGGTAAAAAAATAATCGAGAGTGTCCGAAAACTCAAATTTCATATTTGAGTTTTCGACACGCGCTCAAGCAAGCAAAGGTAACGCGCGCTCTCCCTCTCTCTCTCTTTCTTCTCCACACACACACACACAAGGAGAGGAAGGAGATCCAGGTATGCTCCTTCCCTCTCCTCACTCTCATGTTCCCTTCCCCTCTTTCTCTCTCCCTCTCTCTCTCTCTCTCACACACACACACACACATTGTGTTTTTGAGAGAGAGAGAGAGAGAGAGAGAGAGAGAGCACATGCATAAACAAAAAACACACACACACATGCATAAACAAAGAATGCACACATACACACATTGAGAGAGGAAGAGAGAGAGACAGAGAGAGAGAGAGAAGAAGAAGAAGAAGAAGAAGAAGAAGAAGAGAGTCTTAACGTCGTAGGAAACTATCCCAAGAGACCTTAAAGATCTAGTTGAGACGAGGAGTTGAACTCAAGACCTGTTATTCATGAGGGAAATGGCATAACCAATCTATCACACTTGGGTGATAGAAAAGTTATACAATTTTCCTCCTTTTATTGGCATGCACACACACACACACACACCAAGAAGAGAGTTTACTTTAACGTCGTAGGAAACTAATTCAAGAGCCTTAAAGATCTAGCGACGAGGAGTTGAACTCAAGACCTGTTATTCAAGAGGGAAATGGCATAACCAATCTACCACACTTGGGTGATAGAAAGGTTATACCCACTACAAAAGGTACTTAATAGTAGCGACGCTCGTAGTGCGACGCTCAAATGTGAAAAACCACGGCATCGCTAAGTTACAAGTAGCTTAGCGACGCCGTCAGGGCTAAAAAAAATAACCGAGAGCGTCCGAAAACTCAGATCTCAGATCTGAGTTTTCAGCGCTCGCTCAAGCAAGCAAGGTAACGTACGCTCTCCCTCTCTGTCTCTTTCTTCTCCACACACACACACACACACACACACACACGAGAAGAGGAAGGAGAGCCAGGTATGCTCCTTCCCTCTCCTCACTCTCATGTTCCCTTCCCCTCTTTCTCTCTCTCTCTCACACACACACATACACACACATTGTGTTTTTGAGAGAGAGAGAGAGAGAGAGAGAGAGAGAGAGAGCACAAGCATAAACAAAAAACGCACACACACATGCATAAACAAAGAATGCACACACACATTGAGAGAGGAAAAGAGAGAGAGAGCATGCATAAACAAAAAACGCACACACACGTGCATAAACAAAGAATGCACACTGACATTGAGAGAGAGAGAGAGAGAGAGAGAGAGAGAGAGAGAGAGAGAAAGAGAAATATATAAAACAAAGAGAGAGAGAGAGAGAGAGAGAGAGAGAGAGAGAGAGAGAGAGAAGAAGAAGAAGAAGAAGAAGAAGAGAGTCTTAACATCGTAGGAAACTATCCCAAGAGACCTTAAAGATCTAGTCGGCAGGAGTTGAACTCAAGACCTGTTATTCATGAGGGAAATGACATAACCAATCTATCACACTTCGGTGATAGAAAAGTTATACCATTTTTCTCTTTTTTTTATTGGTGTGCACACACACCCACACACACCCGAGAAGAAGAGAGTTTAATTTAACGTCGTAGGAAACTAATTAAAGAGACCTAAAGATCTAGTCGACGAGGAGTTGAACTCAAAACCTGTTATTCAAGCGGAAAATGGCATAACCAATCTACCACACTTGGGTGATAGAAAGGTTATACCATTTTTTTCTTTTTATTGGCACGCACACGCGCACACACACACACACACACATAAAAAGAAGAGAGTTTTAACGTCGTAGGAAACTATCCCAAAAGACGTTAAAGATTAGGTTAGATGTAAACTTACGTTAAATTAGATTTAGATTTATTTAAATTAAATTAGATTAAATTTAGGTTTATTTTTAGTTAGATTTAGGTTTATTTACGTTAGATTTAGATTTACGTTATATTAGATTAGATTTATGTTTATTTAGATTTATTTACGTTAGATTTATATTTATGTTAGATTTATATTTACGTTATATTAGATTAGATTTATGTTTATTTACGTTATTTACCTGTTATTGAAGAGGGAAATGGCATAACCAATCTACCACACTTGGGTGATAGAAAGGTTATACCATTTTCCTCTTTTTGGCTTTCTAAAAGAAACCCTTAGTGTTGGGCTGGGTTAGGGAGCCTTCCATAGTTTTCAGTGCATAATAGAGACTTACCTTTCATTCACATCCCGTCTTTACTTTTCTTGCATTCTATTGTTTTAGAACATTAAAGTGAAGTTTCACCTTACATAATTTTAGTAAATTTCACACACATACAACATATATGTTTTTTTTTGCAGTCTGTTGTTTTAGAATGCCAAAGTGAAGCTTCACCTTGCATAATTCTAATAATTTCTACACACACATATATTAATTATTTCTTTTTATTTCACCTTACATTTCACAACTTCACATGGCTTTACATTTTTTGCATTTTATAGCTTGATTCCAAGTATTAGTGTTAACATTCAAGAAAGTCTCTTTCATTAAGCGGTTGCTGATTGAGTTTCCTTCTCACAAAGAAAAAAAGCAAAAATACTAGCAGAAATTTTGAGATTTGTAAAATGTTTGGACGACTTTTTCACATATTTCATTCGTTTTTCGTTTACCATGGTTTGCAACTAGCTAGTGTCGATTTTCAATCGGCTCAAGATTAAGCTGATGCAATCCTTTCTCAAACACTGATACCAGTTTAAACAATTTTATCACTTTCTTATTGTTTTTGAAAGCCATCGTGACCCTTTCACTTGTTATCGTTTAAGATAAGGTTAGATTTAGATTTACGTTAGATTAGATTTAGGTTTATTTAAGTTAGATTAGATTAGATTTAGGTTTATTTTGAGTATACTGAAGGATTATGCTGTCTACGCGTTTGAGAGTGGTCGGTGTTTCGGTCACTGCGTCGGAGATGCTTAGGAGTGACTTGAACACTGCGTCAGGGTCACCTAGAGGCCTAGATGATGAGCATTCATCGGATAGCGTTGCTATAGTTCACGGGAGGGACATGCCAAAGTGATATGCCTACCTCATCAATCGTATGTCCGATGAGACATTTATGACCCCTGAGGGGAAGCAAGTGATGGGCCTCATACAACAGTTGTGTAGATGTGAATGGGCCTCACATATACAAATACTTCAATGCAAGAGTTTAATACTAGCTTTGATGGGTAACTTTGGAAATCGCATAAGGGAAACCTCACTGTACCTGTAGAGAATCACAAGAGGTCAGCACAAGACTTATTTTCAACGTAGGTTCTTGCCTACATAAATGTCTTATCTTCCAAGAGTGGGCGTATGAAATGTTTTAAGGAGGATAATTATAGGCAAAAAAGAGCAACACTGTTCTGTTTATTTTTTATTTTTGGGAGGAGGGGGGGCTTTCTAGCTTTGCAAGGACACAAAAGAAAGCTTTTTAATTAATGGACAAAAGACACTCTTATAAGAGTTTTTATAGGAAGATTCTTTAGAGAAAGACCACTTTTTGTGGAGAAGGTTTGAAGGGGAGGAAAATGTGGCTTTTTTGTTATTGCATATATATATATATATATATATATATATATATATATATATATATATATATATATATATATATATATATATATATATATATATTAGACATAGAGAGAGAGAGAGGGAGAGGAAGATAGATATATATATATATATATATATATATATATATATATATAGAGAGAGAGAGAGAGAGAGAGAGAGAGAGAGAGAGAGGGGGGGGGGGGGGAATGACACTTGAAGATTGATGCCCTTTGAAATGATGTACACAGTGCACACAATCTCTTCTCTCTCTCTCTCTCTCTCTCTCTCTCTCTCTCTCTCTCTCTAAATTGTGCGTGGGGGAAGATGAAATCATTCAAAATACATGATCTCCTTTTCACATCTACACTGCTAGTAGCCCCATTGGTATGTGTTTTACCCTTCAATGGAGTGAATCACCACATGTTCAATTAGGTTAGATTTAAGATAAGATTTTGGATTGAGTTTTTATATTAGAGTCTAACTTCAAGATTACGATAAAAAAATTAGAGTTAGACGAACGGTAAAATGATCTACTATGAAAAGATGTTAAGATGCTGTGAAATGCTACAGCTAGAGAAGAGACAAAGGGGTTTTGTCCACTACATGCACTATCATGTAGACGTGGGTGTGTAGATTTCTTGTACCCACAAATATAGGCATTGACCAATAAAGACGAGATTATAACCCGGTGGTTCTGATCTCCGTGCACCTCTAGATCGAGGTGTGCGGGGATTTGACATGACTAGAGAATGTGAGGTGGTTTACAGTGTGAACAAAGAGAGAGAGAGAGAGAGAGAGAGAGAGAGAGAGAGAGAAAAGACGAAGAATATCAATAGAAAATTAAATCTGTTGTCCAGGTTATAAGATTTTTGTCCTCATTATGAGTAGTGACGAGAATGTGGGGCCGTCCGACCGAAACGAGGATGTGGGGCCGTCAACGAGGATCTTATGTCCTTGTAATCAATGCAAGCATGCTGTGCGACGGACAAGACGCGTTTCTTTGTAGCACGTTCGCAAATTTGGCGAGTTCGATCCATCTATTATAGATCGAGTTGTTGCCAATTATAACTCGTCGGACTCTGACGCTGGCCAACAGGCAGCAATCTTGCAGCCCAATAGATGTGTTCGCACGCGCTTTGGTTAAGAAGCATATGTGAGGCCACAATATGTAGCCTCTGAAAGCTCGGGGGATGATCATGGAGACCACATTCCCAACGAGGCAATGTTTGAGCCCGAAATTGATGAAATGATCGAGACGATCATGGATTCAGAAAGGCTTATCTATGATGATATGAAAAGTGAAGCCGATACGCCATTGTATAATGGAGCACGTGTGTCTAGATTGAAAGCGCTCCTGGTTCTTCTCAACATGCAGGCAAAGTTTGAATGGAGTGACACTAGCGTCACAACGCTTTTTAGGTGATCTATTATAATTAGTTTACTTTAATAAAACTCTAAATGTATAATGATCTGATATATTTTTACACAATTGTACCGTATTTTTATGTTATGTAGATTGCTCAAAGAGCACATACTACCAGCTGATAATGTGATGCCAGATTCCCGAGAGGAAGCAAGAAAG
This sequence comes from Adiantum capillus-veneris, assembly GCF_014529385.1. NCBI lineage: Eukaryota > Viridiplantae > Streptophyta > Polypodiopsida > Polypodiales > Pteridaceae > Adiantum > Adiantum capillus-veneris. Next base: position 120,515,341 of record NC_140954.1, read on the forward strand.
ATTTTGCAAAACTTGGGAATGGATTACAATTCAATCCACGCTTGTCCTAATGAATGCATTCTTTTCAGAGGGGAATACATAGACATGGAGAAGTGTCCGAAATGAGAGATACCGAGTAGATCTCCACGGAACAAAAATTCCACAAAAGGTTTTGCGACATTTTTCTCTGCTTCCTCGTATCAAGAATTTCTTCGAATGTAAGTCCATGGCCTCCCTAGCATCATGGCATGAGGAGAATAAATCTTCGGATGGTGTGCTACGGATTCCTGCAGATTCTGTAGCCTGGAAACATATAGATGAAACATGGTCGGATTTTGCTAGGGAAGCTCAAAATTTGCGCTTAGGCCTGGCTATGGATGGCGTAAATCCGTTTGGTCAAAGATCAACATCTTACAATGTATGGCCCGTTGTCATCGTCAACTACAACATTCCCCCGTGGTTGACTATGAAGAAGGGGCACCTATGGCTAAGCTTGATTGTGCCGGGGCAATATAAAGTGAAGAATATGGATGTGTATCTTCGTCCACTATTGGAAGAGCTACAACAATTGTGGATTGGCATAGAAGTGGTGGATATGAGCTGACACACAGGTCGACGGAATGCTTTGATCAAAGGCATTCTAATGTGGACCATGCATGACTATCCCGGACTAATAGAATGCTCAGGTGATCTATTTACATTCCTCACTCAGACATTGTAAATCTTGGTTTTTCTCAAGCTGATCTATTATCATGTGTATACATGCAGGGCTTCAAAAAAGCGGATACAGAGCATGTGTCGCATGTGGACCTAGATTGAATGCACGTAGGGCGCCCTCATTGAAGAAGCAAATCTACGAAGGTCATCAAGCGTATCTTCCAGAGAATTATGTGTTATGCGATGGATTTTTGGGAAGAGAGCCACCGAGGATGTCTGCATAAGCATGGTTAGAGCAGAAGGAGATGTGTGATGACGGATTGCCCCCAGGGATGAAGAGACTATCTCTATGGTACGACTTACCATACTGGACTCCACTCATGATCAATCACTTGCTCGATCCAATGCACATATTCAAGAATGTGGGTAATCTACTATGGGATCATCTGACCGGCAAGAAAGATACTTTGGGAGCAAGGGTTGACCTTAGAAATGTGGATCGTATGGAGCAATATTGGCCGCAAACAGCGTCCGATAGATCGATAAAACTCCCTAAATCACCATGGATTTTCACAGGAGCCCAAGAACGCAAAGTAAAAGAGACCATTCGATCTTTGCGGACCCCTACTGGTATAATGCACTCGCTCCAAACGTGTTTTACTAAAGAAGGAAAGCTTACCGGTTTGAAGTCACACGACTGGCATAAAATGTGTCAGGTACATTGTTCATAGTGGAATATATCATAGTGGGAATTGTGTAACAAATTCGTGTGTGGACTTTAATATCATTGTTGCACGTGTTTTGCAGTTTATTTTACCGATTGCCATTGAGGGATGTTTGTCTCTTGACGTCCGTAACACAATCTACAAACTTGTGAAGTTGGTGCAATGGATCTCACAAAAGGAGATCAACGTAGACTCCATACCATTCGCCAAACTAAATGTTGTGGAGGTTGTGTGCATGTTTGAGAAACATTTTCCTACTACCATGCTAACCATTCAAGTGCATCTTCTTGTTCACATAGTTGATGAGATGGAAATAGCTGGCACAGTACATTCCAGATGGATGTTCTTTTTAGAACGTTTCATCAAAACGCTCAGGGATATGTGCGTCAGAAGGCACGTCCGGAGGGTAGCATGGCAGAAGGTTGGCTGGTATCAGAGTCCCTAGTGTACATTGGAGAGTAGCTAGATGGATTTGATAAAGACCGGGATACGCTATGGCGAACCATAGATGATGAGCGCATATCTAGGATTGTCATGTGCAATCTCGGTGTTGAGAAGAAGATGACGGAAGATCTAGAGGCTAAAATCAACCGATTTTTCATGCTTCATAATCAGTGATGCAAAAGTGGATTTCACAATATGAGGATGCAAAGCAAGAGCGACAAAGGGCACGAATCGAGTGGAGATGGGGAAGACAACCACCGATGCACTATCCGACGGGTCTGGAGAGCCTACCAACATTCATGAGCTTAAGATGGTTTCACAACCAATTGAAAAGCGCATAACATTGTGGTGAAGAAGTGACTGAGGAAGAGTGGGAGTACTCTCGGGGTTGCGCGACCAAGGTAAGTTTGCAATGTACGACTAGTGACTTTCTAGATGTTTGAACGGCCACTCATAATCTTTGTTGATTGTAGTATAAGTCATACACAGCAGCATGGTGTAAAGGTCGACATTTTAGGGTGGAACGGATCGACAAAAAGCGTTTTACTCAAGATTGTGGAATCATGGAAAAATTTGAACAGTCTAGTCGACGACGGTCCTCTAATGTAGATCATGTGGTGGCGGAACTCACTTAATTCGTCACACTACAAGAAATTTTGAGGATCGATTATAGAGGATTTTTTGTCAACTTGTTTGATGTGCAATGGTTCAAGATAATCATGGAGGGTCGCAACGCTACTGTGCGTAGAGGAGAGTCTGTTTTCTTGAGGTGGATTCAACTAAGAAATGGACTGACCTAAGAGACACTTTCGTACTACCCGAGCATTGTGAACAAGTAAGTATGTAAATAGTTAACATCCCATTTTAGAATTTATGTGCTTGGAAGCTCTCATGTAAGTTATGTGGCTCTGGCAGGTGATATTTCATCCTACAAAGTCTGCATCAAACTAGTGGTATGTCATAGAGGTAGCTCCTCATAGTGCACGGACGTATGAAGGCTACCATGTGCCAATCACAGCGGCATCAATGGAGGAGATCGGAGAAGATGCTTAGTCAGAAGTCGCTGAGGTGGTGCCAGACAAGCATCAAGCTGCTACTCTCTATAGGGTGCACGTAGAGGATCTACAAAATGAAACGAAGGACATGTGTTTAAACGGAGAGCTCTATATAGATATAGGAAGTTATGCTGAGCTATGCGAGGATGAGAGAGAGACCTCTTAAAGCCATAAATATTGTATTTGAACAATTTTTCTCGGTTTTGTAAAAACTCTGGCTCTCTAAGTACCTTCCATGTTGTATAACACTCTTTTGATTTTGCGCTCACATCTTGGGCAATCCATGGCCACATGCAGCTCCACCACCTAGTTTTTCGACTGCAAGATTTGATTGTGTGTGCTCTCTCTCTCTCTCTCTCTCTCTCTCTCTCTCTCTCTCTCTCTCTCTCTCTCTCTCGATTGAAAATTCTGAGTTATCGACTTGCCTCTTTCATCACTCAAGTTGAATAGAAGAAGAACGCGTTCTGTTGCCGGTAGCCTTTGAACATTCCAAAGCTACAAGCACCGTCAAGTTCTACGTCAAAAAAGAAAGAGATGGTCGGGATTCTTGTAGGATTCTCCGTTCTAAACAATTTTGCTCCGTTTTATAATATATATTGTGTTCACGTGGCTTTTTGTCCATTTCTATTTATATGCATCATTGCGTCATTGTATTTAATGGTCTTTGCGTGCACTCCAAGTACGTATGATCTAGGTATGTTCTCACAAGCAGGGACGACAAGCACTGCGCTCCGGGTGCGATGGAGACTGAAGCTGCAATCGTGAAGGGAGTGATCTGTCTCTGCTCATAGATACAACTCGTCTCACCGCTAGATCTAATTGATCGGGCGAAAGAGACGCTAAGAAGCACTACTACTGCTTACTTAGCGTCTCTTTCACCCGATCAACTAGATTTAGTGGTGAAAGAGATGCTAAGAAGCACTACTACTGCTTCTTAACATCTCTTTCACCCGATCAACTAGATTTAGTGGTGGGGCAAGCAACATTTATGAGCAGATACGGACTTCTTTCGCGATTGCAGCTTCAGTCTCAATCGCACCCAGAGCGCAGTGCTTTTAGAAATTCACCCTCATTCAACGAAACTCTCTACACAGGAATCCCTCCTCCTCTCTCTCTCTCTCTCTCTCTCTCTCTCTCTCTCTCTCTCTCTATCTATCTATCTATCTATCTACTTGTCCATGTTTTCTACTCCATTCATTCAATATTAAGTTTAAATGTTTGTGTGTTTAATACAGGTATGGGTGTTTAATACAGGTATGGATGATGAGGAGTTTCTTTCTTCTTTGTCACCCCAGCAGAGATAGTGGTACGTGGAGCGTCATTGCTCTGGCGCACCATCACGCGTTCCTAGTCCAGCCGCATCTCCCTCTGTTTTGGAGCATTCAACGCGCTCTAAAGCTTCACTGCCGACGAGAAAATCTTCACACTCGTCTAGGCACCGGCGCTCTAGTGGTGGCGGTGGCGGTTGTTGTGGGCATGCCGCCGTCGGTGCTTCGACACCGCCTCGTGTTCAACGAGGCTCTTTATCCTCCCCTTCTTTGCCCGCCCCGTCACCAGCCACAACATCGCCATCGACACCAGGTTTTGCGCGGATGACGACCGTTCCTAGCGGCTACACACCACTAGCTACTCCTCCAGAAGTCACTCCAGTGGACACTCCTCGCTTCGGGCCCCAGACTCCAGTGGAGACACTTGACGTTTGTACCCCCGTCGACACGCCGCAAGAGACTCCTGTCGGGACACCCAGGTTCACGCATCAGCGCGACGAGAGGGCTTGTCTTACTCCGTCGACTTCAGCGGCATCATCTTGGATGATGAAGGCAAGAAGGTGATTTCGCGCATGCGCGGTCTTTGCTCTCAGGTGTTTAGATACTACGTACTAAACACCTAGAGTGAAGTACCGAGTGATTTAAAAGACAGTCATCAGCATGCATCATGACGTTCCAACATGGGATGAGCGCTTCAATGAAGACCTGATGAAGGTTCGAATGCGGGAATACTACAAGAACAAGCGTTCCGAGGTACAAAAAGCAATCAAGCATGGGTGGAACAGACCCGATTGGCTGGCCAAAGAAGATTGGAAGAATGCGAAGAAAGCAGCGCGCGAGAATCCCGACAAGTGGAAGCAACAAAAGGAGGTAGCCAAAGCGCGAGTAGAGGCAGGGAGCTGGCACCACTTGGGGAGCGGCGGGTGGGCATCATTTGAGGCCGATTTTGTAAGTGTTTTCGCATTGCTCTTTATGTTTGATAGTTTAGGGTTTATGCGTTTTTAAATTCTAACATAATGGATTCTTTGTATGTTTTGACAGTGGTCGATAACAAGACGTGATCCCACACTGTACGAGCACAAGTACGCAGGCAGGAAGGGCTTAAACGCCCTGATGGGCATTCTGAGTTCTCGCAACGGCATGGTTAGTATTAGGGTTTACTCTTTTCTATTTGTTGTATTGTTTAATAAATGTCGCTATATGTTTATACTTACAGAAAGCTGTCTTATTGTTTTTTTTTTGCAGAATCCGATAGATACGTCGCTTGGATGTGACGAGACGTCTGATTCGACGCCGTCAGTCTAGCCGTAGCTAGATAGCATTAGTTTCTTTTTGTCATAGCTTATGTATCATGAGACGACTTTTATACGTCTTTTTGAAAAACATGTATATTTTTTCAATAATGAAAATGGTGTTGTAACTATTACATTTGCAAAGTTTATAAACAATCAAGTGATTTTGCCTATGATGTGTACAATTGTCATTGATTTACTTTCATCAATTCACGCTTGTCAGTTTTGTATCTTTATTTTGCAAACAATACGTACTATGGATGATGGAGTTAATGGCTATATTATCTTGTGGGTGACTATTTTGGGTCTATATCTACCTTTGCACTTTTTTTCAAAGGTGAATGCCCTGCCACCAAAAAAATTTCCTCTTGGACATTGCTCTGACTGTCGCTATATAAGGCTCTGCAGCGTCGTTATAAACGTCGCTATAGATGGTCTGCAAACGTTGCTATAATCTTCGCTATAGGCGTTGTTATATAGCGACGTATATAGCGACGTATATAGCGATCGTTATAGCGATCGTTATAGCGACTATAGTGACGTTCCCATATTGACGCTGTTAGCGACGGTCTTAGCGACGCCGGGGGTTATAAAAACCCAATGTATTTTCGTCGCTAACAACCTCACAAGAGCACACAACCTCTTGTAGTGCCTTTCTTGTTGATATGAAAAACGAAGTTTGTGCTTGATAATGTGATTTTTATGTGTTGCAATGGGCCCTTGTTTTGCAAAATATGGTCCATGTAGATAAAGCATATGATGCAGGATATCATGAGATCCAATTTCCAACTTAGAGAAAACTAAGTGAATCTTTTGGCTTTTAAACCTCCTGTTGAAGCATCCTTCAAAACATTTCATGTCCTTTTAGAAATAGTTGGATCCTTCTCCAAATGCAGATGGCCACCATGGAAATCTTTTATGAGAGTAAGGCTTTCAATTTTTCTATTTATTTTACAGTTCATGTATCAACACGATACAAGCCGACTTCTGTCTATATCCATTTGCTTGCTCCCTTGGCTTTGTAATGCTTGAGCTCAGATGCCTGCAGCCTTTGATACACAACCCTCACGGTTTCTTACACTTGGTTGAGCTTGATTTCCATATGGAACAACTTAATGAGTTGCTAGGGAGAGTGGAAATGGTGGGAAAGCTTGTGAGGCTGAAGGGAGCTTCTAGCCAGAGCAAAACTAGTGAGAAAGTTTGGAAAGCTTGTGAGGCTGAAGTGAGCTTCTAGGAAGAGCAAAACTAATGAGAAAATTTGAAAATCTTGTGAGGCTGAGGAGAGAAAAATGGTTTCCATGCAGAGTAGAAATGATGGGAAAACTTGTGAGGTTGAAGTGAGCTTCTAGCCAAGCAAAACTAGTGAGAAAGATTGGAAAGCTTGTGAGGGTGAAGAGAACAAAATGGTGGTTCTCTTGAAATGGTGAAGAGAGCAAAATTGCGGAGGTCAAGACCAGAAATGGCGGTCCTCTTGAGAAGGTAGAGAGAGCTTGGAAAGTGAAATGGCTTGAGAGAAAGAGTAGTGAGGAAAACCATCATTCAAAAGTGAAAATTTTGTATTTGCCACCAAGCCAATAAAATAGGTCCAGTACGGGAGAAAATAGTGTGAAAATGACATCTTTTTTTCATATTGAAAGATTTGTACTGGGATACTCTTTAAATGCTCTAGATATGCTTTGAATACCCAAAACGCTCAAATTTGGAGCCGTTTGACCATCAAATGCTCCATTAATTAGCAAGCTAACCAATGCCTTACACAGCCCTTTTTGAGGACCTTTTGGCCCTAATGCTAATAGTAGATGCTTTGTCTTTCGGTTTGTTAAGTCTTCACGTCATTGCCTGGCTTCACGCCCCAAAGTTGAAGTTGTTTGAAGTATAGCTCCATTCGAATCTTCCACACTTGATAGTTGGTGTCACTGAGTTTGTCAATGATGTAGCGAATCTTGTAAGAAGAGATGGCGACAAAAGTTTTGGCCATCTTGCAAGGATTCGGATGCCTTGAAGATGCTAGAGGAGGCGTGCCACTAACTAGGAGATCATTGAAACTACAAGTGGTTACTACTAAGATAACTACAATAGATCAACAAAAGGGAGTGACTGCAAACACGTTATTAAAAGTGCAGTGTTTATTGACTCCTTCTACCACAAGAAGATTTAGAAATATTCTCATGTGGGAAAACGGAGTCTTTTTCAGTGTTTTTCATACCAGGCATAACATCATGAGCTTCTGCTCGAGAGGCACCACATACCTAGCTAGGTACGATTGGGGCAGGGACCGCTGGCCCGGTGACAATGTGGGAATTATTGTGAGAATTTGTCTAAAACTTCTTGTGGTATACATCAGCAAGTAAGATCGAGCAAGGAGGAGCACAAGCTCAAACCTCTCCTTTAATCTCCGTTCACCACATATGCAAATGTCTGAGCATATGCAAAACAAAGCTTTTTGGCCATCACACATTTTGGCAAAAGGCTTGCACAGTGAATAATAATAACATTCTCCGATGGTCATAGGCTTCCTTGGCAGCCAACAATTTTGTTGTGGTGGTCAACAACCACCTTCACTGCCATGGAATAGCAGGAAGAGGAGGTTGTCCTTATCTACTGCAGTCTGTCTTGCATACATGTAAGTCTAGAGTGAATTACCTGGCTGAAATATTCATTCTGCATTGCGAAGATGGAGGAAGGGAAGCTTCAAGGTCAGCTTCCCCAATCTTAGTTTGACCTACGCGCGCAGAATGCATGCTCAGAGCAAATTGGAGGCCGTGAAGGAGGTCGGAGAGCTGAAGATGTTCCAATTCAGGAGCATGGCCCTCTAGCATGTGAACCACTCTCTCCATGGAAGGCCTCTGATCAGGATTCTCCAAAACACACAGGAATGCTGTCTTCATCATCAACCTAGCCTGCCTCATCTCTTCTGGGCTGTCCACCCTTGCTATGTGCTTCAATTCATCCTCTCTTCCTTCTTGTATCACCTGCCGGTACAGCCAAGATGGCAAGTAGAGCTTCATGTCTGTGTCTGCCAATGAGATATCAAGGTTCCTCCTCCCATCTAGTATCTCCATCGGTACCTTCCCAAAGCTGAAAACATCGCATTTCTCAGATAATGTGGATGAGGGTAGACAGCCCAAAATCTTAAGATTTTAGCGGGGAGGAGTACTTGTTGGAGAAATAGTCTATTCCTTCCAAAGCCAGAAACTGCTGCTGGATTAGACCCATGATCTGATTAGGCATCATGCATGTCTGCAAGGTTTGTGTCGGGGGGCAACCCTGCGATCTATTCGATGGAAATGCCAATGGAAATGAGCCATTGCCAAGGCATTCGCACTTCCCAGGTGCCTTGCAGATTCCATAAGGTCCACAATAGTTGGGCAGAAGGCACCTATTATCACCAAACAAATCAAGGTTTGGAATTAAGGATGAGCCCAACGTGTAGACAAACAGATTTCCATCATCCTTTAACCACAACAGGGTGAGCGCAAGGCTTCCGTGTCCAAAGCCGGAGAAGATGACCTCATGACTTTCATTATATCTATCAGCAGAACACAGATCCGGCAATCTTAAATCATGTGCAGCAGCCTCATCTTCCTGCTCAAGACGGAGGCGCCCGCCCCCGGGATCCATGTAAGCTCTAGTCAGATTGCCGCATGTGTGAGTGACACCGAAAGTGTTGTTGAGGCCATAGTAGCTCCATATCCAGTAGGGTTGGAGAGAGGTGAACATGTTGTAGTAGAGGGCAAAACCACCTGCTTCCATCACTAGGCTGTAAAGGCCCTCCGAAGGATCAGACACAGAAGCCCAACTGGTAAGACTCATACGTGGACGGAGATATTGACCACTTGTGAGAGTGTGGGTGGGATAATCTGAGCTTTGCCATAATGTTCTGTTACTAATTGTGTCAAAAAGCAGCAGGGTTCCATTGGGCTGGGGATGGTAATCGTAGGCATCGGCTATGAGATCCATGGTCACGATGCCTTGAGGCTTAGTGGTGCTGTTGGAGGACCAGGCCAAGTATCCATCACCATCCAGCAGCACGAGATTTCCCGACCTTTGATCGAGTGAGAGGGAGAAATTACCAGAAACAGGGCGATGGCGATTAGCCATCCAGGTAATGATTCGAGGGGAAGGCGGATCAGCAGCAGGGTCACCAAATTCTGAATAGACGAGGATGGCTAGAATGTAAGAGGTGGAGCTGCTGGCCGCGGGAGAAGCTGCAGCAGCTGGGATGAAGATGAGCCATGCATGTGGATCGAAATCAATGCTGTCAGACTGGAAGGCAACATAAGCTTTCATTCCTCCATGCTGGGGAGAGTCACACTCAAATGCTGCTCTGTACTAAAGGCATAGTCATCGTAATCCACCGCGTTTGCCGATAGGAAGTCAAAAGACACATTGAAATTCTGAGTTGGCGCTGCTTCACCACGCATCATGATGATGTGCAGGAGCAGCAGCAGGATACAAATGAGCAGGAGGAGCTGCTGCAGCAGTACTACTTGGAGAGGAGCAGTAGTCATCGCGGACTACCTAGAAGTAGAACAGGGGGAGCCTCGTTTATAAGTGACACGGGGTGTCACTCACGGGATCGACGGCGTAGGCGCATTTGCGGCAGGGCGGGGTGCTTGGGCCGTAGGATCAACGCAGCAGGGGGGGGGGGGGGGGGGGGGGGGGGAAGAATATTATCCGCCAGACTCGCATTGCTTGCAGTGTGTCGCGATAGGTGGATTGGTTAGGCTGCGTGAGTTCAGTGGGAGAGGTGGTGGGTTCAAGGCGCGGCGCATGCAGGGGGGGGGGAAATACCCGAGGGAAACCTTTTTGCATGGCCCAGATGGGATCAACGGTGGATCCATTCTCCGCCGTCGATCCCTTGAGTCTCACCCGTGTCACATATCGACGAGGCAGGGGGAGGAAGGAGGAGGCTGGAGCTCATCACTCGAGTTGTGTAAAGTCAATCGTACGTTTTGATCCGTTTTACTCAAGGCAGTGTCTGTGCTGAGAAGTGCGGCAGGCTAAAAAGCGTTACACAATATGAGCCGGATCCTACCCAAGCCACTGGGGGGGTTCCCCTCCTCACTATCTCACACGGGCATGGGCAGGAGGGGATCAATGGCCCACGCCCATTTTGGGGATCGGGTACGATATGAGCCGTCTGATGTGACTTCTGTAAATTTGGGAAAACAAGAAAATTCTGGCGCTCCCACTCCCCACCCCCCTTTCATACCCCGGACTTGAACCCCGAAGGCCACCTTTGAGAGCCTATCACCTTAACCACCTCACCTGCGCGTGCTCGTTGAAAGCATTGGGAGAAGGGTTTTTTTTAATGATAAACCCGTCGCTATGTAAATTTGGGTTAGCTTTAGTAAATTTGAACAAACTGGCAAATTCGGGGCGCGCCAAGAGATCAACGGCCAACGATGCCCACGCTCTCCGAAAAAGGCATGGGTGGTTGATCCCCTCCTGCCCATGCTCGTGTGAGATAGTGTTGAGGGGGAGTTCGCAAAGCTGCACTCAAAGGCCAACTCAACAAGGGCTAGCACGCGTGAGTTGTTGTGATTGGCTCACAAACTCCTACATTCAACAACGAAGCAAATCCCCTTAACCCTCGCTTAATCCCTTCCTTTTTCGAAGTGCTAATGGCGTTATTGGTGGCAGCATTCGGATCTCCTGCTAGCCTTTCAAACCCCCCCCCCCCCCCCCCCGGGGTGCAACCCTGCTCTAATACACAATTTGTAGTGTCTTACAAAGTGTGCAGGGGCCAAAAGCCCTGCAGTACTAGGCAAAAGCTACTTTGGAAGCAGAGGCAAGGGAATCACCCTTTATAAACTTTCAAGGAGGCAAAGGAAGCAAGAGAATCTTCGCCCGTGTCCCGCTATACATAGAGTGCACGGCACGTCGCAAGCACCACAAAAGCAAGGAGAATTCAGCCTTTTTGCAATGCAACCCCGTTGTCCAACATGTCACTGCATGTTTTGACCTGGATCCACCAATACCTTAACTAAAAGTTACCTTTGATTGGGCCATAGATCCCCCCCTGAGGGGACCCCATGTGAGATAGTGACGAGGGTTGCAGGTGTTGCATACACTCTATACATTGAGCACGACTTGGCTCTAATCTCGTGCCAAATTATTGAGGAGGAGTTTGGTCCTCATGGAAAACATTTCTTACAACTAGTAAAGAAAAAAATTGTCTCATATTTTTTGCCAATTTTCGAAGTATTTTTTGTCTTTACAGTAAAATATGTAAAACTTTGTAGTTTTCCAAAGGACGACGAACTTGAAAAACTACCCGAGAGCTTTCAAATTCAACCCGTGAAAAATACATAAAGCTTTTGGTGAGCATTGATTGGTATGACCGAGGTCACCCATCACCTCCCCTATGCACCATAAGGTGCATGGTGTCTCCAGCTTGCAGTCCACAAGGGAAATGGGCGACCTCGTTCTTACATGAGGGCTTGGCCTCATCCCAACAAGGTTGGGTAGTTGAGTTGCGATATCAAAATTCTCTTTGTAAATCCATTAAAAAAATGGGGTATTTCTTTTACCTTTATGCATTGTGTCCACTTTCCAAACCTCCCATCAGATAAGGAAACATTGTATAAATCCTTGGTACAATCTAGAGGGCAAAAATCTATATTGTGACACAAGAGATTCTTTAATAGCACATATTTGAACCCACTTGTTTGTTGGGTTCAAGCCCTTGTCGCCAAAACAACTAATTAAGATTGACAGCTCGATGAGAATCGGAATTTCTTGGAGCCGGTCTCCCCTCGAAACGGACCTGTATTATAATCCTCTCAAAAGAAAGCTTTGTTACAATACATGTTTGTGCTCTTGCGGAGCCTTGCTTGAATCAAGAAAATGGTGTCGTCAATATTCCATGGTATAACCCTCCTTCCCAAATCCTAAACACCTGAGCGGGGAGATAGGAATTGCAAGGAAAGAGGAAGATGAATGTGGAAAGAAGTGTTTTTGAAGCAAGAGAATAGATTCTTCGTATATGCTTGCTCATGGTCGAGCTCTTAGCATAGCATATTATAGTAGAATAGTAGAGATGGAGAAGAGGAAACTTTCATTGGCTTGGATTTGCATCCATAGCCAAGAGCTTGAGCATACAGTCTGTCTCAAGAGCTCCCCTGAGAGAGAGAGAGAGAGAGAGAGAGAGACAGCTTGCTTTGCCAACTTGGACACTTTAGAGAGTGTGTGAGAGGAGCAATAGCTTCAAAAATGAAATGAGCCCTCTCTTATATGGCTATGCAAGAGTGAAACGAGTCTTAAGTTAGAATCTACACACTTGACCAATGAGGTAAGAACACCTCCTAGTTCAACTCAAGCATGCTTCAACACTTGTACCTCTTGCCGTGCATGTTAGAACTTGCCTCCCCTTCTCTTGGAATCTTCTTGGCAAGTGCAAACACCACACACTCAAACACACTTGTTAAGTTCACACAAAGCAAGTGTGTGCTACTTTAGAGATGTGGCCTAGTCAAGCTTAGCAAAGACTATAGTCAACTTTGTAAATGAGGAAGAGTTGATATAACCTCAATCTTTAGCTTTTCCCTTTCATTTAATAAAAACCATAAAATTATATTTTAATTAATTAGCTCAGATGCAAGACCTTTGCACAAACCTTGGAGGCTTATGAAGCTGACTCGAAGAGGCTACAACCTACCTGAGCTTAGCACAATCACTTTCTATTTTTAGACTTCTATAATTGCTCTCGATCGTATCCTTTTTCATGTACCTTTGATCAAGGTTGCCCAAGATACATTTATCCTTCCTTGACATGTACCTATGACTGAGATAACTTTAGCAATTTCCCTTGCTCTTTTATGGACTTTTCCCCTTTTGATCCTAAGCCTCGATAGGGTTGGTCCATTAGCAAATAATCAATTTCACTTGTTCCCTTTTTATTTTCCTTGGACTAAGTGGCCAAGAGGTTAGAGATTAACATTCTTGACAAATGCACCAAGAGGAGGCGCGTCAAGCCAGCATGCTCCATGGCAAGATGAGGCATGTTGAGCTAATATTCTTCGCCAAGAGAAGGCACGATGAACTGATTTGATATGCCTTGAGGTGCATCGAGAAGAGCTCTGGGAGGTGGTTGAAGGGAAGAAAGGAGGAAACAATTGGAACAAGAGAGATTGGTGGCAAGAGAAGCAACTCGTAAGGGTTGCAACTAAGTGATGTTTGGGACTAAATTTCGGGCCTTTTAGTTCTAGAGAGAGAGTGCGGCACTCAACCAATACGAAAGAGGCTTATGTTACGTAGAAAATTTTCCTTTTAGATCCAAATAAAGAGTGACATTTGCAGTATCACAAGCATCATGAAGACTCGATTTCAAACCTGTTTCCATGGGAGTGGCAATAGGTTTGCAATCCTTAAGTCCAAACGTACATAGCAATGTCTCTATATAACTTGTCTAACACAAGGCAATACCACCATCACACTACTTAAGTTGTATACCCAAGTAATGATGCAACAATTCCAAATCTTTCCTCTTGAAAGTAGCATTCGAATCAGCCTTAAACTTAGCAATATGTCTCTCATTTGGTGCAGTGATCAGCAAATCATCGACATAGAGAACCACAATGAGAAGTACATCACCCGCACGCTTTACATACAGCTTTACATACAATGTGCTTTTTGTTGGACTATTACGAAAGCCTTGTTTGACCGAATGAGTGTCAACCTTCTCGTACCAAGCATGAGGAGATTGCTTTAACCCATACAAAGCTTTCTTAAATTTGCACACTTTATCCTCTTGTGCTTTCTTGACAAAACCGGGAGGCTGTGTTACATAAATTTCCTCAAATATATCATCATTCAAGGAAGAAGTAACAATGTTTGATTGATGTACATCCCAACCAAAATGAGTTGTCAATGCACATAGAAAACGCACAGTATTCATGTGACAAGTGGGAGAAAAAGTCTCTTCATAATCTATGCCTTTTTGCTATGCAGAACCCTTTGCAACAAGTCGAGCCTTATAGCGATCAATCTCACCATCCGGCTTACGTTTCAACTTGTAGACCCACTTCGTACCAATGGCCTTTTTTTTCAGGAGGCAAATCACATAAAGTCCATGTGTCATTTTCTATAAGTGCATCATATTTTGATTGCATGGAAACCATCTAATTTTTTGAATTCTGTGCATCAAAAAACAAAGGTTCCTCAACATCACGTAAGTCAAAGACAACCAAAGCATAACAATATGATGTATAAGTTGCATGTCAAACACCTGAACGAGTATGAATAGATAAAGGTGCATTCAATTTACTGTCACACAAAATATGCACCAACCATTTAGGCATACCTCTAGTCTGGTCATTCTCAATCCTTTCCTCATCAAGTACATCATGTACATCTGCATTAGTAACAAGCTGATCTATAACATTTTCAGAAACCCCCATAGGTTGTACATTTGCCTCATTGGAATTTATTCGAACTTCCACCACTAAAAAGAGACAACAAAGTGGCATAAATGTCGTGTGAGCTTACATTACTGTCTCTAGTACATGACATCAAGGGCTGAACAAAATCTTCCACAAACACAACATCCCAAGAAATAAAGATACACTTTGTTTGCGGATGATACAACATGTAACCTTTGCATTCAGCACTATAACCAACAAAAATACATTTGACAGCCTTACCATCCAATTTTCTACGTTGCTTTTGTGGCACCAATGCCAAACACCCAAAAACACACATGTGCTCAATAGAAGGCTTTCTATCATGCCATGCTTCATATGGAGTCATAGACTACAATGCTTTCATCGAACACCTATTAAGGACATAAGTGGCACACGGCCTCAAGCCAAAACGAATGTGGCAAAGCTTGGCTTTTGACCATACATCTTGCCATTTTCATAAGAGACCTATTTTTCCTCTCAGCAACACCATTTTGTTGAGGTGTATATGGAACTGTACATTGGTGTTTTATTCCACGACTAGCCAAAAGTGCATGAAACATATACTCCCCCCCTCGATTGGTTTGAAGGGTGCCTATAGTACATTTTGAGACATTTTCAGCCGTAGTCAAAAATTGTTTGAAGCACATAGACACTTCGGACTTCGCTTTAAGTGGATACACCCATGTATGCCGAGAGTAATCATCAACCGGGAGTAATCATCAATGAAAGTCATGAAGTAAAGGTAATTGCCCAAGGACAGAGTTTACATGGGCCCACAAACATCACTGTGCACAAGCTGCAATTTGCATGTGGCCCTAACTAAACCATTCTTTGGAAACTTTGAATGCTACATTTTACCCAAAATATAACCTTCACAAACATGTTTGAGAGGTGCTTCAAGAGGCAACAAAGAAGAAACCATATCATATTTCTGCAAACGCAGCAAACTAGCAAAATTCAGATGCCTAAAACGTGCACGCCAAAGGTGTGCATTTGAAATAGCCTTAGAATCCACAACTGCATTTGCAAAAAAAAAATCCACACTTGTCATACAAAGTGAGCTTATATAGCCCACGACATAAAATGCCAGATGCAAAAATTTGATCACCAAAATTGAGATCATGTACTGTACATCTGTCATCCACAAATTTGACTACAAGACCAAGTCTAGCAAGTGCAGCTACAGACAAAAGATTCTTCTTGATCCCACATACATAAAGTGCATCAACAAGTGTGAAAGAGCTGCCATTTGCAATAGTTAGCACAATATTTCCAACTCCCTTGATCATATAAGAGGCATTGTTAGCACAAGTGATTGAATTCCCATGAGGGACATCCTCGCGAGAGGTAAACAAGTCACGATGAGAGGTAATGTGCTTTGTAGCGCCATGGTCAAAGTACCACACATGAGCATCTGCAACAACTAACAAACATGCATCATGGACAGAAGGATCATAAGTGAATTCTGCACTAAAAGCCTATTCTGCGTCAACATCAGCATCACAGTGTCCTTTCACAGAAGACTCAACAATAGCTGCATTTGTAGTGGAACCAACATTAGTAGTGGAACCAACCTCTTTCTTCTTAGCCTCTTTGGCCTTTAACTTAGGACACTACTTGATCAAGTGATCATTAGCTTTACAATAATGGAAACACATCTTTTTTCCCTTCTCACCATATTTCCTAGACAAATTGCTGCAAGCAGAAGCATTAGGAATAGGTGATTTACCACTCATAGAAGAACCATGAGAAGTGGCTACATTTTGTTATCACCTTTTCTTTGAGCAACAATAAAGGCATGTTCAACTGCACGTTATCTAGTCTTATT
Source organism: Adiantum capillus-veneris (assembly GCF_014529385.1). Taxonomy (NCBI): domain Eukaryota; kingdom Viridiplantae; phylum Streptophyta; class Polypodiopsida; order Polypodiales; family Pteridaceae; genus Adiantum; species Adiantum capillus-veneris. The sequence continues at coordinate 120,531,996 of NC_140954.1, forward strand.
TGTTTTGAAAAGTGACTCGTGCAAAAACAATGTGCATAATGCATCAAACTTGACAACTTTTGGATTTCCTTGGGTCATAAGTCTACAAATACTAGCAAAAGTCTGGTACAAATCTGGCAAAGCATCAAGAACAGTTTGCACAAGGGAACTGTCAGCAGAAATGACTTTTCCTGCAGAAATAATTTGCCCATTGATATCCTTGACACCAGCAAGGAAAGTGTCCATATCATCTGCCTCATGCATAATCTTTGACTCCAACTCTTTACGCAACAATGAAACTTTTACCGCATTGTGACTTGCATAAAGACCAGCCAAAATATCCCAAGCCTATTTTGTAGATTTTGTTGAATGAATGTGATGAGTAATAGTACGCTTCATAGACAACGCAATCAATGCATGAGCATGTGCATCTTTTACATCCCAACTAGCTTTCTCAGCCATAGGCAAAACAACTCTAGAAGCAACAATTCTGCCACCAAAACCTACAAAATCCTTAACATCGCCTAAATCCTCATAACCAAGACGTACATCAATGCCTAGCACAATGTTCCAAACACCCTTTGATACTAGGACATGTTGCATCATGTAAGCCCACATAGGGTAATTGTCCCCATCCAATCTATCCTCGGCAACAAACATCTTCAACACATTTGTGTTGCTATCAGCCATGGAAAATGTTGCAGAGATGTGAAAGCTGCTCCAAAAGAGGAGAAACAAAGAGGGAACATCACATGCTATATAGCACAAACCATAAAAGACTGTAGGGGACCTACTATGCAAAAAACGGCACCGATAGAATTTTTGCACAAAATGAGAACATAGCCTACGTAGCACTGCTTGTAGTGGAAACGAGGCTGAAATGAACCCGAATCAAAAATCTGACCAGACCTAGATTTACGAGCTAGCCCAATATATTTGTCGACCTGCTGACACTCGCCAAAGCTCATAGAAATTGGAGAAAGTGAGCAAGCGTGTGCTAGAGTTGTTGGTGACTAAGCTCGAGAGGACGCAACCTGCTCTGGAACCAATTGTTGGAATTAGGGTTGCAGGAAAAGACACACAGCTTGGAGAAGATGAAGGAAGCTCAAGGCACACAACAGAAAGTGTATTACTTAGTGTGCAATGGAAAGATAAGATAGCCCTAGAGTGATGGGCATGTATACGATGCACGGGAGGGAACCTCCTAGTGATGGAAAAAATGCCCCGACGGTCCTAAGTGTGTTCACACACATCGCTACCAGATGTACATGGTAACATAACTTTGTATCATTGAGTTTTAGAACTTGCATTAAATAATCTTGTATTTATGTTCCTGCCCAAAGCTTGCTTTAAGTTACTCTACTTCCATCTCAAAACTTTGTCTTTCCCTTTTCATATTTGTGTTAATTCTACTGTGTTTTCTAGTGCACACTATGACTACCTCTTGAAGGCCTCACACTACCATTGACTCTATTATGGACAGAAGCAAGATCGCGTGTCTAACGTGAAAAAAATGCCAGAGATTATATTTCTTAGTGGATATGTGTCAGTACTAAGTGAGTAGGGGCCTCAAAACAATTTGTAGTCCCCTATTTGCTTGGTTCTTAGACCATTTTTGCAAAATCATGGGTCAAAACCAAGCGAATAGGGGCGTTGCAAAATTTTACAAGGCCCCTATTTGCTTGGTTCTGAACCCCATTGTGTGACCTATAATGACCTCAAAACATACCACATAGCAAGGTTGATGTCTGCATCCATTGCGTGGGCATTGGAAAAATCACACATGCACATAACATCTTGTCGATCAAGATTGAAAACACAATCTTCCTCTGATCTACCTGGCAAGTGAATCATTACACAAAGTGGTGCTAAATCCTCTAGCCGTTTCGAATCTTATTCGTTATTAGTGTTGATTTTCTTTAAAAAAAGACAATTCTTTCGACATAGGCTCTAGGACTACCTTGGCTAGCTATGGACATGCATTGGCTAGCCCAGGCTCTTCCAAGATAGGCTCAAGGTTCTGAGGGGAAGTTGTACCTGGCTCAGGGACTCCCTCCTGCTCAAAAATTGTCTACCTATTAGTCTGGGCTGAGGAGTGACTCTGCCTCTTGACCCGTGTGATCGTGTGTCCTTGTTGTGAGCAACATGTGAATGCTTTTCCTGTCATTCACAAGGATGGAGGGAGAGGAGGGTAAGAATATCATGGTTCAATTGTCCCAGATAGGCACTGGCTAAAATAGCCCATCATAGTGGAATCACAGCCTCCGAAGGGTATCAAAATTTTGAGGCATTATTGTAACGCGATCGGCATGGGCAGCCAAGATGTAGCCATCAATGAAGAACTCAATGAGGTAGTGTTCTATAATCACTTGTAGGCAGAGAAGAGCAGTGCTAGATTATGTACACTCTCTAATCCTCGCATATCTTCCTCACTACTCGTTTAAATGGAAGCTAGATGATGGCTGGCCACATGTGTCACTTGATCCTTCGTAGGTCTTGTAGGACGTATTTGTGTCCCTCATATCGACACCTTATTCCTTGAGAATGCAAGGACTCACTTGTTGTTGTCCTAGGCTTGGTCTTTTCATGAGCCATCTCTATAAACAACATAAAACCACACTACACTCTATGAGCAAAAATCCCTATCACAAAAGGGGCTCCAAACGATAGACACAAAAATTGCAAGCATGATGGTCAGTACCAAGGGAATAAAGGCTCCAAACACAATTCTCCGACACCCTTCTATGCTTGGTAGTGACATAAAAAATTAGCACCCCACAAAGCATAAAACAATATCTATGCACTGTGTGTAGTTCTTCGTTGATCAAGCAAGCAGAAGAGGACACAGAAAGAGGGATGGGAGCACAAGAGAGGCAGAAAAGGACACGAAAAGAGGGTTGGGAGCACAAGTGTTGCAAGCAGGAGTAGTAGCATTCAAAGGCTTCGGGTGAAAAAGGGACTTAACTTTGTAGCATGCACCTCATAATGAGCCATGTTTCTAATTTGATGATGGTTGTTCATCTGTATTGCATAAAAATATGAGTCCGTTACTGCGTTTTACACTAGTTGTCCTTGTGAGTACAACCCACATGCATTTTTCAAGTGACCGTTTGGTGTGGCCACTTGGACTTAGAAGGGAGAGAGAATTATCAGGAACCGATCACCCTTGCTATTGCCATCTCACGATCTTGCTCTTAGTGACCTCTAAAGCTCCAGGTTTGTTATTTGTCGCGTCACCACCACATTAGTGACATTGGATATTGCGTCAATAAATTTTCTCTCTCTCTCTCTCTCTACCTCTCTCTCTCTCTCTCTCTCTCTCTCTCTCTCTCTCTCTCTCTCTCTCTCTCTCTCTCTCTCTCTCTCTCTCTCTCTCTCGCTCTCTCTCTCTCTCTCTCCCTCTCTCTCTCTCCAAATAGCAAGAACTAATTGCCGTTGCCTTTGCCATCTTGCAATCTTTCTCTCAGCGACCTCCAAAGCTTTGTTCTTGTTACATGCCGTGTCGCCAACCACCTTGGTGCCATTAGATATTTCCTTGATGGGTTCTCTCTCCCTCTCTCTCTTCTGACTTGTGTTTCACTTGTGTGCGCACTGAAGCCTCTGCATCACATGGTTATGGCACAACCCTACAAGGGAAAGTAGTCATTAGGGTTTGAAGGCTTGGTGTTCAAATGGAGTAAAAGGCTCAAGGTTAGAGTAGTAGGGTAATGTTGTGGTCATGCTACTACGCATAGTTATCAGTAAGATGTTACTAAGGCTACTCAACTATGCAAGGCCATTTGTAACTATGCCAATTTTGGCATCATATAAGACAAATAACTAGTGCTCTTGTGACCATACATGAATCACATTTATTTTAGAGAGAAACTCATAACTATGCCTCACGTGACCATGCTATAAGTAAGGGCAAGCAACTACAAGGAAAAGTATTCGTTAGGCTTAGGAGGCTCTGGGGTTTGGGGGGGGGGGGGGGGGGGACCTCTCTGCCACAAAGACATGGGTATATCGTGACTTGTAATGACCTTAGCATCGAGGGTCAGAATGAAGTGAATAGGGGCCCTGGGGGATTCTTCAGGCTCCCTGTTCACTTGGTTCTGACCCTTGGTGCTGCAAAGACATGAATATAGTGTGACTTGTAATGACCTTAACACGTGGGTCAGAACCAAGACAGCAGGGGCCTTGTGGGATTCTCCAAGCTCCCTATTTGCTTAGTTTTGACCCCCATTTCCACAAATACATGGGTACAATGTGACTTGTAATGACCTTAATACATGGGTCATAACCAAGCAAATAGGGGCCTTGGGAGATTCTCCAGGCTCCATATAAACTTGGTTATGACCCACATTGCCGCAAAGAAATGGGTACAATGTGATTTGTAATGACCTTTTGGGGGATTCTTGGGGCCCCCTTTTTGCTTGGTTATGACCCCCATTGCTGCAAAGACATGCGTACAATGTGCATTGTAATGATGTCAACGCGTGGATCAGAACCAAGCAAATAGAGGGCTTGGGGGATTCTCTAGGCCCCCTATTTGCTTGGTTATGACCCCCATTTCATGACTTGTATGACTTTAACACACAGATCAAAACCAATAAAATATGGACCTTGGCAGATGCTCCACGCTCGCTATTCACTTGGTTGTGACCCCCATTGCCGTTCAATATATACGAAATAGTAGTTTGGCTTGTTGTTTCTTTTAGACATGAAGAACATAATCTTGGAGTCAGACGATGAAGGGGAGGAAACATGTGAAGAAAAACTATACATGTTCTTATACAACACTTGTAAACATCACCATGCACAAGAGCTATCAAGAATGTTTAATGTAAAATTTTCTATCCAACGGATCATTGATTGTTCAATTGAGTACCTACAAACACATTTGCAACGGTATGAAACAATCATTTGTGAAAACTCCCTAATAGTTGATGACCTTAGATATGTGCACCCAACCAATCTTGACCCACTGAGAAGCGTGCAACAACGAGACTGGATCATTTTCTAGAAAGGTGTCCCTCCAATGCACTGCTTGTCCCCAAACCAGATTCCCAAGGCACTCTAAAAAGTGAGACTTAGTGGAATTAAACCACGGGTTTGTCTGTTACTTGCAATTGTTGAAAAATGGTGAGTTAGAGGCTTCTAGATCATCAAATTTTGGTAGTTGTCCATTGGGGATAGAGGAAGAAGCCTAGAGGATGTGAAGTTGGAATTTGACCCAAACGAAGAGCATGCAGAGGTATCGAAGGAAACATTTGATGCAAGCTTAACTCTTGCTTCTCTTGCAAATGCAACATTTGTGAGCAAACAAGATAGCCCAAATGAGGAAGGATCTTTGCCTCTAAATTGTGTTCCCAACTTTACTGTAGCGGGCGACATTCACTACATTTTACTCACGGATATTGTGCATGAGTTGAATATACGGGAGGACTACTGCCTAGCTACAAGTGCTAATTTTTTTGAGGCACACATGGGATTTGTGGAGGATGGAGTGGTCCCACATCTTTTTGTTGACACAACTATCCACGACACACAATTTACTCCTAGGGAAGAACTACTCAAAGATACATTTAACGAAGCAAAGTTCAAAGAAGCCAAATTGCCAACAAAGGAGCAATTTCAATCGACCATAGAACAACTGGATTGGAAAACATGAGCATGCGTATGGAGCCTATAGCCCAAAGAGAAAATGGGGGCACTATTCACTTCTTGAGAAGGTCCATGCTAGAAATGGACGAGAATAAGATAGGAATTATTTTTTTAGGCATTTTGTGTGTTTGGAGATGGTAATGATGCAATATTGAGATCAATATGCTTGTTGAATGTGCTTGTGTATAACAATAGTTTCCTTATAAGAGCAGGAGGTTCAAGGCAAGACCTTTTCATTGGAGTACAAGGCAAGGATGCGGTGTTGTCTCACTACATCAAGTGTTTCAACAAAAATAAAGATTTATAGAAAAAATTCAAGGACTTGTCTCTATTGTACTCACCTCACTTGTGACACATGAATGTTTTGATATTGTTTTGCAGATCATAATTTACCACAAGGAATACTCTGAGGACAATGCAAAGCTCCCACTGTTTGCAATGAAAGTAATTACAAGATTTTGTGGTGGGTATCCCATACCACTGAATGTAGAAAGTCTGATTTTGATAGAGAAATAGTTCGTGTTATGCGTGTTTGGCATCGAGTATGGATGCCAAGCACTCAGAGCCCTGTATTTTCTGTCCTACATAGATCAGGCTCTGGCGGTAGAAGTTAAAGACTAGTAGAGCTTAGATTCATGCAACAAAAGGCTATTTTTAAGGGAAAGAAGATGCTTGATGCCCATGAGGATGTTTTCATCAACACACGAAAGAGTTCATCTAAGGGGGTTGCACGTCGAAGCGGTACACAATGAGGAAGAAGGACGTGCATCGAAGAGGATAAAATAAAACCATCTTGCCCTGATCTAGACTCGTGATTGTTGCCACCTCGCATGGTGCTCCCCCACATTTTAGTTTCCCCAAGCCCTTTGCATTTTTTCGTTTGTGGATGTGTTGTACAAAGCGTGTAATGTTTGAGCTCTTAAGATGTTCTTTCTCCTTTTCTCTATGGATGAGTCATCTATAAGTCCATTGGTGTAACTCTAATAGGCTATTGACTCTATCCTTGCCTTCCCCATGTCTGGTGTGCTTGAAGTCACCTATTCTACCCATTTAGTGGGTCTTTTCCATGACTTGTGTGTTAAGTATGGAGCCTGATTTACCCCTTGTAATTTTTTGTATTAAAAATGCACATTTGTAAGGCCCACATTATAAGGAAAAGCCATCGTGCGTGAAGAAAAACCACTTGCTGAAAACCAAAAGCTTCGTCGGAATATTCCTTTTTGTCGGAATATTATGGCCGGAGGACGGCCAGAAAGTGGTAGAAAAACGGACGGTCGTTTGGCCGGTTGGCCGGTAGTCAATGGCCGGTGGCCGGTGGTTGGAATTCAATGGCCGATGGCCGATTTGAAAGGTAGACTTGTCTCCTCAAGGGGGGCCACATATGGGCGAATTGGAGGGTCCATTTGGACTTGTCTACACAAGGGCGGCTACATACGACTGCCTCTCTCATGAGAGGGTATCCCTTTTGGCCTATTAAAGGAGGCCATTTCTACACACATTTAGGAGTGTGAAGTTGATGCAACAAGGTGGGTGTGAGGTGGTCAGAGTGAAGCAAGGCAAGAGCTCTATAAAGGGTATAATCCCTTTGTAACCTACTTCTTGTTTGAAGTACTAAATCCATTGAGTGGCTGCTTTCCCGTGGATGTAGCCCACATTGGGTGAACCACGATATCGTGTGTGCTCTCTCTCTTTCTGCTCTACAATCTCTCGTGTGTGAAAATATGTTTCTCTCCATTCAGTAAGCTACTCAAATATTTATTTAGCTACGTCCTATTTCCTAACATTGTGTGGACCATATTGATAATGAGCCATATGTATTGGAAAAATATGGACCATGATTGAACAGTATATGCTGCATTGGAATAAATTAAAATGGTGAGTAGAGTTTTAAATGTTATTTGTATATGGATCATGTTAACTCACCAAGTAATGAGTGATATGTTGTCCACCCCGCCCTGCTAGGTATGCCTTCTTTCAATCCAGTAAGGCTGCTTGAAATGATGTGAGCTTACTTTTATCCCAACAATGCTGCTTTACGTAGTGGAAGATTTTATCAAGTGATTTCTACATGTTTTCCTTGTGATTTTGAATTGCCCCACCACCAGTATTGTCTTTAACCATTTTGTGTAGCTGTTTCCATTTGTTGAACAGGTTTCTCCTCTCCTCTCAATAAGAGTCTTTGATGCTAAACCCAATAAATTTTCTAGCCTTGAGGCCTCCTATCAATGCTTTCCTAGGTACCTTATAACTACTTTGAGATAGCTTAGGTTCCTCTTCAATTTTGACATTGCCTCCATGCAAACCAACGTTTGAGAGCACTCCCTCTAATTCTTTGATGACTCTTTGTGACTCACGCTATGGCTTTACGGTCCATGAAAAACATATGTATAGATGAACCACCTTTTCAATTATTAGCAATGGGCATGAAGTATACAGACGTGGACTCTGCTCAGAGGAATATCAAGTATTGGCCTAAAATATTTATCTTGAAGATGTAGTCCATTGCACTCTCTTAATAGATTGGGAACCAACCATGCAATATAAGCATGGATTTGCTACAGTTGCACCATGTATCATGTTATACATGCACTTAAGAGTCTTTAAGTCACCTGCCATGTGCCATTTGATTGCATAGTCACCAAAACCTTTTACCAAAAGCATACTTCTATTTCTTTGCTCACTAATGGTAGGGTATTTTGGTTTGACTAAAAATCCAATGGAGGATTTCAAAATGGGTGAAAGCATGTATAGGTGGTACCACGTTTTCCACCTTTTGGTGGTACCACCAATAGCTAAGAGAAGGAGGAAACTTTATGGTCTTCTTGCATATGGTGGAGGATCACCTCTATGATGCTGGCCAACTTTTGTATCAAAAAGTGTACTAGGGTGTCGCCTCTAATAGGGAGCTAATGACAAAGTTTGCTAGGGGATTAGCCTACAAGAATTTTGTAGCAGCTCAAGCTAAGGTCAAGCTAAGGTCAAAAGTCACAAGATTGCATGGGCTGAGGTGGGTGGTATAGTCTTGGAGAATGTAAAGGCCCAAAGGGCAGGCTTGGATCACAAGGTATACAAGTTTTGCTTCGATTATGATGTGCCCATATTACATGGACAAATGGATTATGTTGTTGACTCCTATGGCATGACAATGTCCAATTACCTTGCAAAAGTGGGTAAGGCTGCATCGCAGCCCCTATACACAGATTGGGTGCACAAAATTTCCGAGAGTCTTGACGGACAGGTCCATACTAATGAGGAGAAGGTTACTTCTGCTAAATTGGTTTTAGCAAAGAAGAGGGATTTGTGGATGTGCAACGAAGGGAGCTACTCGGCCCATTCTCCAATTAAAGTAGAGATGGAGAGGCGCATAGCAAACATGGAGAAAATCATCTCCCCTTGAAAATGAAGCTGTCATTGTCAAGATGGAAGCTAAGATAAGAGTGTTGGACATGGTCTTGTCAAGGGCTGGTGCCTTGATTGATGCTGCAAAGATGAAGGAGAGGTGTCCACCCTATAGGTATTTTCAAACATTGAAGAGTACTGCTATGCTGAGAGTAGTGGTCTAAGCAATTGCAAGTGCTAAGACTACCTACAAGTGGTTAAACTACATGTAAAGTGGTTAGACTACTTGCAAGTATATGGAGATTATGCATTTTCTTGGACTACTTACAAATGCCTAGACCATTTGCAAGTGCTCATAGCACTAACAAGAGCTAAGACCATTCACATGCATGTTCTTGGCCACTTGCAAGGGCTAAGTGGACGTAAAAGTGCTCACACCACTCACAAGTGCTAACACCATTTGCAATGGCTCTGACTTGCAAGTGCCCAGACTACTTGCAGGTACTAAGACTACTTGCAAGGGATTACACTTGGAAGTGCTACGACCACTTACAAGTGCTAAGACCATTTGTAAGGGCTCATACTTATAGGCGTTAGGACCACTTACAAGTGCTCAGACCACCTGCACATGCATTGACCACTTGCAAGTGCTACCACCAAATATAAGTGCTTGGGAGTGCTAAGAGCATCTTCCATGTGCCCACAAGTAACACCCTTTGTCTCGAACTGTCAGTGAGGGAGATAGCTACTTTAGCAAGATGTTGGACACTTGGGAATGCATATGAAGAGTCCATAAGTTAGGCATGCCTCCCTCATGAAACATGAATCATGATACTTTTGATATGTATAGTAATTTCTAGTTATGTCTCAAGTGAGCCAGAGGCTGGCGAGGGGGCTTCCACCTCGTTCATGCATGATGTGGATGAGCCCTTTGATCTGGATGCCCTCATGAGGAAATAGTGTTGGAAATAGTGTGTGGATGTTGGAAAAAGTGTTGTTCTTGGAGATGTAGACATCATGAAGGAGGCACCTAGTTCTGCGAGCATGCAAGGTAATATTGGTCACTGTCTACATGTTGTCCTCAGACATATGATTATCCATGGTCAATGTGATCACCACCAAATACCTGTGCATTGAACTTGATTTGATGTTGCCAACACAGGTATTGATGTCAGTAAGCCATTGAGTTCGGTTACTGCTCCAATTAGAGAGCCAAGCCGTGCTGACAAAGGTGTGCAATCTAAAGAGGCGAAGTTGGACCCTGACATGGAAGAGACTCTCTAGTTTGTTGCAGGAGATTTGTGGAAGAAGAGGAAAAGGAAGATGGAGGATGGGCTTCCTTGGGACCCCAAGAAAATTACTAAACCACTTCCCCCCAAAACCTGAGCATGCAAGAAGCTTTAGATTCTTCTAGATTTGTAGCTTTTTGTTCATGATGTTGTATTATCTTGTGGCACTACCATATATAAGTCCTTTGTCTTAGTGTTTGTGGTGTGTCTTAAGTTAAATTCAATTTGTTGGCTCGAAGACCCTTCAACCTATCGATGAGGTAGAGCACATTGAGCATTGTCCTCCTCGCTATCAATTTTGACGCTTCAATGAATCCTGAGACTTTCCAGTCATTGTTGGATTCAACAACGTTCTTGCATGTGTGCATGATAAACAAAAGGCAAGGATTCCTCAGGATGTCTCAATGTTTTACTTTTTTGAAGATTGTAAGGATGCAAGCATCACCTACTACCTATGGCAGGATGCAAAGTTGTTCTTGCTAGTTGAGTCAAGTTGCAGAGGTTTTTGTGTGGACCTCACATGTAGGAAAAAAATTAGAGTCTTCCATGGATAAAAAATCCTTGAGTGGATGTCTCTCACAAAACACCTGCCATGTTAGCAATTGGTTCTTTGATAATCCTCCGAGACCAATGTTCTTAAAAAAGATAGACACCTTCTGGTATCTCTTCCCAAAGTTCAATAAGTCAAACACATTTGTGCTAGATGACTCCTCATATTAAAGGTACTTTAATGACACGAATGCGATGTGATTCTTTTTTAACTGCAAAGGAAGAATAAAGGGAAATGGCAAAATATTTTAAAAGAGGATGTGGCCGAGTTTGTGATGCATTGGACAGAAAGTACTGACAGAGAAAAATGAGAAATATTCAATCTCCGATATTGCCGAAGATAGCTATAGAGGACCGTCTGTAGCCCCTACACTCCCTATGTAGCTATCTGCCATGGCACCAAGCTCCCACTCACTATGTAGCTAATTGCGAGTACTCCCTATAATACATGCAAAAGTAAATGAATGTGGTTTTGAAAAGTTCTTGTGTCGATCTTAAAGTGCCTATCAAGTGGTCTGTGAGTATTTGTTAAGTGGTTTGAAAGTGCTTGACAAGTGGTCTTAAAGTGCTTTGCAAGTGGTCCTAGAGTGCTTTGTAAGTTGTCCTGGAGTACTTTGCAAATGGTCCTAAATTGCTTGTCCAGTGGTCGAAAAGTGCTTGTCAAGTGGCCAAAAAGTACTTGTCAAGTGGTTTGAAAGTGCTTATCAAGTGTCCTAAAAGTGCTTGTCAAGTGAACTGGAAGTTATCACTAAGTGGTTGCCAATTCATAGTGCTCTCCAAGTGGGTTGAAGGTGGTAAACATTGCTCTCAAAGAGATACAACTTACAAGTTCTTCTTTGGGGGCACAAATACATCATTTGAAAATTCATATACATTAGGCTCACCTTTCACTAGGCGCACCAGGTGGGAGTAGATAAAAGTAGGGGGTTTGTCATCCAAAAGGACATAGGTATCATCACGCCCATTAACCTTTTTGTACAAGAGTTCCTAAATGACAAATGAGTTTTTTTAAATATGGTTATGACATTCAATCCTTTCAAATTTTATGGTCAAGCACTGGGTGTTAGTGCACTTCAAGAGGTTGAAGTCTTCACCTGGCTCTTCTGCATTCAAAGTTTATGCCAACCATCAAGGCATCACTCATGTCATCATGGTGGCCACGGAACATGGGCGTTCCTCATAAATCTTCATCACAATGCTTCATGGTCGCTTTCATCATTGATAATGGGTTGTATCTACAAGTACTCCTATCCCTCTTCATTGTCTTTGTTTACACACCTCCTCCATTGGCCTTTTATGCATGCATGGAAAAAGCAGGACAATGGTTTGTACCTTAGCTCGTGCATATCTGATTGATTGTAGCCATTGATGCAGTGGAAGGATCGAGACCCTTTGATCTACATGCAATCCCACTCTTTGTGTCTATCTACATCACTGAGCTTGACCTCCAAGAACATACGATCTAGATCCTCTTCCCTGGCGATGGACATTGTTTCCAGAGGGTTGCATTGAGGAATGCAACTACACTTGAAGTGTTATGTAACACCCATCCATCAAATTTCAACTGCTCCTATGTGAGAGCCCTTTTGAGCATTACACCAGCCCCATCGCGCTCGCCCTTCCCATGACCAGATGCAAAGAAGTTGTGCATCATCTCAATACCTATCATATTGAAGTATCTGGCTACCAAATAGAATGGACACCTTGATTTGAATTGTGAAACAGCACCATTAGACCACACCTAGTGTCATTTGGCAGTGCATCCTTGAACTTTCAACCACTCATTATACAAAAGAAAGCAGTGCTGCAAAAATAAAGTGTCATGGATTTTGTCATCAGAGATGTAGAAGTGGGTTGTCCTCTGAATGGCACCAAGCGCATCACGTAAGTGAAAAATGTGAACCAAGATTGTCACTTGTGTTGAATACCAATGCATTGACTAAATCTCATTCTGCACCTTGCAGGAGTATTTTGATGCAAAATCACTGATACCACTACTTCATCAAGAAAGTTACCCAAACACTCTTTGAATTGTTAAGCTAGCCATTTGTACTTGTAATCGTGTTGGAGTTTCCCAATTTGCCTTCAAGCAAGGAAGTGAAACTCCTCGAGTTGACTTGGCGAACTACAAGATCTTTTTTAACTTTTGTTTGACCTTTCTCATCCACTTCCTACATACAAACATTGTCAAAAAGCTTGATGGTAATCATAGAGATGCCATCTCTTTTTTCATGTGGGAACCTAAGTTGCATTTATACGCCTGTATATAAAACATTATACGTATATTTCGGTTATATGCGATGTATACCTGTATTATACGTGTATTTCCAAATAAACCTTATTTGAATCAAAATAATGTTTGCGTTATTAAAAAAAGGCATCGCGATAGTTTGTTCGAACTCACGCTAAAGAGAGAATCGCTAGAGAGAGAGCAGTGAGACAGAGCACAGTCGAGCCGAGCCGAGCCGAGCAAGTAATTTTTTTTGTAATGTTTTTTGTTTTTTTGTGAATTTTATTTGCTAACGCTATTGTTGTGGAGCTTTGCTCGCACCTCAGTGTTAGTTTACATCTTGTTTTTTGCTAACGTTGTTGTGTGGAGCTTTACTCACACCTCAGTGTTAGTCTGCAGGTTTAGACACCCGTCCTTGACTGTGTTGATCCTCGTGACTGTGTTGATCCTTGTGACACACTGCAAGGGGGGTTAGACTTTAGACACTTCGTCCTTGACTGTTGTTGACCACCGTGTCGCACTGCACGGAGTAGCTTAGGTTGTACAATTAGAATTTCATCCCTGGTTGTTGCTGACCACTGAGTCGCACTGTAGGGAGGAGTTAGCTATCTTACATCTTTTCTTCCTAGTAATTGCTAACCATTGCGTCGCACTGCTAGAAGATCAAATTTTAAAAAATAGATTCTTCCTCTTTGTCTTTTGCTGACCATCGTGTCACACTGCAGAGGATTTTAGGGTTGCCTAATCCTTTGTTCTTGACTATTGCTGACCATCGCATCGCACCGCAAGAAGATTGGATTGAGATTGGATTTAATAGATTCTTCGTCTTTGTTTTTTGCTCACCATCGTGCCACACTGCAGGGAGGGGTTTAGGGTTGTCAAATCCTTCATTCTTGCATGTTGCTGACCATCGTGTTGCACCGTAAAAAGATTGGATTTAATAGATTCCTTGTCTATGATTGTTGCTGACCACCATGTCGCACTGTAGGGAGGGGTTTAGGGTTGTCAAATCCTTCGTTCTTGCATGTTGTTCAACATTGTGTCGCACAGCAAGAAGATTGGATTTAATAGATGACTCGTCTCTGATTGTTTCTGACCACCATGCCACACTGTAGGGAGGGGTTTAGGGTTTTTAAATCCATCGTTCTTGGTTGTTGTTGACCATCGCGTCGCACTATAGGAAGATTGGATTTAATGGATTCTTCGTCTCTGGTTGTTGCTGACCACTATGTTGCACTGCAGGCAAGGAATAGATATTTTACATCCTTCAATCCTGAATGCTTTGACCATTGCATTGCACTACATGTTAATTGGATTTAATAAATTTCTCGTCTCTAGTTGTTGCTGACCATCGTGTCACACTGTAGAGAGAGGTTAGATAGTATTAATCCTTTGTCCCTAAGAGCTGTTTAGATCTTTCGTTACTAGTTGTTATTATTGTCCATGAAATGTTTTTGTTTAGAACTATTTACAATCATATATTTCAAATTTATATCTACTCTAGATTTACCTTACTTATATTTGCTTCATGTCTTTTCAAGCTTGAGTCATGGTAGAGACAAAGCTAACGCATCAGCATCGCAAAATCATATGTGATGCTCTAGTTTTGTCTCTATATGGAGCTTCAGACGATCACTTGCGACAGGCATTTGATCCACTGCAAGCGAAGTTTGATGATTTTGTGATTGAACTTGTGGAACATTGCTGGCTGAAGCTATGCAGTGCATTTCCTTTTTCATTTGACCCAGCTCTGCGCACTAATGGAGTGATGCATAACACAATAAAGCAATTATTAGGCTAGGTCACAAGAAGCTTTGAGAGTATGGTTCATCCAAAAATTAAAACCAAACCTGGAATCAAAGAGTGAATGCAACTTGTGGCACCGCTACATTCAGAATTGAAGAGCAAGGATAAGATCGAAGGCTCTTCAAAACGTCCTAGGATAGAAGAGGATTTACCTCCTCCTTCAAGTGTTAAGCCCTTAGCTGTACACCTAGATGATGCTACATGTCCTCCTGTTCTACACTTACTTGGGGAGCATTCTATCTTTCACTTGCAAGCATCTCAATTAGGTGAGGGACGTTTTGCAAATGTGAAACAAGTTTCAGCATCCCATCCTCTCTTCAAAGATCCTGTCTATGCGGCAAAGATCTACAAGGACCAGGTAGGAAGCAAGTTGACATTACAAATTGTGCTAGAGGAGGCAACTACTACAACTGTTCAGCATTGTGGCATGATATTGCCCCGTGCTCTTGTTCGTTATATCAAAAGGCCTATGTTGATCTTCAAGATTTGGAATGGAGGTCATCTTGAGCAGTGGATTCAAGCATGTCATCATGATGGAAGCAAGCTTGCAATCAAAGAGTTTCAAAACACATATGGAACTGTACAGCAGTTCACAGCCAACATTTTGTCGATCTGCAATGCTCTTCTGGAGACGATGAAATTCATGCATAGTCACGACTTCATTCACAATGATTTACACACTAGAAATATTCTACTAAATTTTGGCGAGGGAGGAGTGTATGTCGGGATTGCGGACTGGGGACAAAGTAAACCAGCAAACACTTTGGCAACATTTCCCAAGCTGCCAAATCTCACCCTCAAACCAGAGCTCAATTTGAGCGAGATTATCCATGGATTTCTCCTGATAATATCTGCACCAATCCTCCTCCTTTCACCAAAGAATCTGATATATATAGTCTCTCGTATATTCTTCGACGCTTGGTTGCGTGTATTCCAGAGCCATCCGAGGTTCTCAAGCGCAAATTTTTACGAAATGCAAACAAACATCTTGCCATTGGAAAAATCTCCAAACCCTTAGATCGACCTAAAATAGGGGATTTAACCCTTTGTTTGAATGGAGCCCATAATGTTGGCTATCATATTGTAACCGAATCTAGATTGAGGCCTATTGATGATTAGAACAGTAACAAACTTTTTTGTCATTAATGGTGTGCAATGTGTGGTGATATTTCAAACTACATCTTTAATCGTATTTTTAGCTACGTCTTTAAAGTACTTCAAGTTGAGGTTTTAAAGTATTTCAAGTTGGATCGCTGAAATCCTCTAAATCATCTCTCTTTCTAAGTGCTAAGGTCTATCTCATTAAAGTTTATTATTTTGCATTTCAGGTATGGAAGATATTGCTCCCGACCAGAATGCACCGCACCCTAATGATCCTTTGCTTAATCATGAATTGGCTAAACAAATTTACAACGAGGAGGAAATTCGGGTGGCTCAAGGAGATCTTAGTGCTTTGGCTGCATCCCACAAAGACGAATCATAACTTCAAGGGGAGCCACTGAATTACAGGAAATGCAGACAGCTATGCCCGAATCACTTTGTGCACAATACATTATTTTAACTCATGGAAATGCTAAGACTTCCGCTCCCTTGAAGGTTTCAAATTTGCAACACATTGTCCTCGTAAGAAATATCCTTTCAAGGTTTATCCAAGTGTACAGATCGCCACCAAATAATAATCAAGTGGCAATTTACAATGTGCAATAATGCTATTGTTATTATGTGTTTGTGGCTCAAAGTAGATTGGAACAAATGTCCCACTACACGAGGCGTTGGCAAAGGACGCCCAACCGAGAAGATTCATGCATGGGAAGCCAATCAAGAAGATCCTCCTCGCAAGAGAGGTTACACATATTTTCCCGAATAAACTGCAGCCATTGAGCAGCTTGCAACCCAAGGCATGGATTTGGAAAGTCAAGGAGAGACCCTAGCCATGATGCGCGCTCGTATAGCAGAGCTAGAAAGAAAGTTGGCATGGTACGAGGCAAGGTATGGGCCTGTTATAACGAAGAAGAGATAGGCAATGCGGGTCCACGTGATTCAATTGGCAATTCAAAATTTCATGTATCTTATCTCTTTGGTGAACAAGCCCATGATTTAAATTAAATCTCCCTAACAATACTAAGCTCTTTTTGTATCTTAAATCTCAAGATTTGTAACTAAAACCTCTTTTTGGTATGTAAATCTCTATTTGTTGGAGCAAATGGATGTGACAGATGTTGTTGCAATTGTGTAAGTTATGTTCTCTCTTCTTCCCTCTTTTTGACAATGATAGAGAGCAGATGGAGAGAAAGAGAGACAACGAGCGAGGAAGAGAGTGTGTGTGAGAGAGAGAGAGTCAAGATATGGATTGTTAAGCCAAACTCCACATAACTTTCGCATTGAAAAATTAATTGAGAATATAGTACAAACTTTATAGCTCATCTGTCCCCTCAATCACAGGCACCATGTCATCAATTTCTTCAACATATGAACATTCCGGATCAAAATCTTCCGGGTTCCATTCTATTTCATCATCATAGTTGAGCTCATTTGCAATTGATTCGTGTCTTTGAAAGCGCCCGCAGTTGTCTGCTGTGCCACATGTGGCTAACTTTGCTGGCTTATGCATAAGTCACATGTTACAAAAGACATACACCAAGTCCGCAACTTGTTTAGGACTTAATTGATTTCGTTTTTTAGTATGCATAAAATCAAACGAAGACCAATTTCTTTCACAGCTACCACTTGAGGCGGCAACAGACAATACTCTCACAGCCACGTGTTGAAGTTTCACTTTTTCTCCACCGTACTCTTTCCACCAAACTGGTGCGCTCATCGTCTTGTTAGCATCTATATGCCAAGGTCCCCAAACATTCCTTCTCTCCTAGTATATGTCATCTTCTGTGTGTATGCCACCTGTCCATCCACATTGCCTAATAGTTGAGCACACACTTTCTTGAAACCACTTATCATTACATTGTTTGAAGATTGCTTGTGCATCTGGAACTTGGGATCCAAGACAAAACCTGCTCCATTTAAAGGAGTATGCAGCTGCTCCCATCGTCTTTTGAGAAATGAAATCATCATGGCTTTCTCTTTTCTTGCATAAGATGTGGAATAAGCAAAACTTTATATTGTGTATCATCTATCAACAAAGTGTTGTCCACATCAAATGGGACATGTATTTGAGAAAAAGGTTTGTAATAAAGGTGTACATTTGGTTTTGTAGGGTGTAGTGGCCATCAACAACGACACACTCCTTTGGCAATACAAAAAATTAAATTGCCAATGCTCAATTTTGGCTACATTGCAAACTATGACTATGAGGGGGGCGAGTTTTCTATGCTGCATAGAAGACCATATTGCAACATAGAATCTTGGAAGAAGAAATTGAAAAAAATCCTTGGTGCCTAGCTATACAATGACCTTGAGACTGCCTATCCGGAAGTTTCATAGGTTGAGAGATTCTACATTTGGACCATATGGCTCTCGAAACAACAACAATCTATTGATGTCCAAAATAATTAGTCTCTGCAAATATTTGTAAAACAAAAAGTAGTTAAATAGTAGTACGACTTTCATATTCTTTTACATTGATTATTACCGGAACAATCATGTCAATGTCTAGCAAAGATCCATATTGGGTCTGACTGGTGTGGAGGTTTTCATGTTTAGTGTCAATATCCTTGAGTTTTTTCTCCTTAGTCCCTTGTGCTTTTGCTATTTGAGACTCTCGTGTCTCCATTGTAGAGTGCTCCATGGCAGATAAATTGGCTTCTACTATGGTATGCTATGTTTGAGGCTAATGTATTGTTGATTGTTGATGATGTCCATGCTCCACCAATGGAATGGTGAAGGGCTCTGCTTGAGGGTTGAGAGTTTCAAAATTCTTTTCTTCCTTAGCTGCCGCTGACTCTGCATAACCTTCTTCCTTCTCAACCCCTCCCTCTGCAAAGGGAGTTTCAATATGAATTTCTTCATCAGCCTCTCCATGTGCATGATATGGCGCCTCGATGTTCGCCTTTCCTTCTCCTCATCATGAATATCTTTCCTATCAAAATCTCTCTCTACATGATTACTCTTCTCCTCAGTCCTACTCTGTGCGACTGGTCTTTCACCTCCTCTTTTTCATGTCCCTTCTTAACTGGTCTTACAAAATTTGAGGACTCATGGAGGTCCGTTGGCTTGTGTCCCTCACCAACCATCTCCATCTCTACAACATGGTCATCCAATAGGGTATCTTCTGCATCTATACTTACATGATGTGAAATAGAAAGAAGATGTTGGGTTAGACTGACATGTATTGATGCAGAATGGTGTACTTCTCCAATGCACTCTATAAAAGAAAAAGAAAACAAAGGAACTGAAATCAATTTCTATTGCAACAATCACCATGTTATTGTAATGCTTTGCAAAATGCCTACCTTTGACATGAATGGCTCTAGTGCAAAGAAGCTCTGGAATATGTACTTAGCATGTAGGAGGAATCTCCATCCACACAAGTTGGCATCTATTTGATTCGGAATGGTGACTTATTTTATGGTTGCCTTGTACATTTTGTAACTTCTACACAGCTTGCCATATGCATGCAATAGTCTTTTTATGCAGCTCCAAATAGACAAATTTGTTATTCAACCACAACAATCACTACATGGAGACCTTATCCCACATTAAACTAAATTCAAAATCTGAATACTCACAGTTTTAAGTTTGGATGGGTTCCTCGAATTGAGTTGAGAGTCGAGATAACTGGCTTGTCAAGCTCAATGCAAAACAGGCTCCATTGGTGGTTGCTCTTGTATGGAGAAATTATTGTTGTGCCCTGCAACATCGAGCAACAGACAAACATCTTCTCTAATGTGCCTTGAGAGGTGTTTTTCATTCTAACAAGGACACGCAGTTGAGGATCCAAGATATATATTTTTACTTGACTTTGTTCTGGAAGTTGGTTCTTGATCGAACTACAAAACAATTAATGGAAGTTATTCTCTAATATAAAGCATGAAGCCAAGGATGCTAAAGTTAGTGAACGCATCTTACTTTAGGCATAAAAACTTGAACTTGTAGCGAGCATAATGTGCACTGTTGATTTGACTCTTCTCCATTGCCCCAACGCCCTATCTCGCATCGAAGGGAGTGGGAGCTAAGCCGAATGGATGAGACAGTGCGTATAGGTGACAAGGGGATACGCTCAAGCATGCAAGTATGAGTGCAGTTTTCCCTTTCATCTAAGAACATGGTTTTGCAGCTAAGGGCAATATGGGTTGTGTAATGTGTGAAGCGTGACCCACCCGACTCCTCCCAAGCCGTAATACATTGGCATTGTAGAAAAGCTTCATTCATTTACGAGTCAATAGAGGCATCATGTAGCAAGTGTAATGCATTCCATCTCCCAAACCACTTCTTTAAGTCTTGCATCCATCAGGTGCTCAAGCTCTGTGCTTGCTTCCCATGCAATTGTAGGAAGTTGATGTGAGGGGTTTTGATGCATCTTTATCATGTACTCCACAACCAACCTCAATTGGAAGAGATCTCGACTCAAGAAGTAGGAGCATATATGGTGTTTGTGTCTTAACTTGGACAAATCTTGAAAGAAAACTCTTTTCGACATTCTCAAACTCTTTCCAAGTAGACTTTGAGATGCTCCCACCCCACAATTCAACTTCATAAAGAAGAACCGGTGTCGCCAATGTGTCAAAAAGGTACTTCTTAAGAACCCAACACTTGATGTTTCCCGTATTACACATGTTCTCAAATGCATAGAATGCTCTCTTTCCCGCTTCTAAATGATGCATAGCACATTCATGCCATTTGTGATTGATTGGAACCTCAAGGCCAAGGTACTCAAAGCTCTCAACAACTTCAAGTGTCTCATTGTTATACACAATGGATGGCTTCTCCTTATGATTCATTTTCACAAGCACAACCTTTGTTTTGGATTCATTCACAACCAACCCACTATACAAAAAAAAGTTCTCAAGGAAAACCATAAGCTTTTGTGCATCTTTTAAAGTGTGTGCTAGAAGCACTACATCATCCGCATATAACAAAAGCATGATTAACACATTGCAAATAGTGACCTCTTCAATGCCTTCTTCTTGCATAAAGTCAAGTACCAGTTGTTCCAATTGATTGATGTATAGACCAAAGAGAGTTGGTGACAACGTACATCCTTGTTTAACCCCAATACTGCTTGCAATGTTTTTTGAAATTCCTCTTCCCATGCGCAATTGACACATCACCTTCTCATAGATTCCAGAAACCGCAAGCATAAACTTATTTCGCACTTGAAGTTCTTTCATCCCTCTCCACAAATTGTTACGTGGTATCATATCAAAGGCTTTCTTAAAGTCCACAAAACAACAATACAATTGCTTGTCTTTCAACCGACTTTCCTCCATGAGAACATGGAGAGAGAGAGAGAGAGGGATTGGTCACACCAAGAATCTTGTTCAGGTGCTGCAACAGAGAGAGAAGGGTTTCTTAAAGTCCACAAAATAACAATACAATCACTTTCCTTTCCATCGATTTTCCTCCATGAGAACACGAGAAGAGAGAGAGAGAGAGAGAGAGAGAGAGAGAGAGAGAGAGAGAGAGAGAGAGAGAGAGAGAGAGAGAGAGAGAGAGAGAGAGAGAGAGAGAGAGAGAGAGAGAGACAGAGAGAGAGAGAGAGAGAGGAGATTGGGAAGTCCTTAATAGATCTTGTTCTTTTAGGGAAGAAAATACTTGTTCTTTTAATTGTCTGAGGAGTCAACAAGAGAGTTAACCAGGCTGTCCATCAGATCCCACAACAAGAGTATATATTGATGCCAAGCCCATGAAAAGGTATTTCTCTTGTTTCTTTTTTTAACACCTTTCTTTGTTTTTCTGTGAATGACGTGTTGAGGAGTCTTGGCTTCTGCGCGTGCCATTGGCAGTTTGATGATATCCCTACGCGATTGGTGGTATGGCGTGCATAGAGGCAAGGTCTTTAGAGGGATGCTTCCCCATTTGTAGAGAGAATTTGAATGTGCTTCATGTTATAAGTGTGTGTTTGTGTGTGTGTGTGTGTGTGTGTGTGTGTGTGTGTGTGTGTGTGTGTGTGTGTGTGTGTGTGTTTTAACTTGGATAATATATATAGTAATATACAGCTATAATTGCTACATCCATACACCTTTGTTTTTTTGTGGTTTTTATTTACACACAGATTGAATGGAAATATGTATCTGCTTTGCATTTCTCAAAATGGTCTTTGTTCTAATTTACCAGTATTAGAGCTCATAGAACAAAGAGACACAAAGTAAATCCAAAGTGTTCGTTTGGGCATCAGCACGTAGCTGCCTCTTCACTGCAATTGCTAAAAGGTTCAATGAAGATAAATATTGACTTCAGTGAGCCTTTGGAGATTCTTGGTGTGGCAGCATAGGAGCTTCCCATGTACTAAGACATGGATGATGCAGAGGTAGAGTCAAAATCTTCTGCAAGTTAGGAGGACACTGCACCCTCCAAGGTTCATGGCCTCAACTCACTAAAGAGGAAGGTGGATTTTTCATCAACCACTGTCAATGGGGCCACCTACAAAGCATATCACAAAAGAGCAGAAAAAAAAGAGATAGTTATTGTGGAAGACCTTCTAGTCATCGATGAACGACTTTTTGATGTTGTAATATCTGTAGGAGATGATGATAAATTTCATAAGGTATGCGGCATCTTTAATGTCACCTTTAATCTTGACGATCTTCTAACTTAGCCCACGGATTTCTTAAAGCCTGAAAGAGAGAGGTTTAAGCTAGAGGTGCAAAAGGGCAGGGTCATTCTTGATGACATGGTGGTGGTTCACTTAAGATATTGTGATCCCAAAGGAGGTTTGCACAAAAAATACAATCAATTGCCATTTTCATATAAACCCTTATGGTGCCCTATGCACAAAAAGGAGTGCAAGCTAATCCAAAAGTCCTTTGGATTTCTTTTATATCTGAATATACTATTTGCTAGTCTTATGAAAAACCCTCATGAAATCATAGAGGAACAAGATCTACCACCATATGAACAAGAGGACATTGAGAAGGACGTGGATGAGATAGAGGAGGCTATTAAGTTTAAGGCAGAAGCAAAGGAGGTTGCACACAGCAAAATCCTGTCTGTGAAAACATCAAAAATCAAGCTACCATTGGATGTGACTGGATTTATGACGAGTAGGAGCCTTTCTCCACCACTTTGCGTCCATCACCTTGCAGAATCCATGCAGAACAAGCATGCAAATTTTGCCATTACACCCATTCCATAATTATACATACACTTCATTGTGTTTAGGTCACCTGCAAGATGCCATTAGACTTGAAAGTCTCGCCTCCCATCCACACCTAGCACCTCTCCTCGATTCATATGTCGGTCATTTAAGTCAAGAATAGGGGTTTAATTGAAGACCCAAAATAAAATGTCATGGTCCTCTTTCTTTACTTGCAAGATTCATCCTAATGTGATGTGAAATGAAATGTATTATTTTAGTACAAGAGCTAGAAGAAAATTACTTACCTCAAAAGCACCGAGCCACCATATGTTGGTTTTTAACTAAACACTGAAGTATGAAGAATCATTGGTAGGGAATTTTGAAAGTGCCATATTCATTAATGTGATTGTGACTTGCTCTAGCTTCTTCTCTTTAAGAATCTTACACTCATCTAGCTTCAAGACAGAATATAGCACACGGCTAGACTCTTCAAATAGGGCATTTTGAAAGTGCTCTATTCATTAATGTGATGTAACTTTCTCTAGCTTGTTCTCTTTAAGAATCTTACACTTATTTAGCTTCAAGACAAAATATAGCACACCACCAGACTCTTCAAATATGACATTGTAGAGCTCTACCATTCTACTTTGCAACATAGTAAGGTCCACGAAGATACTGTTGTACTCATCATAAGTTGTAGTTGTTTCTTGGCCTTTATAAGTACTTGGAATATGAAAGGGACATCCAAGGAAGTTGTTATGTGCGTTGTTGAGTTAAAGTCTCTCTTTTTAGAAACTTGTTGACGTTGGTAGAAACTTAGTCTTTACTCCCTTCTTCAAAAACATGGAAGAGATAGACTATTGAATAGCTAAATACCGTCTCATGCTCACGCCAAGTGTGCCTTGTATCTTTGTAGCTGGCACTTCATTCTTTGAAATAAAACAGTCCTTGAAATGGTACTTTTTGTCATGGATTATATCTTTTGCAAGACTATTGTTTATCAAGGGCTTCAACTGCTTCCCTACATTGGTTGCGGGATCAATGTTTTCCTTGTGCAGATAGATAGCATGTCTACAAAGAAAGCAATGCATAAGTCAAAGCAATACATAGATAGCATGTCTATTTGAAATACTTAATAAAGATTAAACTCCTCACCTTAGTACTTGGATTATTTTTTTAAGACCACCAGATTCAACCTTCAAGGTTTCAAGATTCCGTAGTTTCTTCTTTCGCACATGAGCTCCCAAGATCGTATCTTTCTTTCGTAAGATCTATAATTTTTCTCATAGGACTTGTAATTCCTATGTGTATTGCAATATGGTCTTCTGGTCATTACAATGCAAATGAAGTCGTTAAATCTCTTTTTCTTGAGCATGAATCATGCATGTATCTGTGATTTTCAGCTTGGTCAGTTAGAGCTTTGCAATAGCCAAGCAAGTCATTCTCTCCATCACCAACAAAGGTCAATAAACCAAAAGGATTTGTAAATATAGGAGAGGTATTGGTCTTAGGATTAATAGTATAGAGTGAATCATGTGTCCAAATGTCTAGATGTTTTGATCCCTCTGCTTTGAGTCTCTCTTTTTGTGCTAGTGTCACTTGTGTGCTAGTTTGCTTCGCTTACATAATGGCTCATATTGAGGATCCAAGTCAATGTATAGATGATATTAGGACGTTTCACGACACAGTTTTGTGGGTGTGGAGGAGATGGCCATTGATGGTTAGTGCAAGGAAGACAAGAAACCCATTAGTATCCAATGCAAGAAACCTTACAAAGAGAAGAAAGCTGAGTCATTGAATCTCTCTCCAAGATGATGAGGTGCATTAAATATAATTGAAAAGAGGCATTCCCTCAATCATCACGGCCATTATGAAGCTGTGGAAAGAATCTACTTGAAAGTACACTTTTTGAACGGTTGTATTGAAGATACCTTTTCTTTTACCACACCTATTTTCTAGAGAGAGAATGCCAAAATTTTATATCTTAGAAGGCCCTCCAAATGACCTCCAAAATTTCCTAATGCATTTTTCTTCGGATAAACTTATATCTTCCTAGTTGCATCATCTATGAATGTCAGATAATACAATGAGCCACTAAGGAAGTGTACTAGCATGATCCCATACATCAAAATGAACCAATTTTAGTCTTTTTCTTTTTCTTTCATTTCCTACTTTAAAGAATAGTACCCTCCTTTACGTACCAAAAACACAATCCTCTCAAAACTCCAAGTCTACTTCCTTCAAACACGGTGTTTCTTTGGTTGAAGGATTTGCATTCATTTGGCACTCATGTGCCCAAGTTGATAGTGTCATACCGCACCATCAACTTTTGTAGTTTTTGCACAAATGGAATATTATGTGTTGATCATACACAAGTAGAGTGTACCCACCTTTTCTCTCTTTGTAGTCATCAAAGAACCTTTTGAGACTTTCCATTGTTTGTTTTTGAATTCAGCATTGTGACCTTCATCATCTTATTGACTTGTAGAGATTAAGTTTCTGCAAAGAGAAAGAATATGCCTAACATCTTAAAGCTTTCATTCATTTTTATTTTCAATTTTAATCAGAATTGTTCGTGTGCCAACAATTTCACAAACTTCATCGTCTCCCAAGTGTACATACCCAAAATTACCTTTAGTGTGATCTTGGTAATATTGCTTGTATGAAGCCCTACAGTCTACTACCCAAGAATTGGACACGTTGTCCGAAGAGATAATTAGATCATCCTCCTCTACCTTACCTACCACATTGGGCTCCGATGTTGGCTTGTTGTCTTGAGACTCCAGCTCTTTCTTCTTCTTTGGACCAACAATCCTTTTCCACGTGGCCCTTTCTTGCCAAAGTTCCAACACTCAAGAACTGAATTTGTTCGTGACCTGCTCCACTTTGAGTCATCATCACTCCTTTGGTTCTTAAACCTCTCCTTTGGTCTTCCTCTCATTTTCACTTATAGTAGAACACTTGACAATTCTCCTATGCTTCTCCTTCGCATTTCATTACTTAAGAGAACACCACAACATCATCAAACTTGAGAGTATGTTTACTAGAGATTGAATTACTTACGGCCATCACAAGGTTATCCCAACTATCCGGCAACGATGATAGTATTAAGAAAGCTCACACTTCATCATCAATGCTGACCTTTACCAATCAAATGTTTTTGCTCAAGTCATTCAAGTGTTCAGCAATTGAACCTGTAACATTTAATGGCCTAAATACTTGTGTGTAGCGTAAATTAGCATGAACATAGTGGGCATTTCATTAGAATAGATTTCTAATGAGAATTACAAGAGTGCTTGGGTGGAGAGAGCAACAAAAAGCATATCACCTAGTTAGATAGCATCAACAATACTTTCAAAAGAGAGAGAAATTAAGCTATTGACAACAGTTGAGGACCGGATTTGCATGGAGCCGGTCCCCCCTCCAAAAGGCTTTGTATTATGGTTTCTACCATCAAGAGAGACATTGTACAATACAATTCTTTGTGTTCCTTCAAGACTAACTAGTGCAATGAAGATGAAAGCTTCATGCACTAAGCAAAACACTTAGCAAACACAACATCAAATATCCCCGGTCTCAGACCCAAGACCTCACACACCTTTGAAGATGGTGAGAGCTAGCAAGGTATGAGAGTAGATTGAGAGGAAGAAGGAGTATCTTATAAGAAAGATGTACATCTCCTCACATAATCACTCATATTAGCATAGATTAGCTTAGTAATTAGCTTGGTAGAGGAGATGAGCATGCATTGAAGCTTGGCTCTTGGTTGGATTTGCATCCACATGCCAAGAGTATGTCGATGTAGGCTTCTATCTCACAAGCTTGGAGTAGGTGATGAGCTCTCCATTAAAGCTTGGGAAGAGATGGTCTTCTTTACTTCTCACATAGACTGTGTGAGTGTGTGTGTGTGTGTGTGTGATAATGCCTTGCAAAAATCAGCCCCCTCTCTCTCTTGGGCGAGCCCTCTTGCTATTTTCTCTTGCTCAACCCTCATTGGCCCTCCCCAAGTCAAGCCAATGACTATTAAACAGCATAAGTGATAGCCTTCTGACATGTGTCCCCTTTTCCCATTTTGTGAGAGCTTTAGGTTAATTAATAATTCAATTAAACTCTCATTGGACCCCTTTGCCTCCCGGCCAATAGGAATCAGGCAAGCCATTGGGCTGTTGAATGCTCATTGGACCCCTTGGGAGACTGTCCAATAGTCTTCTAGAGGACTTAATTCTCATTGGTTCTTTTATTAAGTGTTTTTAAATTAATTAAACTAGATTTACTCTAGCCTAATTCTCATTGGTCCACCTCCAAGGCCATCCAATAGGAATTGGATACACCTTGTGGGCATCTGGGCTAGGGAGCTGACATGTGTCCCTCATTCCCTTTGTGTAAAGGGAGCCTGTGTGTGTGTGTGACTTTCTCTCTCATCCCCTACTCCCAAGGATCGCCCCCTCCTATGTAGGGATTTGAAAAGACTTTTTGGTCACACACAAAGAATCCAATTTCCCTAGGGTTGACCTTTGGACACAACCTTTGAATTTTGGAACCTTAGCATTTTGGAAGTCTTAATGGGCTGAACCTTAGGGTCTTTTTAGCCCATTGTTGCACATGGCTCTTTTGCAGATGGCCCCCCCTTTGGATCCCTACTTTCCCTCCTTTGGATCCCTATTGTGGCCGGTCTGCTAGCTTAACCAATATTCTAGCTTTTTCTCCCCTGGCACTTCCCCATATTAAATGATCAGTTTAACATGAGAAAATCATTTAGGATAATTAGATATTGATTATTATGACATTACCTCTCTCTTGAAATCATAGTCGTCCTCGACTATGGTGTAGAGAAGATAAAGCATATTCATGAGTCCTTTTCTTAGCGGGTAGAGGATCCCTATGTTACCCTATGACATCATTCCACAATGGATGACTAGTGCATTTGGCGCTTGAGAGCTTGAGGCTGCCTCAAGCATGTCTGCACATTAGTCCTATCAAGCTTCCATAGTAGAGTGACAAGCTCTACTTGGTGTTTGGGAGACGTCGTCTCCGCAAACTTGATCTAAGCATGCATACTACTTCATTTTTGTGCACAATAAAGAAAAAGAGAGTCTTATAAGACAAAAACTTTGTTCATTTTTAACATTTTGTACATTTGCTTACTCTTGGGAAGCATTGTAAGAATTGACAAGGTTTAGGTTATCCTTTAATTGTATGCCTTGCATCCATCTAGAATCTTCAAAAGGATAATTCTTAAACTTAATAAGATATCGTCGGATAGTCTTACCGCCTCTTAGTACCTTGTCTTCATGTCGGAGAATGGACTCGGGCTGCAGCACCTCCTCTTAGTCCTCGATCTCCGGTGGGTCTTCAATAGTTGGTTCTTGATGTGGCTCTCCTTTGTAAGGCTTTAATAGGCTCACATGGAAAGCATTGTGTATGAGCCAATGATTGGGCAACTTGAGTTGATAGGCCATCTCATTGATTGGCCTAAGAATCTGGAAGGGACCATAGTACCTTTTTGCTAGCTTAGCATACTACTTTTGGTGTCCCGTAGGATTCTTGCCCGTCATGTGCCTTAATCGAGCCTTGGGAAACTTTAATAAGACCCAATCATTTTCTTTAAAGGCTTGGGCTCTTTTGTGCTTGTCCACCAGCAGCAACCTTTTGCCTTTGCTGTGAGATAGAGATAGCATCCTTAATCTTTTGAAAAGATTCTTGTAGGTCTCGGCTATACTCATCTGCAGTGAAGATCTTCCCATGTACCTTAAGTAGCAAGGGACTTTTTGATCTTCCCTCAATTACCTCAAAAGGTGCTTTTCCCGTGGAAGTATGTACAGTGTTATTGTAAGCATACTCCACTAAGGGTAAGTACTTCTCCCATTGGGATCTTTGATCTACTTCCGTTACATAGGCTTTTAGTAGATCGAGAATTGTTAGGTTAGCTATTTCACTTTGGCCATCCGTTTGTGTATGATAGGCCGAAGAGAAGTTTAGCCTTGTTCCTAAATTCTCAAAGAGACCCTTCCAAAAATTACTGGTCATTCTAGGATCCTATCCGACACTATGGACATTGGCAAGCCATGGTACCTGAAAATTTGTGAAATGAAGAGGATTGCCAATTGATGGGCTTTGATAGTCTTTTTGACAGGTATAAAATGAGCTTGTTTATTGAACCTGTCTACTATCGTCCATATTCCCATATTCCCATGGATAGACTTAGGCAATCCAAAGATAAAATCCATGGATATGCTCTCCCATGGTGAATTAGGGATTGGCAAGGGTTGAAGCAATCCAAGTTGCTTCCCTCTATCGAATTTTGTCTTTTGGCATACCACACATTTAGAAACATACTCTTGTATGTTCACTTTCATGGTAGGCCAATAGAAATATGTTTCATTCCCTTTAAGGTAGACTGAATCCCTCTATGCCCCGCATAAGGTGGAGCACGAGATTCATACATTACTTTCTCACGTAGTGAGTTAGTAATGCATAGTCTATTGCCATAGAGAAGATAACCATCTTGTAAAGTAAATGGTTCTTCTTTCTTCCCTAATGCAAGGGCTGAAATCACATCTCTAAAATCGGGATCAATAGCATACTTATCTATCATTGAAGATAGATCATTGTGAGTTGCTATGGAAACCGCATTCACTCTCGGTCGTCTTGAGAGTGCATCAGCTACTTGATTATGCTTGCCAGCAATGTGAGCAATATGAAAATGAAATTGCGAAAGGAAATTTGCCCACCTCATTTGTTTGTCGGAGAGCTTGGTCTGCGTCATGAAGTACTTAAGACTTTGGTGATCCGTTCGCAGAATGAAAGGAGTCCCCAATAAATAGTGCTTCCATGAGTCTAAGGCATGTAGAACTTCAAGGATTTCGTTTTTGTATATGCCTAGAGCTTGCTCAACAGGGTCGAGCCTTCGACTCTCATAGCCTATGACGTGCCCTTCTTGGAGCAAAACAGCTCCAAGGCAATCACCACAAGCATCACATTGGACCTCAAATGGTTTTGAGAGATCCGGTAGTGTAAGCACAAGTTGAGAAATAAGCTTTTCTTTAAGCTTTTCGAAAGCATTGTTCTCCTTAGCAGACCATGTATACCTAATGCTTTTCTTTGTTAGGTCATGTAATGGTCCCGCAATTTGTGAGAACTTTTCTATGAAGCGTCTATAGTATGCACACATACCTATAAAGCTTCTTAGTTCATGAAGATTCCTTGGTTTAGGCCATCCTTTTATTACCTCTAACTTTGATGGATCCACTTGGATGCCATCTTGAGAGATAATATGACCTAAATACTGAATCTCTTGCAATAAAAATTCACTTTTCTTTCGATTAACATAAAGTTTATTCTCTCTTAAAACTTGAAATATTACCTGGAGGTGTTGCTTGTGTTCGTCTAATGAATTAGAGTAGATGATGATATCATCAAAGAACACTCCAGTGAAGGTTCGATGAGGCCTGAACATCTTCTCCATCAAGCGGTTGAATGTGTCTGGTGCATTGGTCAAGCCAAAAGGCATGACAATGTATTCGTAAAGACCAAATGTGGTGCGAAATGCGGTCTTTACAATGTCTTGATCAACTATCCTTATTTGATGATAGCCACTTTTTAGGTCAATCCTACTGAAGTAGTTCGATCCTTGTAGCTTATCAAATAGGTCTTCTACCCGTGGAATGGGAAACCTATTCTTGATAGTGATCTTATTTAGTGCTCTATAGTTGACACACATACGATATGTGCCGTCTTTCTTTTGCACTAATAGCACAGGTGAGCAAAATGGAGATGAGCTAGGCCTAACCATGCCCTTCTCAACTAACTCATGCACTTGCCACATAATCTCCTCTTGTTGAGCTTGAGAATGTCATAATAATCAATATCTAATTCTCCTACATGATTTTCTCATATTAAACTGATCATTTAATGTGGGGAAGTGCCAAGGGAGAAAAAGCTAGAATATTGGTTAAGTTAGCAGACCGGCCACAGTAGGGATCCAAAGGAGGGAAAATAGGGATCCAAAGGGGGGGCCATCTGCAAAAGAGCCATGTGAAACAATGGGCCAAAAAGACCCTAAGGTTCAGCCCATTAAGACTTCCAAAATGCTAAGGTTCCAAAATTCAAAGGTTGTGTCCAAAGGTCAACCCTAGGGAAAATTGGATGCTTAGTGTGTGACCAAAAAGTCTTTCTACATCCCTACATGGGAGGGGGCGAGCCCCAAAGCTAGGGGATGAGAGAGAAAGCCACACACACACACACAGGCTCCCTTTACACAAAGGGAATGAGGGACACATGTCAGCTCCCTAGGCCAGATGCCCACAAGGTGTGCCCAATTCCTATTGGAAGACCCTTGAAGTGGACCAATGAGAATTAAGCTAGAGTAAATCTAGTTTAATTAATTTAAAAACATTTAATAAAAGAAACCAATAAGAATTAAGTGTCCTAGAAGACTATTGGGCAGTCTCCCAAGGGGTCCAATGAGCATTCAGGAGCCCCATGGCTTGCCTGATTCCTATTGGCCAGGAGGCAAAGGGGTCCAATGAGAGTTTAGTTTAATTATTTAATTACCTAAAGCTCTCACAAAAGGGGAAAGGGGGACACATGTCAGAAGGCTATCACTTATGCTGCTTAATCCCTATTGGCTTGACCTGGGGAGGTCCAATGAGGCAAAAGCCAGACTTACTTAGCAGCTAGGGCTCGCCCAAGAGAGGGGGGGGGCTGATTTTTGCTTGGCATTGTCACACACACTCTCACACTTGACCATGTGTGAAGGGAAAATACTCTATCTCCTCTCAAGCTTTAATGGAGAGCTCATCACCTACTCCAAGCTTGTGAGATAGAAGCCTACATCAACACTCTCTTGGCATGTGGATGCAAATCCAACCAAGAGCCAAGCTTCAATGCATGCTCATCTTCTCTACCAAGCTAATTACTAAGCTAAGCTATGCTAATATGAGTGATTATGTGAGGAGATGTACTTCTTTCTCGTAAGATACTTCTTTTTCCTCTCAATCTACTCTCATACCCTGCTAGCTCTCACCATCTTCGAAGGTGTGTGAGGTCTTGGGTCTGAGAACGGGGATAATTCAAGTTGTGTTTGATTAAGTGTTTTGCTTGGTGTATGAAGTTTCCATCTTCATTGCACTAGCTAGTCTTGAAGGAACACAAAGAATTGTATTGTACAATGTCTCTCTTGATGGGAGAAACCATAATACAAAGCCTTTTGGAGGGGGGACCGGCTCCATGCAAATCCGGTCCTCAACTGTTGTCAATAGCTTAATTGCTCTCTCTTTTGAAAGTATTGTCGATGCTATCTAACTAGGTGTTATGCTTTTTGTTGCTCTCTCCACCCAAGCACTCTTGAAATTCTCATTAGGAATCAACTCTAATGAAATGCCCACTATGTTCATGCTAAATTCCGCTACACAAAAGATTTTAGGCCATTAAATGTTACATTGGTATCAGAGCTCAAGGTTTCTCTTTTCTTGCTCAAGAAGGGAGGTCCTCAAGCTAGCTACAAATGGTTGGTATTATTAATTGCCTGTGAGTAAGTAGAATAGGGATTTTTCAGCCTTGCAGTGCGCCTGCCTTTGTGCAGTTAACGGGGCATCACCGTTGAGAGCTATGGTCTTAATAGTGGAGTCCTACGGGGCTTGCCTATGGCTTAACCACTATTGAGCTATTAGAAGCTTGACAGGAGCCGGTGCTGTTTTGGTGTCGAAAGACCCTCTCTTCTATTCCTTGCAATTAATGGTATTCGAGCCGCGGGTACAGTAGCTTGAGTGCTTTTTCTAAAGGGGTAAAGAGGAGTAGCAACTAGGGCTTGAAGTGCCAAAGTACACCTAAAAAGTTTACACCTAAAAGTTGTTAGAATGGCTGACAATATTAAAGAGAGTGAAATTAATGTTGATAACTTTGATTTTTCTCATGAGCAAGCTACTAATGATGCTTCAATGCTTGTTAATTATCTTGTTTCTAGGCTTCAACAAGCCATGGGCAATCCATCTCTCCAAAGTGAAGTGCAACGGCAGCTCCGTGCTCACGGGATTCTCCAAGCTCATCACCATGACGAGAGAACACCTAGGAAGCCTCCTTGTGAGACTACCAAAAGAGGTCTCTCTCCGATTCGGGAAGAAGAAGAGAATCCATATGAAGGGCTCAAGAACTTACTTCTTGATGATGCATCTCCTTCCCAAAGGAGAACTCAAGAGCCTCCACCGAAGGAACGAGAAAGAAGCGAGTCTCCCGCCACCTCGGCGGAGATGGCTCCACGAAGACGGCGGGCTAAACGCTCTCCATCACCACCAAAGCGGAGAAGACCATCACACTCTTCTCCACGCCATAATTCAAAGAGGGATGATAAAAAGCAAGAGAAGAAAAAGGCGAGAAAGAGGACACCCTCTTCTCCATCTTCTTCATCCTCTTCCTCTTATGAAAGCTATGGTGAAGACGACAAAGATCAAGACAAGAAAAAGGCGAGAAAGAGGTCACCCTCTTCTCCACCTTCTTCAAATTCTTCATCTTCTGAAGAAAGTGATGGTGCAACTTTTGAACCATCAAAAAGAAGAGGCCATAGAAAATCCTATGCCGCATGGAAGAGGTCGTCCAAGCTGAAGAAATTCAAAGAGGGAGGGAAGAGCATCTCTTTCCTTACCTATGATGGCACCTTCGGTGCTACAGACAAACGTTTGGCCTTTATCCAGCAATTCGATGCGGCGTTTGGAGATGAGGGCTTCACGGAGTCTTCTAAGCTACGCCATGTAGCTATGCACTTTCAAAAGTCCGCCAGACAATGGTGGTCTAGCCTACGAGCCAACGGTGAAGCTCCACGAACATGGAAGGCTTTAAGAGCTTCCATTATGAAGCAGTTTTTGGCCACCGATGCCAAAGACAAAGTACTTACCGAATGGCGAAGCTTAAAGCTCTCTCCCAATGAATCCATCCACAAATATGTAGACAAGTTTTGGGACCTACAACTCAAAGCCACTGTCTTCAAAAAGTTGGATTTTGGAGAGCAAAAGCAACAATTTTGTGCGGGCTTAACCGAAGAAATGGCGGAGTATGTCAACTCCCAAAGGCCACGTACCATATCGGCGGTAATACACCATACTATGGTGGCCTCACGAATCAATTTCCAAACGGGGGGTAAAAGAAATAATAAGCCCCCGGAAAACAAGGGTTCCAATGAGCCTAAGGGGAAGGACAATGTCCAAAAGTCTCCTAAGGGCAATTCCAACAAAGCTAAAGAGAAGGGAGTTTACAAAGGAAAGAATAAACTCTCTCCTGAAGAGCTTGAGCGTTATCGTAAAGATAACCGGTGTTTCAAGTGCGGCGAACAAGGGCATGCGTACCGCGCTTGTCCCCAAAAGAACAACCGCCAAGATCCTCCTAGAGCTTCTTTGGTTGAAATCCAAGAGGAGGAGATTCACCAAACTCACCACAAAGGATCTCCTCTATGCCATGCTTGGGGAAAGGTAAGAGAACATGATGCTTTTATTCTCTTTGACCCTGGTTCTACTCACAATTTTATATCTATGGAGTTAGCCACCAAGCTAGGCATACAATCCTACGAGATGGGAGATATCCTACCCGCAGACAGTGTCTTCAAGGGGCAAGAAGCTTCAGTCACTCCCTTAATCGGGAAATTGAGGCTTCATGTCCAAGGCTATGTGGACAAAGAGGATTTCTTTATCTCTCCTCTCAAGCATGAGGATGTAATCCTAGGGGCACCATGGTTTGACCGCCTGCCTGCCCATGTTAAATTTCCTGAAAGGAGAATCTCCTTTAAGTTCAGGAAAAAGGACATGTATATAGATGCTAGGGAGATGGGTAACACCATCCCCATTGTACATACACCAGCTTTCAACAAGTCAATAAAGAGCTCTATTTCCGTGTACATGATTTTTGTTAAAGATTCTCAAAATGAACCTAATGCTTTAGCAAAAGCCCAATCATTGGCTCATACACAATGCTTTTCATGTGAGCCTCTTAAAGCCTTACAAAGGAGAGCCACCTCAAGAACCAACTATTGAAGACCCACCGGAGATCGAGGACCACGAGGAGGTGCTGCAGCCCGAGTCCATTCTCCGACATGAAGACAAGGTATTAAGAGGCGGTAAGACTATCAGACGATATCTTATTAAGTTTAAGAATTATCCTTTTGAAGATGCTAGATGGATGGAAGGCATACAATTAAAGGATAACCTAAACCTTGTCAATGCTTACAATGCTTCCCAAGAGTAAGCAAATGTACAAAATGTTAAAAATGAACAAAAATTTTTGTCTTATAAGACTCCCTTTTTCTTTATTTGTGCACAAAAATGAAGTAGTATGCATGCTTAGATCAAGTTTGCGGGGACGACGTCTCCCAAACACCAAAGTAGAGCTTGTCACTCTACTATGGAAGACTGATAGGACTAATGTGCAGACATGCTTGCGGCAGCCTCAGGCTCCCAAGCGCCAAATGGACTAGTCATCCATTATGGAATGATGTCGTAGGGTAACATAGGGATCCTCTACCCGCTAAGAAAAGGACTCATGCATATGCTTTATCTTCTCTACACCATAGTCGAGGACGACTATGATTTCAAGAGAGAGGTAATGTCATAATAATCAATATCTAATTCTCCTACATGATTTTCTCATATTAAACTGATCATTTAATGTGGGGAAGTGCCAAGGGAGAAAAAGCTAGAATATTGGTTAAGTTAGCAGACCGGCCACAGTAGGGATCCAAAGGAGGGAAAATAGGGATCCAAAGGGGGGGCCATCTGCAAAAGAGCCATGTGAAACAATGGGCCAAAAAGACCCTAAGGTTCAGCCCATTAAGACTTCCAAAATGCTAAGGTTCCAAAATTCAAAGGTTGTGTCCAAAGGTCAACCCTAGGGAAAATTGGATGCTTAGTGTGTGACCAAAAAGTCTTTCTACATCCCTACATGGGAGGGGGCGAGCCCCAAAGCTAGGGGATGAGAGAGAAAGCCACACACACACACACAGGCTCCCTTTACACAAAGGGAATGAGGGACACATGTCAGCTCCCTAGGCCAGATGCCCACAAGGTGTGCCCAATTCCTATTGGAAGACCCTTGAAGTGGACCAATGAGAATTAAGCTAGAGTAAATCTAGTTTAATTAATTTAAAAACATTTAATAAAAGAAACCAATAAGAATTAAGTGTCCTAGAAGACTATTGGGCAGTCTCCCAAGGGGTCCAATGAGCATTCAGGAGCCCCATGGCTTGCCTGATTCCTATTGGCCAGGAGGCAAAGGGGTCCAATGAGAGTTTAGTTTAATTATTTAATTACCTAAAGCTCTCACAAAAGGGGAAAGGGGGACACATGTCAGAAGGCTATCACTTATGCTGCTTAATCCCTATTGGCTTGACCTGGGGAGGTCCAATGAGGCAAAAGCCAGACTTACTTAGCAGCTAGGGCTCGCCCAAGAGAGGTAGGGGGCTGATTTTTGCTTGGCATTGTCACACACACTCTCACACTTGACCATGTGTGAAGGGAAAATACTCTATCTCCTCTCAAGCTTTAATGGAGAGCTCATCACCTACTCCAAGCTTGTGAGATAGAAGCCTACATCAACACTCTCTTGGCATGTGGATGCAAATCCAACCAAGAGCCAAGCTTCAATGCATGCTCATCTTCTCTACCAAGCTAATTACTAAGCTAAGCTATGCTAATATGAGTGATTATGTGAGGAGATGTACTTCTTTCTCGTAAGATACTTCTTTTTCCTCTCAATCTACTCTCATACCCTGCTAGCTCTCACCATCTTCGAAGGTGTGTGAGGTCTTGGGTCTGAGAACGGGGATAATTCAAGTTGTGTTTGATTAAGTGTTTTGTTTGGTGTATGAAGTTTCCATCTTCATTGCACTAGCTAGTCTTGAAGGAACACAAAGAATTGTATTGTACAATGTCTCTCTTGATGGGAGAAACCATAATACAAAGCCTTTTGGAGGGGGGACCGGCTCCATGCAAATCCGGTCCTCAACTGTTGTCAATAGCTTAATTGCTCTCTCTTTTGAAAGTATTGTCGATGCTATCTAACTAGGTGTTATGCTTTTTGTTGCTCTCTCCACCCAAGCACTCTTGAAATTCTCATTAGGAATCAACTCTAATGAAATGCCCACTATGTTCATGCTAAATTCCGCTACACAAAAGATTTTAGGCCATTAAATGTTACAGAGAAACTCTATACGGACGTTTGTTAGGTGGTGAACTTCCTGGAGGAAGTTCAATTGCATGGTCATCATTACCTTGTTTATGAGGTAGCTCACAAGGGATGTCGTCAATAAAAACATCTTGAAACCCCTTGAGAAAATTGGATAACTCTAATTCCTTTTGGTTTCATTTATTTTATTTTGCTAAAGCATTAGGTTCATTTTGAGAATCTTTAACAAAAATCATGTACACGGAAATAGAGCTCTTTATTGACTTGTTGAAAGCTGGTGTATGTACAATGGGAATAGTGTTACCCATTTCCTTAGCATCTATATACATGTCTTTTTCCTTGAACTTAAAAGAGATTCTCCTTTCAGGAAATTCAACATTGGTGATACCAATGTAACATTTAATGGCCTAAATACTTGTGTGTAGCGGAAATTAGCATGAACATAGTGGGGATTTCATTAGAATAGATTCCTAATGAGAATTACAAGAGTGCTTGGGTGGAGAGAGCAACAAAAAGCATAACACCTAGTTAGATAGCATCAACAATACTTTCAAAAGAGAGAGAAATTAAGCTATCGACAACAGTTGAGGACCGCATTTGCATGGAGCCGGTCGCCCCTCCAAAAGGCTTTGTATTATGGTTTCTACCATCAAGAGAGACATTGTACAATACAATTCTTTGTGTTCCTTCAAGACTAACTAGTGCAATGAAGATGAAAGCTTCATGCACTAAGCAAAACACTTAGCAAACACAACATCAATTATCCCCGGTCTCAGACCCAAGACATCACACACCTTCGAAGATGGTGAGAGCTAGAAGGGTATGAGAGTAGATTGAGAGGAAGAAGGAGTATCTTACGAGAAAGATGTACATCTCCTCACATAATCACTCATATTAGCATAGCTTAGCTTAGTAATTATCTTGGTAGAGAAGATGAGCATGCATTGAAGCTTGGCTCTTGGTTGGATTTGCATCCACATGCCAAGAGTATGTCGATGTAGGCTTCTATCTCACAAGCTTGGAGTAGGTGATGAGCTCTCCATTAAAGCTTGGGAAGAGATAGTCTTTTTTACTTCTCACATAGACTGTGTGAGAGTGTGTGTGTGATAATGCCTTGCAAAAATTAGCCCCCTCTCTCTCTCTCTTGGGCGAGCCCTCTTGCTATTTGCTCTTGCTTCTATCTCACAAGCTTGGAGTAGGTGATGAGATCTCCATTAAATCTTGGGAAGAGATAGTCTTCTTTACTTCTCACATAGACTGTGTGAGAGTGTGTGTGTGATAATGCCTTTCAAAAATCAGCCCCCTCTCTCTCTTGGGCGATCCTTCTTGCTATTTGCTCTTGCTCAACCCTCATTGGCCCTCCCCAAGTCAAGCCAATGACTATTAAGCAGCATAAGTGATAGCTTAATGACATGTGTCCCCTTTTCCCCTTTTGTGAGAGCTTTAGGTTAATTAATAATTCAATTAAACTCTCATTGGACCCCTTTGCCTCCCGACCAATAGGAATCAGGCAAGCCATTGGGCTGCTGAATGCTCATTGGACCCCTTGGGAGACTGTCCAATAGTCTTCTAGAGGACTTAGTTCTCATTGGTTCTTTTATTAAGTGTTTTTAAATTAATTAAACTAGATTTACTCTAGCCTAATTCTCATTGGTCCACCTCCAAGGCCATCCAATAGGAATTGGATACACCTTGTGGGCATCTGGGCTAGGGAGCTGACATGTGTCCCTCATTCCCTTTGTGTAAAGGGAGCCTATGTGTGTGTGTGACTTTCTCTCTCATCCCCTAATCCCAAGGCTCACCCCCTCCTATGTAGGGATTTGAAAAGACTTTTTGGTCACACACAAAGCATCCAATTTCCCCTAGGGTTGACCTTTGGACACAACCTTTGAATTTTGTAACCTTAGCATTTTGGAAGTCTTAATGGGCTGAACCTTAGGGTCTTTTTAGCCCATGGTTGCACATGGCTCTTTTGTAGATGGCCCCCCCTTTGGATCCCTATTTTCACTCCTTTGGATCCCTACTGTGGCCGGTCTGCTAGCTTAACCAATATTCTAGCTTTTTCTCCCCTGGCACTTCCCCATATTAAATGATCAGTTTAACATGAGAAAATCATTTAGGAGAATTAGATATTGATTATTATGACAGAACCACTCTGTCATTTTTAGATTCAATGATTGCTTCATGAGAAATACCTTGTTTCATGTAGATTCTTTCTCGTAGAGGCTGTCAAACGACTTTATCAAATCTAATGTGGTCTTTATCTTCAAAACTTTGAATGTCATCATTGGTGGCAAGAAAAGCTAAATAGTTTCCAATGCATTTTGATCAAGGATTTTCAAAGCTTCATCTGCCATTAGTGTGCACTTCTTTGCACGACCGCCTACAAGAAAATAAAGATCCTTTTGGTAAAGGTAATCTTGGATATACATCTTCCAATGTTGCTAGTTCTTATCGTTGAACTTCTCAATCTTCCACTCAATTCAAGGAATACTTTCATTTAGATATTTAAACTACTAGTAAACCTTGCCTCAATACCAGCTGTTAGGAGTAATAAGTACTAAGTAGAAATAAGAGTGGTGTACTTAATGGAGAGAGATAATTCACACACAAGAGATATAATAGATTAGAAAGGGAGATAGATCACACATACAATATACATGGTTCACCCAACTACGGGCCACGTCCACACAAAATCAACCACTCTATGGCTTTTACGTCCACGCAAAAGCAACCACTCTATGGCTTTACACTTCAAACTTGAAGTACTTACAAAGGGTTTAGAAACCCTTTAAGGATCTCTCACCTAATTCTCTCACTCCTTTGTTCAATTCTCCTTACTTCACTCTCTTTCACCACATTTTTTGTGCGTAGAAGAGGCCTCCTTTTATAGGCCAAAAGGAGCCTCTATGGGCTTCCCTCTCTCATGAGAGGCAACCTTCCATGCATAGATGTGCCCATGTGTAGCCACCCATGGGTAGACGAGTCCATCAACAAATCGACCATCGACCACGATCATAAACCACCAGCCACCACTGGTCATTGAGCTCCAACCACTGGCTGGTCATTTTCAGTCACTTTTTGGCCCCCATCCAGTCATGATATTTTGGGTGTGAATTTTTTGTTTTCCGGCGAGTGATTTTTCTCACGCATGATGGCTTCTCTTCATAACAGGAGCCTTATAAACATGTGTTTCTAGAATTAAAAATACAAGGGTATATTAAGCTCCATACTTGATAGTTTTTTCAATAAAAATCCTTAAATTCTAAAAAGTAATGTTGAAAAAACAAAAAGGAACATTAAAACATTTAAACATTGAAAAATATATAAGAAGATATCACAAAAATCTTTCTTGAAACCAAAAGGAATGATGTCTTTTAATGACAATTCACAATGTTTCTCAAACACAGAATGGAGTTTTTTATTTAAAAAAATCTTATATCATAAGACTATAGCTAACTAGTAATTTTTAAGTAAGACGTGGATTAACATTAATAGGTCCTTTGACACCTCTAAAATGTATCCAAGGTCAACAAATATGTTGTCTTGTCTATATGGATGCAGGTGAGGATTCTCTCTTTTCTCAAAGAGGATTAGGTTTATTGCCGTCTGATCCCAAAGATAAAGACCTTAATTTATTTTTTGTCTTAATTTATAGGATAACTCGAGTGTGGATTTGTTCTGACCATATTGTACATAAATGATTCAAATGCAAAAAACTTTGTGTATAAACACCTCCATTTTGTCTAAATCCAATTGTCTTTCGAATGTAAAATTCTTTTCTGTAAATTATCTTTTATGCAACAGCAAAAAAAAACACTATATATATATATATAAAGATAGATAGATAGATAGAATAAAGATAGATAGATAGAGAGAGAGAGAGAGAGAGAGATGTGCATGGTAGTGAATCAATTTACTATTGTAAAAAAGAAGCTCTTAAAAAAATAAAATCAAGAGAACAAAACAAACCACAAAGGAAAGTCATGGCGGTCATGCCTCTCAACAAAGTTATGGTGGTTGTGCCTCTCAACCCTCAAGTACTAGAGCAACTTCAAAAGTGTTTACTGGACCAAATGTTGTTAGATCTTTTGAGCATACGAGTAGAGAAAATTCTAGTGTAAATGTAAATATATTAAGGAGGTGAAGGGCTTCCATTATGTGGGTGTGTTAGGAAAATTGTAAAAAAGCACAAGATTCAATCACAGACTGCATTTCTAAAGCATCATTTGTCTCGATAGTGCGAGAAATAATATAAATATATAGAAGAGGTATAAGATGGATGGCTATAGCTATCACATTCCTTCAAGAGGCCTGTGACGATGATCTTATCAAATATCTCAATGACACTGTCATTCTTGCAGTGCATGCTCACAGAGTTACTATCATGCCAAAAGACATGACAACCTTAAGCATGCTTAGACACCATTACGAGCAATTTAGATATAAGCCATCACTTGTGAAGTTAAAAAAAAATGAAGGATATTTTGTTGATTCCTATTGAAAGAAGGGCTAAATATTTGAAGAGATCGATAGAAGTGATCAAAAAAGACATGCATAGTAAGGATATCAGGCTGAACCAAGAAAGAATAGTGAAACTAAATCTGAAAAATGATGAGCATGTAGAGTTAAAGAGAAAGGCTCAACAATTGCAGATTTTGCAAAGAGAAGAAAAGGCTTTAAAGGCTTTGAATGCTCTTGGTCCAAAAGGCCAAGTCTTAATAAAAGGTGATAACTATGTTGCCTTTGTCCCCTCTGAAGCTCAAGATGTCTATATGTTGTAGAGATTTGACCATGACATCTCAAATACTCTAGTCATGATTTTCCTAAAGGTAATATTTTTTGGTGCCTTTATTGTAGGGCTTATTTCACTCATTACTTTATGATAATGTCTTTAGTTTTAAATTGGAGCATGATCAAGAAGAACTTCCTGAAGATGTACAAGATACAGTGTTTATGATTGACTACCATACCTCTTGTCTCTTAAACAACAAAAAAAGCCTCCCCAAGAGCTTTGTGATTGAGATAAAGTGTTTATGATTGACTTTAGTTTTTAATTGGAGCATGATCAAAGAAGAATTTCTTGAAGATGTACAAGATAAAGTCTTTATGATTGGCTGAAAAATCTCTTGTCTTTTAAACAAACACAAAAAAAAGCTTCCCCAAGAGCTTATAGCTTGGTTTACCTATTGCAATCCGAGCGTTAGAATTATTGTCTTGCCATATATCTCAAAGTAAATTATTGTTGTATACTACAAAGAGAGCCGCCATAAGTGTGAGTTTTATTTTTGTTCATATTTTTGTAGGAACCATTGGAGCCTTAAAATGAAGAAGCTATTGAAGATGAAGACATCAAAAGGTGGTTAATGCTAGAACCACAAGAAATGAGCACCTCATGAAAGGACCAATAAGAGATGGAAAGTGTCAATGTATCT
The DNA here is from genome assembly GCF_014529385.1 of Adiantum capillus-veneris. Classification (NCBI taxonomy): domain Eukaryota; kingdom Viridiplantae; phylum Streptophyta; class Polypodiopsida; order Polypodiales; family Pteridaceae; genus Adiantum; species Adiantum capillus-veneris. The sequence goes on from NC_140954.1 coordinate 120,574,623, forward strand.
AAAACACAACAAATATTTCTTTAGTAATTTTGTTCATTGAAAAAGTTTGTTTTGAATTGAGACATTGTCTTTAGCTTCTCCATATTTGAATTTTTGAACCCAAGTGATAATTATGAAGACTACATTCAAATGCATATCCTTGCACTTCATAAGCTTCTCTCTTCTCTCTTGGAATATTGTCAAGAAAAAAAAAATTGTTAGTCTGAAACCTTTATTTTTCATTGAAACTTAATGTTTTAATGAAATTACCTACTTGCATGTTAGGGAATAGGACGTAGCTAAATAGATATTTGAGTAGCTTACTTAATGGAGAGAGACAAATTTTCACACACGATAGATTATAGAGAGAGAGAGAGAGAGAGAGAGATACGTGGTTTACCCAATGTGGGCTACATCCATGGGAAAACAGCCACTCAATGGCTTTAATACTTCAAACAAGAAGTAGGTTACAAAGGGATTATATCTTTAATAGAGCTCCCGCCTTGCTTCACTCTCACCACCTCACACCCACCTTGTTGTATCAACTTCACAATCCAAAATGTGAGTAGAAATGGCCTCCTTTTATAGGCCAAAAGAGATGTCCTCTCTCATGACAAGTAGCCGTGTGTAGTCGTCCTTGTGTAGATAAGTCAAGGACTCCCCAATCCACCCATGTGTGGCCGCCCTTGAGAAGACAAGTCCACCTTTGAAATCAGCCACCGGCCATTGACTATCGGCGGTCAACCGGCCAAAGGACCAGTCGTTTTCAGACCACTTTTCGATCATCGTCCGGCCATGATATTCCAAAGAAAAGGAATATTCAGGTTGTGAAAATTTTGGTTTCGGACGAGGGATTTTTCTTCACGCACGATGGATTCTCCTCATAACAGGGGCCTTTCAGATACCTAAGTATCCACTTCACAGCTCGCGAGTGCTCTTTACTTGGGTTGTCCATGAACCTACTTACAACTTCCACTACATATGCAATGTTTGGCTTTGTCTAGACCATAGCATCCATAAGAGAACCTACCAATGCAGCATATGGAACTTTAGATATATAGGCTATCTTCTCTTGTGTCTTTAGACACATATCCTTACTTAGTTTAAAGTGACCATCCAAAGGTGTAGACACCGCTTTTGCATTTTGTATTGCAAACCTTTCTAGTACCTTCTCGATGTAATCCTCTTGAGATAGCTTTATTGTCTTCTTCAATTTGTCCCTTAATATCTTCATACCAAGTATCCTCTTTGCAACACCTAAATCTTTCATTGTAAAAGATTTAGACAGCTCCTCTTTAGGTCTTTGATGTCCTTCATGTTAGCACTTGCAATCAGCATGTCATGAACATACAACATTAAAATGATGAGCTTTCCATCTCCCAAATTCTTTGTGTAGATGCAATAATCTGAGTTGCATCTTCTAAATCCATGATCCAACATCCATCGATCAAACTTTAAGTACTTGTCTTGATGCTTGATTTAAGCCATACAAGCTCTTCTTTAATCCGCAAACCATTTTCTCCTTACCTTTTACTTCATATCCATTTGGTTGAAGCATGTAAATTTCCTCTTGTAAGTCACCTTGAGAGAATGTTATATTTACATCCATTTGCTCAAGATTAAATCATGAGCAGCCACAAGGCTTTAAAAAAACCTAATTGAGTTCATTTTTACAACAGAAAAAAATATTTCATGAAGTCAATACCTTTCTTTTGAGAAAATACTTTTACCACAAGCTTAGTGTTGTACCTTTTCTTCGCACCTTCTTCTTCCTCAGCTTATACACCATTTGTTCTATAGTGTCCGCTTTAGGAAACTCAACCAACTCCCATGTGTCGTTGTGATGTGATGAGTCCATCTCTACTTGTATGTTGTTCATCCATTATTCTTTAATGTCGTGATGCATAGCTTCTTTGTATGATTCTGGCTCTCTAGAATCTGAGATCAAGAAATGGATGAAGAAAGGAATAAACCTTTCTGGAGGTCTACTTGCTCTTGTGGATCTTAGGAGAATAGGTTGAGGCCCCCTATTTGGTTGATTTTGTTGCACGTGTCAGCGTTTGCACTCCTTCAGTCTTCACCGTCCTTAAGCTCCATGTACTCACCTGTTTCTTTTGTTTGTTTTCTCTCCAAGTAATCTTTGTACAAATTTTGTTTGTTGAAAAATTACATCCCAAATTCTAAAGAATATACCATCTTCAAGATTCCATAGGCCATACCCAGAGTCACCTTCTCCATACCCAATGAAGAAACACTTTTTGAACTTTGCATCTAGCTTTGACCTTAGGCTTCTATCTATGTCCATGAAACCACACACCCAAACACTTTGAGAAATGCATAATTCACGAGTTTACATGTCCATGTCTCTTCTAGAACTCCCCCATCCAATTTCGTTGAGGGTGACTGGTTGATTAAGTACATAGAGGTACTTACAGCTTCCGCCCAAAGCTCAAACAGAAGGCCTCCATGTAGCCGCACGCTTCGTGCTCGCTCCATGATTGTTATGTTTATCCTTTCCGAAATCCCATTTGGTTGAGGTGTCCTTGGGGTTGTCTTTTCGTTTGAATGCCATTGCTAGCACAAAAGCTTTCAAAAGCTTGGCTGCAATATTCGCCTCCATTTTTTCTTTCATTTCTTGATTTTTGAAATTTTACCCTCTTTTGTTTACCGTATACACAATCTTCAGAAAACTCTAAGTCCACTTCTTTCAAACCTGGTAGAAGCTTCTTTGATTGAAGCATTTGCATTCCTTTGACACTCATATGCCCAAGCTGGTAGTGTCACACCGCAGTGTTGACTTCTGCAGAGCTATTGCACAAGTTGAAGATTGTGTGCTGACAGTACATAAGTAAAGTGTACCAACCTTTTCTCCTTTGGAAACCACCAAAGATCCCTTTGAGATCTTCCACCGTTTGTTTCCAAATGCAATGTTGTGACCTTCATCGTCCAATTGTCCTATAGAGATTAAATTCTTGCAAAGAGAAGGAACATGCATAATATCTTTAAGCTTCTATTCATTTTTGTTAGCTTTGCCAACAATTTCACAAGCTTCATCGTCTCCCAAGTATACATACCCAAAATTAACTTTGGTGTAATCTTGGAAATGTTGCTTGTGTGGTGTCGTATGGAATGAAGCCATGGAATCTATTGTTCAAGAATAAGACACATTGTCTAATGAGAGAATTAGAGCGTCTTGCTCTACTTTACCTGCCACATTGGCCTTTGATGTTGGCTTGTTGTCTTTAAACTCCAACTCCTTCTTCTTATTGGACCAGAAATTATTCTTGACGTGATCCTTCTTGCTGCAGTTTCCACATTCAAGAGCTGACTTTGTGCGTGACTTGCTCCGCCTTGAGCAATAACAACCCTTTTGGTTTTTGAACCTCTCCTTAGGCCTTCCTCTTATTTCCTCATGTGCTTCTCGTTCGCATTTCCTCGCTTAGGAGAACACCCACAACATCATCAAACTTAAGAGTTAGTTGTGCCAGAAATAGTATTACTTACAATCATCACAAGGCTGTCCCAACTATCCAGTAGAGACGATAGTATAAGGAGAGCTCGCACTTCGTCACATTGGATTTTGATTTTCCTCGATCGACGTTGATTTATGTTGGTGTTAAAGTCATTTAGGTGTTCTGCAACTTAACCATTCTTTGTCATCTTTAATTTGAACAAGCGCTTCATGAGAAATACCTTATTGGATGCCAATGGTTTCTCGTAGAGACCGTCAAGTGACTTCATCAAGTCCTCCGTGGTCTTCATCTCCAAAACGTTGAAATACACCATTGACGCCAAGTTTAGCTAGATTGTTCCTAATGCCTTTCGATCAAGGACAATCTATGCTTCATCTGCCATTGTTGCAGGCTTCTTTGCAAGACCGCCTAGTGGCAAATAAATGTCTTTCTTATAGAGATATTCTTCAATCTGCATTTTTCAATGTTGGTAGTTTTTGCTGGTGAACTTCTCGATATTAAGCTTCCTTTCCTCCGTCATTACTCCCACTCAATTCAAGGAATCCTTTAGTTGAGGTACTTTAGCTACAAGAAAACCTTGCTCTGATACCAATTGTTAGGAAATAGACGTAGCTAAATAGATATTTCAGTAGCTTACTTAATGGGGAGAGAGACAAATTTTCACGCACGAGAGATTATAGAGAGAGAGAGAGAGAGAGAGCACACGATATACATGGTTCACCCAATGTGGGATAATCCACGGAAAAGCAGCCACTCAATCGCTTTAGTACTTCAAATAAGAAGTAGGTTACAAAGGGATTATACCCCTAATAGAGCTCCCACCTTGCTTCACTCTCACCACCTCACACCCACCTTGTTGCGTCAACTTCACACTCCAAAATGCGTGTAGAAATGGCCTCCTTTTATAGGCCAAAAGAACTGCTCTCTCATGAGAGGCAGTCATCTGTAGCCGCCCTTGTGTAGATAAGTCCAAGACTCTCCAATCCTCCCATGTGTGGCTGCCCTTGAGAAGAAAAGTCCGCCTTTGAAATCGACCACTGACAATTGAATTCGGCCACCAGCCACTAGCCACCAACCATTGAATTCGGCCACCAACCATTGAATTCCGACCCCACCGGTCAACCAGCCAAACGACCGATCATTTTCAACCACTTTTTAGTCATCGTCCGGCCTTGATATTCTAGCCAAAAGAAATATTCCGATCGTGAAAATTTTGGTTTCCGCGACGAGAAATTTTTCTTCATGTGCACGATGGCTTCTCCTCATATCGAGGACCTTACAAATGTGCGTTTTTAATACAAAAAATTACTAGGGGTAAATCAAGTTAAATACTTAACATTGCCTACCATTGATCCATAATAGAACATCTTGGGGAAGCTCAAATTCATCTTCATTTATTAAATCTTGTCAAAGGTTTAGAAGAATTCATTCTTTACCAATAGATAGAGTGCTTTAAAGTTATTCATGCATCCACGCATCAATGTGCACCCAAAGTATTTTCTTGCATATTTTGAAGGTCTTGGTATAGTATCACAAGAGTATCGTTTACTCTATGAGATCTTTGATAAAAAAATTCATGATAAAGTTTTGACTTTTTATCATGTATTTCGTGTTTATACTCGATGGATCCACTTTGTAATCAATCCCATTAGATTGAAAAAAATCTCATCCTTTATCTAAAAACTCAAGAACAATATTGTGGTCTACATTCTTATACAGAAGCATGGTATTTTTCATTGGTATCGGACATTCACTTGTGGTAAACAATCCACACATACATGGATTGACATGCTCACTTTTATTTTCAAAATCTTGCTTGTAACATTAGGCTTTAAGCCTTTTTATACTTCATCCAATAGCTTCAAGTGGTTTATGCTTCACTTATGCCATTAGTTGGCAAAGGCTAATCTAAACATATAAAATCAGGTAAGGAAATATTTTATGGTGTGTTAACGTAAAGGCGGTGTGTCTATTACCTTGATCGGACATGCCAAAGGCGTCCAACTATCCATCACTTGTACACACCTTATTCTTCACTAAACATAAGAATAATGGGCTCTCTCACACATTGTGGTGATTAGCTCCATGCACACATCATGTCTTCTTCTCTTCTCCTCCCTCGCAATTCATACGCACCACACCCTGCTTCTGCACCTAGTGCGCTCACAATTGTATCAAAGATACGGCTTGGTGATGGCAGAGAGCATGGTGATGTCAAGAGCTTTGAGGCAATAGCTTGCTCACTCTCGGCGATGAAGAGATCAAGAAAAATAGGAAGCTTTGTCAGAATGCAATGGGAGCTTGTAAGCTCATCTAAAAGTGATCTTGTGAAAGCTGACGACAATGTGAAAGATAGTGTGTAGGTGAAGGTGCTTCCCTTAAAATTGTGTGTGCACAACAGCACTATTTGCATATCGTTTTTCTCCTTGTAGATTGCAAATCTAAAAGCATTCCTCTCCGTTCCTACGTAGTCTACAACTTTGTAGAGGAATTTTTTTGCAAATTCCTCATCGATTTGTTGATATTCATCTCATACTAGTTGTATACAAGAAATTTCAGGTTTTGTCTTTCATACAATGTGCAAGTATGATGCACTTTTGAAAGCACAATAGGTGCTCGAGACTAGGTGCATGAATTTTGAAGTTGAAGATGCAATTTAAGCTTGTGCAAAGCTTGAGGTTTAAGGTTTTTTGGTAGATTTGGGTAAAGAAGTAGAGAGGCATTTACACACCTTCATAGAAGTCTCTTGAGAAACTGCTACGTAGCTATCTCTTGAGAGATACAGTTTCTCAAAAACATGCTCGCTCAGAGGCGGAATCTTTTGTGTTGGCACTACAATTGGATCTTCTTTCATCTTTGGCATATAGATTGTCTCCAGACTCATCTACTTTGGCATTGATTCAGTACTTTGGTTTATGGTCACTGAAGGAAAATTTTCATATGGTTTTGGCACTTGGTTTATGCCCAGTGTTCTTGCATTTTGGCAAACACTTTTGAGTTTCAATAATCTCTCTTAAGAGCATTGTTTCTACATTGATCGAATGTTCCAGATTGTACTCCTTTGTGGTGCTTGTTTGAGTGCAAACACTCCGTCGATGTATGTTGAGTATAAATCTCTATCCAATAAATGCAAATACATCAAAAAAGTGTATGGCAATTACAAAACTATGGCAAGAAATTTAGGAAAAATTGAACAGGGTCTCCCCTGTATACTGAGAATCTCAAGCAAAATATCAACCATAAAACACATTAAAGATGACAAAATGGAAGAGCTCTTGAACACTATAAATTGACCAAAATTTGTCAACAAAAGATATGGAAAAGTGAGAATAGACCTTGAGTTCTCCAAAAGAGGACTAAAAGATATAAATCATAACACTACTCAATGCTAATGAGTAGAAATGCCAAAGTGGCTTCACAATCATCACATTGATGCAAGTCTCAACTATCGAATGTACCTGGAACCTATAGAGTGAGAAAAACTCAACCACTACCAAAGCTCAAATCTGGCTAACTATAACTTGTACCGACATGAGCATACATCTCATATGCACTCCTACGAGGGTGGGTACGTGAGCACGTTTCTGTGTCCAAAAAAATTGTATGTCCATCAATGTGGGGCCAAAGTCAGCCACAATAAGAGGGAATCACCGTTTCAATCCAATGAATGCAAAATACATCAAAAAAGTGTATGGAAATCAAGGAAAAACTATGGCAAGAAATTTAGGAAAAATGGGATAGATTATCCCATGTAAAATGAGCAACATCTCAAGTGTCAACATGAAAGAGACCACACTCCCACATGAGTTGTTGTTGTAGCCTTAGAATTGTCACACATATGAACTTCCATAAGTGAATGTCAAAGTGGGAGAACAACTCAACCACTATCACCAAAACAATACCAAAGTGGGATAAACATGAGTTGTGGCTCTACAACATGTACAAGGGGAATGTGCATAAACCAATGCCAAATAAGAACTACACCAAACTTGGAATAGAAGGTTACACTACTACAGGATATTTTACATTTTAATGTGCTTGAGTACTGTGAGTTGGTCAGTGTGTGACATAGAGGGTGCAAGACATGTATGATTGTCATTGCCCAACGGTGCATCATAGACACTCGGTCATGTGTGATATGTTCCTCAGTTGAGACAAAACTTCATCTTCGTAAGACAACTGAGAGAGAGTGGATGTCAGTCAAATTGATTATAGAGAAATCTTTCTAGACGCATTTTGGCTTGCTAGTCATTGCGAGAGGAGCTAGGAGTGGCTTGGTCTACCCTATGCATAGACAGCATAGACTCAATTGTGTTGCAGGCATGTTGATGAGACGCGAGTCTGTTTTGTAAATCTCCATATTTATGTGCATGACATGTATATAGATGCAGAGTTAGAGCGGCTATGCTCTAGCGAGACACAGTAAGATTGACCCTTTGCGATAGATATGTCTCCTACCCCAGAGATGACGCGAGTCTGTTTTGTAAATCTCCATATTTATGTGCATGACATGTATATAGATGCAGAGTTAGAGCGGCTATGCTCTAGCGAGACACAGTAAGATTGATCCTTTGCGATAGATATGTCTCCTACCCCAGAGATCAGCGATATGGATTTTTTTGGCATGCTCATGCTAGAGGGCTAACATGGTGATGCTAGGATAGGTGGATACAGTCCCTATAGATGATGAGGGAGTGAAAACTACCCTACAATCAGGATTGACACGTCCATGCGTGACTAGTCTCGGTGGTGATGCAGTGAGCGTTGAGATACCTACTGCAGATAAATTAGCAAAGGTCACTGCGCATGGCATTGCTGCAATTTCCACAAATATGCTGGCAAAATTACGTGTTTGTCATCAGCTTTTGAGACTCTCATGTACGACCTCTTAGTGTTAAGACCCAACATATCAGCTGTAGTGGGAGCATTTGACAATCAAGCAATGACTGGCATTAACATGATGCATCATGGAGCACTACAGGTTGAAACCTTGCAATATATGCATGTTGATTATACGCTTTTGCACATACCTAGAGCCTATATGGAGGCATGCATTGACTTCTAGAGAGTTAGTGGGCGTAGTTTGAGACAATATTTCTCCCTATACCTCATGTACATATTGCTAGGTCCTATAGTAATACCATTTATCAACATATTCAATGTGTCTCTTACCTCGGACCGATCAAAGGCATCCAACTGCCCATCACTTGTACACACCTTATTATTTACTAGATAGAAGAATAAGGGGCTCTCTCACACACTATGGTTAGTAGCTTTGCCCACACAGCATGCCTTATGCTCTTCTTCTTCCTCATACTCCGCATGAAATGCGCACTACTTTTTCACCTAGCGCTCTCACATGGTGTTCCAAAGAAAGATCGACACCCACGTAAAAGAAACTATCATAAAAGAAAACACCTAGCTCTACAAGCTGTCAATTTTTTCTTCCTTGATACTATTGAATACCAATAAAATCATGGTAGACTTTTCTTACTCCTATTATACAATCCATTGATTGCCATTATTCATAAGAGGAAGGATCGACATCTAGCTTAAGAAGCTCGATCTTTCGGCAACAGGAAGAAACAAGATAATTCCAATTGCCGGCTCTGCATAAGCTTGTATTGAGCGTCAACAAGTTTGAAGGAGTACGAGCGGAAGTGCGACGCGAGAGAGAGTGCGAGAAGAAGAGCACAACGATATGGTGAACTCGCTCTACTGTAATGTGTAGAGCATAGTGAGTTCTTATTAGGTTTTTACAAAAGAATATGTGTACATACCTGGCGGCCCGCCCACTGACCTGGGCGACCACATTGGGCTTTATACCCCAACAACCTCCCACTTAAAGTCCGATGTGGTACTTTAAGTGTGAGAGAAGCTACTACACAAGCTAATATACAAGAGATGTAGAGAAGTGATGTACTACCCTACACCTAACTGCTTGCGAAAATGCGCAAAGCTCTCTAAGGGAAGTACTTTTGTAAGTAGATCAGCAGGATTTTCTATGGTGTGAACTTTGACAAGCTGAAGTTTCTTATCCTCTAGCATTTCCCTGATGAAATGATACTTCACATCCACATGCTTTGTCTTTGAGTGATAAACTGGATTGCGAGCCAATTGTATAGCACTTTGACTATCACAATATAACATAGGTATCTCTTCTTTGATTCCCAAATCTGTTACTAGTCGATTAAGCCAAATTGATTCTTTGCATGCCTCTGATGCTGCAACATATTCAGCCTCTATAGTAGACTGAGTAACACAATCTTGTAATCTAGAATGCCATGATACTGCTCCACCAGCCAATGTAAAGACATACCCTGACGTAGACCTTCGGTTGTCTAAGTCACCTGCATAATCTGAGTCTGTAAAACCCTTTACACTTAGCTCCTGACTCCCATAGCATATACGCATACTCTTTGTAGCTTTCAGGTATCTCAATATTCCTTTCACTGCCTCCCAATGTTTCTTGCCTGGGTTTGACATGTATCGACTTACTACTCCCACTGCAAATGCAATGTCTGGGCGAGTAGCAATAATTGCATACATCAAACTACCCACTGCAGACGCATATGGAATCTTATCCATTTCAGCCTTTTCTTCCTCATACACGGGACAATCTTGTTTGCTAAGTTTCACATATGGTGGCAATGGAACACTCAATGCCTTTCCCTTCTCCATATTGAAACGTTGCAAAACCTTGTCAATATACTCTGTTTGAAATAACCAAATCAACTTCTTTGGTCTGTCTCTCTCAATGCGCATACCAAGTATATGACTTGCCTCACCCATGTCTTTCATGTCAAACGATTTTGCCATCTTTGACTTCAAAGCTGAAATTTCTTCCAAGTGCTTGCCAGCAATCAACATGTCATCCACATACAAAATAAGGATCAGCCAACTGCCATCCTTAGCCTTCTTTGTATATAGACAATGATAGAACTCACTACGTTTGTAGCCTTGAGAAAGCATAAACTTGTGGAATTTATGGTACCATGCCTCGGTGATTGTTTTAAGCCATAAAGACTCTTTAACAATTGGCATACACAATCTTCCTTGCCTTTCTCAACAAACCCTTCTGGCTGCTCCATGTAAATTTCCACATCTAAATCACCATGCAAGAACGTTTTCTTGACATCCATTTGGTGCAACACCAAATCTAATATGGCAACCAATGCAAGAAAGCATCTCAATGTAGTCATCTTGACCACCGGAGAGAAGACTTCATCAAAGTCAATGCCTTGTTCTTGCTTAAAGCCCTTGGAAACAAGCCTTGCTTTGTACTTTCTCTGACTATCATGAGCGGTGATCTTATACCTGTAAACCCATTTACAAGGTAGAGCCTTTTTGCCCTGTGGTAATTTAACTAGCTTCCATGTCTTGTTTTTATGCAGAGCTGTCATCTCTGACTGCATGGCCAATTGCCAATTCCCGGAGTCCTTCATTTGCACTGCTTCCTTGTAACATGAAGGCTCATTGCAATTAGTCAACATGACATAGTTCATAGATGGAACAAACCTATCAGGAGGTCGCGTGATACGTCCAGATCTACGCACAATAGGTGGCTCAGGCTCAGCCACAACCTGTGGTTCCACTCTATCCTGTCCTTGCTCCTCTTGAGCCCTGACATTTTGTCTTGCACGTGTAGGTCCATCTTCTTGGAAGACAACTCTTCTAATCTCCTCAACCCTCTCTGGTTTAGAATGATATTTGGATTCATTAAAGTGAACATCATTGCTGCGGACAACCTTTCTGGATTCAGGATCCCAAAGTCTGTACCCCATCTCACCAGATTACCATAGCCTAGAAAGATGCACTTTCTACTCTTTGGCTCAAGTTTGTTCCTAAATTCCTTTGGAACGTGAGTATATGCCTCATAGCCAAAGACTCTGAGATGCTTGTATGAGGGCATTTTGCCTGACCATACCATCTCTCGCACTGAATCCTTCTGCAAAACCTTGCTAGGAGATCTATTTACAAGATGAACAGCTGTTGATACAGCTTCAGCCCAAAACCCATTTGGCAGCTGTGCATTAGACAACATACTTCTGACCTTCTCTTGTATGGTCCTATTTATCCTCTCAGCAACACCATTTTGAGAGGATTGTAAGGAGCAGTAAGTTCACGTTTTATACCTTTTGACTCACAAAAGTCCTGAAAGGCCTTTGAAACATACTCTCCACCATTGTCAGTGCGTAAGCATTTAAGCTTCTTGCCACTCTGATTCTCCACAAGTGTCACAAACGTTTTGAAAACACTAAACGCTTCATCCTTGTGCTTGAGAAAGTAAACCCATACTTTCCTCGAGTAATCATCTATAAATGTCATAAAGTAAGAAGCTCCCCCTAGAGATAGGTTAGGCATAGGTCCACACAAATCACTATGAACAAGTGCCAACTATGTATCTCTTCTACTGCTTCTATGCTTATGTGGCTGCTGTGTTTGCTTACCATACAGACAATGTTCACAGAATTCAAAATCATTAAATGAAAAGCCAGGCAAATATCCAGAACGAGACAAGATTTCCATTCCCTTCTTGGACATATGTCCTAACCGGCTATGCCACAAAGAAACGTTCGGCTGCTCGGTTACATTGATTACATTTTTAGAGACATTTGATACATAAATCATGTAAAGTCCTCCAGACTTTACTCCATGTGCTACTGTCATAGAACCCTTGGATATCTTCCACATGTTCTGTCCAAAAGTGGTGACGTAGCCAGCATCATCAAGTAAACCTGTGCTGATCAAGCTCTTTGTAATTGCGGGAACATGTCTCACATTCTTCAGCGTGAAAGAAGAGCCATTCTGAAACTTCAATTGAACATCTCCAACACCTAAGATCTCACATGTCTGCCCATTGCCTAGCCAAACATGATCTTTAGTGGTCACATAAGAAGTAAACCACTCCTTGTTTGGAGACACATGAAGTGATGCCCCTGAGTCTATTATCCAGTCACTCAGTGCATTTCCATCAGATGCTGTAAGAAGAGTTGAGTCCATTGTATTCTTCAAGAAGTAGATGTCTCCTGACACTAGACTGTCATCCTCTGCAACAGTGTTTGTCACATTTATTTCTTGAATCTTTACTGAGGACTTGTTCTTCTCACCATGGTCTTCAGCTTTCTCTTTGCCTTTTTCTGCTTTCCATTCTCTGCAGTCTCTTTTCATGTGACCCTTCTTGCCACAATGGTATCATTCTATGTCACTGTTGCCTTTAGCACTGCGGGACTTGCTACGAGACTGATTCCTCTTTCCACCTTTGTACTTTTCTTTGGTCCTTCCCCTGACAACTAAGGCTGTTCCTTTGCCTTTGTACATTGTCTTTCTATTGGTTTCTTCAGTAATCAGACTTCCTTCTACACCTGCTATGTTCAAACCATCTGGAGGTGCAGAATTACTCAAAGCTGTGCGAAAAGTGTCCCAACTTTTCGGCAATGTGATCAACAGGAACATAGCTCTAACATGTTCATCAAACTTGACACCTTGAGTTGACAACTGATTGTAGATTGTGTTGAATTCATTCAGATGATTGGACATAGGTGTCCCTTCTTTCATCTTCAAGTCAACAAGCTTCTTAAGCCAGTATACCTGTGAAGCTGCACTCTGCTTCTCATAAAGATCACTCAGCTTTAATCATGCTTGATAAGCCGACATCTCATCTGCTACATTGAAGTAAACGCTTTCTGCCAAAGTCAGCATAATGGTAGAAAGTGCCAATTCATCCATTTCGCTCCATTCATCTTCGTCCATATCTTCTGGTTTTATCCCCTTGAGCTTTATAGGTTTTATCTGCTTCTTTTGTACCAACCCGTGCCAAATCTGCTTCTTCCACAATGGGAAATTGGTTCCATCCAGCTTCTTGATATTGTAAAGAGCAGTGTCCTGTGATCCAGCCATAGCTACGCTTCACAGTGGTTTACTTTCCTGGGAAAAATTCGGCAGAGTTTCCCCTGTAAACTGACCTCTGAACCAATATCAACCTGTCAAATGAACCAAGAAAGCTTCAGATTCTCCATAAATTTTGGCAGAGTCTCCTTTGTAAAATGGCTCTAGTATACTCAAAAACAGACCAAAAAACAGCTCAAAAAACACTGTCTCTCTGACACTGTAAGCTGCGGGTAAACCTGTCCTGCACCTGTACTGTCTCTCACTGTCCTGTCACTGTCCTATAAGCATAGACTGCGACAATGCCTCAACGGCAGTAAAGCAAAGATGCAATCCCAACTGTCTAACTCACAGTCAATACATCCTAGCTGCCTATCTAAGGGTGCTCGAGGGATCGCTCCAAGACCTGTATCACCGAAAGGATCTCAACATTCGAGAATCCCCCAGATCAATAAAACCTCACTCGACCCTCAACAAAGGCTGCAGTAAATCTGACAGTACATAGACTTCCCACAAAGTCATACATCCACAAATTTCCTACTGTATGCTGTAACCGCTGCGGCGGTTGTTTGCTGCGTGACTCACAGCCAGGAAACCCTCAACAGATATACATCATCTCTGACAATACATCCCATGTGTAAGTACCTGCAATGTCAGGATGAAATCTGGAATATCAAGCAACAAACACAAGCTACCTGATGAACTAGTGGATGTCGCCTATAGTCCGTGTGTAGATGCGCCCGTGTCGTATGTGACACGCCTCCAAGAACTGTGAGCCGTCCTTCGATGTGTAGACAGTCACAAATCAACACTCTGGGAGTGTCGATATCCTCAGCACCTGCAGTCGTAGGCCGAAAACCCCAAATTTGCAGAGTCGGATCTGTACCCGTCGAGACCACGTAGTTGAAAATGGCCTGCGCAGACCTTTGTCGAAGCCGAACGGTGGCCAAGATGACCTCAGAATGAAATTCTGACAACACCAAGTCCTTCGGGCTTGCCCACGAGATTTGGGGCCGTGTCTTTGCCTATCGAATTTCACTCCAATCTGAGCTGGTGACTCTAGCCTCTTGCAGTGCTGCCCCGAGCCTCGATCTGAGCTCTGATACCAGTTGAAGGAGTACGAGCGGAAGTGCGACGCGAGAGAGAGTGCGAGAAGAAGAGCACGACGATATGGTGAACTCGCTCTACTGTAAAATGTAGAGCATAGTGAGTTCTTATTAGGTTTTTACAAAAGAATATGTGTACATACCTGGCAGCCCGCCCACTGACCTGGGCGACCACATTGGGCTTTATACCCCAACAAAGTTCACGGGGCCTCTTCCTGCAGCCCTCCCCTACTCCAGTAGGTTAAAGGTACTTGACCTCAGTGCAAATGCCTTCACAAGAAGTATTACTGGCAAGATCTGTGGTCCTTCGCTCCACAGATTGCTATTGACAATGGTTTGTCTAGGGTGGTGCCCTTGGAGAGGTGCAACAGTCTTGCTGCAATAGATGTCAGTTGCAACGTTATGACTTGCGCCTTTCCGACACCACTACCGGCTATGCCTAACATGAGAGAGATCGTTATGTAGGGAAACTTTATTGAACAGGAAATCCCCGTTGACATCCGCGGCGCAACAAGGCAATTATGGCTACTGGTTCTCAACCTCAACCTTATCAATGGCACCATCCTGCCCACCCTCTCAAACTACAGCAACCTAAAGTGGCTAACTATTTAAAATTCAAAAAACCGTCTCACAAGTTACATTACGCTGGAGCTCAGGCTTATGCCAAGAATCAATTTTCTGCATCTCAACAACAATTCATTGTCAGGTACAATACTGCCTACACTTGGGAACTCCATGTATCCATCGTGGGTTTATCCTAGCGACAACGAGCTAGATGGTGTTGATGAGGTGGTTATGCGATACCGAGAGCTTTTTGTGGTAAGAAAAATATTTCATTATACTTTCTTTGGATTGAAGGGAGCTTTGAACTAAAATAAACTTTGGACTGAAGGGAACCCTTTCTCATTGGACGGGAGAGAACTACCCTAGGCTAGGAAGCCACCTCACCTTAAATTGAAGGGAGCTAAGCTATTTAGTATCCTTTGGACTGAAGGAAGCTAGCAAGAAAGCTTTCCTTTGGGAGCTACTTTTCTTTGGACTGAAGGAAGCTGCTCATGTCTTATCATGTTACTTCCGACTAAAGCGAGCTCTCTCATTGATGTATTCTTATGTTAATTTGAAGGAATCTCTTTCATTGATGTCGTCTTATCATGTTAATTTGGACCGAAGGGAGCTCTTTCATTGATATCTTATCATGTTAATTTGGACGGAAGGGAGCTGCTCTGTTCTCTCTTGTTAGACTAGAAGAAACTTACTTTTTACCCATACCACAGAAATCATCATGTCCTTCTTTTGTGGTCCTTCTCTCAAGAAGTTGTTGCTTGCAGATAATGAATTGTTTGGGGCAGTGCCCTCGGACGGTTTAACCTTGTTACATTAGATATCATAATTTTGCGAACGGCAAAGCCACTGCCCGTCTTGCCTTACCTGCAAAAAGGAGTGGGTCAATCTCATTTCATTAAGGGAGAAGCCCTGACATCTGCTTTACGACAAGCCATCTGTGGTTGTTGGTTCTCACCTTTTCAACGACACGGCACAATTCTACCCACCTTGGCAAACTGCAGCTTAGAGTAGCTTGCTCTCCTCACAAACAACCTCTTTACATCACAGGCAACATTCCTTTAGTGGTCTCATGCTAGCGAATCAATTACTTGCATCTAGTCCGGCACCATCCCGCCCACCCTCTCAAACTGCCGCCTGTGGCTAACTATTTCAAACAACCGTCTCACAAGTTACATTCTGCTCAAGCTGGGGATTATGCCAAGAATCAATTTTTTGCACCTTTGTAACAATTCGTTATCACACACAATTCCACCCACACTTGGAAACTGCAGGTATCTGGTGTGGTTGGATTTTAGAAGCAATGTGCTAGAGGGCATCATCCCCCACGAACTGACCGAGCAACAGGGAAGGTGATAAAAGGAATGCTCAGCACTACTTTGCGATTCGGGTATTTTAAGTATCTGTACGGAGATCTATGCACAGAGTATGGCTTGGGTTCAATGCTTAGCATGAGAGGAGTTCACCCCTTAAGGCTAAGCAGAATTCCAAACTTCTAGAGTAGAGATGCAACCTTAGCATTTCTATGCAAATTTTACACCATATACAATAATCAAATCTCAAGAAATCAAGTTTCCCATTAATGGAAACGTATGCTTTATAACTTGCAATTAATGGAAATGTAGGCTTTCCCATGAATGGAACCGTATGCTTTTTACTTACAATTGGTTCGATTCCATGGAAGGTCCATTGGCCATCCAAAAAAGTGTAAGTTCTATATGCACATAAAAATGTTGAACAAGAACTTTTCTTGTTGTCAAAATATTTCACCCTTTCTTTCCAAGAAGAAAAACTTTCATATGCACTAAGTTGCCTCTTTAGCTTCCTTTATTGCATTAGAATCCAAGATCCTTTGGTTATTGTCAATGGTATCGAATGATTTTGATCATCAAGTGTGTGGAAAAGAGTTATAGATTCAATGGAAGCAAAGCATTTACAGGGTTGTTTAAGGAAGCCAAAGAAATTAGAAAGAAAACATGAGATAGAAGATGCTTAAGATGAAACAGATATGATTAGTCGTATGTATGTTATGAAGGAAATAAATTTTAGCTAGTAATCCATATATGTGTGATTTTATTAAAAATGTATATCTTCTTGAGAAAAGGTATGCATCATCTGAGTATACTATTTAATTCAAAAGGACCTCTTTTTAAATGAATAAATCATCTCAACCTTTTAGAAGAATGAAGATTGATATCTTTGTTTTAAAGGGTTTTTATTTTCCTTTAGTTTGTTATCACAAAATTCCTCTTTCTTTTAAAACTCCTTTTTGTAATACTTTTCACCGTTATGGTGGCTTGAAGATGATTGGTTGTTACCTATTGACCCTCAATTCTTAAAAGTCCCTCTCTAGAACCCAATTTTTTCCTAAGAGTCTTGCCTACTACATGTATCACTAGCAAAGTTTAGGGACATGAGGATCATTTCCAAAGGTATTTTAACCGCACTTTGCCCACTGGGAAAAAGGAACCTTGAGCACTCACTGATCACTCATCGAAAGCTTTCACCATCATGTTGTGGCACATAACCCAAGACCACTTGGGCGTGTATATCCCTAATCTCTGGTTTTGAAGAGTGGCAGGTAACCCAAGAAAGAAGGGCTTGTCTAGCCTCCCCTCGTTCCTCTTTTCCACTCATTGAGAGCGGACCTTGCACTTCACGGCAGGGCAATCGACGTGAGGTGGTAAAAAGAAACCTTGGTGTGAGGGCAAGGCCTCCAAGGGATGCACCCACAGGAAGGATTTGAGCTTGGGTAAGAGAAAAGCCTTCTTAAACGCAGATTGCAAGCCAAGAACCTCAAGAACCTCAAGAACTCAAGAACCTCATGACCCTCAAGAACTCAGTACATGGTCATCACCCGAACTCGAATGGATACTTTGCGTGAAGGTGATGAGAGTGGAGTTAGAAAAGACAAAGTTTCTACACCAGGAGGACTGTTTCCCAATCCTCCTCCATCCCCATCTACACCACGGATTGCACCAAACCCTATGGAGACTTTGGTCAATTCGATGATGGAGATGACCCTATAACAAGAGGTGCAATGCGCCACCATGGACCGTGAAGAAAGAAGGGCAGCTATGGAGCTTGAGCATGAGCAAGCACGCGAAGCTCAACGCTTAGGAGCCGAAGAAAGAAGGCCAGCTATAGAGCTCGAGCGTGAGCAAGCACGGGAGGCTCAACGCATAGCGTCCAAAGAGAAGTGAGTGGCTATGGAGTTAGAATGAGAGGAGCACACGGACCAACGCAAGCAAGAGTTGATCGTACAGGTACTCTCCACGAGAGGTGAGCCACTCAAGGAGGCCTGCAAGTCATCATGTAGGACAGGTCGAGGCGATGATCCAACATTCCAGCCATTGAGAAGTTGACGTTTAGTAAGTATGATGGTAAGATGGATGCATCCGTGATTCATTCTTGGTTGGATCAATTTAATGCTTACTTTGCGACTAACAAGAAAACAAGTCACAGTAAAGTTTTGACACTGCCATGTATCTAGCAGATGATACCATTAATTGGTATCAAGCTTGGTAGGAGTGACAATTGGCTGATCATCTTGATGGCAGTAAGAGCTCTGCAGACGAGCTTAACTCTGGAAGGCAAGGCCTACAAATGGTGGATGTCTCTCAAGGAGAAGAACATCATACCACAGAGTTGGGCAGCTTTTGAAGCAATGTTTAGCAAAGAATTTTTTCCTACAAACGAGGCCGATCGGAATTGGACGGCTTGGGACACATGTTCCATGCACCAATACCCATCACTCCTTGAATACATCTCTCACTAATGGGACGTTATCCTCAAGTTGGAAGGCTTGGATACCTTTCAACAAGTACGAGGATTCATACGAGGTCTGACACCCAAGCTTAAGAAGTATGTCAAGACCCAAGACCCTAAAACACTTGAGGAAGCCATAGTGAAAGTACATATTCATGATGATCCTGATGAGAAGAAAACACATAATAGTCACGTGCCTGCTAGTATACATGGTAATACACGCACTCAATATGGGCACAATAAAAGAAAATTTCTAGTTGCTAATTCAGATGCATCTAAAAAACTCAAGGGGTCCAGAGGTCCTCTCTCTCCTGAGGATTTTGATAAAGTCAAGAAAGAAAATTTATGTTTTCAATGTTTAGGAAGAGGTCATGGCAAAAAGGATTGTCCCAAGGGGAAATCTGCTGCTCAGGGAAAGGAGAAAGCAGTGCACACGGTGCAACTACTACCTCTTGAGTCTTCCTTAAGAATCTCTACAGTGGAAGTAACACACACTGAGGTGGTGCATGAATGTTGTCTCACAGCTTCCATGTGGCAACCAACCTTTGGACCACATTAGTTAGTACGTATGCATGGATATCTACAAGGGCACAAGGTGCGCATCTTGGTGGATGACGGTGCTACTCACATCTTGGTGGATGACCGTGCGCATCTTGGTGGATGACGGTCTACTCACAATTTCATCAATTACGGATTGGTGAAAAAGCTCAAACTTCCTCAAACTCCAAGTACCCACCACTACAAGGTAGCAATGATGAATGGACATGATACTGAAATACGGGATACTCAATGCCGAGTTGTTCCATTGGAAGTACAAGGGTACTCTACTTGTTTGGATTTTTAGGTTATGAACATGGAAAGGGCTGATGTGGTTCTTGGTAGGGAGTGGTTGCATAGCCTAGGACCATCACTGAAGCGTAGCTATGAGCACAATAGCTTGATGTTTGAATCCCATGGTGCACATGTGTTGTTGTTAGGAGAAAAAGATATATCTTCATCACCACTGATTTGTACCGCTGAGCTTATGCAACTTGTTTCTGATAATGAAATAGATCAGGTTTTCTTGTGTTACTCACTTTCTCATTTTCTTTCTAACATTGAGTCTGTTGAACATTCCTCAACGCCGCATGCTTCTCTCTCCTCCATTCCACCAATTGCTAATTCTAAACAAGCAAACTTTGCTAGTCAATTACATAAATTTTTAAAGGAATTTCAAGATGTATTTCTTAATGATTTTCCATTAGGATTACCGCCGACACGATCAATACAACATAGCATTGACGTGGTTGTAGGCTGTAAGCCTGTTAGTAAACCACCTTACCGTATGAGTTATTCAGAGGCTGCTGAGGTGGAACGTCAGCTTGCTGACTACCTTAGCAGAGAGTTTATACAACCCAGTTCTTCACCATGGGCTTCGCCTATCCTTTTAGTGAAGAAAAAAGATGGCAGTATGCGCTTGTGCGTAGACTACCGGGGCTTAAATGCGGTTACAGTTAAGAACAAATACCCATTACCAAGAGTAGATGAGTTGTTTGATAAGCTCACTCATGCTCGCATTTTTACGAAAATCGACTTACGGTCAAGATATCACCAAGTCCATATTCGGCTTGCCGATATACCTAAAACTGCATTCCAAACACGGTTTGGACACTACGAGTTTTTGGTAATGCCCTTTGGGTTAACCAATGCACCCACAACCTTCATGACACTTATGGATAGTGTCTTGAAGCCATATTTGGGCAAATTTGTCATTTTTTTTCTCAATGACATCCTAGTCTATAGTGCTTATGAAGAAGAACACTTACAACATCTCAGGCAGTTATTTGAGTTGTTACGCACAAACAAGTTATATGCCAAAGAATCTAAAAGTGATTTTCTCAAAGATGAAATTCATTATTTAGGGCATGTTATTTCAGCTAACGGCCTATACATGGATCAATCCAAAGTGGATACCATCAGGAAATGGCCCCCTCCTAAAAATCTAGAAGAGTTACATCTATATTTTTAGGATTAGCAGGTTTTTACTGAAGGTTCGTTAAAAACTATGCTCAAATTGTTGTTCCTATGACGGATCAACTAAAAGGAAAAGGTAAAGCTTTTCAATGGGGATCTTCTCAACAGCACAGTATTGATACGCTCAAGGATGCATTAGCTACAGCTCCTATACTGGCTATTGTAGATCCTTTGAAACCATTCGTTTTGGAAACGGATGCCAGTGATCGTGCTATTGGAGCAGTCTTGTTACAAGATGGACGGCCGATTGCATTTGAAAGTAAGAAGCTTGATGCAGCTCAGCAAAATTATTCTGCTTACGAATGCGAATTCTATGCAATAGTGTCTGCCTTAAAAACATGGCGGCATTATCTGTATGGTGCTCAGTTCGAGATTGTGTTTGACCATGAAAGCATCAAATGGTTTACACAACAAACATATTTAAAGGGTCGAAAAGCCAAGTCGGCCGAGATCCTTCAGGAATATGACGCCAAGTTAAGGTATCGCAAAGGCCGATACAATGTATTGGCAGACGCTCTAAGTCGAATGCCAAAGATCAATTTTCTCTTATTCACGAAACTTTGTAGTGAATTTTTAGATTCTCTCAAGGGCAAATATGAGCATGATGAAGCATACAAAGTGTGGAGCCATGTTCAAAAGAGGGATCCTTCTCAGTCCAATGACGGTAGGGTACAGTTAACCTCCACACCTAGTTCTCCTTTATCAAGTGATGAACTACAGCGATGGAAGCATTTTACCATCGACAATGGGTACCTACTCCACAAAGGGAGAGTTTTTGTACCGACGGACACAGACATTTGGTGCCAAATTCTTTATGATGTTATGATAGTCCAAGTGCAGGGCACCCGGGGATTAGAAAAACTTATGCTCTCATACGACGACAGTTTTATTGGCCAGGTCTACATGGATTTGTTCAAGCTTATGTCTTGCACTGCCAAAAATGTCAAGTTAATAAGGCAGAGCACCTGAAAGCAGGAGGTCTCTTACATCCTTTGGAGATTCCCAATGGAAAATGGGAAAGTATCTCTATGGATATGCGAAGGAAGGCGTATCCCTCTCTCTCAGTTGGAGCGACTTCCAAGACAAGCCCAAGGCTCGCTTTCTGCCACCGTAGTACCTAGATCGGTTAAAAGAAGATTGGCGTAGTCTTAAGCAGAATGGCACTCCTTCTAGGTCTTTTTCTAACCGTATTTTTCATATTGGCGTCCAATTGCGCAAATCAGATGCCAAAAAAAAAGAGGCTTTTCTTTTTGGGTTAGATGACTACATCAAGTTCGATGTACAAGTCTTTAACCCTACAAACTACAATGACGCCTTCAGAATTACTCTGGCACAAGAGATAAAGCACAACAAAGGTAAGCCGAAGGAGACCAAGTCAAGTACATCTCATAATCAACCGAATGGTAAGACCACTAGTAAGCATGACGGTAATTTTTCTTCTACACCTAGAGCACAGAATTCTCACAATGATAATAAACAAAAAGCTAAAACTCAGGTAACCCCTAAGTTGACACCTACTGAAAAATCTACTCAAGAAATCTTAAGAGGTAGGTTAACTCTTGAAGAACGAGCCGTATATGCAAAAGAAGGAAGATGCTTTGAATGCCACACTTAAAGGTCACATCAAACGAGTTTTTCCTAAGAAAGCACATAAACGGGGAACACTGGCACTCTCGGCTCGCTGCTGTTGCCCCCCCCTCGCACGCCGTCTTGCTCGGCTGATTTTGTCAACACCTTCGACGTGCTCGGTCCAGCAGAGGCCCACCGTTTGTCAACGTCACTTTGCCCCTTCTCCACAGCAGCAGACAGTGATGTAGGCTCATGCTCCACCTCAGAGGGACTCTCAAGAAGTCCCCTCGCCCCACCCTGCAGAGCCCACCATCCGACTTGCTCTTTTGCCGACAGAGCAAGCGAGCCTCGTAGCAGAGGTGGAAAGCCTTCAGGCAACTTCCATCCTCTGCAAGATTCTCGGCACCATAACTAGCAGAGGAGAGGTGCATGATCTTCACCAGGCCCGCCTTCTCGCAGAGGTGAGCAAGATCTTGGATGATCAGTTCCTCGGATGCAACTACTATCAAATAGAGTTCGAGACCTCCGAGATGGCGTCCAAGGTCATCGCGTTGAGCTCCTTGGCCATCTGAGCAGTTGGAGCCCACTTTCGACAGTGAAGGCATGGTTTTGATCCACCTACAAATGTTTTGGTAGAGAGGCAAAACTTCCCATCTCCGTCGGCTTTCTCGGTTTGAGAAAGTACTTGCCACTCTTGTCCAGGATAGGCTCAAAGATTGGGACTATCCTGGAGACACCTCGCATGGCAGCCTCTGTAGTTGCCAAGGTGGCTGGCATCCCCTCATTACGTGTTCTCGTTCGAGACACTCACACTCCCAAAGGTCATCCTACTACCTCGCGTGAGTGGAGGTTGGTTTTGTCAAAGCATGGAGTATTCGGGCCTCTCGGACGAGTGTTTCATTCGCAGAAAGATGGGCCATCTGGCAAAGGCCTGTCCTCATAGGAGACCTCGACCCACAGCGCATGCGCAGCCTCCCAAGGCTGAGCATGCCCAGCGGCCACACACACAGGACACACAAGCCGGTACCTCAGGTTGGTACCTCGACTGAGAGCAACAATGAAACAGCTGATGGTTGGCAGTAGGTGTCTGGCCGCCGATGACCGACAGGGGTGGGCTTGCCCCACTGCTCCCCCTATTGGCCGACTTTCTACAGCTCAGCAGCCCTCGGTTCTGACTATTAACCGTTTTGACCCCCTTCAACACGACCCGCCTGAGAAGGCCCCTCCACTTAAGGTCCTCCACCTCCTCCTCCCCCACCTCCACACCCGCCTCTCGTCCCTCCTCTCTCCCTAATGGGGCCCACAGTCTCATCTCTTGATGTAAGGTGCAACGGAAGTGAATGTTGAACTTTGCTCAAGATGAGTGCTCCGAATTGTGCTCAAGGGTACCTTTTACTAACGGAAGGGAGAGCCTTCCGTTCCTTTAGTAAGAGAGTGCAAATCATCACAAAAAAAGTGCATGGCACTGTGAATGAAGGTGCTGAGAGAGAGAGAGACAGAGAGAGGAATACGACACCAGAATGTTGTCAAACCCTCCTCCAAGGGCCCCACTCTCTATGGAGAGAGAGGTCTATGCTATTGATTACACAAATCTGGTACAAAGATCTAGATGCAATGGACTTGCCAACGATCTCGACGACAATGCTGACGGTGACGAGACGGGCTGAAATCTGAAAATGCTAGGGACTGAAAACTGCATCTTGTATCTACTGAATTCTGACTCTGTGTCGGCGAGGACGGCGATAACGACCACGAGACAACGATGCGCTGAAAATGCAGATGCTGAAATCTGCAAATAGCGGGCTGAATCTGCAAACACTGGCTAATCTGACCGTGTGGCAAAAAACTGCCACGGGAAGGTGAGATCTGTAAGGTTTGGGACTTGACCGGCGATGTCTAAGTGCTAAAAACTGAAAACGCTGATACAATGGAGGTACTTGTCGCTAGGAATCTGCAAAACGCTAGAGATATTTGCAACTTGCAGAAATGCCAAGGCTGATCCGCTAGAAATTGCTAATGCCAGGCTGATCTGCAATCTGCAAAACGCTGGGGCTGATCTGCAATTGCGGAAAACTCTAGGCTTGACTTGATGGCTGAAAACGCTAGGGATTCTGCCGGTCTTGCTGAGAAGGTGCCTGTGAGTTGGACTCATGCTACCTCTTCTGCCAGAAAGTGCTAGTGCTAGCTTCTCTTATATCCTAACTTGTCAAAAATGCCCTACCCAGTTTCCCAACAAAGTCACTTATTGATAATAAGTGAAAAATGTCTAAAATAGGGAAAATGGGTTCTGTACACTGTAAAATGCTTATGATTCTACTGACTGTAATTCTGATGATCATGTTGTGTGCAACCGCCTAGACATGCATGGCCTGCGAACAGATTCAGAAAGATGTCAGAACACTTCCTAAGCTGACCTGAACCCTAGACTTGACGTAGCTTCTCCACATGCACATAGGGTTAGATGTGCACGTGACATCCCCTCCGTTTTAAAGTGAGGTACTGGTACCGAACTGTATGACGTCGAGGGAGATCGCCAACAACTTTTGGAATCCTGGGAAGGACTCTTTGCTGTCCCACTCTAATGCGTGGGATGTGCGATACTTGAACTTCATAAATGTCTGCAACGCTTGCTTCTTTGGGCCGCGCCGAAAGCGACACAAAGTGATCTATGGCTGCGTCAATGTTCCAACTTCGCCTATGGACGTTGCTCTACAATTCCTAAAACCCCTTCCAAGACAAAAACATGAACATAGCCATTCCATGTAAAGTGAGTGGAAAACTACTATGCTTCCTAAATGACTGTGTATGCAAAGTAGATGAACAAAGTGACGGAGCGCCAAGCCGTTCACCAAACACACACAAAAAATGAGACTTTCTAATCTAAACTTATGAACTGTAGCAAATCACAATGGAACTACTGATGCTTGATGGTCAATCTTTCTTGTGCTCGTTCTGAGACTGTGTCATGCCAAGAAAGAGACATGGCATGTGAATTCCTTGTGTAGCTTTTTCATCTAGGGTGAGCTTAGGTTTAGCAAGTGTGTTAGATTTACCCTTAAATTCATTTAGAGAGCTCTTTTCCGAAAGACTATTGGAAGGTTGGCTAGAAGAGTTACCATTCTTACCGTTCTGAGGGTTCTAAGGAGTCTAAGAGGTACTTTGAAAAGACTTGTTCTCCTTAGGCTTTCCTTTATTGTGCTTCATCTCCTAAGCGAGAGCAATCGATACCGCCTTGTTAAGATCGACTGGATCGATTACCTGTCACGAGGACGTGGCAACTATTAACTATGGCACGAGGACGTGGCAACTGCTAACTTTAGTTGTTGGTTTCTCTCCAATGATTTTTGTTTTATTTTTGAGACTCTCTTTTTGAAGTTGCAAACGATCGGACATTCGATACCCAATGTGAACAGTAGTTTCTATCGCAGACAAGAACTAGTCAGCACCGGAACTTGTGTAGTAAGAGCATGTCTACGCTCAGTTCAAGGTCATGTAGGTCCCCTCTTCGCACTTAGCAAGTTCGTGGATACTAGGAAGTGAACTCAATAAAGGCACAAAGTCAAGGTGGGATCACCAAAGGAAAGTACCCGACAGCTGGGCCACATTGCACTTTTGGATGCGGTCCCAATGAGGATAGATGGTCATATGACCCGTGGGGGCCCAACGAAAGCATCTCCTAAAAATTAGGGAACTGCTATTTTCGGCCATGAAATATGTTCGCGTCATTACCTTCGGAATGACAAGGGGAACATTTCACAACTCTGCCGCGAAGTCAATTGGGCAACCAGTCGGGAGATTTTTGGGCGGAAACCCCAAAACAGGAAAATGCTTGTAATCGTGCCAAGTGGCACATTCTTGTGCGCTTTCCTCTTGCATGAAGAAGTGGTGCTGAATTTGTAGCTGGGAGGGCTCATTTTTCAGCTTTTGTCACAAATCACGAGCTACGGAGTGCTTTCTTTCCACTTTCTGACATATGTACAGTGTGATGCTAGGAGTGATGACCTGCACACTACACACTGCTCTCTCTCTCCCCTACGTGCAGTTATGTGATGCCCCACAAGAGGGCTCTTCATTTGACTGATGTACAACTGTGTGGTTTCATGCTTTTGTGTTGAGGCAAGAGCCTCCGTGAGCAGGAACAGGAGTAGCTAACTGCTACTCCAAAAGCAGGCACCGGTGAGGGTCATAACCTCACCAAACAGGTGTGTTTTCAGCGTTGTGTATGCGCTCTAATTTGACTGTTTTTCAGTCATACGGACACCAAAACCATTGGGAACAGTGCCCCACTCACACAGGATAGTTCGGGGACTGTTTAGGGCTGAAAACAGGGCAAAACCCAGTAAATATAGCGTGCTGAATTTACTGTTTGGGGGCAGGAATCAGAGAGTTTATGCCAGTGGAAGTAAGTTCCATTATAGAAATTGGTTTCGCTCAAATTTTGGGGCTGTTATGCTGCTAAAAATTGTCCAAAACAGGTGGTATCTTGTAACATTTAATGGCCTAAATACTTGTGTGTAGCGGAAATTAGCATGAACATAGTGGGCATTTCATTAGAATAGATTCCTAATGAGAATTACAAGAGTGCTTGGGTGGAGAGAGCAACAAAAAGCATAACACCTAGTTAGATAGCATCTACAATACTTTCAAAAGAGAGAGAAATTAATCTATTGACAACAGTTGAGGACCGGATTTGCATGGAGCCGGTCCCCCCTCCAAAAGGCTTTGTATTATGGTTTCTCCCATCAAGAGAGACATTGTACAATACAATTCTTTGTGTTCCTTCAAGACTAGCTAGTGCAATGAAGATGAAAGCTTCATGCACTAAGCAAAACACTTAGCAAACACAACATCAAATATCCCCGGTCTCAGACCCAAGACCTCACACACCTTCGAAGATGGTGAGAGCTAGCAGGGTATGAGAGTAGATTGAGAGGAAGAAGGAGTATCTTACGAGAAAGATGTACATCTCCTCACATAATCACTCATATTAGCATAGATTAGCTTAGTAATTAGCTTGGTAGAGGAAATGAGCATGCATTGAAGCTTGGCTCTTGGTTGGATTTGCATCCACATACCAAGAGTGTGTCGATGTAGGCTTCTATCTCACAAGCTTGGAGTAGGTGATGAGCTCTCCATTAAAGCTTGGGAAGACATAGTCTTCTCTTTCTTCACACATGAGATTGTGTGAGTGTGTGTGTGATAATGCCTTGCAAAAATCAGCCCCCTCTCTCTCTTGGGCGAGCCCTCTTGCTATTTTCTCTTGCTCAACCCTCATTGGCCCTCCCCAAGTCAAGCCAATGACTATTAAGCAGCATAAGTGATAGCCTTCTGACATGTGTCCCCTTTTCCCCTTTTGTGAGAGCTTTAGGTTAATTAATAATTCAATTAAACTCTCATTGGACCCCTTTGCCTCCTGGACAATAGGAATCAGGCAAGCCATTGGGCTACTGAATGCTCATTGGACCCCTTGGGAGACAGTCCAATAGTCTTCTAGAGGACTTAATTCTCATTGGTTCTTTTATTAAGTGTTTTTAAATTAATTAAACTAGATTTACTCTAGTCTAATTCTCATTGGTCCACCTCCAAGGTCATCCAATAGGAATTGGGCACACCTTGTGGGCATCTGGGCTAGGGAGCTGGCATGTGTCCCTAATTCCCTTTGTGTAAAGGGAGCCTGTGTGTGTGTGTGACTTTCTCTCTCATCCCCTACTCCCAAGGATCGCCCCCTCCTATGTAGGGATTTGAAAAGACTTTTTGGTCACACACAAAGCATCCAATTTCCCCTAGGGTTGACCTTTGGACACAACCTTTGAATTTTGGAGCCTTAGCATTTTGGAAGTCTTAATGGGCTGAACCTTAGGGTCTTTTTAGCCCATTGTTGCACATGGCTCTTTTGCAGATGGCCCCCCCTTTGGATCCCTATTTTCCTTCCTTTGGATCCCTACTGTGGCCGGTCTGCTAGCGTAACCAATATTCTAGCTTTTTCTCCCCTGGCACTTCCCCATATTAAATGATGAGTTTAACATGAGAAAATCATTTAGGAGAATTAGATATTGATTATTATGACATATCTAGCTAGATACAAGTAAATAATTCCCATGAGTCTACTTTGTAATTTACCCTCTCAAAGTATAAAGAAATATTGAAAGGGGCGCCAATTTTGGGACCTACAGGTTGTCTGCATCCGCTCGGAGCATTCTAGCTTCCGAGTGTGTGTACTTAGGTGTTAATTCCCATCGCAGGTTCCTTTTGCAAAGTACTCTCTCTCTCTCTCTCTCTCTCTCTCTCTCTCTCTCTCTCTCTCTCTCTCTCTCTCTCTCTCTCTCTCTCTCTCTCTCTCTCTCTCTGTGTGTGTGTGTGTGTGTGTGTGTGTGTGTGTGTGTGTGTGTGTGTGTGTGTGTGTGTGTGTGTGTGTGTGTGTGTGTGTGTGTGTGTGTGTGTGTGTGTGTGTGTGTGTGTGTGTATGTGTCTAGAGTAAAGTAAAGAATTTCGCGTGAAAGCCAAAGTCTACCGCCCCACAGGCCAGTTTCAAGGCTCCGTTGCAGGGACATCAATCACTTTTTCCTCAAAGAGTGAGCTTCGGTTGTTTTGGGTAAAGATACAGAGTACAGGAACGCGGGATTACACTATGGCCGACAAAGGCAAGAGCATTATGGAAGAGGGTTCATGTTCAAAGGACAGACAGGAAACTCCTATGGTCTTCGAGATTGGTGAGAGCTTACGGCACGTCAGACTGTACCTCCTGTTGATGTGAATGTCCCTCTAGTAGTACAAGGCTTTATGCCTGGGCAACTTCACGATGATGCGTTGAGGACTCAGTTCGGAAATTGCAAAATCAGTCGTACTGGATTTATTGAAGTCTTACATCTCGGATCAAAAGACTCAATAGAAAAATTATTTGCCTTTGGTGGAATTTTCCTACAATAACACGATTCACTCTTTGACGGAGAAGGTGCCATTTGAGATTATTGAAGGTGCTACGAAGGTTCCACCCTTCCTAAGCAGGAAAGATAAAGATTTTTGAAGGCGACGAGTACACACGGGACTTGGACATGGCTTTTGCCAAGGTCTGGGAGGCTTCATAGAAATCTCAAGAAAGACACAAAAAGGTAGCAGATCGACATCATCGTGACTTGAAATTAAAGGAGAATGATTGGGTGCTCTTCCGTTTTGTGAAGGCACGCCTAAGAAAGAAAAAGGGAAAGGAGCGGCTTTTTCCAAAGCTTAGCATGAGATACTATGGACCTTTCCAGATTTCCAAAACTGAAGCTCCCCAATACTTGGAGGATTCACAATGCTTTTCATGTGATTCTCGTGAAGGCTTTTAAAGGTGATGTGCCCAATGATGGGGAGCAAGATGAGCAACCCGAAGTGGAGAAAAACGAGGAGATACTTGTTCTAGGACATATATTTTCACATAAAGATATAAAGGTAAAAGGTAAAAGGCACAATGATAAGGCGGTTCTTGGTTAAATTCAAGAACTATCCCGCATTGGATGCGAAGTGGATGGAGCAAGAGGACGTAGCAGATACTTCTCAGATTGTGAACCTTTACCTTGAAGCATTTGGTTTTTCATAGTCTATTCCAAATCGAGCCCTGAACTCAGCTGGGCGGAATTTGGTGCAGCGAGTATCCACAAGAGGGGAGTCGCTCCACTCCTTTGTCAACAAATTGCCCCGATTTTTGATACTAAAGTCATTGATGTCTCTTTTGAGTTTCAGGGATACTGTGAGCTGACAGTATTCTGCTGTATGACTTTATGCAATGGAATTCTCGATAATATGATACTGATTTGTTCTTGACTTGTCTAAGTGCAGGAACTGATAGACGAAATGACTGCAGCATTTCGGTCTGAAAGATCTTGATAGACGTGATTGCAATAAGGATTAGTTAATCGGGCATCTATGAGGTTCCGAGTGGATCTACATGCAATTGCTGAATACGTTCCCTATTAATCATGGTCTGAGATCCGAATGACTTTTTGAATGTGAATTGTCATGTGATGTCAAGTGATGTCCTATGATGTTCTTTGATGTGACTGCCGATTGGTTTATGTGCTAGATGTGTGTTCCTAGTGCATCGTACTAATAGTCAGTGTTTGCTAAGACAGTTTATGGCTTTTGTCTATTTTGCAGGCGTAATCAAGGGTGATTACAATGCTTTCAAGCGGGGGGTATGTCACAAACCGGTGACGTGGCATAGCCCTAGACACACCATCAAGTGGGTAGCAGATCGGACACACACACACAACAAAAATCAGTCCCGAAAATTACGTTGCAGGGTTGACGTGGCAATAGTGTACGGTCCTCCGTGATTTGCGGTGGAGAATCCGCTGACAAGGCTGACGTGGCTGGCTGTACGGATCCCACTGTTCACGTTGCTGTTGTACAAAAACTGCTTCTTGGAGTTGCTCAAAATTCTACGCAAATTCGTGAAGCTTTTGGAAGCTATGCTCTATTTTTAAAAGAGCTCTTTACTCGTAGCTTTTGGGGCTCTTCTATTGGGATCCCTTGTAATGAATAAAATAGATGGGCAGGGCTCCCACTCCTCAGAGCATCTCGACGCAGAGTCTGAGAGTGAGACCCCTCCCACTCCTTGTACTTTGAGTTGCAAATTAATAGAAAAAGAAATACCGAAAGGGGCATCAGTCTTTGGGGCCAATATCTTTAGGCACGGAACTCGTCGGGCCGTGTCGAATCAATTGTGAACTGTGAACTGTTGAAGTGAATCTCTGCTGTGTCGTGGTAGAATCTTGACTAAGAGTGTCCAAGTTTGTTACAGGCTGAGATGGCACTACCGTGTACCTATGTGGCTTTTCCCTCCTCCCATCTCTAGATTTAGCCTCATTGTACATATGTTGTTTTTTCATTGGGAGAGTCTCCCCTTATGATTGTTGTAGCCCTTTATAATAGAGGTCATTGTAGCCCTATGGACAATTTCATTAACTAATCGAAGGATCTTTTTCTCAAAAAAAAATCACCTAAAGAACCCACGATTGAACCACAAAATCCACATCATCTATTAATGCACTCAGCCAGAACACTAATGTGTCCCAAGTTTCTCATGATCATGTAGATGAGTCTCTCATGCAGCATTATGGTCATGTGAATAGTCAACGCATTGTGATCTTGTTTGATTCGGGTAGTATGCATGATGTGATTAGTGACTTTTGTGAAGAGCGCACATTTAGAAGCTCTTCCAATAGATCCCATTGTGATCTCTGTATTTGCTCCTGGCATGCACTCTTCTTTCACGCATGAATGTCTTGATGTGACAGTGTTAGTTCAAAATGTCGGTTTTCGTAGTAGATTTGTGGTTTCTCCTCTCAAAGGATGTGACTTGATTTTTGGCATCAAGTGGTTTAGAGGTTATAACCCGCGCATTGATTGGAAACAAAACACACTCTCTCTCTCTCTCACAGGTGAAGGAGCACCTCTTGTGGTTCATTGTGAAAAGAACATTCCGTCTTTGCCATTAATCTTTGACTCTCATGTTTCGAAAGAGGGTAAAACATGTCATAGTCTTTCTCAGTACACAGTCCCACATTCCTGAAAAGAATGAGTCATTCCATGAAAAGGAGACTCTCTCAGTCATACATTCTCCTAAGCACAACATGCATTTTTTTCATGATAGAGATATGATTGTTCGTTGAGATCACCAAGCCTTCACGTTGCTCCAGTCTGTACCAAGTACACCTTGGGGTGACCGTCAAGCTAGATGGCTCCAGTCTTGTGAGAAATTTGTTGGGTTTGTGACCCTGTACGCAGGACGTGCATGTCCAGGCACTTAGAGTAGCTACATACCCTTTGATTGCACAACCCATGATCACTAGCATCATTACTAGTACCCAGCATGAGCACTTCCCACTCATGAACCCTCATTGGCATATTGCATATGAACCACTTCTAACAGGTCATTTATTAAATAAATGACTTTTTAGCCATCTTAATCGTGGAAGCTGGAGTAACGGCTACTCGATGCTCGACCCAGAGTTCTGCACCTATGCATGAACCAGTGTTTTCAGCCCTAAACCATCAACGTTTTCAGATCAGCCCTTAGCCACCGTACCGCACCCATCCAGTAGCAAATCCTCGCCATGACAACCACCAGCATTCTGTCGCATGACTCCGACCGCATCAGTAGACATAGCGTTTTCAGATTTCAACAGTTCAGCCATTGGCCTCGACGTCGTTGTCATCGTCGTCCTCAAGTACCATAGCATCTAGAAGCATTGTACCAGACTTTGTGCAATCTAAAGCAAATACCTCCCTAGCAATAGAGAGGGGGGCCTTGGAGGGGGGTTTGGGACCCCATCTAGTGTCATCTCGTCTCCCTCTCTCTCTCTCTCTCTCTCTCTCTCTCTCTCTCTCTCTCTCTCTCTCTCTCTCTCTCTCTCTCTCTCTCTCTCTCTCTCTCTCTCTCTCTCTCTCTCTCTCTCTCTCTCTCTCTCTCTCTAGCACTCCCATGCAGTTTGCACACAGTTTTTTACTCTCTTTGTTTTGGTCATTGCACATTCTCTCTCTAAGTAAGGAAGGCTCTCCCTTCCTTTAAGTAAAAGGAACCTTGAGCACTCACTGATCACTCATCCTTAGCTTACACCATTATTCACTTCCGCTGCACATTACATTCTAGAACCTTGTGCCACAAATGAAGCGAGCGTTTCTAGATCAAATGAAGCAAGACTTATACCAATGTTCTTAAGCAGAGACTTAGGAGAGGCATGGCGTCTCTTTCATGAGCACTCTCGTCCCCCAATGATTACTTCCCCCCATTTATGGGGTCAATTTGCAACATCCTTGCATACGGTCCCTACACAGACACCCCTTCCAGATCTCCTGAGCCATGCCCATCTACAAATACCTTCTTCACCACAAAGATGGTAAAGACGGACATTGACAGGATGAGGACCAAGAGGGTATATGAGCATGATGGTCTAATAGCACAGCACTTGCAAAAGGTATGCTAGCAGGGTCTACCAGAGACAAAGATTTTCTAATATTGTGTCTATCTTCAAGGTAGTTGATCCTACGGAGCCTAGAAACTCTGTACTATTATGATTGGACACACATTGGCACGGTTCTATCCTTGAGCAGCAGTAGAGCATAGATATGCCAGATTGGCCCATGAGTCCTTTAGACAGTTAGCTTTACAGGGGGACACATCATGTTGGTATGCACAGATGTCATCATGGTTCAAGATATATGGCTGCAGCATGGACAACTTACCCCCCTTCCAGTACTCCCCACCATCGTTGTCTCTTACACGGGTGGAGATTACTAGACTCATTCACCACCACCTGACCCAGTTGGACACAGGAGTTGAGTTCGAAGATGGATTTCTCTAAAGAGCATTGTGACGTATCTTATTGTTAGAAGCAAGCGCATGTGCACCAGGAGCGATAGGGTCATGGCCTCGTGCGAGCCGGCGGCTCTAAAAGATTTTAAAGGGAAAATCCTAAAGGGCCAAGTGTCAATTAGCAAGGGCTTGGCCAGGCTAGACATCGGCGGCCCCTCAAGCCCATGCTTCCCCTTTAGAATCTTTTAGAGGAGCTAGCTCCCACGAGGCCATGACCCCATCCCTCCCGGTGTGCATGCGCTTGTCGCTAACAATAGCATACCTCACACTCATCTTCTTCAACTCACAGGGGATGGGTTTGTGATTCGACCCAGCTATATGAATACACATCTATCTCATGGGTTACAGTGTGTCATTGGTCAGATATGGACATCTTCCCACCAGCTTGAGATTGAGACTAGTGAATTCAAAGGCACCCATCGACCAGCAAGATATGCCGCCTATGCCATACAGAGCGAGAGACGGAGATGCATTATATATGTCAGTGCACACTGTATTATGAGATATGGGTCGCTTCCACTATCTATTCAGACACAGCTTCAGACCCCAGAGTCATGAGCTATGAAGACCAGAGATGTCTTGGACTGTATTGTTAGAAGCTGGACACACCCCACGGCATCTAACTACTCGGAGGACTGTTATTTTTTGTAATTATTCATTCATTGAGGAAAACCTGATTTTTCACCTTGTAATTATTGGGACTTACAGAAGTTTCCATATTGTATCCCAGTTTTGATAGTTAGATTGAGTAGATGGTTGATTTTGGAACTTTAGGGTTTGAGGAATTGTAAGGTATATGTACCACTTTTTGACCTTAATGAAAAACCTTTTGTCATTTTAAACAAGTTTGAAGTCTGTGAGTGAGCGTACTGTGTACGAGAGAGAGAGAGAGTGTGAGCTTCATCTTGACGCTGCGTGTGCTCCGGAGGTCGGAATCGAGTGCGGAGAAGTGCAGCGTGTTGCCTCCGACTAGAGCTACTCACCGATACCAACATTGCGCGCGTACGGTACGGATTTGTGAGCTCCTTCTACGAGCTTTATCGGTTGTTTGGGTGAGCATACGTTGTCCGATTTTGCATTGCAGCATATCCACGCGTTCACATTGATTAGAACTACACATTAGGCACTTTAGATTTCGGAAACAAAGATCTGCAGATTTCGGCCAGACATCCTACGTGTTTCTGCACCAGGTGTTTTGGGTCAAGATTTTGGTTCATAGACCTTAGGGAGAGCGACCTATTCATATTAGTAGGGTCTCCTTCAAGTTCTATGGTGTTTCGAGATTGTTTGATGGGTGTTCGGCTCTAGGAAGCGTTGTAGGAAGTTTCCTCTTTTCCACTCTTGAAGGCTGTGACTTAGACAATTGGTAGAGACCTCTGTAGGAATTAGTTAGGAGTCAGTCGAGTGTAGGTTGACACCTTATGCTTGCTTCCACGCGCCTGCGGGTCGAGCTTTGTCCTTAGCTGGCATTACATGTTAGGTGAGTTCTCGCTGTGCTGACATCCGTCGTGGCGTATCCGTCCAACATTGGCGCCACTGCCGGGGACGAAAACCTTAGGTAGGTGACCGACACTAATCCTTGAGGATTGGGATTTTTGGCTTGCCAAGAGTCTCGCTTTACATTTAGATAGGATCAGAGGGTGGAGGACTCTCTAGGTCTTAGAGGGAGTCTAGGAAGCGTGTGTTCTGCTTAGATCCTTCGACTTAGGTAGATGAGGTTGACTTAGGTAGTTTTAGGTAGTAGTCGAGTTCTAGAGTAGGAGTTGGAGTGGTAGAAGCGGTGAGAGGAGAGCTTGAGAGTCCGGAGAGGCCAAAAAGCAACCAAAAACACCATTATCACCATTTCACATGATAGGTAGGAGTAGAGTAACTAGGACATCATGATTCAAGATCTAGAGCATTTCATGCATGTACACTTACTTGGTAGAATCATTACAAGTTTGTAAAAGACGCAAAAAGACGCAAAAGTGTGTTTGAAAGCCTAATTGAAGTCCAAAAGTTACTGTGAGTGTTTCTGATAGATCTAAAGAGCATCAAGAGCATTCCTGCCAAAAAAAAGCTTTAATTTTAAGCCAAGAGACATCCTACGCGTAGGCTGTCTACAGGCCAATCTGGGAGGAATTTTGGGATTTTGAGTTGACCAGTGTGTTCAAGAGGTAGCGTTTACCCTCATTTCAACTGGAAAGTGGAAATTTGGCCATATCTTGACAGGATAAGGCAAGATAAACTGAAATTGCCAAACATCCTACCCAAATAGTGCCAAAACATTATGTTGAGACCAAAACCGTAAAATGGCTACACGAGCATGTCTTGCATGATATATTGAGTGACTGAAAAGGGTTTCACCTCATTTGGGTAAGAAAATTGGGTTCAAAGCGGAATTTAGCACTTTTGACTAAAAAAGCAAAAACAGCTGAAATTTGGGACTTTTGACATCCAAAACAAAATCTAAGCATACCACTGGGTTACTGACATCAAAGGGAAGCTGTGGGACAAATCTGGGGTCAGACAGGCCTACATCCTACGCGTAGGATGTCTTCTGAGTGATTTTGGACTCCAAACTGAATTCTGAGTATACCAAAGTGATGAGCAACAGACCATCGGAATAGATTTCTGACACTTTGACCAGCTAATAGGTGTCCAAATCAAAAAGTAAAAGCAGTTGTAAGCTCAGCACAACAAGAGGAAACAACAATGCAAAAATCCAGGCAAAACACAGCAGGAGACATCCTACGCGTAGGATGTCTATTGGGGCATACGTCAAAGAAAATTTGACGTGGCATAGACAGTGAGGTTCCATTTGGCTTAAGGGTTCCAGAACTTCTTTCATAAGTGAATTTGGACCTTGTTTGCCCATTTGACGAAGCAAAGATTGAATTCAGACTTTTTCGCGTACATTGACCAACATCTAAGGGAAGTACTGTTTCAGATTAGCAAACATAATCCAGAACATCAGCAGTGTATAAAATACAGTAGTGGTTGAGATTAACTCTCCAATTATACCAATCATTACTAAGATAACCTCTAGCAGATAGATGCTTTGATTCAATTGCCTAAATTAAAACGCTTGTGTACAGGTATATTCAGCAAACAAAGCAAGAAGTTGTGCAGAAACTGACCCATTGCCAGGTGAGTGGTTGAATTTGTGATAAATTGCATTGATATGTTTGATGAATTTAAGATCAAGAAGATACATTGTTAGAGACCAGAAAGTGGCAGGTGACCAAAGTAGCTTAGT
Organism: Adiantum capillus-veneris; assembly: GCF_014529385.1. Taxonomy (NCBI): domain Eukaryota; kingdom Viridiplantae; phylum Streptophyta; class Polypodiopsida; order Polypodiales; family Pteridaceae; genus Adiantum; species Adiantum capillus-veneris. Next base: position 120,611,574 of record NC_140954.1, read on the forward strand.
GTCCACCAAAGAGAGTGTAACTCAGGCAAGGCTAGATCCGCTAGCATCGATTATTGAGGAAGGTAGTGATACTGACACTTCGTCGGACAAATCTTTCTTCATGATGGGTAGTCAACAGCCAAGAGGTTTCACCTATGATGGACCTATGCAAGGAGGAAGCACCTCCCAAAATCCTTTGAATGATTCCAGGCTCACGGTGATCTTCTTAGAGGGAACAAACTCGAGAGGAGCCCTAGTCTATTTCGACTATCGAGGTTGCAAGTGCATTTGTATCGAAGAGAGGCCAGCTCAAAGATTGGAGATAATCCGAGTGTATGATGATGGAGATAGATTCCGAGACGAAAATGGGAACCACTATTTAATAGTTAGTAACCCTAAAGATTACAACAGATATGGAGATAACGTGGCTAAAATCTACAAATCTACAAACATGAGAGCGAGGGTATAGTCTCTTACTTTCGCAGCAAAGAACCATACGTAAACGAATTAATCAAAGACAAGGTTCTTTACTTATTCTCTTATGAAACTGCTACGGGGAAGGGCATAGTTTTTGTTGATAGATACGGGCGAGAATACCAACGTATTCTCCCAGAGGAAGTAGAGAGAGCAACAGGTCCAGGAGAATCAGCATATGCTCCTAAGGAAGTGTCAAGAGCCACCCACACCCCAAGCAAGTCAACGAATCCTTTTTCAGATGAGTATGACACTACCTCACATTCCACCCGACCACAAGCATTCAACAACCAAGACCAACCAGCAAACCAACCATCATTGCAAGCATGGCTTCGACAGAGTGCAACAATGGAACTAGACCGAAATCGAGATGGTTATCAAGCCGCACGAGGGCTCAGGGATTTGCAAGAACCACCACTCTATTCAAGGTATCAAGCAGAGAGTAAGCCAAAGACACAAGGGTCGATAGAGCCTGGAGGACCACCCATAGAACGAGTTCGCAGAGAAGAACTACCTCCAGCGAGAACTGTTAGAAATTATGGCTTAGGAGCACCATTGGGAGAGGAACCAGCCTATTACAGAAGGCCTGAGGAGGTGTATCGACTGGGACGGGGTGATCCAATGATGAGGTTTGTAGACCATCGCAGAATTAGACCTTCTCAAGTGCAAAAATGGGTAAACAAGAAATACACAAGAAGCAGAGACCCAAGAGATAATGTAGCAGCCTTTGTGCGTGTAATTAGAGCCGAAGAGGTGTTAGATTTTCCCACCCAATTTGCAGGGTTTGGACTAACCCTAGAGGATGATGCTGCCACTTGGTTTGACTCTGTAGAGCGTAGAGACTTTGAGTCGATGGAGGAAGTGTTTGACGAGTTTATTGAGGAATTCTCTCAAAGGGGAATAGCTCATAATACCGTCTCACAAATCCATAAATTCAAACAGAAAGATGGAGAATCTGTACGAAAGGCAGCCCTAAGACTAAAAAGATATGTTAAGTTCTGTCCTGTTGAAGAATTGCCAACTCAGTCCAGACTTATGCTGATATTCATCCAAGGACTAAGGAATGCAGATCTCCAGAAAGACTTACATATGAAAAGGAGCACGACGCTGAATGAGTTGACCAAGGAGGCTCTGTACCTTGTGGACAATTGTGCGGTCTACAAAGAAGGGGAGTTCAAGGACCTTGATGACGATTCGTCTTCACAGCAAAGTGGAAGCAAGTCTTCTAAGACAGCACCAAAAGGAGAAGTTGCGGTAAACCAAGAGCAGCTTGTGGATGAAGTGCTAAAAAAGATCAACTTGGACACCAAACCCCAGGCTAAACAGCCCAAGTGGTGTGCTATTGAACAAAAATGGACAAACCATGGGACCGAGGAATGTTATTATAACAAGGTATATGTGAGAGAGATACCTTACGCTCCCCAAGCTCCAGTAGCTTCCCCTCAAGTTCCATCGATTCCTATATATCAAGCAGGCAACTTACCAGGACCTATAGGTGTAGAAAGACCACAACCGGTGTTGGGGCAACAACCACCCCTACCAGGATTACGACCAGTTGGTATAAGATACACACCAGTAGTAACTGAATCAGAGGAAAATGCTTTGGTTCCTATGCATGCGTATTATGAAGATCCCAATGGATATGCGGCAAAACCTGTCTATTATCCACCGGAAGAACCCTCGACGCCAGAACCATGGAGCATGATAGGGAATCAAGGACCACCAACTGCTGCACAGGCCGCAGGAGAAGGAAGATATAGCCTAGATGAACGAACACCGATGTTCATAGCCAATGGAGGCATGGGCGGACAGAGACATGCTTACCAACAAAGAGGGGCTCAAGGAGCACCTCAACAACCCAAGGGACCCTGTTACAAGTGTGGTGGAGACCATTAGCTAAGAGACTGTCCTCATGATGAAATCATTAGAGTCAATGTGTATTGCCAGTAATGTGGAATTACTCATTTGATTCCCGATTGCCCTAAAAACCCGAACAAAGGAGCAAAAACCACCTTGAACATGTTAGAAACAGTACCTTTCAGTGGAGGATCGGAAAATGAAACAATCATACCTATTCAGGCGGTAACACGGGCCCAAGCCCAAAGAAGGACGAACAAACCCATAGTTGAAGAACCAAAAACCGATGCCCAAAGTTCAGAAATGAAAAATCAAAGAAGCACTTGGAAAGTTAGAAAGGCGTGTAGGAAGTCCAGGAAGGAATGAGAGCAAACAGCCCTATCCAAGGAATTGAAACATACAAAGAAGAGATTGGAGTGGTTAGAGGATCTAGCTAGCTTAAGCTAACACACCACAGGAGTCATAGCACCCAAGGAAATAGCAGAGCCCAAAAGTGCACGATCAGGAGGATAAATACTGGCAGACAAGGTAAACGAGCAGTTGGATGCGCTTCTAAAAGATTATGAAGCTCGACTTAAAAAGAACCAAACCCAGGAGCAAAGGTGGATGACTTATGCATATGCAGAAATAGAAAAACAGAGGTTGGATATGTGCAAAAAGATGATCTAGATGGCTCAATCATTGATGGAAGACCCGCTGGGTAAACCGACAAATTGTCATGAAGCACCAGCTCCAACCCCTATCCAACCAACATTAGAGAAACATGAGTAAACAAAGGAAAAACTCACTAATGAATATGAGTCCAGAGGAGAGCCTATCATAGTGCAAAATACCACCAATGGGGCAAGTGACGGGTTCCAGCTTAAAATATTGGCAGAAATGGGTAAGGGCTGTAAAGGTCTAGATGATCTGTGGAAGCAAATCCGTGAGGCCAACGAGGCTAATAGGATGAGTAACCACCTGAATAGCGCGAGAAAAGAAAAGAATGTGATCTTACCTCCTATTGAATAATTTGAGGCAACGTCGCAAATGAACTTTGAGATACATTCACAAGGGGGAGATCAAGGATCAATTAGTTTGGGGCAAAGCCAACCAGGCTCTTTGAGAACTTTACACTCTTACCTAGGAGAGTACGAAGCTAAGTCGCAAGTGAGAGCAATCTCATCTGAAAGACTTTCTTCTAACAAGGTGATGGATTCGCAAGGATTGATTGAGTTGTTATCCACTCCGGTAGCATGCACAATCATGTTAGCAGAACTCCTAATGTTAAGGCCAAACATGTGGACCATAGTAGAAAAATTCCTAGAAAAATTTGGAGTGAAAGACCCCACCTTGAAGCTACAAGAAGGGATCAGAGAGTTGGACAGACCTCAACTAAACACTAGGCCAGTCCCATTGAATAAGGTTGGAGAATATTACGAGGGAGAAGACGGAAACACTACGCTACCAGTAGAATTCCAAGGAGTAGTTTCCAAAGCTATTCTTGACAGTGGATCAGGAGTTGCTATCGCCACAAAAGAAATCTGGAAAAAATGGGGAAAACCAGCTTTGAGAGCTACCAGAATGAAACTGCAATTGGCAGATGGGTTCATGGAGAAGCCGTTAGGACTCCTAGAAAAAGTGATTGTCGCTTCGTGCGGGATCGAGTATGAGCATACATTTGCAATAGTTGATTTCGACAAAAAGAACAATTATGAGATAATCTTGGGACGACCGTTCATGCGACAATTGAAGATGGTCCAAGATTGGGGTTATGACCACATATACCTCAGACATGGCGAAACGACAACTAAAATATACTTGAAAGACCATAGTTACAAGGATGTGAACCAAACACCGGTGGAAGAGTTTGATTCGGCTACAGTAGCAGGATCAAAACTACCAGCATGGTTAGGGCAACCAAAAGAGATATGGATGTGCGGAGCTTCACATTGTAAAAGCTTAAGAAGAGAAGAATGCGTCTTAGAAAGAGCAATTGAGGACAAGGAGTATATTCCGGAACCTTTCCCTGAAGATGCCTCGGAACCTCTAGAATGCGAACACATACTGGCAACATTGGATGTCTATACCATTACCGACAGTCCAACAACAAAATTTTGCGATAAGGATGGCTATGATGTGTTACCCTATTACATGGTAAGCGTTATACCAGAAAAGGAGACGGTAGAACCATCGGAACAAGAAGAGTTTTACAACTCCTCTAAACATTTGGAAGTAAATGATGATGCAGATAATGAGTGTTCAGACACCTCAAGTGAGCGTGGAAATGAAGCCGAGAATATCAAGTTTTATGATTTTGTTAATCAACATCCTAGACGCCAAGAACGCTATAGGAGGAAACGAGCAGGAAACAAAGCGAGAGAGAACCTGATGCCCAGGATAAAAGGTAAAACTCACTATTTGATGCTTGTAAGAGTAGAGGATTGTGTAAAAGATCAAATATCAGGAAAATTCTCAAAAAATCGAATAGAACGAACGTGAGAGGAAATAAAACAGGTACGAAAAGCTAAAACCAAAACAAAATCACAAAAATCTCAAAATTCAAAAAAAGAAATAACAAAGGACCAAGAGTGAACCAAACTGGAGCGTAAATAGAAATACCAAGAACTGAAACGGTCTTTGAGAGAGATATGGACTACGGAAGAAGATAGTGATGATAAAGCAGAGTCAGAAAAGGGGAACATGAATGTACCATCACACTATCGGAAATTTACTATCCAGGACAGAAAAATCATCATGACACCACCAGTCAAGGAAAGAACCAACCAAGAATCCTACGATGGGCCTGAAAATGCAAAAAAGATAGACCTCGCAGAACCAGGTGAAAAGCCTCAGTCGGTCTATATAGCTAACGATTTAGAGCCTGAGGAGGAAGCACAACTAACACAACTTCTCAAGAATTATAAAGATGTGTTCGCTTGGTCCTATAAAGACCTCAAAGGAGTTGATCCATTGATATGCCAACATACAATTCCTTTAAAATCGGATGCAAAACCTAGCAAACAACGTCCTTATACATATAATGACACATTTGCTAAACGAATCAAAGAAGAGATTGATAAACTAATGGAAGCTGAATTCATCTATGAAATCGAACATACAGATTGGATGTCACCCATTGTGGTAGTTCCCAAAAACAATGGAAAACTGCGAGTGTGTGTAAACCTCAAGAAGGTGAATGCAGCAACCATAAGGGATAATTATCCCTTGCCAATTACTAATCATGTACTTGAGCGAGTGGCCGGAAAATGGGCTTATTCCTTTCTGGATGGGTTTTCAGGATACAACCAACTGGCAATAGCAAGGGAGGATCAACACAAAACAGTGTTTGCCACAGAATGGGGGATTTATGCGTATCGAGTTATGCCATTTGGCTTAACTAATGCACCAGCCACTTTCCAGAGGTTAATGACTCACGCATTCAAGGAATACCTTATAATATTCTTAGAAATTTACATGGATGACCTGTGTGTACACTCTCTTCTGCGAGAGGAACATATGGACCATTTGCAAAAGGTCTTTGAAAAGTGCAGGACATATCAAATCTGTCTTAACCCAAAAAAGTGTGTATTTACGGTTAATCAAGGACGAATCTTACGACACATTGTCTCAAGAAATGGCATAACCACAGACCTAGACAAAGTCAAAGTCATTGTAGACCTGCTCAGGCCTACTAATGTGAAACAAGTGCAATCCTTCATGGGACACTGCGGATATTATCGAAGATTCATATACATGTATGCGGTTATTGCACAACCTCTGTATCGTTTGCTAGTCAATTTCGAGTGGACCGAGGAGTGTGAAACTTCATTCCAAAAGCTGAAGGAAAACCTTATATCAGCACCTGTACTAAAGACACCAGATTAGGAAAAGATATTCCATGTGCACATTGATGCTTCAGCATATGCCATTCAAAAGTATTCTAGCTCAACCTGGAGATGGAACAATGGATTTTCCAGTTTGCTATGCGAGCCGATAGTTAAACAGTGCAGAAAAGAACTACACAACCACCGAGAGGGAAAGGTTAGGAATGATTTATGTTGTAAAGAAATTTCGGCATTATTTGCTTGCAAACAAATTTGTGTTCTTCACAGATCATCAAGCTCTTTTGTACCTAGTATATAAACCTTGCAATACAGGGAGAATCGTACGCTGGTTTATTTTATTGCTAGAATTTGACTTCACAGTGGTGGTCAAAAAGGGTAAAACCTATCTACGAGCGGATCATCTTTCAAGAATACACAACGGGGAAGCTCCTGAAGGAGTAGATGATGACATACCATATGCTTATCTTTTCAACATTGAAATGGTATCCAAATGGTCTCAAGAAATTGTTAGCATTCTTTCCTGTGGAAGTAGGTTTGATAATACGGAATGCAGATCCAAACAGCAAACAATTCGACAAACAAAAAACTTCCAAGTGATAGCAGGACGGTTGTATCATCTTGGATCTGACCTAATCCTACGATTATGTATAAATCCGGAAGAATTCGAGTGCTACGTTGAAGAGGCACATGTCCAGGGTTGTGCATTTTATTGTTCGACAGTGAAGACGCACCAGAGACTGAAACAGTTAGGGGTTTATTGGCCAACTATGTATGCGGATACACATTCTTATGTTACCAATTGTACTATATGTAGTGCCAAACGACCAGTGGATCACGCAACTTTGTTTCAGGTAAACATAGCACCTGCATGGAGTCAATATATCATTGACTTCTTAACCACCAGGATGTTCCCTGAGAACATCACAAGAGCACGGGAAAAATCTATAGAGTTGGAAGCACGTGACTTTCAGTTAATTGGGAATCAACTCTATAAGTGGGGAAAGGACAATCAGCTTAGAATCTGTGCAAGTGAAAGCAAATACCTGTTGATTCTAGAACATGCACATAGTGGAATAAGTGGAGGCCATTTTTCAGGCGATAAGACGGCAAAAATTGTCTTAACCGCAGGAATTTGGTGGCCTACATTGCACATGGATGCTAAAGAGTTTGTAAAGCGTTGTGATGCATGTCAACGCACCAAGATGCCAATAAAAGGAGATGAGATGCCATTACGGCCAATGATGGGAGCAAGGGCATTTGCAAAATGGGGCATTGATTTTGTGGGACCTATATCACCCCCTGCATATCGCACCCATACCCAATATATCATTGTGGCTACGAACTATCTCACAAAATGGGTCGAAGCCAAATCAACACAAAAAGCTAATGCACGCACCACAGCATAATTTTTGTATGAGAATGTTTTTGTACGTTACGGGTTACCAATAGAAATTGTCAGACCGTGAAACACATTTTCTCAATGAAGTCATTGAATATCTGCTAGAGGAATTCATGGTCATACATAGGAAATCTACACCATACCATCCACAGGCCAATGGGCAAGCTGAGGCCACAAATAAAACACTATGCACGGTTCTCACTAAAATAGTGTCAGAATCAAGAACAGATTGGGATCAGCAGCTACACTCAACACTATGGGCATACATGGTAGCTTACAAAACATCAATAGGAACAACACCATACAACATGGTATTTGGCCTAAATGCTATACTACCCATAGAGTTTTTAATCCCAACTCTACGAGTAGCAAAAATCTTGGAATGGACAGGGCATGAGCTCTCTTCAAGGATTGATGATCTTCAAAAGCTAGATGAACTCCGCTTACGAGCTGTCGCTTCAATCTATGCTAAAAAGAGAAGACAAAAGGAATTTTTTGACAAACATGTGCGTACCAAAGAGTTTAAAATAGGTGATTACGTACTTGTTTATACCTTGAAGCAACATGCCAAGAAATTTAAAAAGCGAGGGATGGGACCATTTGTGATTAGTGATCTATCACAAAGTGGAGCTGTCAAGATTGCTACATTAGCAGGTGAAGAAATACCAAACTGTATTAGTGGATGTCGACTGAGGAGGTATCATCTACCACTCACACAGGAGATGCTTCAACAAATTGATCAAGGAAAACAAAGAATGAAGGAAAAACAAAGAGTACGGGAGGAAGCTCAAGTCGAAGCACAAGAACGCATTGCAAAAAGACGGCTTCTACGACAACAACAACAAAGTGGACCACCATTGAGAATCAATGCCATTCGACTGACGAAGTTGGAGGAGGAAACAGTGGATCCAATAATTGCGGTCAAAGTGGGCAGCAATCAAGTTGAATCAATAGCATTGCTTGATTCGGGTGCTCAAGCAAATTTAATCTCTTACGGATTATACCAATAGCTCAAAGTCACAGATCAACTTCATCCTACTCCTCAAGTGCTGGAAAGTAGCACATCACACCCATTGAAAACATTGGGATGGACTATATTGCATGTACAGCTACATCAATATATTTACCCACACAAATTCTATGTGGTGAAATATGAAAGCACACAACACCCAATGATGCTGGGGCAACCTTGGCAAAAAGAGTACAATGTGCAGATAGATTGGAAAGCAAAGACAGTCAAAATTCAGCATGAACATAAACAACAGGTGATAGCTTTTTCTCAGCAATACCAGCATGATCAACAGCAAGCCATGCAATCACTGGAAACAAAGCCCAAAGCACAAATGCCATTAAAGAACATGATACCCGCGACAAACAATCAAGTAAAAGCCAACCATGCTAATTATAGACATATGAAGTCACCGGCCGCAATGCAAAGATCTAGGCTACCAAAACAAGGTAAACAAGTATGGATGCGGAAGGATAGAAATGCCATGGCAGACAGAGAACAATGCAACTACAAAATTCCAACAAAGCAGATGGTTCAACCACAACCCAGGTTCATAAAACAGATATGGATCCCAAAGAAAATGCTTATCCATAACCCAAATGTCACTCACATTTGGATACCAAAGCAAAAGCAAAAGGAATTACCTTCAGTACAAGCAACAATGGAAAGCAGACAGCGGCATTTCAAAAAGGAAAACCGACATATGTGGATGCCGATGAAAGACAAACCAATGGCAAACAAGAAAGAGCCAAACCATCTACAAAAATCAGTAGCAACAAAATACCAATGGAAATCCAAGGTCATAAGGCCCATAGCCATTACATCACAGCCAATTCTATCCTTAGAAACAGCTACGACTCCATCAACAGTGTCAGCAAAGCAATTTCCCTTTGCAAAAAAGACAATTAAACAGAGAGCAGTAGAGTTACAGCTGTTACTTGCAAAGAAATCAGAAAACCTCGACGGCGAATGCCAATAAGCATCTTGCTTATTCCCTTCTTTTGCACAGCATTAATTTTTCCATGCATTGACAGAGTATGCATAAAGTAGGGCCACATTAATCGACCAGGCATTAGCACAACTTTTTTAACCTATGCACAGCACATACTCCGAGGCGAAACCTTGTCGTCCGGGAGGACTCCGGCTAGGAGGGGGGGAAGCATTCTAGAGACACTCTCAAATGCGAACCAATGACAGAAACAGCAAAAAAAGGGCATGATTTTCGACTATTTTAAGGGTTGTTGTTTGATTGCAAAATTTTTTAGAGTAACCCAAGTACATATGCCCTTATACAGCATGAATCTACAGGTATATGGGGCCAAACGGCAAATCAAGCCCCTAGCTGTATGTATATAAGTAGAAATAGCCATTTTTCAAGCAAAATATTGGTAAAACGGAGAAATCCGGCCATAAAAATTGCATGTGAGTGTATATAATGTGATGCGGTGATGTTTGTGATTTATTATGATTTTTGGGAATTTTCTGGGTTTGATTTGCTATTTTCCTTTTAATTTTGCTAATTTTTGGCAGAAAAACTTCAAAAATACAAAAAGCAGGTGAAAAACAATCATAATGAAAAACAAAAAATATGGTGATAATCAGTGACTATAGGACAACCTATGGTACAGTGGGGGTACAATTATGAGACTGGAGCGAAAAGCGTGTTTTGGCCAGGTTTTGACCGAAATGCCAAATTTATGGTAAACAGAGCAAATGGAGTCCAAATCAAGAAATTTTTGAGCCTAAACCGCATCTCGCAAGAAGATAGGAGCACATGTCAAATTTCATGAAAAGTGGTTCGGGAACCTCCATTCTAAGAAATTTTCACCCCATTTTGAGCTCATTCTCACTATTGACTTTGTGGAGAGAGCTTCTGCCACCTAGAGCGGATCGACCTTCCAGCAGCTTCTACGATGCGCACGACTACCCGACCAGTTCTAGACATGAGAGGTAGGCTCACCACCTTGAGCTTTTCGCGCATCTTTGTCATTATGTCGCGAAAACTAGCGTAGGGGTCACACACAAAGCGAGCGGTAGAGACCTACAAGTAGAGACGGCGGCCTAACAGCTAACCCGAAAGCAACAAGACTTCATCGGCAACTTACCCTAGTCTAGGAGACCAGTCCTGGATGTCCAAAGGCAGTAGGAAACCATCGGGAAAAACCCTAATTCCCAGAAACCCGCAAGAGGCCACCAAATGGGAAATCGGCGAAATGGCAACCAAATGCTACCAAAATTCATGTGTAGGAGCATCTCGACATGCTCGACAAGTCTATATGACCCGCATGACCAAAAAGTGACCCGAGGCGGCACTAAACTTCAGAAACGGCATCAGACACACAAAGCGTCAAATTGCACTTGCGGCCAAACCGCAAGTCCGTTTGCTACCAAACTTCACGAGCGGCTTTCCTAGACCATCAACAACCAAGTCCTATGGTGGTAGACCACCACAAATCATTAAAGGTATGTAAACGCAACCATGGGTGCTTCTAGAGCGACAAATTGCCAAATGGAGCTCCGGTGAATCCAAAGTCGACAACAACCATACGGCAAGGATCCCCAAGGGATCGGGAAGCTATGGAGATCAACATCGAGAAATTTCATCGCCAAAAAGCACTCCAAAAGTCAGAAAATGTCTCGGAGGCTCTGAAGTCCACACAAGGAGTTATACTCTATCCATTTGACTTTTTTGTTGAAATTAGGCTCAAAAGGGACTTAGGGGAGCAAAGGGCAAGCACTGGGAGCACTAGCACTGAAAAAATCACAAGGAGACATCCTACGCGTAGGATGTCTCAAGGGCACTTTTTGGCACAGACTCCAACATTTTTTATCATGCACATGTTCTGAATGACATTTACAAGCCATACACCAAGTTTCATCACATTTGGACCAAGCTTGACCTCATATGCATTGAAAAACCCAAAGTTACAGCATAGAGGCAATAATGGTCCAAAGACCTACCAAATCTTGTCCAAATCCCATGAAACTTGCACAACACATTCACCAACACATCAGCAAACAATCTGTGTGGTCAGGGAGAAAAAATGATGAAATAGACATCCTATGCGTAGGATGTCTAATTGACCTTTTTGGCATGCAAGGGATGTTTTATCATTTCAGATCCAATTACCTCATCATCAAGAGCCCATATGTCAAGTTTGAAGCCATTCTAATCACTTTTGACCCCCAACACCTTCAAGATACACTTTTTGAGCCCAAAAACACCTCACAGAGCCTTACAAGCATTAAATCTTGTCCAAATTCAAATCCAAGAACATGGCCATGTTCCATAGGCCAAGGACAACCCACATAACAAGTTTGATGTCATTTTGATGAAAAAGACATCCTACGCGTAGGATGTCTCCAGCATAAATTTAGCCTTCTGTGCAAAGAATGACAGCATGGGAGCCAATACCATGGTGCAATAAGCCCATATACCAGTTTTCAACCCATTTGGACATCAATTGCTACCTATGATGGACATTCTATCCAAATTGTGACCTAAAGCCTGAATCAGCCCAAAAATCAACTTTTTGATATCCAAATTCAAATCCAAGCCTATAGCCATGTTCCATGAGCCTTACACTACCTGCATGTCAAGTATGAATCAATTATGATGAAAAAGACATCCTACGCGTAGGATGTCTAGATGAAAAGTTTTGGCCAGATTTGCAGTGTGAGCACATGCACAGCTGCACAGGTTCCTTCTAAGCTTTATTTTCAATTTTCAAGTCATTTGGATAAGTAAAACTCATTTTTGCCGCTAATATGTAAAAAATGCTAACCTCGGACTACCGAGTGCAACAGGATCAATAGCAGCCTCGAAGTCACCGGCAAAGAGGAAAAGAATGACCATCAAAGATTATCTGGACGAAGTGGAACCCTTTGTCATTCCAGAAGGAACATTAAAGCCCACCAGCACTTGGATACAAGAAGATCTGTTAGAGTCAAACAAACTAAAGATCTACCAGGGAGTGTTCAAGGACAATGAAGGCAATGTCATAGAGCTACCAATGCTGCCGAGAGAGCTCAATGAGTTTGTACGAAGCAAAATGGCCGGCTACTTGGAGAAAATTGACCTCCACAACTACTTCGAAGCAATACCGGCAGGGGTGGACATCAAAAGAGTATGGGAATTTGTAACAAGCATCAAAGAGGATGGAGTGGCCAAGGTAACAGATTTACAAGGCAGACCAGATACAGAGATCATAATCACGGAGCGGGTTGTAGCCCATGCACTAGACCTCTCCAATGAGGGGGACAGCATCACAAAAACAAGGGATGAAGTCAAAGTGTACAAAGAGAAAAGGGCAAATTACACCTTTGAAGACATTGCCAACCCAAAGGTGGCAATTATGATCCAGTTGTACAACCAGTACTTCCACATGTGCACTAAGAGGCCACAGAAGTACAGGATGCTGCCAGGTGCAATTGCCACAACGTTTACTTGGGCAATGACAAAAGGCAACCCAAATATAATCAACTATGCAGCATACATACATGACAGCTTAGTAAAGATGGGCAACAAAAAGCCAACCTACATAGTGCCAGGAGAGCTGAAGGAAGGTGGCTTGACCCCCCATCTCAGAATGAATGGCTGAGAGTAAAAGAAGACAAGGAAGATGAGCCGCAAAGGGCACCAAGGGTGGCTATGAGATTGAAGACACGGCTGGAGCCAGTTGAAGAGGAGAAACCTGAGCAGAAGAAAGGAAAGAAGGAGTTTGCTCAAGTGCCGGCCAAAGAAACCAGGTCTCAGAAAGCGGCAAGACTCGAGAGGCTGATGGAGAGTTTCCGAGCAGAAAGAGCCCTCAAGGGTGATTTAAACGAACTCTGGAAGCCATCTCTCGAGTCTATGTCCGGATCATCCAGAAGAGTGCAAAGGGACCGCTTTGAAGATTATATCAAGAATTTCGAGATTCTTGATGCTGCAGCGGAAAACATTCCCCATGTCCCTTTCACCGAGGAGGAAGTGGAGCAAATAAGGCAGACACTGCTAGATGAACAAGAAAGCCAAGAAAGAGAAAGAAAAACAAAATCAGACAGGGACTTAAAGGGCAAACCGACAGCTTTACCAAATAGCCCTAAACCCAGCCCACAGCCATCACCATTGCCATCACCACCTCCTAGCAGCCCTCCACCAGAAGATAAGGAGGTTGAGGACAAACAAGATGAAAGGCAAGCTGAGAAGCAAGAGCAAAGGCAAGAACTTGAGCAAAAATAAGAGGCCAAGCCTGCAAAAAGGATTAGATGAGGCCTACTACGCATTCTTGGACCTACTAGCTGCAGGCTATACAAAGGAAGAAGCCGCCACAGTTGCATTCGACTTGGCGAGGACAGGGCATAAAGAACAGATGCAAGGCATCTGGCTAGTGGAACTAAAAGAAATTGCTACCGACACGGTAGACCTTCACCCGCCCTCCAATGACTGGGACGTGGTGATGACAAAGCTAGCCGGATTGAGGGCACAATCTATGGCTTCAGAGAAAGAGATGATAACTCTCAAAGCCACCGAAGAAAAGACCAAAATGGAAAGGGATTCTGTGCAGGCACAAAGCTAAGGGCAAAAAGAGAGAGAAGTTGACCTCCAGGCCAGCTTGGCAACGGCTCTACAAAACTGCCAAGCAATGGAAGAAGCAAATGGGGTAGCAGCAAAAAGAATACAAGCAGCTGAAGAAGAGTGTCTGTAGCTCAGCAAGTATTGCGAGATGCTGAAAGAGAAAGAGATAATCTGACACTACAGCTGGCTGAAGAATCAAAAGAAGTAGAGGCCATGAGAAACGCCAAGGAAAAAGCAGAGATAGAATAAGAAGAAAGCCTGGATGAAGTCCTTGAGCTCAAGGACCAATTAAAAGTCAAAGATCAAACCATCCAGAGGCTGCGAGCATCACCTGCTAGAGTCAGAGCTACGAGCTCGACTCAAATCATTTCCGAGAGTCAACTATATGAAGAGAAAATGCAGGAACTTCAGAAGGAGTTGACTCTCGAGAAAAAGCAGAGGTTAATGATGGTTGAAGGTTCTATCATAATGGAAACAAGAATGGAGGAGTTCCAAAAAGCCTTGCAAGAAGAAGTGGAAAGCATAAAGAAAAAGATCGAGGAGGCGGAAAGAGTAAACGCTGAACTTAATGACCTCCTCGTGAATATGGGCGGAGAAGCTCAAGCGGAAAAGCAAACACTCCTCAGGAAAATTGAGGAGTTGAAAGGCCAGCAAGGAGGAGAGGCAGAAAGCTCAGGGCCAGCTTCCAATGAGGGCATCGACCTCGACAATGTGGCAGATCCTCTGGACACACCCATGAAAGACAAAAGCATAGCAGGATCCTCTCAAGAGCCACAGGATCTAACACAAGAAGAGGAGGAAAAATTGCGTAAGGCAATAGAGGAAGAGCTAAGAGAAAGCACGAAGGAAGCCTTGGAATGGGAGCAGAGGGTCTTCAAATCTATGACAATTCAGAAGATCAACGCCAGCAATCTCAGGCGCAAGTGGCTTCAACCCTCTCTCCCATATCCATTGCTGAAATATGAGGCAACTACAATAAACAAGCGGATCATAGAAGAGCCAACGGTACCTCTCTACAATGCAGACACCTCGAAGCCAGAAGGAGTTAAGCTTATAGTGGATTCTCAGCCAAAGTGGAGGAAGGCTTGGCTTACAAAGTACCCACAATACCTAATCCACCTGGTAGAGGCACCTAAAGATATCAGAGACAATCTCATCTTCTGTCCCCTACCAAGGGTTAGGACGTGGAAGGCAGAGGAAATTTTGCAAAGAAGCCAACCCACTTGGCTGAATTACCCAAAGCTGTCGGGCGTGAAGGCAGGTGAGAGAATAAGTGTCCAATACATGGTGAAAACCCTAACGAGCACCATAAAGTTGTTCACTGGCTCACCTGACCTTACATGCATTATGATGAGAAAAATCTGCAGAACCATCTTAGTAGTGTTCGAGACCTTCAAGCCCGGCCAGGTGACCGATAGTATATTCTTCTTCCAGGATACATACAGATGTGCTTATGATCTGTCAGGTCAGCCATCCAAGGAGGTGATACATGCGCTGTATCAAAGAATCATGTTTCTACCATCCTATCACCTCCAGGCTTTTGAAGAAGCATTCTATACGGGGTTCTTCACCATGAATACAGATATCTTTGGCCCAACAATGTTGAACCTACATGCCAGGTACGAATCCCTGCTAAAGATGAGGGAAACGATAAGATGAAGCAGCTGATCAAGGCCATGTCGGGGACGACATGAGCAAGGAGGGGGGGAAGTGTTAGAAGCTGGACACACCCCACGGCATCTAACTACTCAGACGACTATTATTTTTTGTAATTATTCATTCATTGAGGAAAACCTGATTTTTCACCTTGTAATTATTGGGACTTACAGAAGTTTCCAGATTGTATCCCGCTTTTGATAGTTAGATTGAGTAGATGGTTGATTTTGGAACTTTAGGGTTTGAGGAATTGTAAGTTATATATACCACTTTTTGACCTTAATGAAAAACCTTTTTTCATTTTAAACAAGTTTGAAGTCTGTGAGTGAGCACACTGTGTACGAGAGAGAGTGTGTGAGCTTCATCTTGACGCTACGTGTGCTCCGGAGGTCGGAATCGAGTGCGGAGAAGTGCAGCGTGTTGCCCCCGACTAGAGCTACTCGCCGATACCAACATTGCGCACGTACGGTCCGGCTTTGTGAGCTCCTTCTACGAGCTTCATCGATTTTTTGGGTGAGCATACGTTGTCCGATTTTGCACTGCAGCATATCCACGCGTTCACATTGAGTAGAACTACACATTAGGCACTTTAGATTTTGGAAACGAAGACCTGCAGATTTCGGCCAGACATCCTATGTGTTTCTGCACCAGGTGTTTTGGGTCAAGATTTTGGTTCATAGACCTTAGGGAGAGCGACCTATTGGTATTAGTAGGGTCTCCTTCAAGTTCTATGGTGTTTCAAGATTGTTTGATGGGTGTTCTGCTCTAGGAAGCGTTGTAGGAAGTTTCCTCTTTTGTACTCTTGAAGGCTGTGACTTAGACAATTGGTAGAGACCTCTGTAGGAATTAGTTAGGAGTCGGTCGAGTGTAGGTTGACACCTTATGCTTGCTTCCACGCTCCTGAGGGTCGAGCTTCGTCCTTAGCTGACATTACATGTTAGGTGAGTTCTCGTTGTGCTGACGTCCGTCGCGGCGTATCCGTCCAACATGTATCTACTTGAGTTACACAGACACTAAGATAGTTTACTGCGGAGATCTGAAGAGAGATGATCCCAGAGACAGATTACCAATTCTTCACACTAGACACAAGACGGATAGAGGAGCAGCCACCACTGCAAAGCTCAGCTCATACTCACACCCACGGTACTCTCATTGACCGAGCATTGGAGCTAGGGAGATCGAGACACCCTCGACTAAAGAGAGGAGCTTCATATCATCGATGGGAATTATAGCAGAGGATTTGAGCCATACTATTTCGACATCCACCAAAGTACAGATGAGGATAGACTCATGAGCCATTATATCACCCTCTTGTACTAGGCACCCATTGTATCAGTGATCACACATACCCCACACAGTTCCAGCTAGTAGCACTCCTGGAATAATTTTGGGTGGATGCATGAATGGGTGGACCAAAAACCTTGTCCCGGACAGAGGTTTTATAACTGGTACATAAAACCATCTCTATTAGTTCAATTCGATATATTCTTTTGAACAGATTTTTAATTAAATATAGAATTTCCACAGCTTTTTGTTAAATATAGAAAGACGGCTATGTACCTCATAAACAATGCCGTCAGCCAGCTCTTTAACCATACTTTTTCCACGTTTTTTTCAATCATAGAAGGACGGCTCTGTAGCTCTTAACTTGCAGTCAGCCAACTCTTGTCTTCCCGTCTCCGTTTTCCTGTCTCTCTCTAACTCTTTGGTAGGAGCACAGATTGCTTGTTTTACTTTGTAGGCCTATACACGTCTATTGCTGTCATTATACTGCTCTTGCTCTTGTATGCCATCCTCGTCAATTTACTCCCTCTCTTAGCATGGAGCAAGAATTCACACTGTATGTGACTGCTCTCAGCCTCACTGTGAACCTGTGCTAGGTATGATGTTGATGCTGGTCAAGGAATATCATGCTGGAGAAAGAGGAGCAGCGTGCTAAGAACAAGCTTGAGCAGGTAGCATGAGGAAGATAAGGATCAAATGGTGTGCTGAATGATGCAAGCGTCAAAGACTTTGCAATGACCTTGTTATGCTCTTCGATCGGCGTACAAAGGCCCTCGATGTTTCATCATGCTCAGATATTTTGTGCAAGTTTGTCAATCATCCTTCTCTTGGAGACCTTGAAATTCCCAGGGCGCAAACAACCTTCGTTGAAGCCATACGCAACACGATAGATGCAATCAAATTACCCAAGAGCGGACAGGAGCTCTTTCTGAAAAGGTTCATCACCACAATGCTTATGAATGTTGAGTGTACATCTACCTCAAAAGTGAATGTTTCAGCTGCATCTAAGTTGCTAAATTTGCACAAGAGGAACTTCATAGCTGCAAAGAATCGGTTGAGGGCAGCAGGTGATGGCAATTTTCCAATCTCTTTGTGTGCTCGACAGCCCATGGATCGTGGTTTCATAACACCTGATGAGAAAGAGTTGATCTTCTCTTTTTGGATGTCTAACACTCGTGTTTCACCCAATAAGAAGGATGTGTGCAGAAAGCGTATTGGAAGAAATTCATATGTCAAACATCCTGTGCATCTTCTTGAACAATCTCAGGTAATAACTTGCTTCACTATATCCATTTTTGTTTTCTAATATTTGCATTCATGACCTATATTCTCTATAAATGGGTTGATAAGAGTAGATATGAAATCGGATATGAAGGAAGTTATAAATGGAAATAAGGGGAATCTGTATTTGGTCCTAAACTAAGAGTAGATAAATATTGGATATGAAGGAGAATATATATGGAAACATAGTTTTTATCATACGCGTATGTTTGTTGAAACATACGTTTGCAAACGCATACTTTCACACACGTATGATATGTATAAACTGGTTAGGTAAAAAACTGGTTTACATAACCAGTAAAAATCTTTTAACACCTATTTCTCACTGGTATACATAGTGGTTAAGTGTTCACATGTACTCGTCATGTGTTCACATGTACTGTTTGTCATGTCAGATAGGTAAAAAACATATCTGTTTGAAAGGAAAATAGTGGTTTACATATCCAGTAAATTTTTTTGTACACTTATTTCTCACTGGTATACATCGTGATTAAGTCCTCACATGTACTGGTTAGGTAAATAACATACCGGTTTTAAATGAAAAGACTGGTTTACATTAGCAGTCAGAACATTTGAACTGGTTGACACTTATATACCACTGGAACGTACCAAGGACATGTGTTCATTTTTTTTAACACATTTTTCTCACTGGTATACATCGTGGTTAAGTGCTTACATGTTATGGTTAGTAAATAACATAGCGGTTTTAAATGAAAAGATTGGTTTACATCAGCAGTAAGAATATTTGAACAAGTTGACACTTATATACCACTGGTATGTACCAAGGACATGTGTTAATTTCTTTTCACACTAATTTCTCACTGGTATACATCATGGTTAAGTGCTCACTTGTATTGGTTAGGTAAATAACATACCGGTTTTAAATGAAAAGATTGGTTTACATCAGCAGTAAGAACATTTTCACTGGTTGACACTTATATACCACTGGAACGTACCAAGGACATGTGTTCATTTTTTTAACCCTTATTTTTCACTGGTACACATCATGGGTAAGTGCTCACATGTACTGGTTAGGTAAATAACATACCGGTTTTAAATGAAAAGACTCGATTACATCAGCAGTAAGAACATTTGCACTGGTTGACACTTATATACCACTGGTACATACCAATGACATGTGTTCATTTTCTTTAACACTTATTTCTCACTGGTATACATCGTGGTTAAGTGCTCACATGTACTAGTTAGGTAAATAACATACTGGTTTTAAATGAAAAGACTGGTTTACATCAGCAGTTAGAACATTTGAACTGGTTGACACTTATATACCAGTGGTACGTACCAAGGACATGTGTTCATTTTTTTAACCCTTATTTTTCACTGGTACACATCATGGGTAAGTGCTCACATGTACTGGTTAGGTAAATAACATACCGGTTTTAAATTAAAAAACTTGTTTACATCAGCAGTAAGAACATTTGAACTGGTTGACACTTATATACCACTGGTACGTACCAAGGGCATGTGTTCATTCGTTTTAACACTTATTTATCACTGGTATACATCGTGGTTAAGTGCTCACTTGTACTGGTTAGGTAAATAACATACCGGTTATAAATGAAAAGACTAGTTTACATCAGCAGTAAGAACATTCGCATTGGTTGACACTTATATACCACTGGTACGTACCAAGGACATGTGTTCATATATACTGGTTTACCTAACCAATTAAGTGAAAAAACATAGTGGTTTGAAATAAAAATATTGGTTTATAGTAATGTAACAGTTTTCCTCAAAACCTGCAATTTTCTTCAATGTTCTTTAACCATATATGTCTTTCATTGTAGGTGGAGCTCTTTCTCAACTTCAAAGAACAATACCCTGAAATTGTAATAAGGCAGCGGGCGTTTGAGTACATGAAGCCATATTTTGTGCAGAAATTGAGAGACCGATATACTTGCTGCTGCATTTCACATGTTCAAATGTCCTTCCTAAAGGATGCCATAAATCACATGCGAAGTTCTGTATTCGGTCTGCGTGGAAAAGCTTTTCATTGTCAATGCAACATATGAAAAGACAATGGTAGATGCAAGGCACCAAAAAAACCTATCAAGAGTGTAACAGCCTTATTGGACTCTATATTGTGTCCTAAATCAGATACATCCACCTTCCATGCCCTTGCCTGCTTGAGTGGTCAATGTGGAAGGTGTGGCCCGGATAAGTTAGACTTTTGTGCTGCAGAGGCTGCATTTATTGCTAAAAAGATTGTGGTGAAGATTTTTGAGGACCTAGAAGTAGGAACTGCGCGTGACGGTCTGAAGAAGAAAAGGAAAGTCTTGTCGCATAAGGAAATATCATGCCAGGATCTCTCAGTCATGTTCAAAGACCATCTTAAGAAATACATAATGCATAATTTTGTGTATAGATGGCAAGCAGAACAATATAAGGAATTTATACAAAGCTTTCCAGAAGATTTGTTGTGTCAGTTGTTGACTTTGCTGAAAATTATAGTTTCAAAGAACAAAATGAGATTCAGTCCATGCACTGGTATTCAAATCAAGTAACTATTTTTGTGCACATAACATATTTCTGAATTGCAGGTAAGGACATCACCCTAGATCAGTATTATTTCTTTTGTATTAAGCCTTCAATAATTTCTGATTTTTATATTATGCAGGTGACATCCACAAGACAATTCACTTCTTCATTTCAGATGACAAGCAACATGACACACATTTTGTTCAACACTGTTTTCTGAAACATGCGGAATGGCTACAACAATTTGGTCTAAATATAAAACGTCATTGGGTATGGTCTGATGGAGCAGCTTCACAATTCAAAGCAAGAAGACCATTCTATTTCCTTGCCAGGTATACCATGTTCTAACAAACATTATCTGAAGGTGGTTTTAATATAGAGACCTATCATAGTGGCATTAAAGTTGTAATAAAATGCTTTTCTAACATCAGTAATATTATAATACGTGTTTTTTTGGTAATTTTATCGTGCCAAGAGTATATTAATCTTCTTCTATCCATTGAATAAATTGCAGATATAGTGTTTTTACGGGATGGAAAATGTCTTGGAACTTTTTTGGATCCGGACATGGTAAGGGAGAACACAACGGTGCGGGAGCAGTGATAAAAAGGTCTTTAACTCAATACCAATTGCAACCAAACTGCCCAAAGATAGACTGTGTTACAGATGTTGTGGCATTATTGAGACGGACCTTGTCAGATGGTGCTACAGCCACCTATGCATCCCAGGTCTGTTATGTAAGCATGATTTTTTGGGTGATTGAATTGGGAGATGTCGAAAGGGGAAAAAATTGGGATGTGAAGGCTGTAAAAGATACCCGCTCAATGCACTCTATTTCTGCATATTCAGAGCATGATACAACTGCTTTGAGAACACGTTCACTGTCTTGTTTCTGTAGTGCATGTAAACAGGAAAAGTGGAGGAGATGTGTGAGCAAGTCACACGTTCCTTTCTGGACATACCTTATTTTGGAGCCTACAGAAGAAGGGGAAGACGATGACGACGAAATAAATGAGGATGCAGCATATGAAGGACACTATGACACCCTCAGTCAAGCTCTTATTGTTGGTGATAATTTTGTTGTTCCCGCACCAAATGACAATGAAGAAAAAGTGGATTTCTATATAGTGAAATGCACTGCAACTATTCAAGAGTTTCATTCAGACGCTGAAGATGACTGGGGCAATATCATTGGGTGAGGATCCTATGTTATCAAAGGTTTTTACTATCGTATGATAAATGAGCAGACCTACGAGCTTTTGGACAAAAAGCCAGAAGTGTTCATATATTCACATCTTGTTCGGGCAATCAAAATCCCCATGATACCCCATCCCAGCAACTCAAAACTATATACAATATCACTTGATGTTAGTGAGTCTATCTACAATAGTATGCCTTTTGAGCTGTAACCATCTTAAGAAATGCATAATGCATAATTTTGTGTATATCTGCCTATTACTGTAAACTGAACTGTCTCCCTCTCCCTCTCTCCCTCTCTCTCTCTCTCTCTCTCTCTCTCTCTCTCTCTCTCTCTCTCTCTCTCTCTCTCTCTCTCTCTCTCTCTCTCTCTCTTTGTCACTTCTCAGTATCATTTCTGTATCATACCAGTCATTTCTCAGTATCATATCGGTATCATACCAGTCAATTCCCAGTATCATATCGGTATGATAGAGTATCATACCAGTCACTTCCCAGTATCATACCCATATCATACATTCCCTCTCTCTCTCTCTCTCTCTCTCTCTCTCTCTCTCTCTCTCTCTCTCTCTCTCTCTCTCTCTCTCTCTCTCTCTCTCTCTCTCTCTCTGTCATCTCTAAACATCATACCAGTCATTTCTCAGTATCATACCGGTATGATACTAAGGAGTGACTGGTATGATACCGGTATTATACAAGTTCCTCTCTCTCTCTCTCTCTCTCTCTCTCTCTCTCTCTCTCTCTCTCTCTCTCTCTCTCTCTCTCTCTCTCTCTCTCTCTCTTTGTCATTTCTCAGTATCATACCGGTATCATACCAGTAACTCCTCAGTATCATACCGGTATCATACCAGTCCTCTCTCTCTCTCTCTCTCTCTCTCTCTCTCTCTCTCTCTCTCTCTCTCTCTCTCTCTCTCTCTCTCTCTCTCTCTCTCTGTGTGTGTGTGTGTGTGTGTGTGTGTGTGTGTGTGTGTGTGTGTGTGTGTGTGTGTGTGTGTGTGTGTGTGTGTGTGTGTGTGTGTGTGTGTGTGTGTGTGCGCGCGTCTCAGTATCACACCGGTCACTCCACAGTATCATACCGGTATCATACCAGTCCCTCTCCCTCTCTGTGTCACTGCTAAGTATCATACCGGTCACTCCTTAGTATCATACCGCTATCATATTAGTCACTTCACAGTATCATACCGGTATCATACCAGTCACTTCTCAGTATAAGACTCTCTCTCTCTCTCTCTCTCTCTCTCTCTCTCTCTCTCTCTCTCTCTCTCTCTCTCTCTCTCTCTCTCTCTCTCTCTCTCTCTCTCTCTCTCTCTCTCGTGTCACTTCTCAATATCATACCGATCACTTCTCAGTATCATACCTGTATCATACCAGTCACTTGAAAGAATCATACCGGTATCATACATGTCACTTCTTTGTATCCGACTCTCTCTCTTTCTCTCTCTCTCTCTCTCTCTCTCTCTCTCTCTCTCTCTCTCTCTCTCTCTCTCTCTCTCTCTCTCTCTCTCTCTCTTCTCAGTATCATACCAGTCATGCCCAGTATAATACCGTTATCAGACACTCTCTCTAACTCTCTCCTTTTATTTGCAATATACTTCAAATATAGAATACAACGTATTTCCGTGCAACTTGCTTGTAAATGTATTATACATGAATTTTGTTACATTGATTGAGCCTTTTGGCTGAGTAATTCTCCATTTACATCCATCGACAAAAAAATACATTGACAAAAGTCGCCCACTTCACAAACTTTATGAAGCTTTCTTTTTATATAAAAAATATGTTCCTTTCTTCTTGAAAAAGTCAATCCGCCATTTCCAATAAAAACGACGCACATAGGTGTCGTCAGGTTGTCCGTCTGCACAAATTACAGTCCTCTTTGTATACTCAATTCTGTCCTTAGAGTACAACCAGTGTGCTAGCCAGTTTATGACAGTGGGTGACAGAAAACAGGTGCGCACTTCTTTAGACTGCTTTTCTAGCTTGGGAAAAACAAGAAATGACCCCAATGGATTAAACATTAGCTTATATCCAGAATCATCAAAGATAAGTGTGTCAGGTGGTAGGTCAGGAAAATTTTTGAGATTCTTGTGGAACACCGGTTTATTTGTCGCGCCCAATTTAAAAGGGGCCCTTGTGCACTGCACCTGACTTACCACTCTATTGAATCTTTTGTGGTGGTCAGGGAACACTGTCGCTAGCGTGCGTTTGAGCTTCTCAAACTCGCAGCAGCTCCATATCCACACTTCGAACCATCTGAAACAAAAATTCAGAAACACTTCTGCATCGGGCCTTACCCAAAACTGTGTATCCCCTTCAACAACATACCGCATTTCTGGCCAGTGGGGCAATTCTTCACCATATTTTCCATCAAATTTCTTGAGCAGTAATCCATTAAGGTCCAAAATGAGAACCCTACACTGGACGCTCAACGGAGCTGGTGGCCTTGTCCATATCAGTGGGATTCTTTTAATTAGTCTATACCATAGAGGAAACACGAGCACTGCAGGAGACAACACGCAATTCCATATTGCACGAATGTCAGCCCTGCCATTCTGCTTGTCATCCCTGAACCTATCTGCAAGGTGCCATTCTTCAACTGAAAACATATCTGCAGATGCAAAATTACACAAGACTCAAATTTAAATATGCAATTAGGACATATCTATAGATTGCAATCATACAATAAAAACACACAATGTTCAAAAATTAGGCACAAGATGAAAGAGACGTCGAATGGGAAAGAAAGTTATATTAATTTCAGAAGTGGTTACATAAAAAGAAACATGGGGGGGCAAACTATAATCTTTTGCAGGCTCTGGGTTTAGGGTCAGAACTTGTGCCGGTATTCTGCATCTCCTTAGTGTCTTCTATGTCCATCTCCCCTTCTGGCTGCCCCTGGGTCTCTTCCTCTTCCTTGCTTTTTTGCTCCATTTCAGGCTTCTCATCTCCAGTCTTCTCGATTTTTTTTCTTTTTGCCTTTCTTATATGCTGAGCAAGGGTCTCCTCCGGACTTCCCTCCAGCCTGACATCTACACGACCATCAGCTTTAGAAAGCTGTGCAGCAAGAGATCACTTATTAGAGGCATAATCAATGAAAAAACTTACTCTTGCCACGTTGGCCTCGTTTTCTCGGGGTCTTTGATCTTGTCACCCGCACGCT
Source organism: Adiantum capillus-veneris (assembly GCF_014529385.1). Lineage (NCBI taxonomy): Eukaryota > Viridiplantae > Streptophyta > Polypodiopsida > Polypodiales > Pteridaceae > Adiantum > Adiantum capillus-veneris. Next base: position 120,636,753 of record NC_140954.1, read on the forward strand.
GTCTAGCAACACATCGTCTTCCTCATTTTGGGTGTTCTCTTCAGCACCAGTCGTACTCTGCTCCTTTACCTCAAAGTTTTGTTCTTCTTCTGTTGTTTCCGAAACAAGTTTCTCAGCATTACCAGGGACATTTCCATCAAGCAATACCTCCACAGGTGTCTTGTATGCAGGCGTCACTGCATCGTTCCCTGTGTCTTTACCGGCAGTAGTTCTAAAGTAGCTTGACTCTGAAAAAACATTAGAGAAGACAAAAATCAACCACCTGATTACCCATTGAAACAATTTTCTCACCTATTTTTGGGCATGGTTCAATTGGCTTCTTCTTTAGAAGGGATTGGTCTTCTGCAGAAATAACTCAGAGGCAATCCTTAAGCATGCACTTTCCTTTCTCAGCCAAGTGAGCATAGCAGAATGCATGGTATGCATGTGAACAAGGCAATAGAACAACATGGCTTGAGCGATTGTGATCATGAATTCTTAGACCACAAGAATTGCACACATCAATGAGAACAACACTATGTCCAAGAGCTGTTACTCATGCAGGCAAGACTATGGTTTCAAGTAGCATTGGTTGACTAATCATGCCTGTCACAAACGTGACATAGAGACCAAAGGTTTCCTCATGGTCCAAGCATTTGGATAATTCTTCCTGTAGGCAAGAGACCTCTGTTATCAGACAATGTCAAACAGGTATAAAATCGGTATGAATGCTTGAAAATCGGTATAATGATGTTATCATACCGGTATGATTACATCCTGCTGGTATGATGTTATCCCACCGGTATAATGTTATTATACTGGATAGTATAACATCATAACGGTAGGATAACATCCGGTAACATCATACCGGTAGGACAACAGTATACCAGAAGCATAACATCAAACCGGTTGGATTTTATCAAACCGGTTGGATTTTATCAAACCGGTTGGATCTAACCATACCGGTCGGATGTAACCATAACAGTAGGATGTTATCATACTGGTAGGATTATCTCCTAAATCCTACCGGTAGTATATAATCATACCGGTAGGATGTAATCATACCGGTAGGGTATAATCCTACCGGTATTGTCATCTACCCTTACCGAATATGATATAATCCTACCGGTATGAAAAATCATACCGTATGGTACTTTGCATGTATTATACTACAATTAGATGGAGTTAAAAGCATACATGTGCCTACTGTAGGGTGGCTTTTGCTTGGTCAAATTTTTCTTGGAGGCTGTCAAGCAAGTCTGTTGGTACATTGGCATCATCAAGGAAGTGCATTCGGATGGTGTCAAGGGCACCCTCGCAACGGTGCACATCAGCAACAGATTTGACCACTGAATCCTTAGCCTTCTGACACTCGGCTGATACATTGTCATGAGATTTTCTAACCTCAACAAGAAGTTCTTGCAAGGAAGTGGATACTTCAACACTAAAGGCAGACTGAGTGGTCGCAAAAAGTCCACTTCCGACTGGTGTACTTCCAGATGGGGTATTTACTAAGAAGATGGCAGAACCACTTGGGGTACCTGTGGATACTTGGGAAGTCTCTAACTTCCATTGTTCTCTTTTCCTATCTAAGTGACCTTCATTGGTCACATTCTTCACCACCTCAGATGCAAACTCAGCCCACTTTACCGGACCAGTTTGTAACGGTTCGATCATAGGTCATTTTGGCCTCATGAAGACATTAACACATCATTTCATCTCTCTCTCTCTCTCTCTCTCTCTCTCTCTCTCTCTCTCTCTCTCTCTCTCTCTCTCTCTCTCTCTCTCTCTCTCTCTCTCTCTCTCTCTATCTCTCTCATTATTTTGGTGCACCATACACATTACTTAGTCAGGTTTCTGACCACGGAGGACATCGAGGAGATCCAACACCGACCAATGCTGGTTTTACTCTGAGCTGGAGGATTATCTCCCTTCTAAGTAGCTAAAGTTTGTTGCATCCCTCATTATTTTGTACCTTTGTATTGACTAGAGAGTCTCCAACTTTCACTTTCACCACAACATTTTGTTTAGGATGTTAGTTTTTCTTTCAACACACAGACATTGTATTAGATTCACGAGTTTCTAACTTGTTGGTATCAAACGTCATTTGGCCTTTTGTAGACGTTAATATATCATTTCATTTCTGTTAGCAGATGGTAACACATGCTACACCGATTATGCATCAAGCTAGGGATGTGTTATGGATGTGCACAATATTTCTTATTCACATTGTATAAGGTCTTCGGTTCATTTGGGGAGTTCTAGATTATATATGCTAGAGGGCTTAACTTAATCCCATAGTATAAAGGCTTGTGGTGTATGCCTTTACAAGAAAGCCTTTTATGCAAAGAGCCTTCATTCTTGAGTATCCATTATTGAGAGCGTGTTCACTCTATGGATGGTCTAGCCTTGAGCTTAATGCCCATGCTTAAAAGGCTAGTGCTAATCCTTTGTAATTAGAGAAGCATTTCTTAATCTAATCTCTACTTTCTTCATTAGTCTTAATTCTTCTATATTCCATTATGTCATGAAGTAGTTTCATGTTCTCATTATTCTAGATTTGAGTGTGTGGTGATGACTTTTTGCTTAATGACCATTTCTATCCTTCTATGAGTACTCAATTTGTGATATTTAACATCTCTAATTAGGTTGATTAAGTGGGTTCTTAATCTTGTGATTAGAGTATGTGCCCTATTGTTTTTCTCATGTGTGGATGGATTTAACGAGACTCAAGCACCATTTACCCTTGTGTGTGTAGCTTTTGATAAAGTACCTTGATTTGTATGTGGTGATTGGAGAAGACAACACAAATACAATTAGTGTGTGCTTGTCAAGAGAGTGCTTTGAGATTCAAGTCTATGGTAAGTTGGACTTTGGTGGGCTTAATGTGTGTAGGTGATGCTTGATTGATGACTATGGTGTGATTAGAGTTAGTGATTTATGGCTAATTTCTATTGCATTGGAAGAGCATTCTCTTGAATCCTCTCATTCAATCCATCCAATGATGCTCGTGCCTCCAAGCTCTAGCCGCATTTCCGATCCAAGAATTGATAATTTTGTTGGTCTTGGTGACGATAGGATGACCACGAACATTTGGCGCCGTTGCCATGTTGGTGCCAAATGTTGGTGGTCATCGTAGCATCACCTAATCACAACCCAAGACCAACAAAATTATCAATCCTTGGATCGGCAACCCGGCTAGAGCTTGGAGGTATGAGCATTATTGGATGTATTGAATGAGAGGATTCAAGAGAATGGTCTTCCAATGCAATAGAAATTAGCCATGAATACTAACTCTAATCACACCATAGTCATCAATCAAGCATCACCTACACACATTAAGTCCATCAAAGTCAAACTTGCCATAGACTTGAATCTCAAAGCACTCTCTTGACAAGCACACACTAATTGCATTAGTGTTGGTCTCTCCAATCACCACATGTCAACCAAGGTACTTAATCAAAAGCTACATAGACAAGGGTGAATGGTGCTTGAGTCTCATTAAGCCCATCCACACATGAGTAAATAATAGGGCACATACTCTAATCACAAAATTAAGAATCCACTTAATCAACCTAATTAGAGATGTTAAATATCACAAATTGAGTACTCATAGAAGGATAGGAGTGGTCAATAAGCAAAAAGTCATCACCACACATTCAAATCTAGAATAATGAGAAAGTGAAACTACTTCATGAAATAATGGAATATAGAAGAACTAAGACTAATAAGAAATTAGAAATTAAATTAAGAAATGCTTCTCTAATTACAAAAGATTATCACTAGCCTTCTAAGCATGGGGATTAAGCTCAACGCTACACCATCCATAGAGTGAACACTCAAGAGTAAGATCTCAAGAATGAATCCTCAAGAATGAAACCTCTTTGCATAAAAGGCTTTCTTATAAAGGCATGCACCACAAACCTTTCTGCTATGGGATTAAGTTGAGCTCTCTGGCATATACAATTTGGAACTCACCAAATGAGCCGAAGACCTTATACAATGTGAATAGGAAATATTGTGCACATCCATAGTACATCCCTAGCTTGATGCATAATCGGTGTAGCATGTGTTAGCCGTTGCTAACAATTTCATTTCATCTCTCTCTCTCTCTCTCTCTCTCTCTCTCTCTCTCTCTCTCTCTCTCTCTCTCTCTCTCTCTCTCTCTCTCTCTCTCTCAAACAAATCAAGAAAGCTCGGAGATGGCAAAAGGAGGAGTAACCAAGGAGGAATTAACCAAGATGGACAACAAGCTCACTGCCACAATCAAGGAGAACAAGAGGATGACAGACCCCGCCATCAACACTATCATCAACCGTCTCTCCAATCTCGAGAAGGAAGTGGAAGCCTTGAATAATGAGAAAGAGGAGTGGGTCAAAGAAAAAGAGATTAAAGACGAGGAGACAAGGAAGGAGCTCGCGATGTGGAAGGAGGCCCAAGAAGGATGGAAAAAGGAAAGAAAGAGATGCAAGAACAAATGGCCATCCTCAATGCCTCAATCGCATCCCTCACCCCCGAGGAAGGAAAAATAAACAATGAAACCAAAGAGGCCATCAAGGAAGAACTCACCAAAGCTCTCACCGAAAGCTTGGAAGACAAGCTAGAGGCCTCAAAGGAAGGGTGGTGGAGGTGGTCAAGAAGAACCTTAAAAAAGAAGCCAAAGAAGACGCTCACAAAGAAGAGGCCCTCCTTGTACACACCACACTTGAAGAGGAGAAGATGAGGCATGCCCGCAGCCTAAATATACGAGTCACCGGCATGGAAGAACCCCTTCACCAAAGCTTGGAGAGCCGGTAAAGACCCAACCAAAAAGAGGCCCCTCATCCTCCAATTTCCATCGGAAGAAGCCCGTACCCTCTTCATCCGCAAGAGGGTCATTCTACGAGGCCTCACAGGGGCTCCCATCTACCTTGATGATGACCTCACTAAGATTCAAGTAGAATACAGGAGAGCATGCATGCCTCGAGTACAACAAGCACGCAAAGAGGGGAAACGGGCCTCCTACCGAGACGATCAAGTCATCATTGATGGTAAGGCCATAGCATAGGGACTCGCGGCCTATGGGACACTGTACGAGATACACATGGAAGTTTGGAACTTCAATGGCTCTCTATGAACACATCTAGGGAGACTAGAGGAGGTGATGTATCACCGAGACATTGTTCTACTCACAGAGACACATGCAAGTCCCGAGAGAGGTGGCCTACCTCGAGTGGGATTACCAATGGGAGTCTCTACACAGTAAGTGCACATGACACAACACTTCTAGAGGATCTAGCGGGGTAGCTATCCTCTATCTCCGCTCACTTCACAACAGGATATAGATAGTAGCCCGCGACCCAGAGGCACGCTACATGTGGATACGGATTGAGCTATCGGAAGAGCACACTCTATACATTGCCATTTGCTACTTCGCGCCTAGCGGTTCTAGATTTGCACATACAAAAGGAGCAAGAAAAGGAGCAAGGGTAGAGGAGACCCATACACATGTAGGAGAGGAGGAGGATGATACACAATCACCATATACGTGTCTCAGGGAGGGGATCATGGAGTACTCCAGACTAGAGAAAGTCTTCCTTATGGGGGATTTCAACGCCAGGACACAAAGTAGATAGTGTGACATCTACGACTTCGATGACCCAGAACTACTCTTCACCCAGGAGAACACAGAGGCAGAGAGGACCTCCGGAGATACCACCATGCCCACACCATATGGGAGACACATACTCCGTTTGGGATCACAGCACCGTCTCGTTATCTATAATGGGATGGCGCAATGGCCATCATCTGGAGGCTTCACTTGCAAACCACCATCAGTATCTGGTGGAGGTAGTACAGTGGATTACATCATTGGTCTCAGAGAGGCAGCTCACCTGCTCACATCCTTCACCATCCCACCACTACCTATCGGGGCTGATCACGCATACCTTTCTCTCTCTTTCATTGGCTCACCCATTTCACACACACACCCACACCCACGCCACACGCTACCATACATTTCACACATGATCTTGCCAGAGTCTATTCATCACATGTGTATAAAGGGATCTATGCTCTCGATCTAGATACACCACTCTCTACACTCACTAGCCAGTTGTCCGCAGTACTTCACACTTTAGCCCTCAGTTGCTTCCCACACACCACTCACACTGGCCGACCCCCACCCTCTGGGATGATGCCCTAGAACAGATGATATGACACGGAGTGCAGAGACCTCTACAGACAGCTGCGGGATCAACGAGCCTTGGAGGAGATCCCTGAGAGCGATGTCAAGAGACAGATGAATGCCGTTACACACCGTAAAAGGTGAAGTGCACGAGCGAGAGCGTGTGTGTGTGTGTGTGTGTGTGTGTGTGTGTGTGTGTGTGTGTGTGTGTGTGTGTGTGTGTGTGTGTGTGTGTGTGTGTGTGTGTGTGTGTGTGTGTGTGTGTGTGTGTGTGTGTGTGTGTGTGTGTGTGTGTGTGTGTGTGTGTGTGTGTGCAGCAATGGAGAAGAGAGGAGAAGAGGAGACCTTGTGTTTGCAAGGGCTGAAACTCACTCTCTACATGTGAGCCCCCTTATTCTATTATGTACATAATGAATAAGTATAGTGGGCGGGCACCTGGCCTAACCGGCCACATGGGGCTTTACCCCAACAACCTCCCACGTAAAGGCCAATGTGGCCGTGAGAGAGAAAAGAAAACCATACAAAACCTGTACAAGGCCATCACAAGTATGACCTCAGCCAACGCCCACTGGCTCACTGAATCTGTGTGCATCCAGCTCTAATTGTAGAGGAAGTATAGAACGATCGACACCATACTCCTTACCAAAGCCGCACACATCTTGTAGGTATCTCACCATACGCTGCAAAGTACCCCTATGCTCAAGGCCAACGTCAGTCACTGCACAACTAACTGCTCCCACTGCAAATGCACCTACTGCAAATGCAATCTCAGGTCTCGAGATCAGTATCTCGTACATGAGACTCCCAAATGCTAATGCCATCCTAGCAATATCTGCCAATTTGACCATCTCAATCAAATCTGGCTCAGAACTCCACTCATGGAAATCACCCTGACACCCGAACTCCGATCCCTGGAATCCATCCTCGTGTCCATCGCATGTCACATGCGTACCAAGAGCATCTGTCTGTCCTGAACCCTGTGTGGTAAGAGCAATGTCTAGCTCTAACTCACATACATCAGCCTCTGGCCTAAGCATATCCTGAATGATTGAATCACGACTGAATCCTCAACACTCAAGCCATCGATATCCATCATCGTATCCACAAATGACATGCCCTGTTGCACAACTGGCTCAACATGCTCACAAACTAGAGCATCATGCAACCTATCCGCAAAGGAGACATGCCTCATCTCTCTGCATGGCTGCATACTCACAAAAACTGTGCCGTCTCACACATGACGTCTCGCATTGCATGAATTGTGCCAACACTAGCACCTCTAGCTATGACTAGCTGTCCATGATGCAATCGGAAACTATGCTCATCCAGCACTACCTGGCATCCACTATCTCGTAAGTGACTCACAGAGATCAAGCTCTGTGTCGAACCTGGCACATGGCGTACATCTCGCAACACATATGATGCACCACTCGGCAACAATAGTCTGACATCTCCTGCACCAACTATGCCATGCACTGAACCATCAGCTAGACACACATGTCCAAGCATACCACTAGCATATGTGCTAAACCACTCACGACTCGGCGTGACGTGAAACCTAGCACTCACATCTAGTATCCAATGCGAAGGTAATGTGTCATCAAAAACCGACATAAGAAAGTCAAGAGTAAACATGGAAGCAAGGTCAACATCTCCGTCATGCATAGCCACATACGCTACATCTACTCCCACATCATCCAAAGTGATAGCATCCCTCTTGTGTTGTCTCCTACGCTATCTCATCCGTCGAAAACAACGCCTACGTACATGCCCTGTATGACCACAATCCCAACACACAACATCTCTATGTCTGCAAGATCGTCCTTTGACTGTAGGCATCTCTCTAGACTCATTTGTGCCAAAATCATTGCACAATCTTTGCCATAACTCTCTAGTTGTACATGCATCCAACCCAATGCGATAGACAGACTCACCAAGCAGTAACATGATCGTCCAACATGCAAGCTCATACAAGTCCTCCCACTCATCGTCAGTCATAGACTCTGTCCTAGCATCCATGCCCTGTAGTGGCAACACTTGGCCCAACTGAGTCAATGCATCATGCATACCTGCTTTCCAATGTTCAAAGTTTGAACCATCAAACTTTGTATGGAAAATCACAAACCCTGACAATGATGTACATGCCAAATCCATGGGGATAACCTATGACAAGACCAAGCACAAATCGATCAACTAACAATAGCCAAAGCCTGGCTAACTCATACACCAAGTATTGTTAAAATACAACATAAGTTGGCATATGCTGTCTAAGAGAAGTATCAGCAAATATGGCGACCAATTTAACGAAACAAAGTGAGCAAAACCGCTCAAATGATGCCAAAATAGCCGCTCTAATCCAAGAGCACTATGTGGTAATCGATGAAACTATCATCAACAATCTCCCTCCTGAAGAGATTACCACATGTATGTCAAATGACATAATCTGGTGAGCAAACACTCTCATAATGCGATGCCAAAACACTATGGCAAAGCAGCCACTGAGTGCCAAACGCAATCAAAACACGATTGCAAACCATGCGCATAAACAAATAAACTCGCAAGAAAAATCCGGCAGAGTTTCGGCAGTATTTGGCTATCTAACCATCATAACCATACATGCCATAAACATGCTCAAAACCATGAGCAAATCATGCGCAAAATCCGCACTCAAGTATACATGAGCTTCCCCAAAGTCTCAGCTCCTTAAACTTGGAAAACAATCCTGTAATCCGAAACACAAAGTGCATCAACCGCACTCTACAAGCGAAGCATATACTAGCATAAACTTGGATGCAAACCAACCAAAATGTGACACAAATTGATGCTCAAAATAGCTGAAAATCAGCCCATAGATGTCATTGCAAGGCGAAGAATACCATCCGCCAAAAAGTGCACATCATGTGCATTCACATGGCAATATAAACGAGCATCAAGCATGTACCAAATGTGTATCAAAGAGCATCCAAATGAACTAAAAATTCAGCTCACAATCATGCTATAAATGCTTGAAAATCTCTCTACAAATCCGTGCACCACACTTTCCGAAATCTGCTCAATCGCATAAGTCAATGCACATAACCTGTGATGAAGCCACTCTCGAACCTGAGAGTCCACAAGAATGCAAACATCCACGAAGTGTTCTCAATGTGTGTGCATAAATGTGTTGAAAATATCAACCCACACTCTCTTCACTGAGAGCAAAACATCAATGCGCAAAACAAGAGAATGACAAAGCTCAATCCGAGCTCTCCAAATGTAGCAAATCACCACAATATGTATACATAATCTTCAACCTTTTGAATACCCTGCAGCCTGTCAGCCCATATCTTCCAAACCGCTCAGAATTTGCAGAAACTTCCTTCTGCAAAGTTGTAGACCACACAAGAACAATTGGACAGCGCGGGAATGGACCTGAAATGTACTGTTTATAGAGGTCAAAACAGATCTGTAAAAAAATTGCACCTATGTACCCTAGACGTGCAAGCAGTCTGAGTGACGTATCTCAACATTGGTGAGGATTTTGAGAAAACGTTCCTCTGCAAAGTTGAAGAGGACAAAAAACCGGTCAAGAATTTCGTGAATCGGCTTGAATGAAAACGTTTTGGTAGGCCAAAATAGATCTGTAAAAATGTGCTGCAGTTTTTGTTGCTTCTTCGCTTGCCTCCCCACTGAGCTCCAATGGTGCTCCCAATCCCTGAGCTCTGATACCAGTTGAAGTGCGTGACCGAGAGCATGTGTGTGTGTGTGTATGTGTGCAGCGATGGAGAAGAGAGGAGAAGAAGAGACCATGTGTTTGCAGGGGCTGAAACTCACTCTCTACATGTGAGCCCCCTTATTCTATTATGTACATAATGAATAAGTATAGTGGGCGGGCACCTGGCCTAACCGGCCACATGGGGCTTTACCCCAACAAAAGGTGGGCCTTCGAGGAGCAGCAGGAGCTTGAGCTATACCACCTCCTCATGAGTACAGACTGCGCCACAGCATGGAGGATTCTCAGAGATCCATGTCCTACTACCCCACTAGAGGACCCTCAGACTTGGCATGACTATGTCGAGCGCCTATACCAGATACCTGGGCAGCCACTGATCCCAGAGCCATCTGACCCTCGACCTAGGGCACAATGACCCAAACCGAATTGATACAATGTGATAAAATAATCTTCATTCCTAGAGAATCATGTGGACAAAAAAGGATTATAACTTATACAATTGTCTTTCGCAGACCAAACTCGTGATTGCAAGCATCGAGTCCCATATTGAAAGCATCCTATAGTGGATGCACTTGTCATAAACATAATACAATGAAAAAATTATCCTATGAAAGTGTATTACAGGATCTTCATAAAACCAGGATTTTAAAAAATCAGTACATGCTATTGTCCTGCATATTTCTCAACATAGTGATACATGCCAAATGCTCATATTTGGTAGTATGAATTGTAATATATTAGTAAGCATACAAACATATGGTATATTACTTATGACAATTAGTACTCAGAGATCAAACTTGGAGACTTGTGATGGTGTCTGCCTTCTTTCCAAAGGCATGTAGGATTATGCCATATGTCCGTATGCAAACCGTTCCAAGAAGTGGAGTTGCAAGCTTCAGATAGAGCAGTCCATAGCTACTTTGAAGGTGTAACCCAGTACACAATGTGAGAATTTGTTCATACAGAGGATGTACATATTGGCTCCAACTATTGGCAATGATGCGGGCTTGAGGGTTTTGAATATAGGTCCCTCATCGAGGACAAGATAGCATATGTAGGTCTGCAGCCTTTGTTGATTTAAGAGCAGCGCTAGGTGTACTACTCAGATTGTGGGGGAAGATCATAGCGTGTAGTTTTGAAAGTTACATGCCAAAGCTTAAGAGCAGAAGAGGGGGATAAGGGGAGACATTATAAGGGAAAGTGGAGCGTGTAACCAGAGGATGCACAACTCGCTATCCGAGGGATGGATATCGATATTTAAAGCATTGCTCTATCTTTAGAAAGAACGTTGCTATCACTAACTTATTAAACATTAGCAGGTCAGTAGGTAGGTATAAATCCAAGGGGGTTTGGTAAGCAGGTGCATGAATTAGGAAAGTAGAAAGAATCTAAGGACACTACAAATCCAAAAAGGACATAGCTAAATGTTGACAGTTGTGAGGCATATTATTCATTTGGTTTACTACACAACTATGTTCATAAAAATGGATTCCACGGGGATATGCAAGAGTATTATAGAGACTAGTGTCTAAAGTCAAAGAGATGTCTATAGGTATGTCAAAGAGGAGCAAGTTTCATCGTCAATCAAGGAAAGAAAATGCATGTCAATATCAACTAAATTTGTATAAGACCAAGTAAAATGAACTGTAAGTATTGTCTAGCATGTCAAGAGTATATCTTGCAATTGAACTGCAATAGTTACGTCAATTTTTTTTACCAAAAATTATAATTTGAGCAAAGGGTTGATGAGTATGAATGGTGTACATTGTAGAAGGGGTGTAGCGGTTAGTTCCTTACAACAAAAAGTGTAATTAAATGGTTTTCAAAATGAATATGTACGCGTACTAAGTAAGACAGAAACTCTTACCTATCTTGTGTGTGTTTACTTTACTGTAAAAAGATGATTGACAAAGCTTATATAAGTGGCTCCCATTCCAGAGAGTTAAAACCTGCAAAACCATACTAATTAAATGAGCACTTCATAGAGAAAAATCGCGTAAGATTTATAGATACCCAAAGCAATATTACTAGATATATTCAACCAGTTTCAAAGAATGGTTAGGAATATAATCATTTTGTAAGGAAGCCCAATTAGAACTTGCCATACACTAAGCTTCTGAGCTTAATGCCCCATACCAGTACCTATGGGAAAAGGAATATGCAATTAGTTATAAAAACCGATATCATATGGGTTTAGAGTCAAAATTGTACAGTTTATATGTGTACATGACCAAGTTAGGCACCCGTGATCACCAACCCTTTCGTTTGAAATGGGTGGGTCAAGTGTACTAGCTATAATGAGTCCCAAAATCTAAATCCATTGTATGATGCTAGTCCGACCAAAGACTAGCTGGGAAGAAAGTGTGTGTGTTTGAATATCATCATTCAGAATCATACAATGGAAGAGACTAGACAAGTGTCATAACAATATATGCCATAGAATATAACATCCAACCATTTCATTATAACATAGTATTTGGATAAGTATACATTATTTCCATATTTATACAAAAAAGTTAAAAGTATGCAATCATGATAGACCATAACCAATGTAAGTCTACTTGAGTCAATGTGGATCAATTGCTACATTTGTAGTCCATGAAACAATCCCAAGGAAAGTGCCTCTTACCTACCACCATCCGCAAAAGCATTAAGTCAGTACTTGGCATGCTTAATGTGGGAAAGCAGGTGTCAACGACCCCTTCCCCTTGTTATCGGCGTCAGAAATTTCTAAAAAACCAACAACATGTATCAGCGAATGTAATATTAACTTAAACCAATATGCTATTAGGTATCAAAGTTAATTTATTTATATATGTTTTTTACTCCTATCACCAAACCTTGCCCCCATTTTTGATCAATCTAACACCAGCTATGCCATCTCATAATTTTTGTAAATTTTGGTAGCATTTTGTTTGTATTCTGGATAGCTTTTCAAAAAGTCCTTTTTCTGCCATCTCCTAAGAGATCCTCATAGGAGGATTATGGCACAATGACCCAAACCGAATTGATAAATGTGATAGAGAATCATGTGGACAAAAAAGGATTATAAATTATACAATTTTCTTTCACAAACCAAACTCGTAATTTGCAAGCATTGAGTCCCATATCGAAAGCATCCTATAGTGAATGCACTTGTCATAAACATAACACAATGAAAAACTCATCCTATGAAAGTGTATTACATGATCTTCATAAAACCAGGATTTAAAAAAAACAGTACATGCTATTGTCCTACATATTTCTCAACATAGTGATACATGCCAAATGCTCATATTTGGTAGTATGAATTTTATTATATTAGTAAGCATACAAACATATGGTACATTACTTATGACAATTAGTACTAAGAGATCAAACCCAGAGACTTGTGATGGTGTCTGCCTTCTTTCCAAAGGCAGGTGGTGAGTATATTAGGATTATGCCATATGTTCGTATGCAAACCGTTCCAAGAAGTGGAGTTGCAAGCTTCAGATAGAGCACTCCATAGCTACTTTGAAGGTGTAACCCAGTACACAATGAGAGAATTTGTTCATACAGAGGATGTTCGTATCGGCTCCAACTGTTGGCAATGATGCGGGATTGAGGGTTGTGAATACAGGTCCCTCATTGAGGGCAAGATAGCATATGTAGGTCTGCAGCCTTTGCTGATTTAAGAGCAGTGCTATGTGTACCTGATGTTGGCAAGGAGCATCTACTACTCAGATTGTGGGGGAAGATCATAGTGTGCAGGAAAGTTACATGCCAAAACTCAAGAGCAGAAGAGGGGGAAAAGGGGAGAAATTATAAGCGAACGTGGAGCATGTACCAGAGGATGCACAACTCGCTATCCGAGGGATGGATATCAATATTTAAAGTGTTGCTCTATCTTTAGAAAAAATTCTGGTATCACTAACTTATGCCATCAAAAGTTAGCAGGTCAGTTGGTAGGTATAAATCCAAGGGGGTTTGGTAAGCAGGTGCATGAATTAGGAAAGTAGAAAGAATCCAAGGACACTACAAATCCTAGAAGGACATAGATAGATGTTGATAGTTGTGAGGCATGTTATTCATTTGGTTTACTACACAACTATGTTCATAAAAATGGGTTCCATGGGGATATGCAAGGTGAGTATGTGACTCCTCTATACTCAAATTAGCTTCCCGACTAGGTAAGTTGAAGGTAGTAAGCATTCAATGTGCATGAGTTAAAGAACAACCATGAGGTAAACTATTTAGTGAGGATGTTATGTACCTAGACGGAAGTAAGAATGAGGTAAGCCCACCCAGATACTATATCTTTTGGAATTTTTGAGCTGCCTCACATATTAATTGTACGTCATTAAATGGCTTTGTAAAACCATTTAAACCTTGTCATGAGTAGCAAAATCTACTTTGTATTTGCACATATCATATCCAAATTTCATCAAGCAGTAAACAGTATAATGTTTACTAAGTTAGAAAGTGTGTGTGTGTGTGTGTGTGTGTGTGTGTGTGTGTGTGTGTGTGTGTGTGTGTGTGTGTGTGTGTGTGTGTGTGTGTGTGTGTGTGTGTGTGTGTGTGTGTGTGTGTGTGTGTGTGTGTGTGTGAGAGAGAGAGAGAGAGAGAGTTCAAAAAAGTGTTAGGAATAAAGACGTAGCTAAGTAGAGACTAGAGTAGTTTACTTAATGGAGAGAGATAATTTTTACACACATGAGAGGAGAGAGAGAGAGAGAGAGAGAGAGAGATAAATCACACGATATATGTGGTTCACCCAATGTGGGCTACGTCCACCAAAAAGCAGCGACTCAATAGCTTTGCACTTCAAAGTAGAAGTAGGTTACAAAGGGATTATACCCTTAATGGAACTTCTGCTTTGCTTCACTCTCACCACCTCACACACATCTTGCTTCATCAGCTCCACAATCACAATGCGTTATGTGTGTAGAAGAGGTCTCCTTTTACAGGCCAAAAGGGATGCCCTCTCTCATGAGAGACACCCGTGTGTGTAGCCGCCCTTGTGTAGACAAGTCCAAGTTGAACTCTCCCATGTGCCCATGTGTGGCCGCCCTTAGGTAGACAAGTCTACGTGAAACTTGGACATTTACCAATGTGTAGCTGTAGACAATTTTGCCTAAAACTCATCTAGTGGCCATTAAATTTAGCTGCCAACCAAATAATTTTGACCATCGGCCATCGGCCATTGACTACCGGCAACAAGCCTACCGACCGACCATTTTTCGATCACTTTTTGGCCGTCGTCCGGCCACAATATTCCAACAAAAAGGAATACTCCAATGAGGTCATAAATTCTTTGTTTTTCGGTGAGTGATTTTTCTCACACACGATGGCTTCTCCTTATAACCGGGGCCTTACAAATGTGCGTTTTTTAGACTAAAAATTACAAGGGGTGAATTAAGCTCCATACTTAACAATAAGAAAGGTTTTCAAGGGAGAAAGGGAGAGTGAGTCTTTTATTGCTTAAGGGATTGCAATCTTTGATCGAGTTGTGTTGGTGGATAAACTTATTGCTCAACATGAACAAATATCAGAGTTGTGTTGGTGGATAAACTTATTGCTCAACATGAACTATGATATTTGAAAGAGTCTGTGTGTAATGATTCGGATGTGTTTTTGTTCTTGTGTATGAGTGTGCATGAGAAAGAAGAAGGAAGAGAGTGAAATTTTCAATAATGAATGCTTGCACTCAAGGTCTCTTGATAGGAGGAGAAAAAGAGTGAGCTTTTCAAATAATGAATGTTTGCACTCAAAGGGATCTCGATGTATGATCAAAGTGTATTTTCCAAGAAAAGAATTCTAAGAGAGAGAGAGAGAGAGAGAGAGAGAGAGAGAGGATGAGGAGAGAAAAGAAACAATGGATCCTCAACTCTCAAGGTTTGAGAGAGACTCAAGAATCTTTTTTGAAATCTACTCGTCTGATTCCAAGAAAGCGCTCACTGATAAAAAATGCTCGCCGCAAAAATACATCCTTCCAAATGGCACAATTCTCACCATTCAACTCTGCTGATCCGAGGGAAAGGTAGGAAGGGTAGGTATCTTGATTGGTTGTTTACCTACACACCAGTAGAACTTGAACCAATCTCCCCACTCCTTGTTGGAAAAGGATCCATTGTGAACTTTCTCTCGTTGTACTTATTTTTCATGGACAAAGTTAAAATCAAAATTATCACCTCTCTCCATTATGTGGGAGAACTTGGCCATGGTAGGATGGATGAAGAGAAACCTTCAAATCAACCCACTACAATCAAAATCAGCCCCAAATAGCAAACCATCTCTTTTCATCACAAAGTTTCACGAGAAAATACTCGCAGAGATCACAAATTTGGCTTGAGAGCATGTCTTGGCTTTTATACCATGTCAAAGGTGCAACAAAGAAAAGTGAATCGAGTGATGATCTCATTTGCAGCCACGAGCACCCTCAACTTGGCAATGAGCAGCCAATGGATCTCAGATTTATCATGATTAAACTCCTTGAAAGCATCCTCCTTTCTTGTAACACCCATCAAACGAGCGCGGGTAGCTGATCCGTAAGTCAACTAGCACTAGAGGACGGGGAGACTAGAGAAGAGAGGAAGTGCTAGTGAGAGAGTGTGTGATCGCAAGGCGAAACAAGGGAGATACTCTGCTATACTAATATGCTTAAAGTATAATAGGGGAGTCTCCCTATATAAGGAGGGAAAAAATGTACCCTACCCAGCTATAATACCCCACGACCTTCAATAAATAGGCCTTGACCCTATAAATGTGAAAAATCACACACATAAATAGGAAAAATGTTAAACATTGGAGACTCTCTTCTTGGGTTACTCTAGGAATAGAGATCTCAACTCGTACAAGTGCATTAGGTGAGCAATACAGTGGAATGCACCATCGATTAGGTATGTTTACCTTAATTACAACGAGGCACATCCACAAAATAGCCCTCACTCCATAATCTTCACTTGGGAGATATTGAAGCCACCACTGAATATGAATCTAAAACTCTATCATATTGATCTACATAGGAGAAAGTTCTCACAAGAAATGTGGTCCACCAGCCATCTCACACAATGAGGGTTCCTGTTAGTAGCAAGCTAACCCATGAAACATTTTTTGGGAGCTTTATTGTAAAAACACTTATTCTTTTGATAAATTGGGAATATTGTAACTCCTATTTGCCAAGTGGATATTGCAATCAATGAGCTGGAGCTATAAGTTTCTAGATTGTATCAATTTATCCTTAGTTAGAGCTCCTAAATGATTAGTTTTTGACCAAAGAAACCTTGGCTAAGGTATAAAAGCCAATTTTGTAAAGTTATTATTAAATTTTGGATAAGAAATACACAACGTGAGTTAACAACGCTCACTTCTCTCCTTCTCATGCTTCCTACTCCCTTGTCGGTTGTCACATTGCAGTGTCGTCTATTGCGTTGCAATAGTAGGTAAGAGCTCTATGCATTGGCGTACACATATCATGATAAATCACAGCTTTTGGCGTCGCCAACCCACGGCCTAATTTCATTATAAGTAGAAATTTAAGCTAGGAAATCACAAAGTAAGCATAGGCGGGATATTGGGGCATCATTGCTAAGCATTTAGATGCATAATGGGTCATAAATGACTAGGTCAAAATCTCACTGCTATTAATAATCGCATTTTTTTCACTTCATTAAAAGTGAGATTTGAGACCATAAGCATGTGTGCTTAGGTCTTATATACTTGTTCTAGAAGTTTTGTAACATTCAGATGTCGTTTGATGTTGCAACGGTCATGTTTTGTTTTTCGATTTTAGTGATTAGCTTTTGATGACTTAGGTCATTTGAGTGTACCTTGTGTTAGATACGAGTTGTCTATTGTTTTCCAAGAGATTGACACCCTCTTGTAGCCTCTATGCACTAGTCGAGTCAACTTCATCCCATGGATTGACAATCATGTTTGTGGTTCTCGCTATGTCTGCAATAAGATAAGAGTAAGGTTAGGAAACCCATCCACATTTGGTGCCTTTGTTGGGGATGAATATACGTAAACTAGGGAAAACAAGAGAGTCTTGTGTAGTTGTCATTTAACTTCCTCTAGGATCACATAGAGTAAAACTTGCTCTTTAAAATCGCATAGCTTAAGAGTGTCGTCTTTTGCTATGTAGAGGTAGCTTGGAAGTAGATTGTACTTGCTAAGTAGCTTGTAAGATTGTAGGATTAGGTAAGGATTTTGGGAATGATTGATGGACAAGACAAGTCTTAAGATCAAGGCTCAAGAAACCATAAAAAACAAGAAAACAAATGTTTGTGGACACTTTCCACAACCTGATTGCAGTAGAACCTAGGAGTAGGGTAAGTAGAATCTGAGGTGGGATCTCAAATCATTGCTCACTCCAAAAGGAATCATCTGTGAGTTGTTTATGTGAAGTTGCAGAATTTTAGGTCTATGGCTTGAAACAACATCAAAAGACTATCAACCACTGAAACCGGTTGGAGACTATGCTCATTCAAGTTGTATGAACTAGTCCGTAATCTTAAAGATGCATTTGAGGTAAATTTTCAAGAGTTTGCCAAAACGCAGATTATCTACATGTTTTTGATAATTTAGGACAAATTAAGTTTTGACTTGACTCAGAGGCTTAAAACATGTCACAAAAAGACTGACCATTGAAAAATTTGCAAAACTAATTAATTTTAGGCCAAAAGTAAAAAATCATGATTATTTACTTGTAACTCAAATTTGACCAAGATTGATACCAAAGACTCTTTGCATGATTACCAATATCTTTTGTGAAGGCTCATTGAATTTGGGTCACAAAACAGACCAAAAACTTGATAAAAACTGAAATCTGTACCGATTGTCGAGAAAGTGAGTTTGACTTGATAAATTTTATTCAATCTTAGTGAAACTTGACTTAGAGGCTTCGTTTAAAGTGTTTAACATATGTTTATGCTCAGATGATAAAAAATATACTAAAATTTTCCAAAAGTAAATAATTGCGATTATTTACTTTTATCCAATTTTCAAACTTTTTTGGCCAACCAAACATACCATAAGTTCTATCATGTTGTATTGAGCACACACATCAAATTTGGTAAGATTTGTATCTATAAAGTGAAATTTGTGGCCACATTTATAAAGTCAGTCTGCAGACACAAAACTATTGACAAATTGAGGAGAGTTTATCCAAACTTGGTGAAATTTGGCTAGGGAGCTTAAGTTGAGTTGCTTTACCTGTTTGTATCAATATTTTGGCAAAAAGTTACTAAAAAATCCCAGAAGTAAATAATTGAAATTTCTTACATTTGCTCCAAATTGAGAATTTTTGCACAACTGAGTATACCACAAGGTCAAGCATATCAAGTAGACTCTGTGTTAGGTAAAGACGGTGTGCCTCACCGTGCTTTGTCGTGTTCACCAATCAGTGTCCAGCTGCCCACATTTATCTTCTTATTCTTTACACATACAAAGAATAAGGAGCTTTCACTCATTCTCACATGGTGCTCATACAGTGAGATTTGGGAGCTCCACCCACATCCTATGTCGTGCTCTCTCTCTCTCTCCCTCTCTCCCCTTCGCACTCTCCACGTACGTGCATCACATTCGCGCACTCACAATTGGTATCAGAGCTTTGGCTTCGCGCGACAGATGGAGTGCTATAGAGAAGTAAACTTTCGGCTATGGTGAGCTCACTTTCAGTGGAAGCTTGAGATAGGTGAGCAACCACCAGATTTGTGCTCATGGAAGCTTGAGGGACATTCCCAAGCTTGAGAGGAGGGTGTATTGCAAGTGTGTATGCTTTTTTGGAGCCATACTTGCAAGAAGAATGCAGATTTTCATTTTCGCAGGTCATTTTTTGGGCTCCAAAACAATGTTTTTTGCATAACTTTTGCATATGGAATGCAATTTATGCAAGGTTAGCGTGTAAGCTGGGGTTTTGGCATGCTCCGGACGCAATATTGGTCCATTTGGACTGATTTTGACCTCTAAAATTATTACAGCAGCAGCTGTTTATTGTGTGTCGAGGATTCCACACATAGTTTGCTCTCGGATGTGAGAGTGGTATTGGATGCAAGTTTGCTCACAAGTGGGAGAATACGATGTATGCCTCATATAGTTTGATGCTCAGGGAGACTCATGTGATTGCGTTTTGAGCTCGGCAATGTATGCCTGGAGCATGTTGCTTGGCAGTCACACGGGTAGAGCAGGTATTTGTGTACTAGATTTGCAAGTGTTTGTAATGATGTATGCAAAGTGTGGATATTGCTGCATGTATTTGGAGTGCGGTTTGATGCGCTTTGGTTGCTCATGGTTTTGAGCGTGCAGTCACTTTGGTTATTGGTTTTGTAGTCGTTTTGCTGATGTAACTCTGGCAAAATTTTCCCATCAGTTTTATGTGTATCGTTGGTGTGATCGAGATTGCGATTGCTTATAGCACTCATGATTTGTGTAATGATTTGCAAGTGTTTGTAATGATGTATGCAAAGTGTGGATATTGCTGCATGTATTTGGAGTGCAGTTTGATGCGCTTTGGTTGCTCATGGTTTTGAGCGTGCAGTCACTTTGGTTACTGGTTTTGTAGTCGTTTTGCTGATGTAACTCTGGCAAAATTTTCCCATCAGTTTTATGTGTATCGTTGGTGTGATCGAGATTGCGATTGCTTATAGCACTCATGATTTGCGTGCAATGTTTCCCCTTTTGGATGGTGCATCACGAGCGTGTTTTGCTCTTCTTTTTTGGTCTTGAGCTGTGAGTGCTCGGCCATTTGGAGCTTCCAGTTTTGACTCCCAGCTATAGGTTGAGTCTAGTACTACCACAAGTGTTGCCATTTGCAGTTAAGGACATCTTTTGCAGTGTTTTGGCTTGCATACTGGTTTCGACAGAGCAAGTGTCTTGAGCTTTTGCTTTGTGTATGCTTTTATGGGATAGTGACTGGAGTTCACTCTCCATAGTTTGTGATCAAGCTTAGCTCTCACATTGACAGGTTTTGTCATTTTGGACACAATTTGGTGTTCTTGTACCCACTCTCGTAGGAGTGCGGAGTTGTCTATGCTACAATTTTCTGGCACATTGTTCATTAATTGACACATTTTGGCAGCAAGTTTTCACTCACATATGTATGTCATTTGTGGCACCGTTGAGTGATACTCTGGCTAGAGCGGTTTGGCTCTGTGTATGACTTTGTGAGGTGATTCCGGACACGTACATTCCCGGATTGGCCATTTGGGCATTTTTTGTTGTTTCCATTGCAATTTACTGATGAGTTATTACTCCAGTTACAAGGGAGACTCTCTCAAAAATTTTCCAGATATGTATGCCTATTGTAAGGCTAGTGCGCTTGACCTTTTGGTCACCTTCTTTGCTTGAGACGCTCTCCGGTGGGAGAGTCTTGTGATCTCAATCATTGTTTGCCATAGTTTTGGCATGGATATGGAGACACTTCAGGTTAGAGGCTGTTCTCGATCATGATCGTGACTGACATGTTGGCATTGCGGCCACGATGGGCATATCAGGCGTCATTCCTTCATGTGTATGAGGCAGCGAAAGAGGCAGATGCATGGTGCTACTATGAGGCCCCCGAGACTTTTTTTTTTCCTCGCCGGAATATTCCTTTTCGCCAGAATATTATGGCCGGACGGCGGCCAGAAAGTGGTCGGAAAACAACCGTCGGCGGTTGGCCGATGGCCGGTAGTCAATGGCCGGTGGCCGGTGGCCGAATTCAATGGCGGGTGGCCGAATTCAAAAGCGGACTTGTCTTCTCAAGGGCGGCCACACATGGGCGGATTGGAGGGTCCGATTTGGACTTATCTACACAAGGGCGGCTACACATGGCTGCCTCTCATGAGAGAGGGCAGCCCTTTTGGCCTATAAAAGGAGGCCATTTCTACACACATTTCATAGTGTGAAGTTGATGCAACAAGGTGAGTGTGAGGTGGTGAGAGTGAAGCAAGGCGAGAGCGCCATTAAGGGTATAATCCCTTTGTAAACTACTTCTTGTTTTGAAGTACTAAAGCCATTGAGTGGCTGCTTTCCCGTGGACGTAGCCCACATTGGGTGAACCACGTATATTGTGTGTACTCTCTCTCTCTCTCTACTCTATAATCTCATGTATCTAAACCTGTCTCTCTCCATTAAGTAATCTACTCAATTATCTATTTAGCTACGTCTTATTTCCTAAAAAAATACACAGGAAGCAAAGACCCAAGGGATATGTAGCAGCCTTTGTACGTGTAATTAGAGCCGAAGAGATGTTAGACTTTCCTACCCAATTTGCAGGGTTTGGACTAACCCTAGAGGATGATGCTGCCACTTGGTTTGACTCTGTAGAGCATAGATACTTTGAGTTTATGGAGGAAGTGTTTGACGAGTTTATCGAGGAATTATCACAAAGGGGGATAGCTCATAATACCGTCTCACAAATCCATAAATTCAATTAGAAAGATGGGGAATCTGTACGAAAGGCAGCCCTAAGACTAAAAAGATATGTTAAGTTCTGTACGAAAGGCAGCCCTAAGACTAAAACATACAAAGGATAGATTAGAGCGGTTAGAGGATCTAGCTAGCTTAAGCTCACACACCACGGCAACCATAGCACCCAAGGAAATAGCAGAGCCCAAAAGTGCGGGATCAGGAGGATCTGTACTGGCTGACAAGGTAAATGAGCAGTTGATGCGCTTCTAAAAGCTTCTGAAGCTAAACTCAAAAAGAATCAAACCCAGGAGCAAAGGTGGATGACTTATCCATATGCAAAAATAGAAAAACAGAGGTTGGAAATGTGTAAAAAGATAATCGAAACAACTCAATCACCATTGATGGAAGACACGCTAGGTAAACCTGCAAAGTGGCATGGGGCACCAGATCCAACCCCTATCCAACCAACTTTAGATAAACATGTAGAAACAAAGGAAAGACTCACTAATGCCTATGAGTCCAGAGGAGAGCCTATCATAATGCCAAATACCACAGATGAAGCAAGTGACGGGTTCCAACCTAAAATATTGGCAGAAATGGGTAAGGACTATAACGGTCTAGACGATCTGTGGAAGAAAATCCGTGAGGCCAACGAGGCTAATAGGATGAGTAACCACATGAATAGCACGAGAAAAGAACAGAATGTAACCTTACCTCCTATTGAAGAATTTGAGGCGAGATCACAAATGAACTTTGAGATACATTCACAAGGGGGAGACCAAGGATCAATTAGTTCGGGGCACAGCCAACCAGACTCGCTGAGAACTTTACCCTCTTACCTAGGAGAGTATGAAGCTAACTCGGAAGTGAGAGCAATCCCATCTCAAAGACTGTTTTCTAACAAAGTGATGGATTCGCAAGGATTGATTGAGTTATTGTCCACTCCGGTGGCATGCACCATCACATTAGCAGAACTCCTAAGGTTACGGCCAAACATGTGGGCCACAGTAGGTAAAGGCCTAGAAAAATTTGGAGTGAAACACCCCACCTTGAAGCTACAGGAAGGTATCAGAGAGTTGGACAGGCCTCAACTAAACACTAGGCCAGTACCATTGAACAAGGTTGGAGAGTATTGCGAGGGAGAAGATGGAAACACCACACTACCAGTAGAATTCCAAGGAGTATTTTCCAAAGCTATTCTTGATAGTGGAGCGGGAGTTGCTATCGCCACCAAGGAAATCTGGAAAAAATGGGAAAAACCAGCTTTGAGGGCTACCAGAATGAAACTGCAATTGGCAGATAGGTTCATGGAGAAGCCTCTAGGACTCTTAGAAAAAGTGATTGTCACTTCGTGCGGAATCGAGTATGAGCATACATTTGCAATAGTCGATTTCGACAAAAAGAATAATTATGAGATCATCTTGGGACGACCATTCATGCGACAATTGAAGATGGTCCAAGATTGGGGTTACGACCATATATACCTCAGACATGGTGAGACAACAACTAAAATACACCTGAAAGACCATAGTTACAAAGATGTGAACCAAACACCTGTGGAAGAGTTTGATTCAGCTACAGTAGCAGGATCAGAACTCCCAGCATGGTTAGGGCAACCAAAAGAGCTATGGATGGGCGGAGCTTCACATTGGGGAAGCTTAAGAAGAGAGGAATGCGTTTTAGAAAGAGCGATAGAAGACAAGGAGTATATTCCGAAACATTTCCCTGAAGACGCTTTGGAACCTCTAGAATGGGAACACATACTAGCAACATTGGATGTCTGTACCATTACAGATAGTCCAACAACAAAATTTTGCGATAAGGATGGCTATGATGTGCTACCCTACTACATGGTAAACATTATACCAGGAGAGGATGAGACGGTAGAAACACCAGAACAAGAAGAGTTTTACAACTCCTCTGAACATCTGAAAGTAAATGATGATGCAGATAATGAGTATTCAGACACCTCAAGTGAGTGTGGAAGGGAAACCGAGAATATCAAGTTTTATGATTTTGCTAATCAACACCCTAGACGCGAGGAACGCTATAGGAGGAAACGAGAAGGAAACAAAGTAAGAGAGAACTTGATGCCCAGGATAAAAGGTAAAACTCACTATTTGATGCTTGTAAAAGCAGAGGATTGTGTGAAAGATCAAATATCAGGAAGATTCTCAAAAGATCGAAAAGAAAGAACGCGAGAGGAAATAAAACAGGAATGAAAAGCTAAAACAGAAACAAAATCTCAAAAACCAAAAAAAAAGAAACAACAAAAGACCAAGAGTGGACCAAATTGGAGCACTGAAAAAGATAGTGATGGTAAAGGGGAGTCAGAAAAGGGGGACATGGATGTACCATCACACTATCGGAAATTTACTATCCAGGACAAAAAAATCATCATGACACCACCAGCCAGGGAAAGAACCAACCAAGAATCTTACGATGGGCCAGAAAATGCAAAAAGGATAGACATCGCAGAACCAGGTGAAAAGCCTCAGCCGGTCTATATAGCAAACAATTTAGAGCCTGAAGAAGAAGAATAGCTAACACAACTGCTCAAGAAGTATAAAGATGTGTTTGCATGGTCCTATAAAGACCTCAAGGGAGTTGATCCATCGATATGCCAACATACAATTCCTTTGAAATCAGATGCAAAACCTAGCAAACAACGTCCTTATACATATAATGACATATTTGCTAAACAAATCAAAGAAGAGATTGATAAACTGATGGAAGCTGAATTCATCTACGAAATCGAACATACAGATTGGGTGTCACCCATTGTGGTAGTTTCCAAAAAGAATGGAAAACTGCGAGTTTGTGTAAACCTCAAAAAGGTAAATGCAGCCACCATAAGGGATAATTATCCCTTGCCAATCAAAGAACATGTACTTGAGCGGGTGGCCAGGAAACGGGCTTATTCTTTCTGGATGGGTTTTCAGGATACAACCAACTGGCAATAGCAAGGGAGGATCAATACAAAACAGTGTTTGCCACAGAATGGGGAATTTATGCGTATCGAGTTATGCCATTTGGCTTAACTAATGCCCCAGCTACCTTCCAAAGGTTAATGACTCACGCATTCAAGGAATACCTAAGAATATTCTTAGAAATTTACATGGATGATCTTTATGTACACTCTCTTCTACGAGAGGAACATATCGACCATTTGCAAAAGGTCTTTGAAAAGTGCAGGACATATCAAATCTGTCTTAACCCGAAAAAGTGTGTATTTACGGTTAAGCAAGGACGAATTTTAGGACACATTGTCTCAAGAAATGGCATAACCACAGACCTAGACAAAGTCAAAGTCATTGTAGACCTGCTCAGGCCTACTAATGTGAAACAAGTGCAATCCTTCATGGGACACTGTGGATATTATCGAAGATTCATATACATGTATGCGGTTATTGCACAACCTCTGTATCGTTTGCTAGTCAATTTCGAGTGGACCGAGGAGTGTGAAACTTCATTCCAAAAGCTGAAGGAAAACCTTATATCAGCACCTGTACTGAAGGCACCAGATTGGGAAAAGATATTCCATGTTCACATTGATGCTTCTGCATATGCCATTGGAAGTATTCTGGCTCAACCTGGAGACGGAACAATGGATTTTCCAGTTTGCTATGCGAGCCGACAGCTAAACAGTGAGGAAAAGAACTACACAACCACCAAGCGGGAAGGGTTAGGAATGATTTATGTTGTAAAGAAATTTCGGCATTATTTGCTCACAAACAAATTTGTGTTCTTCACAGATCATCAAGCTCTTTTGTATCTGGTAAATAAACCATGCAATACAGGGAGAGACGTACGCTGGTTTATTATATTGCTAGGATTTGACTTCACAGTGGTGGTCAAAAAGGGTAAAACCCATCTACGAGCGGATCATCTTTCAAGGATACACAACAGGGAAGCTCCTGAAGGAGTAGATGATGATATACCAGATGCTTATCTTTTAAATATTGAAATGGTACCCAAATGGTCTCAAGGGATTGTTAGCATTATTTCCTTTGGAAGAGGGTTTGATAACACAGAATACAGATCCAGACAACAAACAAAAAACTTCCAGTTGATAGCAGGACGGCTGTATCATCTTAAATCAGACCAAATCCTACGATTATGTATAAATCCGGAAGAATTCGAGTGCTACCTTGAAGAAGCACATGTTCAGGATTGCGCATTTCATTGTTCAACAGTGAAAACACACCAGAGACAGAAACAGTTAGGGGTTTACTGGCCAACTATGTATGCGGACACACATTCTTATGTTACCAATTGTACTATATGTAGTGCCAAACGACCAGTGGATCACACGACATTGTTTCAGGTAAACATTGCACCTGCATGGAGTCAATATATCATTGATTTCTTAACCACCAGGACGTTCCCTGAGAACATCACAAGAGCACGGAAAAAAGCTATAGAGCTGGAAGCTCGTGACTTTCAGTTAATTGGGAACCAACTCTATAAGCGAGGAAAGGATAATCAACTTAGAATCTGTGCAAGTGAAAGCAAATACCTGCTGATTCTAGAACATGCACATAGCGGAATAAGTGGAGGCCATTTTTCGGGCGATAAGATGGCAAAAATTGTCTTAACCGCAGGAATTTGGTGGCCTACATTGCACATGGATGCTGAAGAGTTTGTAAAGCATTGTGATGAATGTCAGCGCACCAAGGTGCCAATAAAAAGAGATGAGATGCCACTACGGCCAATGATGGGAGCAAGAGCATTTGCAAAATGGGGCATTGATTTTGTGGGACCTATCTCACCCCCTGCATATCGCACCCATACCCAATATATCATTGTGGCTACGGACTATCTCACAAAATGGGTCGAAGCCAAGGCAACACAAAAATCTGATACACGCACCACTGCACAATTTTTGTATGAGAATGTTTTTGTATGTTACGGGTTACCAATAGAAATTGTCAGTGATCGTGGGACACATTTTCTCAATGAAGTCATTGAATATCTGCTAGAGGAATTCATGGTCATACATAGGAAATCCGCACCATACCATCCACAGGCAAATGGACAAGCTGAGGCCACAAATAAAACACTATGCACGTTTCTCACTAAAATAGTGTCAAAATCAAGAACAGATTGGGATCAGCAGCTACACTCAACACTATGGGCATACAGGGTAGCTTACAAAACATCGATAGGAACAACACCGTACAACATGGTATTTGGCCTAAATGCTATACTACCCATAGAGTTTTTAATTCCAACTCTACGAGTAGCAAAACGCTTAGAATGGACAGGGCATGAGCTCTCTTCAAAAATAGATGATCTTGAAAAGCTAGATGAACTACGCTTGAGAGCTGTAGCTTCAATCTATGCTAAAAAGAGAAGAAAAAAAGAATTCTTTGACAAACATGTGCGCACTAAAGAGTTCAAAACAGGTGATTACGTACTTGTTTATACTTTGAAGCAACATGCCAAGAAAATTAAAAAGCAAGGGATGGGACCCTTTGTGATTAGTGATCTATCACAAAATGGAGCTGTCAAGCCTTCTACATTAGCAGGTGAAGAAATGTCGAACTGGATTAGTGGATATCAGCTGAAGAAATACCATCTACCACTCACACAGGAGATGCTCCAACAAATTCATCAAGGAAAACAAAGAATGAAGGAAAAACAGCGAGTATGAGAGGAAGCTCAAGCAGAAGCAAAAGAATGCATTGCAAAACGAAGACTTCTGCGGCAACAACAACAAAGTGGAGGACCATTGCGAATCAATGCCATTCGACTGACGAAGTTGGATGAAGACACAGTAGAGCCAATAATTGCGGTCAAAATGGGCAACAATCAAATTAAATCGATAGCATTTCTTGATTCGGGAGCTCAAGCAAATTTGATCTCTTACGGGTTATACCAACAGCTCAAATTCACAGGTCAACTTCATCCTACTCCTCAAGTGCTGCAAAGTAGCACATCACACTCGGTGAAAACATTGGGATGGACTATATTGCATGTACAGATACATCAATATAATTACCCACACAAATTCTATGTGGTGGAGGATGAAAGCACACAACACCCAATGATGTTGGGACAACCGTGGCAAAAAGAGTATAATGTGCAGATAGATTGGAATGCAAAGGCAGTCAAACTTCAGCATGCACATGAACAACAGGTGATAGCTTTTGCTCAGCAATACCAGAATAATCAGCTGCAAGCCATGCAATCACTGGAAAAAGAGCCAAAAGCAAAAATGCCACCAAAGAGCAACATGATACCCGAGACCAACAATCAGGTACAGGCCAACCATGCTAATTACAGAAATATGAAGTCAACGGGCCGCAATGCAAAGTTCTAGGTTACCAAAACAAGGGAAACAAGTATGGATGCGGAAGGATAGAACTGCCATGGCAGACCAACAACAATGCAACAAAATAATTCCAATGAAGCAGATGGTTCAACCAAAAACCAAGGGCATAAAACAGATATGGATCCCAAAGAAAACGCTCAGCCGTAACCCAAATGTCACTCGCATTTGGATACCAAAACCAAAGCAAAAGGAACTCCATTCAGTACAAGCAACATCGAAAGGCAGACATCTGCATTTGAAAAAGGACAGCCGACTTACGTGGATGCCAATCAGCAACAAACCAGTGGCAACCAAGGAAGTACCAAAACATCTACAAAAACCGGCAGAAACAAAATACCAATGAAAAGCAAAGAATTTACGGCCCATAGCCATTCTAGCCCATCCTCGACCTAGAAACAGCTACGGCTTTATCAATAGTGTCGGCAAAGCAATTGCCTTTTGCAAAAAAGACAATTAAACAGAGAGTAGTAGAGTTACAGCTGTTACTTGCAAATAAAACAGGAAACCTCGACGGCGAATGCCAATAAGCATCTTGCTTATTCTCTTCTTTTGCACAGCATTAATTTTTCCATGCATTGACCGAGTATGCATAAAATAGGGCCACATTAATCGGCCAGGGATTAGCACAACTTTTTCAACCTATGCACGGCACATACTCCGAGGCGATAACTTGTCGTCCAGGAGGACTCCGGCTAGGAGGGGGGGAGGCATTCTCAAATGCGGAACCAATAGCAGAAAGAGCAAAAACGGGCATGAATTTTGACTATTTTAAGGGTTGTTGTTTGATTGTGAAATTTTTTGTAGTAACCCAAGTACATATGCCCTTATACAGCATGTATCTATAGGTATATGGGGCCAAACGCCAAATCAAGCCCCTAGGTGTGTGTATATAAGTAGAAATAGCCATTTTTCGAGCAAAATATTGGTAAGACGGAGAAATCCGGCCATAAAAATTGCATGTGAGTGTATATAATGTTTTGCAATGATGTTTGTGATTTATTATGATTTTTGGGGATTTTTTGGGTTTGATTTGCTATTTTTCTTTTAATTTTGCTAATTTTCGACAGAAAAATTTCAAAAATATAAAAAGCAGGTGAAAAACGGTCGTAATGAAAAACAAAAAATATGGGGATAATCAGTGACTATAGGATAACCTATGGTACAGTAGGGGTGCAATTATGAGACTGGAGCGAAAAGCGTGTTTTGGCCAGGTTTTGACCGAAATGCCAAATTTCTGGTAAACAGAGAAAATGGAGTCCAAATCAAGAAATTTTTTAGCCTAAACCGCATCTCGCAAGAAGATAGGAGCACATGTCAAATTTCATGAAAAGTGTTTCGGGGACCTCCATTATAAGAAATTTTCACCTCATTTTTAGCTCATTCTCACTATTGACTCTGTGGAGAGAGCTTCTGCCACCTAGATCGGACCGACCTTCCAGCAGCTTCTACGACGCGCACGACTACCCGACGAGCTCCAGACATGAGAGGTAGGCTCACCACCTTGAGCTTTTCGCGCATGTTTGTCGTTTTGTCGCGAAAACTAGCGTAGGGGTCACACACAAAGCCGGCGGTAGAGAATCACAAGTAGAGACGGCGGCCTAACGGCTAACCCAAAAGCAACAAGAATTCATCGGCAGCTTACCCTAGCCTAGGAGACCAGTCTCGGATGTCCAAAGGCAGTAGAAATCCATCGAGAAAAACCCTAATTCCTAGAAACCCGCAAGAGGCCACCAAATGGGAAATCGGCAAAACGGCGACCAAATACTACCAAAATTCATGGGTGGGAGCATCTCGACATGCTCGACAAGTCCATGTGACCTGCATGACCAAAAAGTGACCCGAGGCGGAACTAAACTTCAGAAACGGCATCAGACACACAAAGCGTCAAATTGCTCTTGCGACCAAACCGCAAGCCCGTTTGCCACCAAACTTCACGAGCAGCTTTCCTAGACCATCAACAACCAAGTCCTATGGTGGTAGACCACCACAAATCATCGAAGGTATGTAAAAGCAACCACGGGTGCTTCTAGAGCGACAAATTTCCAAATGAAGCTCCAGTGAAGCCAAACTCGACAAAAACCATACGGCAAGGATCCCCAAGGGATCGGGAAGCTATGGAGACCAACATCAAGAAATTTCATCGCCAAAAAGCACTCCAAAAGCCAAAAAACGACTCGGAGACTCTGAAGTCCACACAGGGAGTTATTCTCTATCCATTTGACTTTTTTGTTAAAATTAGGCTTAAAAGGGACTCAGGGGAACCAAGGGCAGGCACTAGGAGCACCATCCATGAAAAAATCATCAGGAGACATCCTACACGTAGGATGTCTCAAGAACGCTTCTGGGCACAAACTCCAACATTTCTTATCATAGACATTTTTTGAATGACCTTTACAAGGTATCCACCAAGTCTCATCACATTTGGACCAAAATTGACCTCATATGCATAAAAAAACGCAAAGTTCGGGCATAGAGGCAATAATGGGCAATAGACCTACCAAATTTTGTCCAAATCACATGAAACTTGCACAACATATTCACCAACACATCAACAACCAATCTGTGTGGTCAGAAGCAAAAATTGGTGAAGTAGACATCCTACGCGTAGGATGTCTATTTGACTTTTTTGGCATGCAGAGGATGTTTGTTCATTCCAGATCCAATCACCTCATCATCAAGAGCTCATATATCAATTTTGAAGCCATTCTAATCATTTTTGACCCCCAACACCTTCAAGATACACTTTTGGAGCCCAAAAACACCACACAGGCTCTTACAAGCATCAATCCTTGTCCAAATCCAAATCCAAGAGCATGGCCATGTTCCATGAGCCAAGGACTACCCACAGAACAAATTTCATGTCATTTTGATGAAATGGACATCCTACGCGTAGGATGTCTCCAGCATAATTTAGGCCTTCTGTGCAAAGATTGGCATCATGGGAGCCAAGACCATGGTGCAATGAGCCCATATACCAATTTTCAACCCATTTGGACCTAAATTGCTATCTATGATGAACATTCTACCCAATTTGTGACCTAAAGCCTGAATCAGCCCAAAAATCCACTTTTTGATATCCAAATCCAAATCCAAGCATATAGCCATGTTCGATGAGCCATGCACTACTAGCATGTCAAGTATCAACTAATTCTGATGAAAAAGACATCCTACGCGTAGGATGTCTAAATGAAATATTTTGGCCAGATTTGCACTGTGAGTACATGCACAACTTCACAAGTTCCTTTTAAGCTTTATTTTCAATTTTCAAGTCATTCAGATAGTTAAAACTCAGTTTCGCAGCTAATATGAAAAAAACGCTAACTTCGGACTACTACTGAGTGCAACAGGATCTATGGCAGCCGCGAAGTCACCGACAAAGAAGAAAAGAATGACCATCAAGGATTACCTGGAAGAAGTGGCACCCTTCGTCATTCCAGAAAGAACACTAAAGCCCACCAGCACATGGATACAAGAAGATCTGTTAGATTCCAACGACCTAAAGATCTACCAAGGAGTGTTCAAAGACATTGAAGGCAATATCATCGAGCTACCAATGCTACCGCGAGAACTCAATGAGTTCGTAAGAAGCAAGATGGCCGGGTACTTGGAGAAGATTGATCTCCACAACTACTTGGAAGCAATACTGCGGCAGGGGTGGACATAAAGAGAGTCTGGGAGTTTGTGACAACCATCAAAGTAGATGGAGTGGCCAAAGTAACAGATCTACAAGGCAGGCCAGAAACGGAAATAATCATCACTGAGCAGGTTGTAGTAGATGCACTAGACCTCTCCAACAAGGGGGATAGTGTAACTAAAAGAAGAGATGAGGTCAAGGTGTACAATGAGAAGAAAGGAAACTACACCTTTGAAGATATTTCCAACCCAAGAGTGGCAATCATGAGCCAGTTATACAACCAATACTTCCACATGTGTACGAAGAGGCCACAGAAGTACAGAATGCCGCCAGGTGTAATTGCCACGACATTTACTTGGGCAATGACAAAAGGCACCCCAAAGATAATCAATTATGCGGTGTATATACATGACAACCTAGTAAAGATGGGTAACAAGAAGCCAACCTATATTGTGCCAGGAGAACTGATCACTAAGGTGATTTATGGGGCACTACACGCAAAAGGAAGGTGGCCTGACCCTCCGTCTCAGAACGACTGGCTGAGGCTAAAAGAAGACAAAGAAGACGAGCCCCAAAGAGCACCAAGGGTGGTTACAAGGCTGAAAAGACGGCTAGATCCGGTTCAAGAGGAGCAGCCAGAGCAAAATAAAGGAAAAAAGGAATTTTCCCAAGTGCCTGCAAAAGAAACAAGGTCACAAAAAGCGGCAAGATTAGAGAGACTGATGGAGAGCTTCCGAGCAGAGAGAGCCCTCAAGGGTGATTTAAGTGAACTCTGGAAGCCATCTCTAGAAGCTATGTCTGGATCATCCCGAAGAGTGCAAAGGGAAAGATTTGCGGATTATATCAAGAACTTTGAGATTCTTGATGCCGCATCAGAGAATATACCACCTGTCCCTTTCACAGAGGAGGAAATGGAGCAAATACGGCTGAAACTGCTAGATGAGCAAGAGAGCCAAGAAAGAGAAAGAAAAAATAAAGCAGACAGAGATTTAATGGGCAAGCCTACATCTCTACCGGCCACCCCTAAACCCAGCCCAGACCCCTCACCACCTCCTAGTAGCCCTCTACAGGAAGAGAAAGAGGCTGAAGACAAGCCAGAAGAACAGGAAGAGGCCAAGCAGGAGCAGAGCCATGAGCCAAAGCCAAAGGAAGAGGCTAAGCCTCGAAGTGAGCAAAAAGAGTTAGAAGATTCTTATCACACATTTTTGAACCTGCTAGCTGCAGGATACACGAAGGAAGAAGCCGCCACAGTCGCATTCGACTTGGCGAGCACAGGGCCTAAAGAACAAATGCAAGGCATCAGGCTAGTGGAATTAAAAGAAATTGCCACAGATACAGTGGACCTGCACCCGCCCTCCAACGACTGGGACATGGTGATGACAAAGCTAACCGGGTTGAGAGCGCAGTCCATGGATTCAGAAAGAGAGATGGCAGCTCTCAAGGCCACTGAAGTGAAGATTAAGATGAAAGTAGACACTCTACAAGGACAAAGCCAAAGGCAGAAGGAGAGGGAAGCTAAGCTATAAGCTAGCCTAGCAAGGGCACTGCAAAAATGTCAGGCAATGAAGGAAGCAAATCAAGCAGCAGCAAAAAGAATGAAAGCAGTTAAAGAAGAATGTCAGCAGCTCAGCAAATCACTGCTAGATGCCGAGAAGGAAAGAGATAACTTAACCCTACAGCTGGCAGAAGAATCTAAAGAAGTAGAAGCCATGAGAAACACCAAAGAAAAGGCGGAGATAGATCAAGAAGCAAGCCAGGATGAGGTCCTTAAGCTCAAGGACCAACTCAAAGTAAAAGATCAGACCATCCAGAGGCTGCGAGCATCACCTGCCAGAGTCATAGCTACTAGCTCCACTCAAATCAATACGGAGAGTCAACTCTATGAAGAACAGATGCAAGAACTTCAGAAGGAGCTGATTCTAGAGAAAAATCAAAGATTGATGATGGCAGAAGGGTCTATCGTCATGCAAACAAGAATGGAAGAAGGCCAAAAAGCCCTGC
This sequence comes from Adiantum capillus-veneris, assembly GCF_014529385.1. Taxonomy (NCBI): domain Eukaryota; kingdom Viridiplantae; phylum Streptophyta; class Polypodiopsida; order Polypodiales; family Pteridaceae; genus Adiantum; species Adiantum capillus-veneris. The sequence continues at coordinate 120,670,930 of NC_140954.1, forward strand.
AAGAGGAAGTAGAAAGTATGAAAAGAAAGCTCGAGGAGGCGGAGAGAATAAACGCCGAATTAAATGACCTCTTTGTACATATGGGCGAAGATGCGAGAAATGATATGATGAAGAAGCGGATCAGCGGCCATGTCGGGGACGACATGAGCAAGGAGGGAGGGAGTGTTAGAAGCTGGACACCCCCACAGCAACTAACTACTAGGAAGATTATTATTTTTGTAATTATTCATTCATTGAGGAAAACCTGATTTTTCACCTTGTTAATATTGGGACTTACAGAAGTTTCCAGATTGTATCCCAGTTTTGATAGTTAGATTGGGTAGATGGTTGATTTGGGAACTTTAGGGTTTGAAAATTGTAAGGTATATATACCACTTTTTGACCTTAATGAAAAGACCTTTTGTCATTTTTAAGAGAAGTTTTTGAAGTCTGTGAGTGAGCGTACTATGTACGAGAGAGAGAGTGAGCTTCATCTTGATGCTATGTGTGCACCGGTGGTCAAAATCGAGTGCAGAGAATTGCAGCGTGTTGCCCCCGACGAGAGCTACGCGCCGATACCTACATTGCGCGCGTACGGTCCGGTTCTACGAGCTCCTTCTACGAGCTTCATCTGGTGTTTGGGTGAGCATACGTTGTCCGATTTTGCATTGCAGCATATCCACGTGTTCACATTGAGTAGAACTACACATTAGGCACTTTAGATTTCGGAAACAAAGACCTACAAATTTCGGCCAGATATCCTACGTGATTTTGCACCGGGTGTTTTGGGTTGGGATATTGGTTCATAGACCTTAGGGAGAGCGACCTATCGGTGTTAGTAGGGTCTCCTTCAAGTTCTATGGTGTTTCGAGATTGTTTGATGGGTGTTCGGCTTTAGAAAGCGTTGTAGGAAGTTTCCTCTTATGCACTCTTCAAGGCTGTGACTTAGACAATTGGTAGAGACCTCTGTAAGAATTAGTTAGGAGTCGGTCGAGTGTAAGTTGACACCTTATGCTTGCTTTCACGTGCTTGCGGGTCGAGCTTCATCCTTAGCTGACATTACATGTTAGGTGAGTTCTCGCTGTGCTGACGTCCGTCGCGGCGTATCCGTCCAACAACAATAAAATCTGAAAGATCAATTTTGGTAGAGAAAATTTTTGAGCCAATAAATGCAACCTTGAAGATTTCCAAGCGGGACTTGAAGTAGGCCAAAACATGGAAAAAAAATGGAAAAACTATCATTCTCTAGATATGAAAGCAGCTAAGCTTGAAGCTTATCAAAATTTGGTATGAATTACTCAAGAAATGTTGAAAAAACAAAAACCCAAGCTTGAGAATATAGCAAAACCTGAAGAGCTTGTGGTAGAAACCAATAAAGAGAAATTTGAATCGGTGATAGAACCCCATCTTAAAACTAAAGAGCCATAACTCATTGTGCCTGACGGTGAAGATACTTTAGACGGAATTCCGTTTGTGGAGGAAGACTGGAGCATAACTTTGAAATCAGCTCCTATAGAGAAAGTTTGGTTAGACAATTTACCTCATGATATGGACATTGATATACAATCCTTGTATGGGGATTGCGGCTTTAAAGCATCGGGAATGTCTAAACCATTGACTCTAATAACACTACCCTCTTACTTTTAGGAGACAACGAAGATGAGTCCCTAGTGTGTAAAACCACTCAGGTAAAAAGAGTAGAACAACCTTAGAGGTAGAGAACATCCATTCAATCATATCAAAACCCATTCACTGAACTCTTACCTTGGCAAAACTATTGAAAGTCGAACCATATTCATGGAATGATTTACAGAAAAATCTAGAGAAGGTAGGGATAACAAGGCTAATTGTAATTTTTTTGGGTAAATTGAAACATGAATTGGATAACAAGGAGATTAGATCCGTCCCTATGAACAAAGTCGGAGAATACTACGAAGGTGAAGAAGTTAGCATAATCCTTCGAGTGATATATAATGATGTAGAAACCATGGCAACACTGGACAGTGGGGTTGGCATAGCCATAGCCACAAAAGCAGTATGGGAATCATGGGGAAAACCATCCATTAGACAAACTCAAATGAAATTACAATTGGCGGATGGACACATAGAAAAACCCCTAAGACTGCTTGAAAAAGTGATAGTTAGTTCCTGTGGAATTGAATATCAACATACTTTTGCTATAGTGGACTTTGGAAAGAAACTTAACTATGAAATCATCTTGGGAAGGCCATTCATACGGCAAGTACAACTCATTCAAGATTGGGGAAACAATTACCTGTATTTGAAGCAAGTGGGTACAATCACAAGGGTTAATTTGAAAGATCACAGTTATAGAGATATCATGAAACGCCCCTTCAAGAATTTGACTCAGTCTCTTCAGCTGAATCAAAGCTTCCGTCTTGGTTAAACAAAGACACACCTATTTAGATGTGTGGAGCTTCAAAAAATGGGAATTTAAAACGAGAAGAATGTATCTTAGAAAGGGATTGCATAGATGAAGCATATATACATGAACCCTTTCTGGAGCATTTGTTTGAACCATTTCAATGGACTCAAATTTTGGCAACGATGGATGTATGTGTGAATACATCTATGCCTACTCAATTTTGCAATGAGGATGGTTATGACATAATTCCCATACGAATGCTCAACCCTTCATATTGAAATTAAGTTCAGGAACCCAAGGACTTATTGAAAGCTCAACAAGACTTTTCAGACCTCTATTATGATGCTACTGATGAGTTTGAAGAACATTCAGCTACATCCGATGATTCTGGGTCAGAAAAAGAACATGTTAGAGCCCAATTACTCCTAAAAGGCGGAGAAGAAAAAAAATTTTAATTTTCCAAACCAAAAAACAAGGAGACAGAAATGGTATAGAAGAAAAAGAGACACAAAAAACTTGAAATCTAGACCTATGTCATCATTTTCTAACACAATTTTTGATGCAGATAGATACACATGATTGTGTCAAAGAAAAAATCACGGGTAGATATCCTTCAGACAAGGAACATCAAAAACATCAAGAAGATTAGAAAGAAAACTCAATCGAAACCTAAGCACTAGGATAATGAATCATCCATGACACGAGTTGAACGAAAGAAAAAATATCAAGAGAAAACTCTAAAGGAAATGTATACCACTGAAATGGAAACAATCAAGGAAAAGAGTAAAGATGTAATGAGTGTTCCATCCCATTACAAGAAATATACTCTCCAAGACCGAAAGACCATATTTGAACAATCTGTAAAGGGAATTAAGAAAATAGGATGAGCTATATGAAGGACCTGAAAATGCAAAGAAAATAAATCTAGCAAAACTAGGAGAAGAGCCTAGACCTAACTACATTGCAAACGACTTGACTAAAGAATAAGAAGAGCTTTTGCTAAGCTTACTGAAAGAATATCGAGATATCTTTGCTTGGTCTTATAAAGATCTCAAGGGTGTTGATCCAGAAATTTATCAACATATAAAAGATCAAAGAAGAGATAGAGAAGCTCAAGAAATCTGAATTCATTTATGAAATTGAACACACAGATTGGGTGTCTCCAATTGTGGTGGTACCCAAGAAAAATGGAAAATTAAGAGTGTGCGTCAATCTAAAAAAAGTGAATGCAGCCACCATTAGAGATAACTACCCTCTTCCACTCACAGAGCATGTTTAAAACAAGTTGCAGGAAAAGAAGCTTACATTTTTAGACGGCTTTTGCAGGGTACAATTAACTTTTGGTTGATCCCAAATATCAACATAAAACTACCTTTGCAACTGAATGGGGTATTTTTGCCTATAGGGTTATGCCTTTTGGGTTAACTAATGCTCCTGCCATTTTTCAAAGATTGATGAGCCATGCTTTCAAAGAATAATTTAGGAATTTCTTGGAAGTATATATGAATGATGTATGTGTATATTCATCAATCCGGCCTGATCATTTTGAACATCTCAAAAAGGTATTCGAAAAATGTAGATTGTATAGGATTTGATTAAATCCTGAAAAGTGCACTTTTATAGGCAGACAAGGAAAAATTCTTGGACATATAGTGTCTAAAAATGGCATAGCAACCGATATGGATAAAATTCATGTTATTTCATAATTGCCTAGACCAACAACTGTCAAAGGGGTTCAGGCTTTCATGGGACATTGTGGATATTACAGACGATTCATTTACATGTATGCTATAATCGCAAAACCCATGTATGGCATGATTACACTCTTTGTATGGACTAATGGATGTGAAGAATCCTTCATGAAGCTTAAACAAGCTCTCACTTCAACCCCAATATTGAAAGCATCAGATTAGAATAAGATATTCCATATACATATTGATGCTTCCAATTTTGCCGATGGGTGTATATTAGCTCAACCAGGAGACGAAAAACTTGATTTTCCCATTTCTTATGATAGTAGACAACTAAATGTGGCAGAGAAGAATTATACAACCACCAAAAGAAAAGGATTAGGGATTATCTATATTTTAAAAAAGTATAGACATTACCTATTAGCCAACAAATTTGTGTTCTTTGTATACCACTAAGCTTTATTGTACTTGGTCAACAAGCCATGCAACACAAGGAGAATAGTGAGATGGTTCATCATTCTTTTGGAATTCGATTTCACTATAGTTGTAAAAAAGGACACCATACACCAAAGAGCAGATCATTTATCAAGGATTATTTCAAGAGAACCACCAAAAGGGGTAGAAGATGATCTACCAGATGCATATCTGTTCTCCGTGGAACTGATACCCCGTTGGTCAAAAAATATGGTTTCATTGATGACCATAGCTCAAATGGGTTCTCAAATTCCACTTCCTATTACACCAAGATTAATTGGGCAATTGGCTATGTATCAAAAATTAGTTGAAGGCTATACAAAAGAAATCAAGATGGATAATTTCTTTTGTGTATTAATCCTAAGGAGAAAACCAAATACCTAAGTAAACACACATTACCATAGTAGGACTTCACTTTGCGGAAGACCAAACTATGCAACGGATCTTGAGACTTGGAGTATTTTGGCCAACCATGAGGAGTGATGTTCACTCATATGTGAAAAATTGTCTTCAATGCCAGAAACAAACACCCATACCTCATGTGACATTATTTCAAATATCACTCATTCCTAAGTGAAGTAACTATCTAGTTACTTACTTATCAAGCAGAACATTTTTGGAGGATATGAGTAAACGCCGCCAAAGAGCTATTGAAACTGAAGCAAGAGACTATTCTCTTATTGGAAACCAATTGTATCGGAGAGAAAAGGACCAATTAAGATGAATATATACCCACTCTAGAACAAGCACATGTTGGATTAGCTAAATGTCACTTTTCTAGTGAAACCACGGCTAGAGCAATTTTAATAGCAGGCATACGGTGAGGCCAACGCTTATTGCAGATGCCAAAGAATATGTTTGAAGGTGTGATGCATGCCAGTGAGCAAAAATGCCAACCACGGTAGATAGCATGCCTTTAAGACCAATCATGGGGGCTTAGAGCTTTGGAAATGGGGCATAGATTTTGTCGGACCAATACAACCACCTGCTTATAGAACTCAAGCTCAATATATCATTGTAGCTACGGACTATTTGACCAAGTGGACAAAGGCTAAGGCAACCAAAAAGAATGATGCTAGAACCACAACCTCATTCTTGTATGAGCATGTATTCACAAGATATGGACTTCTAATAGAAATTGTCAGTGATTTTCTCAATGAGGTAATTGAGTATCTACTGCTGAATGAATTTTATAGTCATCCATAACAAATCCGCTCCATATCATCCACAAGCAAATGGACAAGTTGAGCATATGAATAAAATTTTTAGCTCGGTATTGACTAAAGTGGTTAGTTCGGGATAAACTGATTGGGAAATGAGTCTACATGCCGCTCTATGGGCTTATAGAGTCTCATTCAAGACAGCTTTAAATGCTACACATTTTAATCTTGTTTATGGTCTTGATGCCATACTATCGAGAGAATTTCTATTGCCAACACTAAGGGTAGCTAAAATTCTTGAGTGGATCGGACATGAATTATCAAAGAGGCTTGAAGATTTAGAAAAGCTTGATGAACAAAGGCTAACAGTTGTAGCTCACATCTATGCACAAAAATGAAATCAAAAAAATTTTCTTGATTCACATCTAGTCACAAAAATCTTCAAAAAAGGGGACCTAGTTTTAGTTTATTTCCTTAAGCAACACATTCCCATATTGAAGAAAAAGGAAAATTGATAGTTTATCATTAAAGACGTATCTCCAAGTGGATCAGTTAAGTTGTCCACTCTAGATGGTGAACCAATGGCTAACTGGATTAGTGGATGTCTCTTAAAGAAGTATCATTTGCCATTAACCAATGAATTGCTAGAGAAAATGCATGCAGCAAAGCAGAGAAAGATTAAATGATAGCAAGTTATTGATGAAGCTCAAGAGGAAGCTTGACTTCGAGTACTCAAGAGGAAAACTTCTTTCAAAAATCAACAAACACCTATTCCATCAACACTTTCGAACCATATAAAAGACTATGGGAATCAAAGATTGATGCAGTGTCAACGGATGATGAATGGTTGGATGGAATTGACCTTCGCATCACAGTACAAATTGAACAATCATATCACAAATGCATTAGTAGATACCGGAGCTCGAATGAATGCACTCGGTTATTCCACTTACAAGAAGCTACGAATTAGTCTTTAGCATCAGGAATATCTGTTATTAAAGGATGCAACAAAAACACAACACCGGCATTGGGAGTAGTTAGCTTGAATGTGATACTAAATGGATTTTCATGCCCTCATCAATTTGTATGCATACCAGATGAACATATGAAACAATGATTCTTGGAATCTCATGGATGCGGACATACAAGGTAGTACCAGATTGGAACACCAATCAACTCAAGCTATCACTAAAAGGAAGACAACTCTTAGTTCCAATTGCACTGCGCAAAGAGGAATGGAAAAGAGGTCGTCCACAAAAGAAACCACAGAGTAATCAATCTACGTCAACCTCTAGACAAGAAAATGCTACAAGTAGCATGCAAGGAGTCAGGCAAATTTGGATACCAAAAGCACAAATCAAGGACAATCCATATCAAATTTGGGTGCCCAAAATCTCATCTACCATACTGAAAAAAGTTTCACAACTAACAACTCAGAGGAAAACATCTTTCAAAAGAGAAACTAGCACTAGATAGGTTTGAAAAGCAAAGTAACATTTATCTGCTCCACAAACTGTAAAGCCATGAGTCGGTGCAAAGTTAAATCTCAAAAAACTCAACCACAATTGTTCATCAACGGAAAACCAAAATACCAATGGAGAGTTAAATCTCATCAACCATCATCATTGCTACCTACAGCTTAGGTAATTGGTGTGCCAAAGCATCCAAATGGTACAATCAAACAAAGAACACACAAATTACAAAATCTGCTATTTAGAAAACAACAACAAGAAACCTCAACCATGGAAACCCTTGAGTTAACTACTCAAGACCCAACTCTTGCACCGGATACTGGTTTGAATTGTATTGACCTTCAAAGCATGATAGAGCCAACCACGGTTATGCATAGACACAATTGTTCAACCCATGCACATAGTCGTCTCGGAGTACTCCATTTAGAAGGGGTGGAAGGAAACTTCATTAGTTAAGGACAATGTCCGAAGAGGGAGGAAAAAGTTGGATGTTAACGTGTGGTTTTTTGCAAAATTACCTAATAATTCCCTTAAAAAGTATCAATAGGGGAATTTCAGCTAATAACATCTCCCCGATGAGTGTAAATAGTGTATATACTATCAGAAGTTATATCAAAAAATTAGTCTTTTTGCTTATTTTCATTAATTTTTCTTGGAGCTTAAAAATGGAGAAATCCACCAAAAAGTAATAAAATAGTGTTTCAATGGATTTTGTTAATTGTTGATTTTTCAATTTGCTTTTTTAGTGCATTTAATTATTTTTTGTGATTTTTTTAAAAATAGGTCAACATTAATAATTAATAGCAAATGAGCTCAGATGGAGAAACTGAAGATATGCTGATGATTAAAAGAAAAAAATGGAGAGACACAAAAATTTTCAATTAAAACGACAAATGGAAGCGGGAAGCCTAAATTAGGCAACCAAGGCCTGATTTTGCAAATTCTTGCAGAATGAGCTAACGGAGTCCGATTGAGGAAATTTTTGAGTTTAACCTAGATATCACGGCCTATTAGGACTAACAGGAGAATTTACAAAAAAATAGTTTGGGAAGTCCGAGTATAGATATCCAAGGTAGCCCAAAATCACCTCATTTCCACTAGTCACTCTTGGAGAAGAGAGCTCTCTACCTTCTTCACGCGCGATTTTCGGAGGCCACAGTCGCCCATTTTCAGCGTCGTCTCACACAAGACATGAGGGATAAGTTCTAAACTCATTAAAGAACATTTCTATACAGTCGGGTAGCAAGAATAGGCCCAAGAAAAAACCCTAGAATCTCATATGTGTACGAATTTCTATGACACAAAAACGACCATAGCGGCCTGTCAGCTCAATCGAATTGGACAAGACTTGAACTGTAGCATACCCCTAGATAGTAGAACACTTCTATATCATTAGATGACCATTTGGAAAGGGTCGACTCGGTCACTTCGTAAATAATCTAGGTTTTTGCCACATGCCATAATTGAATTCTGACTCCACCAGCAGCTTATAAACAAGGTCTATACACAATGTACCTAGATGGTTTCAAGAAAATAGCCAAGGCACGCTCTCTAACAGCACGAAACAGATCAAAAACTATAAAGTATCAAATTTGACATATGAAGTCAAACTAACTCAGAATGAGCCCAAACTGGATGAGCAACATCAGGACTATGTAGCGGACAAGTCCATGGCTTCAAAAGTAACCAAACAACTCTACACACCAAGTAGTAACAAATCGATGATTTCAGAGTTGACAAGAGCACGAAGTGATGCCGACACGACCAAATCGTACCAAATTCATTTTAGGACTTGTTTTAGATGTAATGAAGATGCGTAGGTCATAAAATTATCTTTTCAAGCAAAAAATGGAGCTGTTGTTAATAATCGTGATTATTTACTTTTGGGCACAATTGGCTTGAAAATCATCATGTCACTTCACCTATCATTTTTTCACATCTATCTCATGCCACATGTCAATTATGAGCCCAAAAGATCAAGAAAATCTCAGATTTTGTCAAAAAAATGCACTAAAGGCTCTTATGTCCAAATTTTGAGCTGATTGTTACATTTTTTGATCCAAATCAGCCCATATCTCACTCAGAGGCTAAATAGCATGTTTAGAACCAACTTGCAACAAAAGATGTCCAATTTGATGAAAAAGATATTTACTTTTTCACCAGAATGAGTTTAAATTTCAACTTTGACCTTATGGGACCAAAGTAGATGATATAACAAGCTTACCAATTAAGTTTGATCAAATTGGGACCCAAAAACCCAAAATCCCTTCATATATGTTGTTTCAGAGTATATATGCCTAAATCTGGCACCATTTTCACCCTGTGAACTCAAATGAGCAAACACTTCACCCAGAGTATCTAAATCATATGTTTTTCAAGCCTGCGAAGTCAAAAATGCAAAAAACTAGAAAAATTCCCCTACTGCAAATAATCGTGATTATTTATTTTGGTTGTAAATTTTGTCTTGATTGAATGCTTTTGATCTTTACATGTTTTTATGCATCTATGCATGCTCCAAAATTGATTTGAAGCAAAATGGACATCATTTGTCAGCAATTCAGACACAGGATATTTCAAAGCGGAAATTGTGGAATTATCTAACTACGAATTGTATTCTCCTAATAGAAGCAATGCAAGCGGCTACGAAAGCTAAGAAGAGAATGAATCAAAAAGAAAAGCTACAAGAGTTGCCACCATACCAGTTGGAGCCGAGTTCTCTGAAAATGACAAAAGTAACTACCTATTAAAAGAACAACTTGAAGAACACAACACCACAGTCTTCACCGGCAGGTTCTAGAGTGAAGATGGAAATCAGGTAGAGTTGCAGATGCTACCCAAAGAAGTTTATGATGTAGTTGCAAAGCCAACAACAAAAGAAGCCAACAAAAGATTAGGACTTCGAGAATTCTACGATCAAGAGCCATGTGGAGTAGATTTCCAATGAGCTTATGAAGTGTTGTCCACAATCAAAGAGGATGGATCTGCTCAGATCACAGATCAGCAGGGACAAAAAGTTGAAGTGGTTATTAACAGAGACTAGTGGCTGAGGCATTAAAGCTGCCAACTGAAGGAATGACAATGAGGGTCAGAGATAGGAAGACAGATGGTACATTCACCAAGGATACAGATGCCGTCATCTTCAGGGATTTCATTGACATGATCACGATCGTGTGATTACGTTAACAACTCTAGTAATTACACAAAAAAACACGTGATCACGTTAATTGTTAACGTGACTTTGATGATGACCTGCAAAAATCCATAGAGCCGGTTAGCCCGCCAAGTAAAAGAATACTCCCTGCAGGTCCTGTGCCGGGGTTTTTTATTTTCTTGGCGGGCCCGCCGGGTAAAAGGCATTGCCCGGCGTACCCGTCAAGAAAATTAAAAACCCCAACATGCGTAATTATATAAAGTAAACATCGTGCTTAGCGTGGTGCTTTGACTAGGCAAATCCTTGGGGAGTGTATCCGAGTGCCGAGTATTGTCATCTCCTTGTGAATTAACCTAAGGTTACAGTCACAAGTCCTTTTTTTTGGACTGAACATGATTCTTAATTCGATAACCACTTCTAAAAATATTTATTTCATTTATCGAACATAAAGGTATGAAACCAAAACAATTGAAAATTTGGAGAGTCATGCTCATTGCGACGAAGCCATTGGTCCAAATGAGAGCTGTAATTGGTTTTAGAAGATGAGCATATGTAAATGATAAGTCGATAGTCAAGGGTTGGATATCCTTTACAAGTGTATTGGGCATATAAAGATCCTTGAAGTCTTGCATTTTTCACCATCATAGATTTGAGTTGATATACATTGTCACTACACAGTATAAGAGCTATAACCCTTAATTGAGTGAAAATAGCTTTTATATATTGAATTGTTTGCATAAGGGGATTACAATCCTTGACTGGGTATAAGTAGTCCTTAATTGTGTGATTATATTGAATATTTCTTTGTGTTATTTCATGCATTTCCCAATACAGAGATTGCATTATGTATTATGAAAGATTATTACTGTATGACATGATCAATCACAGATTTTATTACTTTCGTGTGTGTTTTTGCAAACAACTGACATCGTTCAGTGTAGAAGTTGATTATTCTTTGTAGCATTTGAAATTATATGTTTCTTATTGTTTGAAAATCAAAGAGGACGTATAAATAATCAACATAATAATAACTTCATTGAGAAATTCATAGCATTGTTGTATTTATTATGTCGTGCAAAGAGTGCATTGCAATGTGTATGTTTGCTCACAACATAGGTGATCGATATGTGGATTGACTAGTGTGCATTGCAAATCTCATATCGTGCAGATTTGATTACTTTCCTAGTAAATGGTTTTTTAATATATATTGAAAAGAAGAAAAATGTTTTAAAAACTAAACATCTACTTTTTTTGTCTTCAGTTTTATTTAAAAGCAATGGAGCAAAATGTCGGCACAAGTGGTACGAAGAAGCCAAAGAATATAAAAGCTCCTGGCAAAGAGTGGGATTATGCTCACAACATATGCAGTCAATATATGGAGTGGCAATGTAAATTTTGCTTCACAACAAAATCAAGTGGTGCACCACGTATTAGGGACCTTTTTTTGGGTAGCGTTAAAAAGAGTTGTAAGAAATGTGAACATCCTCAGGCACCTGCAATTGCAAAGCGTTTGAGAGAAGAGCTCGCCAAAAAAGGTGGCAAGAGACAGTAGATATATAGCTCTAATATGGATGCAAGTCAAGAGCAATTATTAACTCTACTGATATTTTGGTGACACCAACTAACCTTAGAGAACATCCTGTGTAGGGAGAGGAAATGTCAAGCAGTGTTCCTTTTAAGCATCACAATGAAGGTGAACTTTGTCAAATACGTAAAAAATCATTGCATCAAAGCTTTCGGATGAAGTCTCTAGAAGAAGGCCAAACTGCACTCACCAAAGCAATATTCTTCACTGGAAGTGCTCTGGTTATGGTAAACAACAATCATTGGAAGTCCGCTTGGAAGAAAATTGGTGAGTTTGGCCCAGGATTTTCAGCTCCTTCTTATCACACAATGCGAAATGTTCTCTTGGACAAATGTTACATCGAAGTCAAAGAGCGTGTTGGGAAAATAATGCTTGGAAATATTTCGCTTTTAGGATGCACAATTGTGAGTGATGGTTGTCAAATGTTCAAAGAAGACCACTGATCAATGTAATGCTGGTTTGTCCAAGGGGAGAAAAGTTCATAAAGGCAATTGACAGTTCTGGTGCAATTAAAAGTGGAAAATATATTTTTGAGGTCTTGATTAATTTAATTAAAGAAATTGGTGTTGAACATGTCGTTCAAGTAGACATGGACAACACAAAGAATTGTAAAAACGCTAGTAAATTAATAAAGAAGTACTTTCTACATATTTTTGCCAATGGTTGTAATACGCACAGCTTAAATTTGGTGCTCAAGGATTGGTACATTAGTGAAGAAACCACATGGTTTGCCAAAAAAACTGACACAGCGCGTCAAGTTATGAAGTATCTTGAAACAACAAAGAGTGCTCGATTTGTACAGAATATGCATGTCAATGATGTTGAAACCTTCTACTGAAACTCGATTTTGCACACATTTTTATACATTAGAATCACTTCTCCGCAATAAGTGTGTTGTGATTAATACCTTCAATTGCACGGCCTTTGATGAATGGCAGCTTGAGCATAAAGAAAAAGTGAAAGAGAAAATTACATGTCTATGTGGCAACATAAACAAGGTTGCTTGGTTGGAGGAGTGTAATGGATGCATACCATGTAGTGATTCCCGTGACGTTCGCGATTTGCAACCTTGATCAAAAGGTGTCAAATATGGGCAAAGTGTGGATGCCATGGTGATCAGTCAAATAGAGTCTTGAAAATCCCGAGGAGGTGAAAGATTTTGTAGTAGAGAAGGAGTGGCGACTACCATTCTCTGGCAAATAGCGATGCATGTTGGCCAAGTATTTTCATGCAAGATGGAAGAGCGCTCATATTTCACTCCATAGTGTGGCTTACATTCTCGATCGGGAGTATTGGAATTTAAATTTGATGTCCAATATAGAGGTGGTCAGCGATTTCTATCACGTGGTCAACACGTTCTACTCCAACGTTCAGGACCGAATTGATTATATCAAAGAAATAAGTGAATTTAGATTAAAAGAAGATCCTTTTGTGAATGTTTTGTACAGTCAATGGCAAAAGAGCAACGTGCATGGAAGTGGTGGATGATGAATGGTGGAGAGCATTACTCAACCTTACGCCCCCTTGCAATGAAAGTACTAGCACACTATGAAGCAAACTCAAGCTCTAGAGTATGTACAAGTATGTTCATAGGACTACTCACAATAGACTATTAGCAAACAAAGCAGAAAAATTAGTGTATATGTTTTGCAATGAAAAGATATTGCATCACATTGAAAGTGCCGACTACTACGAGGAGAAAATGCCAACTTGGTTGTATGATTGTCAACTGGAAGACGAAGAAGAGTTCAATGTCGGTGTATCTCAATGCACTATAGACAAAATAGAAGAGAATCCGGTAATAGATGTGGAAGTTGAATTAGAAGGAGACCCACAACACTCAGACTTAGAACCAAATAACAATTTCACAAATTCAATATAGCTTGAAAGTAGAAGGAAGATTGTGTCAAAAACCATTATGAAAGAGCTTGTATTAGATGTGTTTTGATCATATATAATGCTTCATATTCGCGATTACACATAGTTTGTTGATCTTATTGATATGCTCAGAACCAGCATCTTGATCACCAAACAGATTTCTATTTGTGCTAGAGGTATCTTGGCGGGCTTACTTGAATTTATACTCATTTGCCATGCCAAACATAACATATATTCCTTGTGGAATATCTTGTGAACGGATTGCGCATCGGCTACTATTTTGCATCAAACGAATAAGATAGACGAAGTGATAATAATGACCACATGTCAATGTATAGTCCACTCCATCCATCAAAATTCTTGTAGCAAACTGGACATTGGGAAGATGAAGATACATCCGAAGTAGACGAGAGGACAAAATCTGGATGCACAACAAGGTGATCGATGTGTGTCCCTTGTACAAGTGGAGAATTCACTCACTGTGTCAGATTCTAAACGTCTTGGCTTAAGTGGTGAATACTTTTCTTCATCCGGACTTGTAAGGGTTGGGGTGTTTGGGTGGTTATAAAAAGCCATGTTATTTTTGCATCTTTCTCTACCAGTTGTATCGTGTAAATATCTTTCTATCTCTTTAACTGTACGTCGGTGCCTTCAACTATCAATGCCAACTCATCTCGGGTGAAAGTGACACAACTCTCCCTGATACCATGGGTGGCAACAGTTTTCTCCTTGCACAAAATGAACATATAACATTTTTTAAAAATATAAAGTACAATGTGCATTGTGCAGTGGATGATCATAAACTTCCAAGTAAATCCTCTCAGCATTTTCTTTGATCGCTTTGTGGAGGCACTTCGATACCTTCCACCTTCCTTTCTTTATCTCCACGTCCTCACATGGCCATATTGTTTTGATCATGTCCTTGGTCACTTCTTTATTGATCTCTTTCCATTGCATGTGGTTTGGATTTGCCCATTTTAAAAGTCGTCGAGCAGTGCGTGTCACTTGTTGGGCCGACATACCATGCGCTAGAGACTTCATGCGCTGAAATGCACTAGCAGCCGCTTGATGTTGATCATCAGGCACTGATTGGGTGCCACAAATTGTTCTTCATCGGCCATTTTATCTTAGAGCTGCAATAGACAAATAATATTCAATATCATTGACAAAAATATACTCTCACAATTCAGCAATCTCACAGATACACAAAGCAGATCAGTCTCATCCACTACATAGACATTGTAAGCCGACTAAATCAAATCACACCTGATGCGACTAAACAAAATCACAATGGACGGACCCAATTGAACCACAAGAAATACCCCGGATAACACGACAAATTTCAAATGACTTAAGATAATTGATCCGATTAAAATACAAAACAATTTGATCCGATTGAAATACAAGACATGACTCAATGAGGTGAACCAAATAATACACATCAATACAAATGAAATACCCCGGACAAGACAAATGTATATCACAAAAATATTTAGGTTGGGTAAAAAGATGGCATAAGTTCAAGAAGCGGTTGTTGTATAGGATTAGGGTCTGTCTTTAAATATTCTTTGAAAAATATCAAAACATTAGATGCATTTCTTCTATTTTTCCACTCTACTAACTTCATCCAACAGTCTACCTTAATATGAATAGCCCTCATAACATCTTGGTCGGGGTGGTAAAATACTTCTTTTGAAAAATAAACACTTCTGGCTACACTCCAAAAATCTATCAACATATTGAATAGATAACCCAATGCATAAAGTCGCTCGATTTTGTGTACGCATCTGTGCACCGTGGATTGTATAGTTTTGGAGCAATCCACTGTCGCTTTGCAATCTCTTCTTCCCCTACTTTTTGTGCCTCCAAAACTGCAGAGTCCGACTCTCCGCTTGGATGTAGATAATTAATTGACACGCGCTTAGCTGGCATTTTGAGAATCATTCCCCAATCAATGATTCCAACACGGGATTTATTTGCATGAGTAAAGTCCAACATCATGTTGAACAGGTGCAGGTCACTGTGCACTATACCAGTCGAGTGAGCAGCCGCAACGCCATCAATTAAGGCATGACAAATTGCTAACATCTGCTCAATCATTGCTTTGATCCGCACTGTCTCTATCTCTAGTAAGTGTTAATTTGTTGTTTGCAATGACCTCCAGCCATGTTGTAGCATGTGCATGTGGCGTCTGAACGCTCCGTGGGCGAATGGCAAGTGACATATCATGTCCCCCAAGGTGCCCCCACTGTAGTATGGAAATATCGTGATCTAAGGAGCTTTGGTTGTAAAGCCAATGCATCTTACAATGGAGGGGTGAAGCATTGCATTCCTTGCTCTGTCTGGAAGCTGTCAAATTTTGCCTCAGCCCCTCCCGAGTCCCTTGTAGAAATTTTCCACATATGTAATGTGGTTTGGAAAGAAGGAGATGCCTTTGATGGTGTACAATGTGCACACACCAAAAGAGCCTACTCCAACCCTTGTACCTTCTACCAAGGTCTCGTGGGGAATGCCAATTAGATGAGCACACTTAGCATTCAAAGCCGTGCACATTACTATGTCGGTGCCGCTGGCATCTGATTGGCCACCCACAACGGCTTGCGCATCTTGGTCCATCTTCAATATCTTGGGTAAGGAGGCTTGGTCATGAGCTTTCACACGCTTCATCTTGACCTTCTGTTCCTCCCATAATTTGTCCCAGAGCTCTAAATTTGTCATATTCCAGGCAGGAGGGGTATCTTCCTTTAAGTCTCTGCAATAGACTTTCATATTGTGGTGGGGGCCAAATTCTTGAATCCCTGCTGGAATCAGCAACTCATATTGGCCTTCACCTCGCAGGCTACACTCTCCCATATAGCACTAGTGAGGTCTTTGATGAAGACGTCGCTTTCACTAATCTGTTGTATGCAACCATTTGCACATGATGATACTGCAAAATGTATTCTTTTCAAATGGAACGCATAATAATTTTCTTTTAATGATCTGATGTCATTTTAGCACTGGACAATAAAAAACAACATATCAAATACAAATTCATGATGCACACCACTAACACTCTCACACTAGTTCAGACGAACCATAACCATGACTTGAAGACTTTAAGAAATATGCACGAATATATTGATAAACATTGGAAACAATTTTTACTTTAAAATGCAATGTTTACATGTGTAAAATGAAGAGTAAAGAATTAGTTTATAAAAGAACTTCATCCATATAAAAATAAAGCCTCTTGGAAGATACATGCATTGTGATGTACATAATGTCAATTTTATTTTAGCTCATTTAAAACATTGAAAGTATACAAACCGGGCTAGGAAATTGCAAAGAACGTCTTCCTCTTTTAAAAAGATAAAAAAGAATGTTCACCATGCAAATTGTGTGCATATACTTTCTTACATAGAATTTATGTAAATGTAGCATCTAAAATAGCGATGATGATTGATGAATAAAGCATTCTTTTCAATATGATTAGCTAGTATATATTTTCATAAGAACACTTAAAAACAACAATATCAAACAATTCAAACATTTGTATATGAAATATTCTTCATGCTCGCGTTACCAACCAAGTATTTTATATACTTAATAACTAAAAAAATTTGAACTACACATGCACATACAAATTATATGACATTTGTACGTCCGGGTTAACGACTTGAACGCCACATTTATGCAAAAACAGATGCTTCTATCAAACAACACTCAATTAGCCGCATTACCGACCAAGTGCCACACAAATCTAAGGAGAAATAATCTCTTGCATACGAACATCATATAGCCGCGTTACCGACCGATGCCCATATGTTTTTTTGGAAAGGAGAAGGGAAGTTGACTCACCATAAGGATACTAGATTTTCCACATTACCAACGTAGTACCCAGACAATAAACCAATACTTACCGCAAGGACACCTGGTCCATCTTCCTCGCGTCACTGAGGTGATGCCCCCGTGGTAAGCAATGTTCCGTAGAACAGCTTACACATACACTCCCATTGCGTGGTAAGGTACCTTATGATTGCCATGCAATATGACAAAAGACACGCTACAACACAATGCATACACACACACAACACATATCCTGGTCGTGTGGTCAGGTACTTCGCTACTACTTTCGCGCACTGCAACCAGAGCACGCTCCCACATGACCCCCTCTCCCTCTCTCCTCTCGACGTATCTGCAAAGGCAGTTGTTGATCTCTCTCTCTCTCTCTCTCTCTCTCTCTCTCTCTCTCTCTCTCTCTCTCTCTCTCTCTCTCTCTCTCTCTCTCTCTCTCTCTCTCTCTCTCTCTCTCTCTCTCTCTCTCTCTCTCTCTCTCTCTCTCTCTCTCTCAAAAAATGGCTTAAGAAAAAACACCCAGTGGGCCCCCGATCGGGGCCCTATATATATAATTTTGCGACCTCGTCGGGCTTCTTTGTTTCCTCAGAGGGCCCGCAGGGAAAACTTAAAATCTTGGCGGTCCCGCAGGGAAAATATAAAATCTCAGCGACCTTTTAGTGGGTTTCCAAGTTACCCTAAACCTGCTTCTTTGTGATCATGTTAAGTGTGATTATGTAAATTTGTCAATAAGACCTTGTGATCATTCAAAATTTGTGGTAATTATGTAAATATTAAATCCCTAGTTCAATTGCCTTGTGTTAGAAAAGTTACATAGAGACATTGCTATGTAAGTTTGGACTTGAGTATTGCAAACCTATTGCCACTCCCATGGAAATAGGTTTGAAGTTGAGTCTACATGATGTTGGCGATCCTGCTGATGTCGCTCTTTACCAAACTGCTATTGGCTGCCTCATTTATGTATGCAACACGAGGCCAGATATTCAGCTTGCAGTCTCACGAGTCAGCATATTTATGCATAGCCCAGGGTCTAAGCATTGGCAGGCTGTCAAGAGGATTTTCCGCTACATTAGTGGCACTTTACATCTTTGTTTCGTTTTATCCCAAGGGGGGATCATTGCCGCCAGACTTACATGCTTTTTCGGACTCAGATTGGGCTCGTCGTTTTGACACGCGAGTGTCCACAAGTGGTTTTTGTTTCATGCTTGTCAGTTCATGTATATCATGGTTGAGCAAGAAGAAACCTATTGTGGCCACTTCGAGTTGTGAGGCTGAGTACAGGGCAGTCTTCACAGGTACGGTTGAGTGTGTATGGCTCAAACGCCTTATGGCTGATTTGGGTGTTGGACAGGACACTGCCAACACTATCTACACTAACAGTTAGAGCACATTGGCAATTGCGAGGAACCCAGTTTGTCATGCTCGCACAAAGCACATTGAGGTGCATTACCACTATGTCAGGGAGAGGCTCTCAGCAGGAGAGATGAGCTTGGCTTATGTGCCAACACAGGACAACCTTGCAGACCTTTTCACAAAGGCATTGTCTCGTGAGAAGCTTGAAGCTTTCCACAAATCTTTGGGCTTACTCCGCTTTGTGAATTGATCATGTCCTCAGGGCATGGCACTTCCCTTTACTCATGTGCCAGCTCTCATTCACCACATCACTCCAGGGGGGATTTGTTACCATATACATGTGGTAGTGATGTGTGTGAACACACTAGGACCACCGGGGCATTTTTTTCCCTCTTTAGGAGGTTTTTTCCCCCGAGAATTATATATACGCCCATCACTCTAGGACTATCTATCACTCTCTATTATGTACCTTGAGCTTCCTTCGTCTTCTCCAAGCTGTGTGCATTTCTTTGCAACCCTAATTCCAACATTATCACACACACACACACACACAATCTCATGTGTGAAGTAAAGAAGACTATCTCCTTCTCAAGCTTTAATGGAAAGCTCATCAACTACTCCAAGCTTGTGAGAAGGTAGGCCTACACCAACAACTCTTGGCGTTGTGATGCAAACTCCAACCAAGAGCCAAGCTTCAATGCATGCTCATCTCCTCTACCATGCTAATTACTAAGCTCTGCTAATCTATTAAGAGTGATTATGTGAGGAGACATACTTCTTTCTCGTAAGAATACTCCTTCTTCCTCTCGATCTACTCCCCGCTAGCTCTCACCATCTTCGAAGGTGTGTGAGGTCTTAGGTCTGAAACCGTGAGGGAATTGATGTTGTGTATTCATGTATAAGCTTGGTGCTTGAAACTTCCATCTTCATTGCACCAGCAAGTTATTAAAGGAACACAAAGTATTGTATTGTAAAATGTCTCCCTTAATGCGGGAAACCTATAATAAAAAGCCTTTTGGAGGGGGGACCGGGTCCATGTAAATCCGGTCCTCAACTGTTGTCAATAGCTTAATTTCTCTCTCTTTTTGCAATATTGTTCATGCCTATCTAACTAGGTATTATGCTTTTTGTTGCTCTCTCCATCCAATCACTCTTGCTATGCTCATAAGGAAGCTATTCTAATGAAATTATCACTACGTCTATGTTATTTTCCGCTTCACACAAGTTACTAGACTATTAAATGTTACATCGGAGAAGGTGGCCGCTAGGGTTGCACTTGAGGTGAGAACCCAGCCCAAGCTTAAAGTGCTTAAGGGCCAAGATTGTGGTGGGAACTGGGCCTATGCATGAGGGGCTTGAGGTGTCAAGAGGTCAAGATTCAATGCCTACAAGGAGGGGGCAAGCACTACAAGAGGGGGCATGAGAGAGAACACCCACACACTCACACAAGGCATGCATGGTACAAAGAAAGCAAAAGGGACACTTGTCAAGTTCTTCCTCATGTTGCCCTTATGGTGTGCGTGAAGCCTATTGGTTGGCCACCCAAGGGGTCCAATGATAATTTAGGAGATTTAATTAATTGATTTTGCATTTATCAAGTCCTTTCTCTCAAAGGGGAAAGGGGGACACTTGTCCCAAGGCTACCTTTGTTGCTTGTAATGCCTCCTGCTTCTGATTGGCTAGGCTTGGAGGGGTCCAATGAGCTTCAAGCATGAGCTTAAAGGGGGAAGGGGGGGGGGGGGTCGACCCAAGCAAGCTAGGGGGTTTCTTAGGGGGTATACTCACCCACACACACTCACAAACACTCTCATTGTGTGCTATGCAAAGTGCAAGAGCTCCATCTCCTTCTCCAAGCTCCTTGAGAAGTTGAGAGCCTACTACCAACACTCTTGGCTATGGAGTGCAAATCCAACCAATAGCCATGCTTCAATGCTTAAGCTTGTCAACTTCTCCATCTTCATTACTGTGCTATTATGTATGCTAGCAAGAAGAGTTATGATAAGTGAGGAACTAATTCTTTCTCCTATGAAATGTTTCTTCTTCCTCTTCCCTGCCCTCATTCCCTGCTAGCACTCTCCACCTTCGAAGGTGTTTGAGGTCTTGGGACTGAGGCTTGGGATAGTTAAATCTTTCTTCAAAGTTTATGTTATGCTCGTGATGCATGAAGCTCTCCATCTTCATTGCATCACCTAAGTCACAAGGAACACAAAGATTGTATTGTAACAAGTCTCTCTTAATGGGAGAAATCATAATACAAATGCCTATTGGAGGGGGGACCGGCTCCACATAAATCCGGTCCTCAACTGTTGTCATGTTCTCTAAATTCTCTCTCTTGCAAAAGTATTGTTCATGCCAAGTTAACTAATTGTTATCTTCAATTATGTTCACCCGCTATGCTCACAAAGTAATTTCTCAAAAGTTCTCTCATTAATTTCCACTACTCTCAAGTTAATAGGCCGATTCCATTACATGGTTTTCACTGGCAGATTCAAGAGCGAAGAAGGACACCAAGTAGGATTGCAAATGCTACCTAAGGAGTTTTATGATGTAGCGGCAAATCCAAACACCAAGGAAGCCAACAGAAGGCTCGGGCTTTGAGATTTCTATGATTAGGAACCATGCAGAGTGGATTTCTAGAAAGCATATGAAGTTTTATCGACATTTAAAGAAGATGGATCGGCCCAAATCACGGATCAGCTGGGGCAAAAGCTTGAAGTGGTGATCACTGAAAAAATAGTGGCCGAGGCACTGAAGCTGCCCGCAAAAGGTATGACTATGCGGGCAAGAGATAGAAAGACAGTGGGTACTTTTACCAAAGATACTACTCCTGCCACATTTTTTTATCTCATCCAAATGCAAGTGGAGGAATTAGCTTGCCTCTATCATCAACATTTCCACTTCCTATCAAAGAGACCACCACGGTATACAACTCCAAACCATGCGGTTGCGACTACTTTCACTCAAGTATTAAAGTCGACACCCAGGCAAGCAATAGATCACGCGCGCAGTATGTGCTTACAACACTGAAGGGCACAAAGAAAGAGGGAGGGTCACATATCTGGGCACTCCAAAAGTGCTAACAAGGATAGCATATCATGCTATTGGAATGGCCAACAATTTTCCGACAGTCCCAGATCAGAACACCTGGATCGTGTCAGCTCAACCTTCTCCAAGGACCACCCAATCAACAAAGAGAGTATACAAATCAGATGAGGAATCTACAAAAAGTTCTCTGAAGCCCAAAGCAGTGAAAGCTCTGACAATGAAGAAACCAGGGCAAGGAGAGAAGCAATAAAAAAGAAAGCAGTGGTAGCTCACCAAGAGAAACCACATCAAAAGAAGGCTAGAATTGAAAGAGAAAAGAAAACATACGAAAGGAGCCGCCAAGCTGTAGGTGAAGACCCCAAAATATGGAGTCCAATAATGGAGGTAAAGGGACCAAGAGCCAAGAACCCTGCAAAGAAGGTTCCAGAGGATCCCAAAGATTTTCTTGAGTGGATGTATGTGAAAGCTGAAGCTTTAAAGCTGAAGGAAGCTCTAGAAGCTTAAAGAAAAGCAATGGAAGAAGCGGCTAAGCAACAGAGATAAGCAGAAACTGCTAAACAAAGTGAGTCACATCATGATCACAAGGAGATGTCTCCACGACCCTCTTCACCAACTACGGAACAAGAAGATCAGCCCATGCCGAGTCCAAGCCATTTACCAATGGATAAATCTAAGGAAGACGATGCAGCAAAGGAAAAAGATCCTGAACAACAGAAGAAGCAGATTTTGAACAACCCAAGGAAGGCGAAACAATTGCAGCAAGACCTTCCTCTACAACAGCTCAAGAAGCAGAAGTAGTCGAGGCATCCACACAAAGCCTCAAGGAGGAAAAGTAGAACCACCTCCACGGCCACAAACAGAAGCCACTGCACAAACAAAAGAGCCACAAACTGACACAACCCAAACTTCTAAACAACCCCAAGTAGAATCTAAAGATTGGGAAACCAATGATGAAGTCATCATGCAAGTAAATGAGTATGCAAGGCAAATGCAGCTCCTAATGACAGACAAGATGAGAACAAAAGCACTTAGCCATAGTGCCAAGGCTAAAGAGCTAGAATTAGTCATTGATGCTCTACAAGGAGAGCTAGATGACAGAATGAACATCATTGCATCTTCAAAGACAGATTAAAGAGCTAAAAAATGAAGCAGCAATACACCAGATTGCAAAGGAGAAACAACAGAAAGAGATGGAAGAGCTGGGAGAGCTCTTGACAAAGTTATCCGATTCATGCAAAAGCAAAGATTAACAACTGACAGAAGTAACCAATGAACTTTTAACCACTACTCTGTCAGTACAAAAGATCCAAGTGCAGCTCAATCTAGCTAGTTCCTCTTTGCGATACTCCGAGTAGTGGATCAATGATCAAGCGGCATTTCTAAGATAGATAAGAGAAAACCCAGTTGTAGCCTCAATCAAGGGAACATATGAAGTCTACGATACTTTAGAAAAGAGGAACAAGGACCTTAAACTTGAGCTGAAGCTGGAACAAATGCAAAGATGATACCTTGCATTGATGCGGGTCCAAAGAGAAGAGCAATTGCTCAAGGAAATAGAGGAATTGAAGAGAGTCAATCAACTACTAAGAAAGGGACAAACAGAAACTCAGGATGAGGTAGGAACCTCTGAACAGCCAATCATCGACATACCATTCATTTCTTTCTCTGTTATGGAAACACAGTTGTCAAAAGGGCTAGCAGGTTCAAGTACCAATCATTGAAGCCAAGCAAGTGCCAATGGTCCAGCTTTCTAAAGCTGAGGAAGATGCACTGAAAGAGCAGATTGTCCAAGAAGTAGATGATGAATGGAAAGCAGCAATGGATTGGGAGTTGAGAGTTCTCCACTCAGTAAATGTAACTAAGCTCACTCCCAACCAAATCAATGCTCAATGGCATCAGCAATCACTACCCTACCCATTGATAAAGGTGGAGCTACTATAGGTTAAGGAAAGACTTTACAAGGATATGCAGGCAGAAGGCTCAGATGATATCCACCCAAAATGGAGAAAAAACTGGTTGAACAAGAACTCCAGATACCTAGTTCTGTTCACAAGAGCACTTGCAGACCTACAAAAGGACCCAACATTATGTCTTATACCAAGGGTAAGGACATGGCAGACACACGATGCACTGAAGAAGAAGAGGCCAACATGGCTAAATTAAACACGACTACCAGCTCTAGAGTAGGGATCAGCAACTCAAGAATACATGGGGAAAACCCTAACAAGCTCCATGACCTTCTTCAAGAGCCTCCTTGACCTCTCATGTGCAATGCTTTGTAAGATCTGCAGAATGCTGCTAGCCTGCATTCAAACTTTTCACGAGCCTTAGCAAGCAAGAGCACCATGCATGTCTTTCCTCAAAGGCAACAAGGGTCTATGCTATCATTTAAGTGGACAGCCTTCAGAAGAAGTCCTCTACGGCTTCTACGCCAGATGTATATTTCTACCATCTAGCAATATGTTGGCACAGGTTTCTTCATGTGGTGAGTTAAGATATTTGGGCCAGTGATCAGCAACGTTACATCAAGGTTTGTTGGCTATTTAGTCATTGAACTTAAGAACAGAGTCACCAAGCAGTTTTTGCAAGTCCCATAACGTAAGAAAGACAAATCAAATATGAAAAGGCCCTCCATGCGCTTAAGGACCGCCTCGCCAATCGTCAACCCAAAGACTACTTCAGTCCATGAAGCTGTGTCAAGGGACGACACAGTCGAGGAGGGGGGGAATGTTAGTAGCAAGCTAACTTGGATAACATTTTCTGGAGCTTTTATTGTAAAAACACTTATTATTTTGATGAATCGAGAATGTTGTAACTCCTACTTTTCAGATAAACAATGTAATTGATGAGCCGGGGCTACAAGCTTCCAGATTGTATCAACCTATCTTTAGTTAGAGCTCACAGATTATTAGTATTGGCAACCGAAACCTTGGCTAAGGTATAAAAGCCAATTTTTGTAAGTATTTTGCAAGTTTTTGGATAATAGAACACAAGGTGAGCTAACGGCGCTCACTTCTCTCCTTCTCACGCTTCCTACTCCCTTCCCGACTGTCACATTGCAATTTCGTGTATTGCGTTGCAACCGTAGGTAAGAGACATAAGCATTTCATGGTAATCCGTAGCTTTTGATGTCGCCGACCCACGGCCTAATTTCATCATAAGTAAGAATTTAAGCTTAAAAATCATAAAATAAGTATAGGCAGGGTATTGGGGCATCATTGCTAAGCACTTAGATATTCTATGCTGAAAACGACTAGGTCAAAAACTCACTGTTGTTAATAATCGTGATTTTTTCACATGACCTAAAGTGAGATTTGAGATCATAAGCATGTGTGCTTAGGACTTATAACATGTCCTAGAAGTTTCATAACGTTTGGATGTCATTTGATGCTGTAACGGTTATGATTTGTCTGCCGATTAGCGACTAACTTTTGATGATTTTTGTCATTTGAGTGTAGCTTGAGTTAGATGCAAGTTGTCTTTCGTGGTTCTCGCTATGTTTGCAATATGATAGGAGTGAGGTTAGACACCCGTCCCACACATAGTCTAATGCCATAGAGAAGATAACCATCTTGTAAGGTAAATGGTTCCTCTTTCTTCCCTAGTGCTAGGAATGAAATCACATCTCTAAAATTGGGATCAATAGCGTACTCATCTATCATAGAAGATACATCATTGTGAGTTGCCATGGAAACCACATTCACTCTCGGCCATCTTGAGAGTGCATCGGTTACTTGATTATGCTTCCCAGCAATGTGAGCAATATGAAAATAGAATTGCGAAAGGAAATTTGCCCACCTCATTTGTTTGTCGGAGAGCTTGGTCCATGTCATGAAGTACTTAAGGCTTTGGTGCTCCGTCCGAATGAAAGCAACAGGAAGAGAATGGGGTCTAGGAGGGCCTCTTTATTTGGCAGTTTAAGGGAGTCAAAGCTCTAGTATTAAGAGAGCAATCAAAGAACAACTTTTGAATTCAAACAGGTAAAACGGCTAGTTTAGTTGAATTTGAATTTTCTCCCCAAAATGAAATTCAAAATCTAGCGGGCAAAACTATATCATGTAGCATATCTACGAAAAGAGCTCGGAGTGTAGACTACAAATCTATAATCTCCGCTCAAATCGGAGATCATATGTAGGAGTTATGGAAGGCCAAAAATCATAAAGTTGTTCCCTCTCCTTTTGGGGAAAAAAGTGCATCCTTTGACCATTCTTACACCTCTCTTACACACCCACCATTCTTGCACACATGGCATGCATCTATTCGTCAAAATGTTAATCACCTTCATAATCTCATGGAAAATAAAGAGGCCCTCCTAGACCTCATCCTCTTCCTAATGGGAGTCCCCAATAAATAGTGCTTCCACGAGTCTAAGGCATGTAGAACTGCGAGGAGTTCCTTTTCATATATGCCTAGAGCTTGCTCAATAGGGTCGAGCCTTTCACTTTCATAGGCTATGGTGTGCCCATCTTGGATCAAAACAACTCCAAGGCAACCACCACAAGCGTCAAATTGGACCTCAAATGGCTTTGAGAGATCCGGCAGTGTAAGCACAGGTTGAGAGATAAGCTTTTCTTTAAGCTTTTTGAAAGCATTGTTCTCCTTTGCAGACCATGTATATCTAACGTTTTTCTTTGGTAGGTCATGTAATGGTTCCGCAATTTGGGAGAACTTTTCTACGAAGCATCTATAGTATGCACACATACCTATAAAGCTTCTTAGTTCATGTAGATTCCTTGGATTAGGCCATCCTTTTATTACCTCTAGCTTTGATGGATCCGTTTGGATGCCATCTTGAGAGATAATGTGACCTAAATACTAAATCACTTGTAAGAAAAACTCACTTTTCTTTCGATTAATATAGAGTTTATTCTCTCGTAAGACTTGAAATATTACCTGGAGGTGTTTCTTGTGTTCATCTAGTGAATTAGAGTAGAGTCTTATATCATCAAAGAACACTCTAATAAAGGTTTGGTGAGGCCTGAACAGATTCTTCATCAAGCGGTTAAATGTGGTTGGTGCATTGGTCAAACCAAAAGGCATGACAATGTATTCATAAAGACCAAACGTAGTGCGAAATGCGGTCTTTACAATGTCTTCATCAACTATCCCTATTTGATAGTAGTCACTTGTTAGGTCAATCCTAATGAAGTAGGTCGCCCCTTGTAGCTTATCAAATAGGTCTTCTACCCGTGGAACGGAAAACCTATTCTTGATAGTGATCCTATTTAGTACTCTATAGTCGACACACATACGATATGTGCCATCTTTCTTTTGTAGTAATAACATGGGTGAACAAAATGGAGATGAGCTAGGCCTAACCATGCCCTTCTCAACTAAGTCACGCACTTGCCGCATAATCTCCTCTTGTTGAGCTTGAGAAACTCTATAAGGAGGATTATTAGGCGGTGAACTTCCTGGAAGAAGTTCAATTACATGGTCATCATTGCCTCATTTAGGAGGTAGTTCACAAGGGATGTCGTCAATAAAAACATCTTGAAATCCCTTGAGAAAATTGGATAACTCTAATTTCTTGTGATTCTTTATATTTTCTTTTGCTAAAGCATTCGGTTCATTTTGAGAATCTTTAACAAAAATCATGTACATGGAAATAGCGCTCTTTATTGACTTATTGAAAGCTTGCATATGTACAATGGGTATGGTGTTACCCAACTCCTTATCATCTATGTACACATCTTTTTTTGTGAACCTAAAGTAGATTTGCCTTTCTAGGAATTTAACATTGGTAGCCATGCGATCAAACCATGGTGCCCCTAGGATTACATCCTTGTGCTTGAGAGGAGAGATAAAGAAGTCCTCCTTGTCCACATAGCTTTGGACATGGAGCTTCAATTTCCCAATTAAAGGAGTGACTAATGGTAAGTATGGAGCTTGATTTACCCCTTGTAATTTTTTGTGTTTATTACGCACATTTGTAAGGCCCCCATTATGAGCAGAAGCCATCGTGTATGAAGAAAAATAACTCGCCGAAAAATAAAACACTCGCTAGAAATCAAATTTTTCACGGCCAGTCTCGAGCCGGAATATTCCTTTTCACCAGAATAGTATGGCCGAACGGCGGCCAAAAAGTGGTCAAAAACCGGCCGGTCGTTTGGTCGGTTGGCCGGTGGCCGGTAGTCAATGGCCGACGGTCGAAAGTCAATGGTGGTGGACAATTTCAAAGGAGAACTTGTCTTCTCAAGGGCGGCCACACATGGGCGGATTGGAGGGTTTGATTTGGACTTAACTACACAAGGGCGGCTACACATGGCTGCCTCTCATGAGAGAGGGCAGCCCTTTTGGCCTATAAAAGGAGGCCATTTCTACACACATTTCACAATGTGAAGTTGATGCAACAAGGTGGGTGTGAGGTGGTGAGAGTGAAGCAAGGCGGGAGCTCCAAAAGGGTATAATCCCTTTTTAACCTACTTCTTGTTTTGAAGTACTAATGCCATTGAGTGGCTGCTTTCCCGTGGATGTAGCCCACATTGGGTGAACCACGTATATTGTGTGTACTCTCTCTCTCTCTCTCTCTCTCTCTCTCTCTCTCTCTCTCTCTCTCTCTACTCTATAATCTCTTGTGTGTGAAAATTATCTCTCTCCATTAAGTAATCTACTCAATTATCTGCTTAGCTACGTCATATTTCCTAAAAACTGAGGCTTCTTGCCCCTTGAAAGCACCATCGACGGGTAGGAAATCTCCCATCTCATAGGCTTGGATGCCTAGCTTGGTGGCCAACTCTGTGGATATGAAATTGTGAGTAGAACCAAGGTCAAAGAGAATAAAAGAATCATGTCACTCTTACCTTTCCCCAAGCATGGCATAGAGGAGATCCTTTGTGGTCAGCATCCTCTTCTTGGATTTTGACCAAGGTAGCTCTACGAGGCTCATTTCATGTGTTCTTGTGGGCACAAGCACAATAAGCATGCCCTTGCTCCCTGCACTTGAAACAACGGTTATCTTTACGATAACACTCAAGCTCTTCAAGAGAGAGTTTATTTTTGCCTTTATAAACCCTTCTCCTTAGCTTTTTTGTTGTTGGCATTGCCTTTAGGAGACTTTTGGACATTGTCCTTCCCCTTGGACTCGTTATTACGGTCCTTCTCCGTGGACTTAAGATTTCTCTTAGCCCCCTGCTAGAAATTGATTCGTGAAGCCACCATGGTATGGTGTATGACCGCAGATATGGTGCGTGGCCTTTGGGAGTTAACTTACTCCGCCATATCTTCAGTTAGATCCGCACAAAATTGTTGTTTTTGCTCTCCAAAATCCATCTTTTTGAAGATAGTGGCTTTGAGATGTAAGTCTGAAAACTTGTCTACATATCTGTGAATAGATTCATAGAATAGATTCGTAGGGAGAGAGCTTCAAGCTTTGCCATTTGGTGAGTACTTTGTCTTTGGCATCGGTAGCCAAAAACTACTTCATGATGGAAGCTCTTAAAGCTTTCCATGTTCGTGGAGCTTCACCATTTTCCCATAGGCTAGACCACCATTGTCTGGCAGACTTTTGAAAATGCATAGCTACATGGTGTAGTTTAGAGGACTCTGTGAAGCCCTCATCTCCAAATGCCGCATCGAATTGTTGGATGAAGGCCAAGAATTTGTCCGTAGCACCAAAGGTGCCATCATAGGTAAGGGAAGAGATGTTTTTTCCCCCCTCTTTGAGCTTTTTGAGCTTGACCTCTTCCACGCGGCATAGGATTTCCTATGGCCTCTTCTTTTTGGTGGTTCGAAAGCTGCACCATCACTTTCTTCAGAAGAGGAATAATTTGAGGATGATGGAGAAGAGGGTGACCTCTTTCTCGCCTTTTTCTTCCCTTGCTCCTCCTTGTCTGCACCATCACTTTCTTCATAAGAGGAAGAGGATGAAGAAGATGGAGAAGAGGGTGACCTCTTTCTTGCCTTTTTCTTCTCTTGTTTTCTCTCGTCCCTCTTTGAATTATGGTGTGGAGAAGTGTGCGATGGTCTTCTCCGTTTAGGGGGTGTTAGAGAGTGTTTTGCCCGCCGTCTTCGTGGAGCCATCTCCCCCGAGGTGGCAAGAGACTCACTTCTTTCTCGTTCTTTCGGTGGAGGCTCTACCATTGAAACTTGAGTTCTCCTTTGAGAAGGAGATGCATCATCAAGTAGTAGATTTTTGAGCCCTTCCTACGGATCCTCTTCTTCTTCCCTTATCGGAGAGAGGCCTCTTTTGGAAGTCTCACGAGGAGTCTTCCTAGGTACTCTCTCTTCTTGGGGGGGAGTTTGGAGAATCCCATGAGCATGTAGCTGCTATTGCACTTCACTTTGGAGAGATGGATTGCTCATGGCTTGTTGAAGCCTAGAAACAAGGTAATTAACAAGCATAGGGGCATCATTAGTAGCCTATTCATTAGCAAAATTAAAGCTATCAACATTAATTTCACTCTCTTTACTATTGTCAGTCATTCTAACAACTTTTAGGTGTAAATTTTTTTAGGTGTACTTTGGCACTTCAAGCCTTAGTTGCTACTCCTCTTAACCCCTTTAGGAAAGCACTCAAGCTCCTATACCCGTGGCTCGAATATCATTAATTGCAAGGAATAGAAGAGAGCCACCAAAATAGTATCGGCTCATGTCAAGCTTCTAATAGCTCAATAGTGGTTAAGCCATAGGCAAGCCCCGTAGGACTCCACTATTAAGACCATAGCTCTTGATGGTGATGCCCCGTTATCTGCACAAAGTAGACGTACTGCAAGGCTGAAAAATCCCTATTCTACTTACTCAATTGCAATTAATAATACCAACCATTTATAGTCAGCTTGAGGACCTCTCTTTTTGAGCAAGAAAAGAGAAACCTTGTGCTCAAATACCAATGTAACATTTAATGATCTAGTAACTTGTGTGTAGCGGAAAATAACATAGACATAGTGAGCATTTCATTAGAATAGCTTCCTAATGAGCATAGCAAGAGTGCTTGGATGGAGAGAGCAACAAAAAGCATAACACCTAGTTAGATAGGCATGAACAATACTTCAAAGAGAGAGAGAAATTAAGCTATTGGCAACAGTTTAGGACCAAATTTACATGGTCCCCCTTCCAAAAGGCTTTGTATTATAGGTTTCCCCCATCAAGGGAGACATTTTACAATACAATACTTTGTGTTCCTTCAATAACTTGCTGGTGCAATGAGGATGGAAGCTTCAAGAACCAAGCTTACACATGAAAACACAACATCAATTCCCTCACGGTCTGAGACCCAAGACCTCACACACCTTCAAAGATGGTGAGAGATAGCGGGGTATGAGAGTAGATTGAGAGGAAAGAGTATTTACGAGAAAGAAGTATGTCTCCTCACATAATAGCTTAGCATAGCTTAGTACTTAGCATGGTAGAGGAGATGAGCATGCATTGAAGCTTGGCTCTTGGTTGGATTTGCATCACAAAGCCAAGAGTTGTTGGTGTAGGCCTCCCTTCTCACAAGATTGGAGTAGATGATGAGCTTTCCATTAAATCTTGAGAAGGAGATGGTCTTCTTTGCTTCACACATGAGATTGTGTGTGAGAGTGTGTGTGTGTGTGATAATGCCTTGCAAAAATCAGCCCCCTCTCTCTCTCTCTCTTGGTCGACCCCTCTTGCTAATTGCACATGCTGGCATCCTATTGAACCATGCAAAGCTTAGCCTATGATAATTAAGAATCATAAGTGATAGCCTTGTGACATGTGTCCCCCTTTCCCCTTTTGTGAGAGCTTTAGGTATTTAAATAATGCAATTAAACTCTCATTGGACCTCTTAGTCTTCTGGCCAATAGGAATCAGGCAAGCCATTGGTGGGCTGTTGAATGCTCATTGGACTCCTTAGGGGGCTCTTAGGAGACTGTCCAATAGTCTTCTAGAGAGCTTAATCTCTATTGGTTCTTTTATCAAGTGTTTTTAAATGAATTAAAATAAATTTACTCTAGCCCTATTCTCATTGGTCCACCTCTATGGCCATCCAATAGGATTTGAATGTACCTTGGGGGCAAATGGGCTAGGGAGCTGATATATGTCCACTATGCTCTTTGTGTAAAGGGGGCTTGCAAGTGTGTGTGTGTGTGTGTGTGTGTGTGTGTGTGTGTGTGTGTGTGTGTGTGTGTGTGTGTGTGTGTGTGTGTGTGTGTGTGTGTGTGTGTGTGTTTCTCTCTCATCCCCTACATAAAAGGCTCACCCCCTCCTAGATAGGGATTTGGGAAGACTTTTGAGTCTTCCCACAAGCATCCAATTTACCCTAAGTCTTGACCATTGAACATTACCTTTGAATTTTGGAACCTTACTTTTTGTATGTCTTAACGGGCTGAAAGGCTTAGGGCCTTTGAAGCCCATTGATGCACATTGCTCTTTTCCAAATGGTCCCCCCTTTGGATTCCTATTTTCCCTCCTTTGGATCCCAATTGTGACCAATCTGCCAGCTTAACCAATATTCTAGCTTTTTCTCCCTTGGTACTTTCCCATATTAAATGATCAATTTAACATGAGAAAATAATTTAGGAGAATTAGATATTAGTTATTATGACATCCAAACTCATTCTAAAGCAAGTGGAAGATCCCGCCCAACTCTATCACCAGCACTTCCATTTCCTCTCAAAGAGACCACCAAGATACACTACTCCAAATCATGTGGTCACAACTACCTTCACACGGGTGTTGAAGTCAACAACAAGACAAACAATAGATCATGCTCAGTACGTGCTTACAACACTCAAGAGCACAAAAAAGGAAGGAAAAGTAACATATCTGGGAGCTCCAGAAGTTCTAATGCGGATTTCACACCATGCTATTGGGATGGCCGAAAACTTGCACGCGCCAGTCCCAAATCAAAATACATGGATAGTTATAGCTCAACCCTCCCCACAAGCCACTAGATCAAAGAAGAAAAGAATCTATAAATCAGATGAAGAATCATCAAAAATATGCATGAAGCCCATAGTAGTGAAGAGAGCCCTGACAAGGAAGAAAAGAGGGCAAGGAGAGAAGAAATGAAGAAGAAAGCAGTGGCAGCCCATCAGAAAGAACCACATGAAAAAAAAAGCAAGGTTCAAAAGAGAGAAAGACTCTTATGAAATAAGTCGCCAAGCCGCAAGAGAAAACCCTGAATCATGGAGTCCAAGGGAAATCAAGGGTCCTAGGACAAAGAACCCCGAGAAGTAGATCCAAGAAGATCTGAAGAATCTGCTCGAGAGACTGTGTACGGAAGCCGAAGCCCTAAAGAGACAGGAGGCCTTAGAAGCACAAAGAAAAGTAAGAGAAGAGCAACAAAGGCAAGCAAAAGCTGCACAACAAACTGAACCACAACAAGAACAGGGAGATATGTCTCCAAGACCGCCTTCACCCACTACTGAGAACAAGAAGACCAACCAATGCCTAGTCCAAGCCCTTCACCAACTAACAGATCCAATGAAGGCAAGGAAACAAAAGGAAAAGAGAAACAGGAAGAGGAAGCCAGTCATGAACAGCCCAAGGAAAAAGACAAAGATGAAGTTGGACCTTCTACAAGACCACAAGCAAAATCAACAGAAGCATCTACAAAACCTCAAACAGAATCCGTTAAACCGTCTAAAGAGCTGCACGCCAAATCTGCTGGACCTTCTAAGTAGCCTCAGGTAGAATCTCAAGAATGGGAAACAATGGATGAAGTTATAATCTAGGTTAATGAATATGCAAAGCAGATGCAAATAATGACTAAGAAGATACAAACAACAGCTCTTAGCCGAAGTGCTAAAGCTCGAGAGTTGGAACATGTAATTGATGCTCTCCAAGGCAAGCTTGAAGACAAGATAAACATCATTGAGAATCTTCAAAGCCAGATCAAAGAGCTCAAAAACAAAGTAGAGCAACATCAAAGTGTCAAGGAAAGGCAACAAAAAGAGATGGAAGATTTAGGGGAGCTTCTCACAAAGCTATCATATGCATGTAAAAGCAAGGATCTATAGCTGATTGAAGTAACAAAGGAAGTTTTGATCACTACTCAGTTAGTACAAAAGCTCCAAGTACAATTAAATGTGGCAAATGCCTCTTTGCAATACTCAGAGCAGAGAATCAATGACCAAGCAGCATTCCTAAAGAAAATCAGGGAAAACCTAGCCATAGCTTCACTCAAGGGGACAGATGAAGTCCACAAGACTTTGGCAAAGAGAAACAAGGACCTAGAACTTGAGTTGAAGCTGGAACAGGCACAAAGACGGGACCTCGCCTTAATGCGGGTAGAAAGAGAAGGGCAGTTGCTAAAAGAGATAGAAGATCTAAAGAGAGCCAACCAACTGTTGACAGAAGGGCACATGGAACCTCAAGAGGAGGTAGCTACCTTTCAATAGCCAAATATAGACATACCATCAGTCTCCTTTGCAGATATGGAAACACAACCAATAGAAGGGCAGACAAGAGATTCTAAATTCCAAGTACCAAACACCGAAGAGGAACAAGTGCCAATGGTCCAGCTTTCTAAAGCTGAAGAAGATGTGCACTTAAAGAACAGATTGTTCATCAAGTGGATGTCGAATGGAAAACAACAATGGATTGGGAGTTGAGAGTTCATCACTCTCTCTATGTAACACAACTCACTCCCAACCAAATCAACTCTCAATGCCATCAACAGTCGCTACCCTGCCCTTTGATAACGATGGAGCTACTACAAGTAAAAGAAAGACTTTACAAGGATATGCAAGAAGAAGGGTCAGATGCTCTCCACCCTAAATGGAGGAAGAACTGGCTCAACAAAAACTCAAGGTATCTCATTTTGTTTATAAGAGCACCTACAGCAATACGAAAAGACCCGACATTATGTCTTGTACCAAACATAAGGACATGGCAGGCTCACGAAACAATAAAGAAGAAAAGGCTGACTTGGCTCAACTACCCAAAATTGCCTGCTCCAAATCAAGGAACAACAACTGAAGAATACATGGTGAAAACCCTAACGGGCACCATGAACTTCTTCAAGAGCCTCCCTAACCTCTCATGTGCAATGCTATATAAAATCTGTAGAATGCTGCTCACATGCATCCAAGTTTTTCATGAGCCTGAGCAAGGAGGAACCCCATGGATGTCCTTCTTAGAAGGTAACAAAGGCTTGTGCTATCATTTGAGTGGACAACCTTCAGAAGAAGTCCTCTATGGCTTCTACGCCAGATGTATGTTCTTGCCATCAAGCAATATGTTGGCATTCGAAGAAGCTTTTTACACAGGATTCTTCACATAATGGCGTACAAAGATTTTTGGTCCAAGGATCAGCAATCTGACAGCAAGGTTTGTCCAATATTCAGCCAATCAAACTCAAAAATAAAGTCGTTACTTAGTTTTTTCAAGTCCCTGAGAAAGAACGGCGGATTAGTTATCAAAAAACGCTTCAAGCACTTAAAGGCCGGCTCGCCAGCTCTCAAGCCAAAGACTATTTCAGCCCATGAAATTGTGTCAAGGGACGACACAGTCGAGGAGGGGGGGAATGTTAGCAGCAAGCTAACCCATGTAACATTTTTCGGGAGCTTTATTGTAAAAACACTTATTCTTTTGATAAATCAAGAATATTATAACTCCAATTTGCCAAGTGGATATTGTACTCGATGAGCCAGAGCTATAAGCTTTCAGATTGTATCACTTTATCCTTAGTTAGAGCTCCCAGATGATTAGTTTTTCACCAATTTTGTAAAGTTATTATTAAGTTTTCGATAAGAAATACACAATGTGAGCTAACGATGCTCACTTCTCTCCTTCTCATGCTTCTTACTCCCTTGTCGGTTGTCACATTGTAGTGCCGTCTGTTGTGTTGCAACTGCACGTAAGAGCTCTACGCATTGACATAAACATATCATGGTAAATCGTAGCTTTTGGCGCCGCAACCTACGGCCTAATTTCATCATAAGTAGGAATTTAAGCTAGGAAATAACAAAGTAAGCATAGGCGGGCCGGGGTATAGGGGCATCATTGCTAAGCATTTAGATGCATTCGGGGTCAGAAACGACATGGTCAAAATCTCACTGCTGTTAATGATTGCATTTTTTGCACTTCATCAAAAGTGAGATTTGAGACCATAACCATGTGCGTTTAGGTCTTATATACTTGTCCTAGAAGTTTTGTAACATTTGGATGTCATTTGGTGCTGTAACAATCATGTTTTGTTTGCCGATTAGTGACTAACTTTTGATGACTTAGGTCATTTGAGTGTAGCTTGTGTTAGATGCGAGTTGTCTATTGTTTTCCAAGAGATTGACACCCTCTTGTAGCCTCTATGCACTAGCTAAGTCAGCTTCGTCCCATGGATTGACAATTATGTTCGTGGTTCTTGCTATGTCTGCAATAAGATAAGAGTGAGGTTAGGAAACCCATCCACAGTTTCCAACAAATTTTATAGTGTGGGGGCACTATACCTCCCTAGTGCCCACCCCGTGTAGAAGATTTTGTAACAAAATTAGGTTATAAAAAGGGGTGATGGATTGGCAAGCACTAAGATAGTGGCAAATGATTCCCCAAAGGCTTATATTTCCAAAGCCATTGTGAGAGGATTTGGTCACAATGTATATGGAACCACCCAGAGGGTCTATTGCTACTTTTGTGGATGTATGGAAGTGTGGGAATTGAGAGAAGGTTTTTTTTTTGGTGGAATTTCCACTTGAGATTGCCTTATGAGATTTGTATCTCTATATTGAGGAGCTTAGCACTGATGCGAGAATTATGAAGTAGGTTAGTGCTATTATAATCATGATGAGGCTAGGGGGTAAGTTAGATTATTAGCAATGAGATACATGTGGTTAGGTAGGTCAAACCATAGGAAGTCATCCAATAATATATTTGTGTTTGAAATTTTATAGCCATAGCCCAGTATTAGGTTTAGCCATATTATTTGCAAAGAAGTTGGATTCTAGAGCATACATGTTGGAATTAGGGTTGCAGAGAAACACACACAGCTTGGAGAAGACGAAGGAAGCTCAAGGCACACAATAGAGAGTATATTACTTAGTGTGCAATGGAAAAATTAGATAGCCCTAGAGTGATGGGCGTATATATAATGCACGGGGGAAAAAACCTCCTAAAGAGGGAAAAAATGCCCTGGCGGTCCTAGTGTGTTCACACACATCACTACCACATGTATATGGTAACAAATCCCCCCTGGAGTGATGCGGTGAACGAGAGCTGGCACATGAGTAAAGGGAAGTGCCATGCCCTGAGGACAGGATCAGTCCACAAAGGGGAGTAAGCCCAAAGCTTTGCGGAAAGCTTCAAGCTTCTCACGAGACAATGCCTTTGTGAAAAGATCTGCAAGGTTGTCCTGTGTTGGCACATAAGCCAAGTTGATCTCTCCTGCTGAGAGCCTCTCCCTGACATAGTGGTAATGCACCTCAATGTGCTTTGTGCGAGCATGAAAAACTGGGTTCCTCGCAACTGCCAATGCGCTCTGACTGTCAGTGTAGATAGTGTTGGCCGTGTCCTGTCCAACACCCAAGTCAGCCATAAGGCGTCTGAGCCATACACACTCAACCGTAGCTGTGAAGACTGCCCTGTACTCAGCCTCACAACTCGAAGTGGCCACAGTAGGTTGCTTCTTGCTCAACCATGATATACATGAACTGCCAAGCATGAAACAAAAACCACTTGTGGACACTCGCGTGTCAAAACAACCAGCTCAATCTGAGTCCGAAAAAGCATGTAAGTCTGGCGGCAATGATCCCCTCTTGGGATAAAACAAGCCAAGATGTAAAGTGCCACTAAGGTAGCGGAAAATCCTCTTGACAGCCTGCCAATGCTTAGACCCTGGGCTATGCATAAATCTGCTAACCTGCGAGACTCCAAACTGAATATCTGGCCTCGTGTTGCATACATAAATGAGGCAGCCAACAGCAGTTTGGTAAAGAGTGACATCAGCAGGATCGCCAGCATCATGTAGACTCAACTTCAAACCTGTTTCCATGGGAGTGGCAATAGGTTTGCAATCCTCAAGTCCAAACTTACACAGCAATGTCTCTATGTAACTTTTCTGACACAAGGAAATGCCACCATCACACTGCTTAAACTGTATACCCAAGTAATGATGCAACAGCCCCAAATCTTTCATCTTGAAAGTAGCATTCAAATCAGCCTTAAATTCAGCAATATGTCTCTCATTTGGTCCAGTGATCAGCAAATCATCAACATAAAGAACCACAATGAGAAATACATCATCCTCACGCTTTACATACAATGTGCTTTCTGTTGGACTGTTACGAAAGCCTCGTTTAACCAAATGAGTGTCAGCTTTCTCATACCAAGCACGAGGAGATTGCTTCAACCCATACAAAGCCTTCTTACATTTGCACACTTTGTCCTCTTGTCCTTTTATGACAAAACCGCGAGGCTGCGTTACATAAACTTCCTCAAATATGTCACCATTCAAGAAAGCAGTAACAATGTCTGATTGATGTACATCCCAACCAAAATGAGCTGCCAATGCACATAGAAAACGCACAGTAGTCATACGACAAGTGGGAGCAAAAGTCTCTTCATAATCTATGCCTTTTTGTTGTGCATAACCCTTTGCAACAAGTCGAGCCTTATGGCGATCGATCTCACCATCTGGGTTGCGTTTCAACTTGTAAACCCACTTCGTACCAATGGCCTTTTTGCCAGGAGGCAAATCACATAAAGTCCATGTGTCATTCTCTATAAGTGCATCATATTCTGATTTCATGGCAGCAATCCAATTTTCTGAATTCTGTGCTTCATCAAAAGACAGAGGCTCCTCAACATCATGTAAACTAGACACAGCCAAAGCATAACAATCTGATGCATAAGATGCATGGCGAGAGCCTGAACGAGTACGACTAGATAAAGGTGCATCCAATTTACTGTCACGCAAAGTGTGCACCAGCCATTTTGGCATACCTCTAGCCTGCTCATTTTCAGCCCTTTCCTCATCAAGTACATCATGTACATCTGCATCAGTAATAGGCTGTTCTAAAACATTTTCAGAAACCCCCATAGGCTGTACATTTGCCTCATTGGAACTTACATTCGTATTTCCACCACTAAAAAGAGGCAACAAAGTGTCATAAATGTCATGTGAGCTTACATTATTGTCTCTAGTACATGACAGCAAGGGCTGAACAGAGTCTTCCACAAACACTACATCCCGTGAAACCAGAATACGTTTTATTTGCGGATGATACAACCTGTAACCTTTGCTTTCAGCACTATAACCAACAAAAATACATTTGACAGCCTTATCATCCAATTTTTTGCGCTGCACTTGTGGCACCAAAGCATATGCCAAACAGCCAAAAACACGCATGTGCTCAATAGAAGGTTTTCTATCATGCCATGCTTCATATGGAGTAATAGACTGCAAAGCTTTCGTAGGACACCTGTTAAGTACATAAGTGGCACACATGATGGCCTCAAGCCAAAAACAATGCGGCAAAGCTTGACTTTTGACCATACATCGTGCCATTTCCGTTAGTGACCTGTTTTTCCTCTCAGCAACACCATTTTGCTGAGGTGTATAAGGCACTGTACATTGGTGTTTTATCCCACGACTAGCCAGAAATGCATTAAATTCATGAGACATATACTCCCCCCCTCGATCGGAACGAACCAGGACGTACATCAATGCCCTGCACAATGTTCCAGACACCTTTTGACACAAGAACATGTTGCATCATATAAGCCCACATAGGGTAGTTGTCCCCATCCAACATGTCCTCAGCAGCAAACATCTTGAACACATCTGTGTTGTTGTTGTCAGCCATGGTAAATGCTGCACCTGATGTGAAAACTGCCCGAAAATAGGAGAAATGGAGCGGGAACAACTTGTGCTATATAGCATAAACCGTAGAAGACTATAAGGCACCTGTTATGCAGAAAACGGCACTGACAGAAAATCTGCACAAAATGACGAAATAGCCTGTGCAGTACTGCCCGTAGTGGAAACGGAGGCCGAAATGAGCCCAAATCAAAATTCTGAGCAGACCTAGCTCTTCGAGCTGTCCCGAAATATTTGTCGACCTGCGAACACTCGCCAAAGCTCACTGAAATCGGAGAAAGTGAGCAGGCGTGTGCTGGAGCAGCTGGCGACTAAGCCCGGGAGGACGTGACGTGCTCTGATACCAATTGTTGGAATTAGGGTTGCAGAGAAACACACACAGCTTGGAGAAGACGAAGGAAGCTCAAGGCACACAATAGAGAGTATATTACTTAGTGTGCAATGGAAAAATTAGATAGCCCTAAAGTGATGGGCGTATATATAATGCACGGGGGGAAAAACCTCCTAAAGAGGGAAAAAATGCCCCGGCGGTCCTAGTGTGTTCACACACATC
The DNA here is from genome assembly GCF_014529385.1 of Adiantum capillus-veneris. Lineage (NCBI taxonomy): Eukaryota > Viridiplantae > Streptophyta > Polypodiopsida > Polypodiales > Pteridaceae > Adiantum > Adiantum capillus-veneris. Next base: position 120,711,213 of record NC_140954.1, read on the forward strand.
ACTACCACATGTATATGGTAACAATACAGGTATAGGCTACACCATATGTGAAGAGTGCAAGAATGCAAGAGAAGAGAAGATGGAGAGAGAAGAAGCGAGACCTATGTTTATGGGAAAAAACCAAGTATGTGTGAGCTCCTTATTCTATAATGTATATAAAAGAATAAGTGAAGTGGACGAGCGCGTGACCTAGCCGGCCACATGGGACTTTACCCCAACAACGTCTCACATAAAATCCAATGTGGCCATGAGAGATAAAGAAAAAGAATATTGTACAAAACATGTCCAAGACCATTATCAAGTATGATATCAACCAATGCTCACTTGCTCACTAAATCTGTGTGCATCCGGTTCAAATTGTAGAGGAATTATAGAGCAATCGACCACATACTCCTCACCAAATCTACACACATCCTGCATGTAACTCCCAATACACTGTAAAGTGTCTCTATGCTCAAAGAAAGTATCAGTCATTGCACGACTGACTTCATCCACTGCAAATGCGCCTACCGTAAATGCAATCTCAAGTCTTGAGATTAGTATCTCATACAAGCGAATTCTAAATGATGATGCAATCCTTGCAATCTTTGCCAACCTAACCATCTCAGTCAAATCTAGCTGAGAGGTCCAGTCATGGAAATCATCATGCCACCTTGACTATGATCCATGGAATTCATCCTTGAATTCACCGCATATCACATGCATACCAAAAGTATATGTCTGTCTTGAATCCTGTGTGTCAAAAGCAATGTCCAAACTCTAACTCGCATGCATCAACCCCTAGCCTAAACATATCCATGAATAACTGAATCACATTTGAATCCTCAGTGCGCTCAAACCATCCATATTTGTCATCGCATGCACAAATGACAAGCCTTGTTGCACAATTGTGTGAACAACTGGCTCAACATGTTGACCATCTCGAGCATCAGGCAATCTATCTGCAAAGGAAACACGCCTCATCTCTCTACAGACTGCGTACTCACAATTCTATTTTGTCTTGTATGTGACATACTTGCATTGCACAAATCGTGTCAGCACTAGTACCTTTGCTATGACTAGTTGTTCGCAATGCAATTTGAAATAGTACTTGTCCAACACTACCTGACATTCATTGTCTCTAAAACGACTCACAGAGATCAAGGTCTACGTCAAACTTGGCACATGGCATATATCTCGCAGCACGTATGATATACCACTTGGCAATGAAAGTTTGACATCTCTTGCACCGACTATGTCATGCGCTAAACCATCAACTAGAAGCACATGTCTACGCATGCCACTAGCATATGTGCTAAACCACACACGACTCAACGTGATGTGAAACCTAGCACTTGCATCTAGTATCCAACGTAAAGATAATGTGTTGTCAACCGACATAAGAAAGTCAAGAGTAAACATAGAAGCAAACTTGATATATTCGTCATATGTAGTCTCTGGTCTCATACATTACTTCTCCTCCCACATCAATCAAAGTGATAGCATCTATTATGTGTTGTCTCCTGCACTATCTCATTCATTGCTCCCACATCAATCAAAGTGATAGCATATATTCTGTGTTGTCTCTTGCATTGTCTCACTCGTAAAAAACAACGTCTGCGTACATGCTTGTATGACCACAATTAAAATATACAAAGTCTGTGCTACAAGATAATCCTCAGACTGTATGTATATCTCTAGACTCATCTATGATAGAAGCATTACACAATCTCTACCAAATATCTCTAGCTGTACATGCATCTAAACTGATGCGATAGATAGACTCACCAAAGTGCAACATGATCATCAAAGATGCAACCTCATCCAAGTCCTTCCACTCATCATCAATCGTAGACTAATTTGGCCTAGCATCCATGTCCTATAGTGGCAACACTTGGTCCAACTAAGTCAATGCATCATGCATACCTTCTTGTCAATGCTCAAAGTTTGAGCCATCACAACTCTTATTGAAAAGCAAACACTTAACAATGATGTACTAGCAAAATCCATGGTGATAACCTGTGAACAAGAACAAGCACAAATTGATCAACCAACAATAGCCAAAGCCTGGCTAATTGATACAACGAGCACTATCAAAATACAACATATATTTTGGCCTAAGTTGTTCAAGAAAATTGTCAGCAAATATGGTGAACAATGTAATGAGGCAAGTGAGCAAAGCCACTCAAATGATGCAGAAACCGCTCTAATCCAAGAGCTTATCTAACCAAGAGCACTATGCGGTAACTGATGAACCCTCCTATAGAGAGTACCACATAGTTAAATGACATAATCCGGTGAGCAAACACTCAAGCCCACAAGAGCAACCAATGAGTGCCAAAATGCAATTTCACATCATGCGCATAAACAAACAAACTTGTGGAGAAAATGCGTCAGAGTTTTGGTAGTGGCTATTCGACCATAATAACCATAACTGCCATAGACATTTGAAAAACAATTTCAAATCGTGCACAAAATCCGCACTCAAGCATACATGAGCTGAACCTCCATATCTGCAAAGCGGAATGCATATGTGTGTGCTCAAAGAAGTATGACAACACAACTTGCAACCCGGCCCATTCTTCACCGAATCAACCCCACACATCTACATACATGAGAAGCAGCATGGAGGATCACGAAACCTCAACCCATTGAGCCAAGTCTGGTGTCAAAGCATGAAAATAATATGTACCCGAGAGCTCTCTAACTCTACCAGTACACTCTGCAACTGACACGTGGTCAACACTCCACACAAAAAGAACATGCAATGTGCCTCTGAACCTCAACATATGCTAGCTTGAGGATCGATACACTCACAAAGACATGTTGTGAATCATGCAAAATAAGGCCCCTGTCACACAAGTCCGGTTGGACATGTGTGGGGATGCCGGTTCGGTTCACAGCGCAGAGGACACACTCTAAAGCCAGAAATCGTTTTCCACCGGGCAAACCCCTCGCCGATCTTGCCTTACAGGCGGACGTCCGCCAAAAAAGCAGCAGCCAAAGGAATTGGGCATTGCAATTTGCAGGGACCCATGAAGGGCGAAAGGCCTCGTTGACGTTCTCAAAGAGCTGAGGCTCCTGCTGCCCCACTTGCAAATATTGACCTGCTAGAACTCTCGCAGCTAACGATCAAGTTTTGTACATACATAGCTGCTTCTGGAGTACCGAGATGCAAAACAGTCCTGCAGGCGCCATCCCACAGTCGTGTCAGCCTCCAGTGCATGAGCTTGCTCCTGCTCTGTTGATGAGACCATAAAATTAATCGGTAATGACGTCCAGTCTGTGCTCTTGCTTGTGTTAGCAATTAGCTTGCATTGATAGGCAGCTAGCTCCGAGACTACGTCCTATGGGCTTTATTTGCAGCACACCAAACCCTACATCCGGTTGGAAAACATTGCATCAGTAATCTGCTTCATAAAGCCTTCTGCAAGACAACTCGTAAGCTGCTCGAGCTTTCAAGGCCTTTACTTGCAAATGCAAGTCTATTACACATCCATAGCTGCCATAGCTCCGCTACCGAGCTTTGTTTCGCTCTCCATCATCGGATCCGCTCAAGCGATCCCGAAACCGACCACGAGTACCAAGCTCCCGAGGCTGCCGCTGAGAGCTCACAAGAGAGGGGGAAACACGTGTGAGAGGAGGGGAGAGCAAGCATGCCACTGATCGATTGCACGGCTCTGATACCAATTGTAGGATTGAAAAGCGTGCAAGGTCAAGAGTGCAAGAGCATAGAAGATGGAGAGAGGAGAAGCTACCTGTACGTGTTGTTGGGGAAAAATCTCACCAAGTATGTGTGAGCCCCTTATTCTACTATGTATATAAAAGAGTAAGTGAAGTGGGCAAGCGCTTGGCCTAACCGGCCACATGGAGCTCTACCCCAATAGATACAAAGGACTCCTCCATCTATGTGTAGGCAAAGGAGATGAGTTGGTTGGTGACCTTCATCCCCTTGATGAGGAGTTTTTTCATACCATTTTCTGATATCTACAAAGTATATGGGACTCTGCATTCTTTGGGAGGTTGAGGATGTCCTTATAGACTACCTATTGTCCACCAAGTTTGGACTTTAAGTGGTGACATAGTTGGGCTTTTAGGTTAAGCGTGTGAGCTCTTTTCTTTATTCAGGGTATGCAAGGCTTAAGAATGCAAGCCATGATTAATGATGCTTGTACTGTGAAGCAACAATTTGAGCTAGAGGTTATCCATCTGAAGGACTTTCTATGGGCTTTATATGTAGCCATTAAGTATAGTAAGGGCAGGGCAACATTTCCTTAGCCAAAACCTATTAAAGCTAAATCTAGATTAGCTGTGATGTTAGGGTTTTATGTGACTTAAAAGTCATCACCTTCAACACTTTTGGCTACTTGGCTGCTTCCACCACAACCTTACGTATGAAAGGAGGATTATTGGTAGCTTCATCAACATTAGAGATGTAGTGCATGTCATAAAATCTAATATCTAACCAGTCCAAATGATTTTCTCATATTAAACTGATCACTTAATGTGGGAGAATAAACGGGATCAAGGGTTAAGATATAGACATGTGCTTATAGATCTATCTCAACACGGGGCCAATGGTAAAGGGGCTCAATGAGAGATGGTCTATCAAAGAGCAAGGCTACCGATGGAGCTTAGAAGACCTTAGGGTTAGCTTCATTAAATACCTCCAAAGATTAGTGTTTAAATTCCTTTGACCTAAGTTAGGGTTGAGCTTGAGGTGGGAACCCGACCCAAGCTCAAGGTGCTTGTCCTGTTTGAGGTGCTTGTCATGCTTGAGGTACTTGTCGTGCTTGATTAAGGTGCTTGAGGTGCTTGTCCTGCTGGATAATTAAGGTGCTTGAGGTGCTTTGTTGTGCTTGCTTGAGATGCTTGTGTGAACACCCCCAAGCTAGAAGTGCTTTGTCATGCTTGATGAGTAAGGTGCTTGAGCACTAAAAGTCAAAGTGATCCCTACATAAGAGGGGGCGAGCCCATATTGTAGGGGCTAGTGAGAGAATACACACACACACACTCAAAGTAACTCCAAGCCTTAAGAGGCAGCAAGGACACATGTCAAGCTCCTACCCATGCTACCTTCATGAGGTGCTTGAATCCTATTGGCCAGGCTTAAAAGGGGTCCAATGATAAATTACTTGAATTAACTAATTTTTTTTTGCATTTATCAAGTGTCCTCTCTCAAAGGGGAAAGGGGGACACTTGTCCCAAGACTACCCCTATTGCTAGAAATGGCCCAAGCTTGTGATTGGCTAGGCTTGGCATGAGCCAATGAGCTTCAAGCATAAGCTAGAAGAGGGGGTCAACCAAAGCAAGAAGAGGCCTTGCTTGCAGGGTATACTCGCCCACACACACTCACATACACTCTCATTGTGTGCTATGCAAAGTGCAAGAGCTCCATCTCCTTCTCCAAGCTCCTTGAGAAGTTGAGAACCTACACCAAAACTCTTGGCTGTGGAGTGCAAATCCAACCGAGAGCCATGCTTCAATGCTTAAGCTTTCCATCTTCTCCATCTTCATTACTATGCTATTATGTATGCTAGCAAGAAGAGTTATGATAAGTGATGAACTGATTCTTTCTCCTATGAAATGTTTCTTCTTTGTCTTCCCTACCCTCATTTCCTGCTAGCTCTCTCCACCTTTGAAGGTGTTTGAGGTCTTGGGATTGAGGCTTGGGATAGTTAAATCTTTCTTCAAAGTTTATGTTATGTTTGTGTTAATGCATGAAGCTTTCTATCTTCATTGCATCACCAGGTCACAAGGAACTCAAAGATTGTATTGTAACAAGTCTCTCTTGATGGGAGAAATCATAATACAAATGCCTATTGGAGGGGGGACCGCCGGCTCCACATAAATATGGTCCTCAACTGTTTTCATGTTCTCTAAATTCTCTCTCTTGCAAAAGTATTGTTCATGCCAAGTTAACTAATTGCTATTATTATGTTGCTATCTTCAATTATGTTCACCCGCTATGCTCACAAAGTAGTTTCTTAAAAGTATTCTCATTAATTTCCGCTACTCTCAAGTTAATAGGACAATTCCATTACATTGGTATCAGAGCATTTGGTTTCTCTTTTCTTGCTTAAGAAGAGAGGTCCTTAAGTAGACTATAAATGGTTGATTTTGTTAATTATATTAGGGTAAGTGGAATTGTGATCTATTATTGGTTTTGTTGAGCCCAATATGTGGGATATGGTGCACACCTCGGGAGCTTTGGACTTAATAATGGAGTCTTTTTAGACTTGCCTACGGCTTTACCGTTATTGAGCCATAAGAAGTCCGAAAGGAGCTACCCCTCGGCAACTCTGCTATGTTATACCTACTCCACTACTCTTTATAATTAACCACTTCGATCCGTGGGTGTAGATACTTAAGAGCCAGTTTTCAAAGGCGAAGAGGAGTGGAAACTAAGGTTTTGAATTGCCAAAGCATACACTAAGTACGGACACAAATTTTGTTAACATGGCTGACAGTAGAATGAACATTGATAGCTTTGATTTTGCACATGAAGGTGCTAATGAGGATGCCCCCATGTTGGTCAATTATCTTGTTACTAGGTTGTAGCAAGCTATGGGCAACCCTGCTTTGCAAGCCGAAGTTACTCAAGAATTTCGTGCTTATGGAATTTCCTTTCCTCTCCAAGAGGAGAGAGAGCTTAGGAGGCCTCTTGAAGAGACCCCCAAAAGAAGACTCTCTCCCATTCGAGAGGAGGAATCCAAAGAGCAAGAAAGCAATGAAACTTTAAGTTCCTCTGAAGATGTGGCTCCACAAAGACGGCGGCCTAGACGATCGCCCACTCCTCCCAAGAAGAAAAGATCAACACATAGTCCTTCTCCTCGTCACTCCGAAAGGGAAGAGAGGAAACAAAGGAAGAAAAGGGCAAGAAAGAGGTCACCCTCTTCTCCTTATTCTTCACCTTCCTCCTCTTCTTCCGATGAAAGCTATGGCTATTCTCCTAGAGAATACAAGAGGGGAGGACATCGCAAATCATACCCTGCATGGTGAAGGTCACAAAAGATAAAGAAGTTCAAGGAGGGAGGAAAGAGTATCTCTTTTCTCACCTATGATGGCACCTTTGGTGCTACCATCAAAGTGTTGGCCTTCATCTGTCAATTTGATGTGGCTTTTGGAGACGAGGGCTTCACAGAGTCCTCAAAGCTACACCATGTAGCTATGCACTTCAAAAAATCAACTCGTCAATGGTGGGCTAGCCTTCATGGCAACGGCGAAGCCCCAAAGACATGGAGCTTCTCTCTCATGAGTCTATCCACAAGTATGTAGACAAGTTTTGGGATTTACATCTCAAGGCTACTGTCTTTCAAAAGATAAACTTTGCTGAGCAAAGGCAACAATTCTATGCGGGATTACTTGAAGAGATGTCCAAATACATCAACTTTCAACGGCCTAGTTCTATCAGCAAAGTAATCCATCACACCATGGTTGCTTCATGCATCAATTTCCATCAAGGGGCTAGACGGAATGTCAAGCCCATGAAAAACAAAGACAAAAATGATGCAAAGGGGAAAACCAATGAACAAAATTCTTTCCAAGGCAATTCCAACAATAACATCAACAATCGGTCCAAGGAGAAGGGAGTTTACAAAGGCAAAAACAAACTCTCTACTGAAGAGCTTGAAGCTTTTCGCAAGGACCATAAGTGTTTCAAGCGTGGGGAGCAAGGACTTGGCTATTGTTCTTGCCCCAAAAAGAATACTCACAATGAGACTCCTAGGGCTTCCACCATCGAAGCTCCAAAATAGGATGCTCATTGCAAAGGATCATCACTTTCCTATGCTTGGGGAAAGGTAACAGAGCATGATGCCTTCATCTTGTTTGACCCTGGCTCTACTCACAACTTCATATCAACGGAGTTGGCCACCAAGTTGGGCATTCGAGCTTTCGAGATGGGAGATATGGTAGCAGCTGACATAGCTTTCAATGGACAGCAAGCCTCCGTTACTCCCTTGATTGGGAAGTTGAGGCTTCATGTCCAAAGCTATGTCGACAAAGAAGACTTTTTCATCTCTCCTCTCCAACATGAGGATGCTATCTTAGAGGTGCCATGGTTTGATCGCATGCCTGCCAATATGAAGTTCTCTAAAAGGAGAATCTACTTCACCTACAGGGAAAAGAACATGTACATAGATGCGAGTGAGTGTGGTTGTACCATTCCACTTGTAAATTCTCCTTCTTTTTATAAATCAATGAAGAACTCAGTTTCTACGTACATGATTTTTGTCAAAGACTCTCTAAAAGATCCTAATGTTTTATCAAATATAAATGGTAGGAATCAAGAAGAGTTAGACTTGTCTGATTTTCTAAAAGGATTCCAAGATGTGTTCATCGATGATATCCCTATGGACTTACCTCCAAAACAAGCAGATGATGACCATCGCATTGAGCTTCTTCCAGGAAGCTCACCGCCTAACAAGCCTCCTTATTGAGTCTCTCAAGCTCAACAAGAGGAGATCATGACAAAAGATGGTGAGGCTTAGTTCCTCTCCCTTTTGTTCTCCAGTCCTTTTAGTGCAAAAGAAAGATGATAAATACTGTATGTGTATGGACTATCGAGCACTAAACCCTATCACTATCAAAAACAAATTTCTCGTGCCTCCGGGTAGAAGATATGTTTGATAAGCTACAAGGCTCTACCTACTTCGGTAGGATTGACCTTAAGAGTGGCTATCATCAAATAAGGATAGTGGATGAAGATATCCTAAAGACCGTGTTTTGCACAACGTTTGGTCTTTACGAATATCTAGTCATGCCTTTTGGCTTGACTAATGCACCAGCTACGTTCAATTGTCTAATGGAGAAAATTTTTAGACCTTACCGCAAATTCACTGGAGTGTTCTTTGATGATATCATCGTCTACTCCAAGTCTTTGGAGGAACATAAGCAACATCTCGAAGTGATTTTTCAAGCATTGAGGGAGAACAAGCTTTTTCTCAACCAAAAGAAAAGCGAATTTTTCCTTAAAGAGATTCAATACCTAGGTCATATTATTTCTCAAGATGGTATCCGTATGGATCCATCAAAGTTAGGGGTAATAAAAGCATGGCCTAACCCAAGGAATCTACATGAGCTAAGAAGCTTTATTGGTATGTGCACATACTATAGACGCTTCATAACAAAATTCTCTCAAGTAGCAGGACCACTACATGACTTAACTAAGAAGAACGTTAAGTATGTATGGACTGCTAAGGAACAAAATGATTTTGACAAGCTCAAGGAGAAGCTTACCTCTCAACCACTCCTCTTGCTTCCCGATCTCTCAAAAACATTTGAGGTCCAATGTGATGCTTGTGGTGATTGCCTTGGAGCCGTTTGGCTTCAAGAAGGGCATGCCATAGCATATGAGAGTAGAAGGCTCAATACGGATGAACGAGTCTTGGGCATTTATGAGAAAGAGATTCTAGATGTTCTACATGTCCTAGACACAGGGAAGTACTACCTATTGGGGACTCCATTTATTCTACGAACCGACTACCAAAGTCTCAAGTATTTCATGACGCAAACCAAGCTTTCGGACAAACAAATGAGGTGGGCAAATTTTCTTTTGCAATTTAATTTTCATATTGCTCACATTGCTAATAAGCACAATCAAGTGGCTGATGCACTTTCACAACGACCAAAAGTTAACGTGGTGTTTATAGCTACTCACAATGATCCTCTTTGATAGATGAGTATGCTACTGACCCTGATTTTAGAGACATAATGTTAGCCGTTGCTTTGGGGAAGAAAGAGGAACCATTCACCTTGCGGGATGGTTATCTTCTTCACGGCAATAGGCTATGTGTTACCCATCCCCTTAATGAGAAAGTTATGTATGAATCCCATGCTCCTCCCTATGTGGGGCATAGAGGTATTCAACCTACTCTCAGAGAAGTAGAGATGTACTTCTATTGGCCTACCATGAAAGTGGACATACAAGAGTATGTTTCAAAATGTGTATTATGCCAAAAGACCAAATATGATAGAGGGAAGCAAGCTAGATTACTCCAACCATTGCCTGCCTATTCCAAATCCACCATGGGAGAGTATATCCATGGAATTCATCTTTGGATTACCCAAGTCTATCCATGGGAATATGATAATATGGACAATAGTCAATAGGTTTAGCAAGCAAGCAATAGGTTTAGCAAGCAAGCACATTTTATTCCTGTCAAAAAGACTATTAAGGCACACCAAATGGCAACTCTCTTCATATCTCATATTTTCAAACACCATTGATTACCTGCATCCATCGTGTCAGATAGAGATACAGGCCAAGAAATCTACATGAGCTGAGAAGATTTATTGGTATGTGTGCATACTATAGACACTTCATAGCAAAATTCTCTCAAATAGCAGGACCATTGCATGACTTAACAAGGAAGAACGTTAAGTACTCATGGACTGCTAAAGAACAAAATGATTTTGACAAGCTCAAAGAGAAGCTTACCTCCCAACCAGTCCTTATGCTTCCGGATCTCTCAAAGCCATTTGAGGTCCAATGTGAAGCTTGTGGTCATTGCCTTGGAGAATTTTTCTTCAAGAAGGGCATGCCATAGCATCAGAGAGCCGAAGTCTCAATGCCGATGAACGGGTCTTGGGCATATACGAAAAATAGCTTTTAGTTGTAGACACATGGAAGCACTCTCTCTTGGGGGATCCATTCATCCTACGAATGGATCACAAAGCCTCAAGAACTTCATGATGCAAATCGAGCTCTCTGACAAACAAATGAGGTGGGAAAATTTTCTTTCACAATTTGAATTTCATATTGCTCACATTGCTGGCAAGCACAATCAAGTGGTCGATGCACTTTCACAACGGCCAAGGATAAATGTGGTGTCTATAGCAACTCACAATTATCTATCTTTTATTATAGATGAGTATGCTACTGACCAAGACTTTAAGTAGGTAATTACAGCCTTTGCATTAGGGAAGAAAAAAAATAACCATTCACCTTGAAGGATGGCTATCTTCCAAACGGCAATAGGCTATGTGTTACTCACCAATACAATAAGAAAGTCTTATATGAATCCCATGCTTCTCCTTATGCAGGGCAAAGAGGGATTCCGTAATCTACTCTTTGAGGAGTAGAAATGTATTTCTGTTGGTCTACCATGAAAAGTAAACATACAAGAGTATGTTTCAAAATGTGTGGTATACCAAAAATTGAAATTTGATCGAGGGAAGTAACTTGGATTGTTTTAGTCGACAGGATTAGCAAGAAAACACACACTATGCCTGTCAAAAATACTATTAAGGCACATCAAACGGGAACCCTCTTTAGATATCAAATTTTCAAGTATCATGGCTTGCCAACATCCATAATGTCACACAAAGATCCTAGAATGTCTAGTAATTTCTAGAAGGGTCTCTTTGAGAATCTAGGAAGTAGATTAAATTTCTCTTTCAGCCTATCATCCACAAACGGATGACCAAAGTGAAATAACTCATCTAGCGATTCTTGAAATTACTAAAAGCCTATGTCATGGAAGTAGATCAACGTTTGTGGATCACTTTGGTCATCCACAAACGGATGACCAAAGTGAAATAACTCATCTAGCGATTCTTGAAATTACTAAAAGCCTATGTCATGGAAGTAGATCAACGTTCTCCATGAGAGAAGTACCTACCTCTTATAGAGTATGCGTACAATGACATTGTATATACTTCTATGAGAAAAGCACCTTTTGAGGTTAAAGAGGGATGATCGAAAAGTCCCTTACTACTTAAAGTAATATGGGAAGATCTTGCTGCTAATGAATATATCCGAGACTCACAAGAATCTTTTCCAAAGATTAAAGAGGTTATATACATCTCAAAGCAAAGGCAAAAAGGGATGTTGCTAATAAGCACAAAAGAGCCTTAGCATTTAAAAAAAATGACTGGGTCTTGCTAAAGTTTCTCAAGGCTCATGTAAGGCATACTACGGGCAAGAATCCTACGAGCCACCAAGAGTATTATGCTAAACTAGCCAAAAGATACTCTGGTCCTTTCTTTTAAAATCTTAATTCAATCAATGAGATGGCCTATTAGTTAAAGTTGCCCAACCATTGGCTCATTCACAATGCTAGCCATGTGAGCCTACTCAAGCCTTACAAAGGAGATCCATCAAAAGAACCAATAATTGAGGACCCGCCAGAGATCGAAGATCAAGAAGAGGTGTTGCAGCCCGAATCCATTCTTCAACACAAAGGCAAGGTACTAAGAAATGGTAATTTTATCCAATGATATCTTATTAAGTTTAAGAATTAACCCTTTAAAGATGCTAGATGGATGCAAGGAACCTAGCTTAAGGATAATCTGAACCTTGTCAATGCTTACAATGCTACACTAGAGTAAGCAAATGAAAATGCATTTTAAATGAGCAATGTTTTTTTCTTATAAGACTCGTTCTCTTTCTTTTAATGTGCACAAAATTTAAGAAGTATGCATGCTTAGGATTATGTTTGTGGTGAAGACGTCTTCCAAACACCAAGTAGAACTTGTCACTCTATTTTGGAAGTATGATATGGACTAAAGAGCAGACATGCTTGCGGCAGCTACGTCTCCCAAACACCAAATGGACTAGTCATCCATTTTGGAATGATTTCGTAGGGTGAAAAGGGATCCTCTACCCGCTAAGAAACGTAGACTAATGACTAAGACTTCATCTCTTCTACCTCATAGTCGAGGACGACTATGATTTCAAGAGAGAGGTAATGTTGAAGGGGATCAGGGAGCACCACAAACGGAGAGTGAGAGAGAGAGAGAGAAGGAGACACACACGATGTGGGTGGGGAGACTCAAAGAGTGAGAAGCCCCCTATACACTTATGCTATGTATAAGGTATACAAGTCAGTGGGCGCTCAGACTCTGGGCGGCCGGGCAAGGCACAGACGCCTATACCCCAACAAATGTCATAAAATCCAATATCTAACCAACCCAAATGATTTTCCCATATTAAACTGATCATTTAATGTGGGAGAATAAACGGGAACAAGGGTTAGAATATAGATATGTGCTTATGGATCTACCTCAAGCAACACAAGGCCAAGGTTAAAGGGGTCCAATGAGAGATGGTGTGTTAAAGAGCAATGCTACCTAATGGAGCTTATAGACCTTAGGGTTAGCTTTAATAAAGACCTCCAAAAGTTAGTGTTAAAAAGTCCTTTGAGCTTAGGCAAGCTAGAGCTAACCTTGGGGTGGGAACCCTACCCAAGCATGAGGTGCTTATCGGCTTGCTAACTAAAATGCTTAAAATGCTTGTGGCAACCTTGCCCAAAGCTTGAGTTGATTTTTATGCTTGATTCACTAAGTTCTTGAAGTATTCAATTCAAAACAAATGACTTAAAAGACATAAAAGACACGTGTTCAAATGATCCTCCACATGTGGCCCTCATGATGTGCTTGAATCCTATTGGATAGGTTTTAAAGGGGTCCAATGAGAATCTAGATGCATAAAAATAAATAATTAAGTTCTTTCTCTCAAAGAGGAAAAAGAGGACACGTGTCCAAATGAAATAATTAAATAATACGAGAGAGAGGGTGCAAAGTGCAAGTGCTCCATCTCCTTCTCCAAGCTTGTTGAGAAGTGGAGAGTCAACACCAACACTCTTGCCTATGGAATGCAAATCCAACCAAAATCCATGCTTCAATGCTTAAGCTTGCCATCTTCCTCATCTTCATTACTATGCTATTATGCTATGCTAAGCAAGAAGAGTTATGATAAGTGAAGAACTATTTCTTTCTCCTATGAATGATTCTTCTTCCTCTTCCCTACCCTCATTCCCCACTAGCTCTCTCCAACTTTGTGGAACTGAGGCTTGGGATAGTTAATGCTTTTTGCAAAGTTTATGTTATGCTCGTGATGCATGAAGCTTTACATCTTCATAGCATCACCAAGGTTACAAGGAACACAAAGATTGTATTGTACCAAGTCTCTCTTGATGGGAGAATCTATAATAAAAATGCCTATTGGAGGGGGGACCGGCTCCAAGTAGATCCGGTCCTCAACTATTGTCATGTTCTCTAATACTCTCTCTCTTACAAAAGTATTGTTCATGCAAAGTTAATTAAGTACTATGTTCATATTGCTCCCATCAATTAAGTTCACCCTCTATGTTCTCAAAGTGATCTCACAAAAATGCTCACTTTATTTCTCTTAATTCCTCTATTCTCAAAGTTCATAGGCCATTCCCATTACAGAAAGCGTGGAGACTATGATCCATTTTTTTGTTGATGTTGTTTTGGTCTCCATTGCCAAGTGGTTGTTGTGGGGTTCTTGTGGGTGGGTTGGATTGCCTTCCAATTAGAAGTGACCGATTGGGCATGAGAAGCTTTTTGTTCTTTGGTATGAGTGCGCATTGTGTTTGAAGAAGTAGGTCCAATTAGAGGGGGTTTAATTTGAGTAAAATTGCTTTTGGGAATCCATATTTTCTTTGGATTTGACTGCATCATGGACTTCTTGACCCAAACCTTTCTGATTGCCTTGTTTGAACACAACGGTGTAGGCTTAGGTTTTTCCAAAAGAGGCTGAATTTCACAGAAGTGATATGTTTGCGCTAATGGAGTGGTGAAGGATGTGTCCATGAATTTGAGTTGTAAGGTGTCATCCTCCCAATTTGGTGTTGATTTGTACATGCATATCCAAGGTACTCCAAGAATCATTGCTTCATTAAGGTTGATATCTGCCATTACATGAAATTGATGAGGGAAGCTATGACCATTGACATTGACTGATAAATTGGCTTGACCCAAGATGAGCATTGTCCCTTGATTGGCTGCCTTGACCTCAATTTGGTTTGGTGTTAGAGGTTCTATGGCCATTCTCAAGAATGTCGATTACTTTACGGCATTGGCTTGTGCTTTGGTGTCTACTAATGCTCGTTTGATGGAACCATCAGTTGAAGGATAATTCGTATATCCATACCACCAAGCCATGTAGGTTCCGTTTGAATTGATGTGATTGGAGGAGGATTGGGACCATTGCATTCTGGCCAAGTTTCCCTATGGTTGGCTTAATGGTGGGTACTAGAGCCTATTCATTCATATATCCCTCAAGTAACATGTACTTGACTAGTATAGCATTTCTCCTCATGGGCTTGGTTTTTCCACTCAGTTACTACATGAATTGTTTCTAGCTCCGCTTGTGTCAATGGGAGGAGGTAATTTTTTAACTTGCATCCACTTATCCAATTAGACATCTCCTCACCTGCCAATGTTTCAAGTTTGATGACACCACTTTGCGATGTATCGTGGATCACAAAAGGCCCCATCCCTCGCTTTTTAAGTTTTTTGGTGTGTTGCTTTAGGGTATAAACCAATACATAATCCTCTTTCTAAAACTCCTTGTTTATTAAATGTTGGTCATGGAAAGCCCTCATTTGTCATCTCTAGGCATTTACCCCTGCTACCACCTTCAATCTTGTTTTGCCTAGTTGTTCCACAATGTCTAGTCTTTCACAGAGTTCGTGTCCCGTCCAACCTAACTGTGTTGCGACTCGAAGTGCGGAATCAAGAATTCCATGGGAAGAATAGCATTTATTCCGAACACAAGGTTAAATTGAGTGGTTCCAATGGAAGTTTTAAATGCTACCATGTATGCCCATAACACTGAGTATAGCCTTAGGTCCCAATCAAATCTTGAGTCACTCACTATTTTGGTTAGCACCGTGCATAAGATTTATTGGTACTCTCTACTTGTTTGTTAGCTTGGGAGTGATATGGGGCCGATTTAAAATGAGCCACCATGAATTCATTGAGCAAACTTTCAATGATAGTGTTCACAAAGTGGGTTCCTTGATCACTCACAATCTCAATGGTAGGCTATATTTTGTAAAAATGTTCTCAAATAAGAAATCTGTTGTAGTTCATGCATCATTTTTTTGTGTTTCCACCCACTTGGTCAAATAACATGTTGCGACTATAATATACTGAATATATGTGCAATATGCACGACATATTATGGGGCCTACAAAATCTATGCCCCACTTGGCAAAAGCTCAAACTCTTATTATCGGTCGTAAGGGCATCTAATCTCTCCGTAGAGGTGCCTTAGTGTGTTGCCATTCATCATACCATTTTACATATGTCTCCACGTCTGAGAACAAGGTTGGCCACCATATTCCTCCAAGAAGTATTCGCTTTGTTGTTTTATCACCTGAAAAATGTCCACTTGGTTGTCCTGCGTGTGCTTGTTCTAGGATGGATAAATATTCTCCTTTAGTAGCACACTATCTCAATTGGTCATCTTTTCCCCTCTGGTACAGTTGATTCGAGATTAGCATATAGTGTGTCGCTTCCTCTTCAATAGTTATGATACGTACCTTACTCAATCCCTCCTGGAAGGTATTGGTTTTTATGTACTCAATAATATAAGTACTCCATTTGGGCGCTCCAATTACTCTAAAGAGTGTGGCGTGTTCCACTAGCCATCGTCTCATCCAAGCTTCACATGATTTTATGTAATCCTGGATTCTCTCTCTCTCATGTTTAGCTAGTAGAAACTCTTTGGAATGTTTGCTTTTTCCCATTATGAAACCCCATGTGTTGTATATGGGCAAGTCTCAGGTATTGCTCGTGCTCGTTCAGCTCTACACATAGTCTCAAGATATCGAGGGTTGTCTTTCTACTTGTAAAGATCCCATGGTGAGTAGAGGAATGACTTCTTACTCCACCTTGGAACCATTTTGATGTTGAACATATAAGAATCTAGAAGGTCATCATCAATACCTTTGGGTTCTTCTCCATGGAGCAATCTCGAAAGATGGTCTGCTCTTGGGTGCATTGTACCTTTCTTGATGACCACAGTGAAATCAAACTCAAGCAATATGATAAACCATCGAACAATCCTTCTCGTATTGCAAGGTTTGTTTAGCAAGTACAGTAGTGCTTGGTGGTCGACGAAGAAAACAAACTTGTTCACGAGAAGCCAGTGTATAAACTTTTTGACAGCATAGATCATCCCTAAGCCTTCTCTTTCTGTAACAAATGGAAAATTCCATGTCTTTCTCTCTAGATTAAGTTAATATGTATCATATGGCATAGGCTAAGACATCCACATAGAAATGGAATAGCTTGTTCCAATCAGGGGCTTGCAAAATTGGAGCAGAAATTAATCCTCCTACCATTTTTGAAAAGCCTTCTCACATTCTTTCGTCCACACAAACTTGGTGATAAGCGCGTAAAGAGGCTTAGCTATAAAAGCATACATGTATATGAAACGTCCATAATATCCGCAATGCCCATAAAGGCTTGTACCTCCTTTACTTTGGTTGGCCTTGGAAGTGTAGCAATCACCTATATTTTGTCTTCATCAATGGAAATCCCATTTTTGGACACAATGTGTCCCAAGATTTTACCTTGCGTTACCATGAAGGCACATTTCTCAGGGTTTAAGCATATACGATAAGATTTGCACTTCTCAAAGACTTTCTCCAAGTGTGTTATGTGCTCATTTCTCATTTGAGAATACACGCACAGATTGTCCATGTATATTTTCAAAAATTTTCTGAGATACTCCTTGAATGCATGACTTATTAGTCTTTGAAAGGTGGCAAGTGCATTGGTCGAGCCAAAGGGCATCACCCTATATGAAAATATTCCCTACTTCATTGCAAAGGCTGTCTTATGTTGATCTTATGGTTCGATGGTTAATTGGTTATATTCTGAGAACTCGTCCAAAAAACTATAAAGCTTCTTTCCCTGCAACTGTCTCGATCACATGATCTGCTATCAATAGGGGATAGTTGTCTTTGATGGTAGCAGTATTTACTTTTTTGAGATTCACACAGACTCCTAATATTCCATTTTTCTTGGGCACAACCACAATAGGAGACACTCAGTTGGCGTGTTCAATCTCATAGATAAACTTCGGTCCGCACATCCAAATATGTGCTTTGCTTTGCATCCATGCAGCTATCTCCCCTTCTTGTTTAGTTGTGGAGTTTAATTCTTCCCCCGAACTTCGCTCTACATCTTTATAACTATGACCTTTGACACTAATTTTTGTAGTGACCTCTTTGTATCTCAAGTAGATGTAGTCATAGCCTCATTCTTGTACCATTTTGAGCTGACACATGAATGACCTGCCCAATATGAATCAAAGTTTCTGCTCTTGTCAAAGTTCATTATAGCAAAGGTGTGTTCATACACAATGCCACATGAGGATACAATCTTTTTTTTCTAATATTCCTATCGATCTCTCCATGTATCCATCCGCTAATTGTAGTTTCATTCAGGTTTTCCTTAGAGCATGTTGTCCCCATTTTTCTCACATTCCCTTGGTTGTTATGGCAATTCCAGTCCCATTATATAATATCACAACCATCTTTACTCCTTTGTATTCCACAAGTAAGGTCGTGTTTCGTTATTCTCCCTCGTAATATTCTCCCACGTTATTTACTGGTACATGTTCTGCTTTAGTCTGTTTTGGCGTTTGATTGTTTGATATTTTTGAAGGAATGATTTGTTACGGAACCATCAAGCCTATTTTTCCAAAAATTTTTCCACTTCTTCCCAATGATGAGGTCCAATCTACAGTAACTCAGATAGAGTTAGCGTACAATGGATACGAGACGACATCAACTCATGAAGAGTCTTAGTGTCCATCGTCTTAGGATCAAATTTTCATTAAGATGGTACTTTCCTAATTTTGATCTTGTTTCATGGTCACCAATGAATGAAGGTAAAAATTTTAAAGTCCAAGGTTTGCTGTCTTCTGATATCTCTGTCCCTGCATCACTGTATAGTGATTGGATATCACCGGGGTCGAACTCATGGTCTAGATTGATCTCAGTGATAGGGAGTGACTCAACGGTTGCACTTTCATCTTTTTTGTTTTTGATATCCTCCCACAGATCCTGTGGCCATGGTTCTTCTACTTTTGGAATTGGCATCACTAATTGTGAGCCCATCCCATCTGTGGTATTGGCTACTTCCCTCGTATCTAAAGGTACTTCAACTTCTGGCTCTTCATGGTCTCTGTTTTCAAGGCCTTGGTTCTCCATTTCCTCGAGTCTTTTGCAAATTAGCACCTCAAGTTTTGGAGCATCCACGACATGTGGTTCCATAAGAGCTTGGATGACCTCCTTGCACATCTGAAACCTCTCTTTTTCATACCCAAAATGAGGATACATCAACCATCTACGCTCTTGGATTTGATTGTGTTCTAGCATGTCTCTCTTTTTCAATCTCTCTTTTTAAACCTCTCTTTTTCTACACGTTGTGAAATTCTCACCATCGCTATGTTTTCATGGGGTAAAGGAGTTTGTTGTCCCAACACAAGTTGAGGTTTTTCCCTTCCTTGGACTGCGTTGTTTTGTCCTACTTGGTATCTTGGAGGTGGTGGAAAATGTTGCACTCCATGAGGCCCATATGGTATTTCCCTA
Organism: Adiantum capillus-veneris; assembly: GCF_014529385.1. Taxonomy (NCBI): domain Eukaryota; kingdom Viridiplantae; phylum Streptophyta; class Polypodiopsida; order Polypodiales; family Pteridaceae; genus Adiantum; species Adiantum capillus-veneris. Next base: position 120,730,553 of record NC_140954.1, read on the forward strand.
ACATAGTTTACATTGTAGAACATTTGTGGGTCTCATGGTTTGTTTATTTTTTTGCGATCTCACACCACTTCAATACACGTTGTACATTTTCTGGGCTCGGCTGCATGTTGCCCCACTTAGTTGGATGGTCTCCTCCACAAGCGTCACATTTCCGTGTGGGTTGTTGTCATGAGTTCTGGTTTGGCATGTTACCGTGGTTCATCCTTCTGATCACTTCCTTGATCATCCGGCACAGTTGGGTTTTGCCTTCCTAGTTTCAATGTGGATTCACTAGTGGTCAAAGAGGTGCTACTTGTCCCTTGGTCAGTATCCTCAGTCACCTCCCCATACGCTTCATAATTGTCTACCAGATACAATGCCTCTCTAGTGACTTGCTCGAAGGTAACACACGCCTTCAAATGCAGATCCTTTTTTAGAGTCTCATTCCGCAATGCCTCTATGAAAAGAACTGACCAGTCTCTCATCCAAGCATAGCTCTCTACTTGAATCAAAGCGCGGCTTCCTTCACCTTTTCTTTCTCCTTTTGCCTAAATGCATAGATTTGGGAGATCGTATTATGCTTGATCCCTCTCTTTGAGACTTTCTCTACAAATTCTCATAAAGTTGCTCTATGTTGGGAAAATCCCAGCTATTGAATGATTGGAACCAAGTCAAGGCTGTTTCTTCTAGGGTCAATCCAAGTCCTTTGTATTGAGTATGGAAATCCGTTACCTGCTCCGTCCTCAAATTGAAACATTCTCCCAACCCACTATACTTTTTGGGTACACACTTGGCCACTTGACATGGTCACATGTGTCTAGTTGTGCAACCATTCTAACCACTCCCGGTCCTCCTAATAGGGTCTCTCTAGCTTTGTATTCTCCCCTTGGCACTACAATCAGTGTCCTCTCTGCTACTCTTTCATCCGGTCGTTTTGTTCGATCTCATGTAAAAATTCAAAGGGTTCTAGTTACATAAGTCAGGTGCTTCACTACCCCTGTGTGAGTTCAAAGAAACTCTAGACCCCAATGATCCCATGGGTCCTACATTCGAGAATCATTGGTGACCAACTGAATCCTCCACTCTCCTTCTTACTAGACTTACATATCCACTTTCTGGTCTCGTTTGGCTCGTCGTGGGTCTAACTTACTCAAGGGTAACATAAGATTGATGGAGTGGTCCACCAAAGTATGTATACCGTTCTAACTCCTTAAGGTCTATAGGAGAGTATTTATGGCCATGTTTATCCATCATGACCACTTGGATATTTCTCCCCTCTGTGTATGTAAAAACATACAATCTCTTGTGGTCGGTAAACTCCTGAATGCGGGGTTCATCACATCTATAATAGAGTGTTTGTTCTCCATTATTGAATTTATACAGCCCCATGTAAGTGTTGTCTATATTTATCTGTTCCGTCTCGTGAATGCACCTGAGCATAGCATTTTGCTTGTCCACCTTGGGTGGTTCATCCACTAATTCCTCATCTAGTTTGTCCTTGGTGCCAATCAAACCCCATATGTCCACAATGAAGGGGTTATGCACGAGTAGATACATCATTCCTTCTCGGTCAAAGTATCTATCTCCGTTATAGTCCAGATCTACAAGGTCCTTGAACTCGCTTGGTTTGTTCTTCAATTTAGCACAGTAGCGGTCGATACCATCCTTATAAATTTTAGCTTTCAGCTGGTTCTCGAATTGAAATTTTAGATACAATAACTTGACATCCGATGTTGGCCTAGAAGGGCCCTCCCCCGTGGAAGTTCATTCCTTAAATCTCACCTTGTTAAATCCCTTGGCCATTATAGTGTATGATCTTTTCGATGATGTATCAGATCGACCCTCCTTTATAATGGTTTCTAGCCGATGCAACCGTTTTTTATTCACACTCTCTTCAATTGAAATGTTGCTCACTTGGTCTCTAAGGCCAGGGTTTCTATTCTGGTACAACCTTCCTAATTGCAAATACATGGAGAAATGACTTTCCAAAACCCCAACCTTGTTATCTCATTGGCTGCCTTGTGTTCTTTCCAGTTTGACTTACTTGTTGAGTCGCACCCTCTAGCTCCTTCACCCTATTAAAAACGCTTTATGGCTATGAGTTTACAACCACTCTATTAGTCCAAGCTTACAGTCAACAAAATTTTATCCCTCACTTTCACCAAATTCACAATTTTACTTGTAACACCCACAACTTAAGTCTGATTTCAATTTTAAAAAGACGAACAGGGTCCTAGAGACTATCTCTAGCTGTGGTGCAATTTTGGTTTTAGTATGACATAGAGGAACATGGATCATGATCCGTGTACCTCAGTGGAAAAATGGGATAGTTTTGATCCCAGACCTAGCCCTTGGTCTAATAATCTCAAGTCTATGCTTTTTGTTAAATTTAGGTTTGTTGACGGTGGACAAAAGTCAAAACCCTAGCCCTATTTTGGCCCTTTTTTATCTGAACTTATTTTGCCCCTTTTGACCCCTTTTTGAACTTCTTTTCACTTCCTTGCTTTGGAAAATGGTTTAAGCTCCTCACTGGTCCAATTCTTCTTCAGGATTTCAAGAAAGGTACATGGATCGCGATCCATGTTGGGAAGCCAAATTGTCTTTTCTTTGTACCATTAGAATCAACATGTTTACTGAATGCTATGGTATCAAAATTTTTGGATTTGAACTAGTTTTTGTCAGCCAAAAGTGAATTATCAAGTCTCTTCTGGCGGTTTCCCACTATCTACTATTTTTGTCTTTTTCACCTCTTTTGTAAACTTTTTTGCCAAGGGTTCTTTTGGGAAATGTGTTTCAAATTATATAAGTTATCCACTTGTCTTTTCAGCCCAAAATCATGATGAGGTACATGGATCGTGATCCATGTTTGACCTCATTTTGACATGAAACTTGGTCACTTATAATCCTTATTATGGTGATACTCTTTCCCAAATCTTTTTGAATTTGAATCACTTTTGCCCAACCAAAACCAAAATTTTGTGTCTGTTTTGTGGTTTTTGGCTATCTAGCAGAATTTTGGTGTTTTGATCAACTTTTTGCTATGGTCTCTTTTGGCAAAGTTGTTCCACTAGTTATCAAGATGTACTAGTCAAATATCAATCCCAAATGTCAACTAGGTACATGGATCACAACCCATGTTTGGAAGCACTTTGTTATGAATTTTTCTCATGTTGGTTCCCTATTCCTTGTAGAAGCCAAATCTCACCCCTTTTTGAATTTGGAACACTAAAAGTTCAATTTTCCCAACTTTTGCTAGATTTCCAAGGTTTTTTGCAGATTTGTCCAATTTCTAGATTTTGGATGTACTTTAGCAGTCTATTTATGGTCACACTCAGGATTCTAGTATCTGAGAGCAAGCTTAAGCAATGGGTGACAATTTCTAGTCAATTAGTCACAGAGGTACATGGATCGCGATCCATGTTCCTCAATAAACTGGAAAGAAATTGTTCAATTTGTTTCCTACAAGCTTGTTTATCCCCTTTTGCAAGGTATTTTTGAGTTTGAATCAGGTTTGATGCTCTAACCATCAATTTTTTAGAGTTATGGTCTTTTGTACCAAATTATGGTTTCGGACCGTTTTTACCATGATTCCTTTAGCCTGGTTGAAATCATTATTTAATCTACTCATATGAGCTGAAATGAATCTATGAACAGAAATGAATAAAATAGTGGAAAAATAACAATGAAATGGACAGTGAAACAGTCCTTTCCAAGCATAGAGAAAACCAAAGAATGAAATGCCTTTTGTATCTCACTCACAGCTCTCTTTGCTCATTTAGATTAGAATTGGCCAGTCCTCGACTCCAGTCTCTGCCAAGCACTAAACCCTCATCTAGCTACTTTACTGCCTAAGTGTAATTGGAATTGGTGTCAAAATCTCTGGAAAGGAGCCTTTTTTGTACGACTAGGTCATTCACCACCTAAGGATCAAAACTTCGGCAACGGTGCCAATGCTAGCGGGTCATTGTGACGGACGTCTACAGCATAGCTATCTGGCACTAACATATATCAATACTCAGGGCAGCGACTCGGGATGGGGCACAAAGGCTCTGTGAGGTTGTCAATCTCAAGAAGTGAACCTACGGAACTACACAATCGACTGCTATAGAAAATCTATCACTCTCTAGTCCGAAAATCTACCTATGTCCAGTCTCACCGTTCTAGGTCATCACTCCTTTTTGACATCCAAACAGAGTCTAAATGCAATGAAACTTAAGAAAGAGTATTACAACACCTAAGGGAACAATCCTACCAAGTTTAAAGAGAGCCCCATCCCTCAAGGATCAGTCCAAGGTAAAACTATATAGGGCAAACACCAAGGGATTAAAATATAGTAACTAGGTCTTTGAATAGTATCAATACTATTCTTGGTGTTAAGTTTGTGTGTGTTTCAATAACAATATAACATATACACCAAAGAATCCTTTCAAATTACAAAAGACACTAGAAACTATGTCAGTGAAAAGGTAGTATAATTCCCATTTCATAGTACAGAACAGTCTTTATACATCAGTAATGAAATCAAGGGCCAGAAGATATAAAAGTCCGCCATCTTCAATCCAAGGAACTTTGAAAACCATAGTTGAGAAGGTAATCCTCACTTGCACCCATGGAAACAACACAACTTTTAGTTAGCATTGGTACCGTATGCAAGTGATGCATTGGTAACCCACATGTTATAGAGGTCACGCAACTATATTCTTTCAAATATAAATAATAAAAAACATAAATCCAATCATATATTCAGAGATGGTTTTATTTACGAGGGGAAACCATTTGGAGCCCAAGCTTTCATGAGATAAGGGACAGAAGAAGTAGCCAACCATACCCATAACAGTCATAAATCGACTTAGTATAGTCAATAATATTCATGAGTTCTACACTGGTATACTAGTACTACTATATTGCAATACTGGTATAGCGGTATTGGTCTCAAATTTTTAGTGCTCGTACTAGTACAAGTAGTACAGCTACAACGACTTCATATAGTCAAGAATATGCATGAGTTTTAGACTCCTATGCTGCTATACTAGTATTGGTATACTGGTATTGCTATATTGCAATATTGGTGTATGTATATAGGTATACTGGTACTGGTCTCAGATTTTCACCGCTAGTACTGGTACTAGTAGTACTAGTACCATTACAGTCATACATAAACGTAGTACCAGTACTAGTAGTACTGGTACCATAACAATCATACATCAACTTAGTATAGTCAAGAATATATATGAGTTCTATACTGCTATACTGGTACCGATATACTGGTATCGTTATAATACTGGTATATGTATACCGGTATACTATTACTGGTCTCAGATTTCCAATGCTAGTCAAAAGAAATAACCAACTATTCCCATAAGTCATTCATTGACTTAATATAGTACTGGTATTGGTAGTACAGATAGTATTGGTACTGGTAGTGTTGGTACTAGTAGTATTGATGTAGTAATTATATATATATATATATATATATATATATATATATATATATATATATATATATATATATATATATATATATATATATATATTGGTATTAGTACTGATGTCATAAAAAACCATAACTGGTATTGGTACTGATATAGTGAAAAACCATAACTGGTATTGGTATTGATGTAGTTTATAAAAACCATAACAAATATATGTATATTGTTATATTGGTATTGATCTCAGATCTTCAGTGTTAGTCAAAAGAAGTAGCCAACTATTCCCACAAGTCATACATTGACTTAGTATAGTAATGGTAGTACCGGTTGTACTGGTATCGATGGTACTGGTAGTATTGGTATTGGTACTAATGTAGTAAAAAAACATATATTCCGAGATGGTATTTCCATAACATATATATGTATATTGGTGCAGGTCTCAGATCTTTAGTGTTAGTCAGAAGAAGTCTATTCCCACAAGTCATACATCGACTTAGTATAATACCGGTACTAGTGAAACTGGTAGTACTGGTAGTACCAGTACCAATAATTGATTGGTTTCCCTGCAACCCCTTGTAAATAAAACCATCTCTGAATTTATGTTATGGGTTTTACTCTACAGTAGTACCAGTACTTCCAAAAGAGGCTGAATTTCCCAGAAGTGATATGTTTGCGCTAATGGAGTGGTGAAGGATGTGGCATTGAATTTGAGTTGTAAGGTGTCATCCTCCCAATTTGGTGTTGATTTGTACATGCGTATCCAAGGTACTCCAAGAATCACTGCTTCATTAAGATCGATATTTGCCATTACATGAAATTGATGAGGGAAGCTGTGACCATCGACATTGATTGATAAATTGGCTTGACCCAAGCTGAGTATTGTTCCTCGATTGGCTACCTTGAGCTCAATTTGGTTTGGTATTAGAGATTCTATGGCCATTCTCAATAATGTCAATTATTTTACGACATTGGCTCGTGCTCCGGTGTCTACTAATGCTCGTTTGATGGAACCATCAATTGAAGGATAATTGGTAGATCCATACCAACACGCCATGTAGGTTTCATTTGAATTGATGTCATTAGAGGAGGATTGGGACCTTTGCATTCCGGCCAAGTTTCCCTATGGTTGGCTTGTTCCTTTTACTTCAATATCCTCAGTGTCTGGCTTCCTCCTTGGCCTATGCTTAGATAGCATGGGCTTGGTTTTTCCACTCAGCTATTGCATGAATTGTTTCTAGCTCCGCTTGTGTCAATGGGAGGAGGTACTTTTTTAACTTGCATCCACTTATCTAATTAGGCATCTCCTCACCTGCCAGTGTTGCAAGTTTGATGACACTCCTTTGCGATGTATCGTGGATCACAAAAGGCCCCATCCCTCGCTTTTTAAGTTTTTTGGCGTGTTGCTTTAGGGTATAAACAAATAAATAATCCTCTTTCTAAAACTCCTTGCTTATTAAATGTTGGCCATGGAAAGCCTTCATTTGTCATCTCTAGGCATTTATCCCTGCTACCGCCTTCAATCTTGTTTTGCCTAGTTGTTCCAAGACGTCTAGTCTTTCACAGAGTTTGTGTCCCGTCCAACCTAACTGTGTTGCGACTCGAAGTGTGGGAATCAAGAATTCCATGGGAAGAATAGCATTTATTCCGAACACAAGGTTAAATTGAGTGGTTCCAATGGAAGTTTTAAATGCTACCATGTATGCCCATAACGTTGAGTGTAGCCTAAGGTCCCAATCACTTCTTGAGTCACTCACTATTTTGGTTAGCATCATGCATAAGATTTTATTGGTACTCTCTTCTTGTTTGTTAGCTTGGGAGTGATATGGGGCCGATTTACGATGAGCCGCCATGAATTCATTGAGCAAACTTTCAATGACAGTGTTCACAAAGTGGGTTCCTTGATCACTCACAATCTCAATGGTAGGCCATATCTAGTTAAAATGTTCTCAAATAAGAAATGTGTTGTAGTCCATGTATCATTTTTATGTGTTTCCACACACTTGGTCAAATAATATGTTGCTACTATAATATATTGAGTGTGTGTGCAATATGCAGGAGGTATTATGGGGCCTACAAAATCTATGCCCCACTTGGCAAAAGCTCAAACTCTTATTATCAATCGTAAGGGCGTCTCATCTCTCCACAGAGGTGCCTTGGTGTGTTGGCATTCATCACACCATTTTACATATGTCTCCACATCTGTGAAGAAGGTTGGCCACCATATTCCTGCAAGAAGTATCAGCGTTGTTGTTTTGTCACCTGAAAAATGTCCACATGGCTGTCCTACGTGTGCTTGTTTTAGGATGGATAAATATTCTCCTTTAGTAGCACACTATATCAATTGGTCATCTTTTCCCCTTCGGTACAGTTGATTTGAGATTAGCACATAGTGTTTCGCTTCCTCTTCAATAGTTCTCATCCGTGCCTTACTCAATCCCTCTGGGAAGGTCTTGGTTTTTGAGTACTCGATAATGTAAGTACTCCATTTGGGTGCTCCAATTACTCTAAAGAGTGTGGCGTGTTCCAATAGCGATCGTCTTGTACAAGATTCACATGATTTTATGTAATCCTAGATGCTCTCTCTCATGTTTAGTGTAACATTTAATGGCCTAAAAACTTGTGTGTAGCGGAAATTAACATGAACATAGTGGGCATTTCATTAGAATAGATTCCTAATGAGAATTACAAGAGTGCTTGGGTGGAGAGAGCAACAAAAAGCATAACACTTAGTTAGATAGCATCAACAATACTTTCAAAAGAGAGACAAATTAAGCTATTGACAACAGTTGAGGACCGGATTTTCATGGAGCCGGTCCCCCCTCGAAAAGGCTTTGTATTATGGTTTCTCCCATCAAGAGAGACATTGTACAATACAATTCTTTGTGTTCCTTCAAGACTAGCTAGTGCAATGAAGATGAAAGATTCATGCACTAAGAAAAACACTTAACAAACACAACATTAATTATCCCCGTTCTCATACCCAAGACCTCACACACCTTCGAAGATGGTGAGAGCTAGAAGGGTATGAGAGTAGATTGAGAGGAAGAAGGAGTATCTTACGAGAAAGATGTACATCTCCTCACATAATCACTCATATTAGCATAGCTTAGCTTAGTAATTAGCATGGTAGAGGAGATGAGCATGCATTGAAGCTTGGCTCTTGGTTGGATTTGCATCCACATGCCAAGAGTGTGTCGATGTAGGCTTCCATCTCACAAGCTTGGACTAGGTGATGAGCTCTCCATTAAAGCTTGGGAAGAGATAGTCTTCTCTTTCTTCACACATGAGATTGTGTGAGTGTGTGTGTGATAATGCCTTGCAAAAATCAGCCCCCTCCCTCTCTTGGGCGAGCCCTCTTGCTATTTGCTCTTGCTCTACCCTCATTGGACCTCCCCAAGTCAAGCCAATGACAATTAAGCAGCATAAGTGATAGCCTTCTGACATGTGTCCCCCTTTCCCCTTTTGTGAGAGCTTTAGGTAATTTAATAATTCAACTAAACTCTCATTGGACCCCTTTGCCTCCTGGCCAATAGGAATCAGGCAAGCCATTGGGCTGTTGAATGCTCATTGGACCCCTTGGGAGACTGTCCAATAGTCATCTAGGAGACTTAATTCTCATTGGTTCTTTTATTAAGCATTTTTAAATTAATTAAACTAGATTTACTCTAGCCTAATTTTCATTGGTCCACCTCCAAGGCCATCCAATAGGAATTGGGTACACCTTGTGGGCATCTGGCCTAGGGAGCTGACATGTGTCCCTCATTCCCTTTGTGTAAAGGGAGCTTGTGTGTGTGTGTGTGTGTGGCGTGTGTGGCTTTCTCTCTCATCCCCTACAAGAAAGGCTCGCCCCCTCCTAAGTAGGGATTACACAAGACCTTTTTGTACACACACAAAGCATCCAATTCCCCTAGGGTTGACCTTTGGACACAACCTTTGAATTTTGGAACCTTAGCATTTTGGAAGTCTTAATGGGATGAACCTTAGGGTATTTTTAGCCCATTGTTACACATGGCTCTTTTGCAGATGGCCCCCCCTTTGGATCCCTATTTTCCCTCCTTTGGATCCCTACTGTGGCCGGTCTGCTAGCTTAACCAATATTCTAGCTTTTTCTCCCCTGGCACTTTCCCATATCAAATGATCAGTTTAACATGAGGAAATCATTTAGGAGAATTAGATATTGATTATTATGACATTTAGCCAGTAGACACTCTTTGGAATGTTTGCCTTTTCCCATTATGAAACCCCGTGTGTTGTATATGGGCAAGTCTCAGGTATTGCTCGTGCTCGTTCGGCTCTACACATAGTCTCAAGATATCGATGGTTGTCTTTCTACTTGTAAAGATCCCATGGTGACTAGAGAAATGACTTCTTACTCCACCTTGGAACCATTTTGATGTTGAACAGATAAGAATCTCGGAGGTCATCATCAATACCTTTGGGTGCTTCTCCATGGAGCAATCTCAAAAGATGGTCTGCTCTTTGGTGCATTGTACCTTTCTTGATGACCACAATGAAATCAAACTCAAGCAATATGATAAAACATCGAACAATCCTTCTCGTATTGCAAGGTTTGTTTAGCAAGTACAGTAGTGCTTGGTGGTCGATGAAGAAGACAAATTTGTTCATGAGAAGGTAGTGTCTAAACTTTTTGACGGCATAGATCATCCCTAAGCCTTCTCTTTCTGAAGTGGTATAGTACTTCTCTGCACTGTTTAGCTACCTACTAGAGTAACAAATGGAAAACTCCATGTTTTTCTCTCTAGGTTGATCTAATATGCATCATATGGCATAGGTTGAGGCATTCACCTGGACATGGAAGATCTTGTTGCAATCAGGGGCTTGCAAAATTGCAGAAGAAATTAATCCTTGCTTCAATTTTTTAAAAGCCTTCTCACATTCTTTCATCCACTCAAACTTGGTGATAAGCGCGTAAAGAGGCTTAGCTATAACAGCATACATGCATATGAAACGTCTATAATATCCGCAATGCCCGTAAAGGCTTGTACCTCCTTTACTTTGGTTGGCCTTGGAAGTGCAACAATCACCTGTATTTTGTCTTGATCAATGGAAATCCCATTTTTGGACACAATGTGTCCCAAGATTTTACCTTGCCTTACCATGAAGACACATTCCTCAGTGTTTAAGCATATACGATAAGATTTTCACTTCTCAAAGACTTTCTCCAAGTGTAATATGTGCTCATTTTTCATTTGAGAATGCACGCATAGATTGTCCATGTATATTTCCAAAAAAGTTCTGAGATACTTCTTCAATGCAAAACTCATTAGTCTTTGAAAGGTGGCAGGTGTATTGGTATCACCCTATATGCAAACATGCCCTACTCCATTGCAAAGGCCGTCTTATGTTGATCTTATGGTTTGATGGTTAATTGGTTGTATCCTGAGAACCCGTCCATAAATTATGAGCTTATTTCCTTGTAACTCTCTCGATCACATGATCTGTTATCAGTAGGGGATAGTTGTCTCTGATGGTAGCAACATTTACTTGTTTGAGATTCACACAGACTCGTATTTTTCATTTTTCTTGGGTACAACCACAATAGGAGACACCCAATGTGTGTGCTCAATCTCATAGATAAACTCCATTCCGCACATCCAAATATGCGCTTTGCTTTGCATCCATGCAGGTATCTCCCCTTCTTATTCAGTTGTAGAGTTTAATTATTTTCCCAAAGTTCGCTCTATATCTCTATAACTGTGATCTTTGACACTGATTTTTGTAGTGACCTCTTTGTGTCTCAAGTAGATATAGTCATAGCCCCAGTCTTGTATCATTTTGAGTTGATGCATGAATGGCCTGCCCAATATGAATCAAAGTTTCTGCTCTTGTCAAAAAAAATTATAGCAAAGGTGTGTTCATACACAATGCCATAAGAGGATACAATCATTTTTTCTAATATTCCTATTGGTCTCTCCATGTATCCATCCGCTAATTGCAATTTCATTCAGGTTTTTCTTAGAGTAGGCTTTCCCCATTTTTCCCACATTCCCTTGGTTGGTATGGCAATTCCAGTCCCACTATCTAATATCACAATCGTCTTTACTCCTTTGTATTCCAGAAGTACGGTCGTATTTCCTTCTTCTCCCTCGCAGTATTCTCCCACCTTATTTACTGGTACATGTTCTACTTTAGTCTGTTCTGGCGTTTGATTGTTTGATATTTTTGAAGGAATGATTTGTTATGGAACCATCAAACCTATTTTTCCAAAAAAATTCCCACTTCTTCCCAATGATGAGGTTTAATCTGCAATAACTCGGATAGAGTTATCATACAATGGATAAGAGACGACATCAACTCATGAAGAGTCTTAGTGTCCATCATCTTAGGATCAAATTTCCATTGAGATGGTACTTTACTAATTTTGATCTTGTTTCATGGTCGCCAATGAACAAAGGTAAATTTTTTAAAGTCCAAGGTTTGTTGTCTTCCGACATCTCTGTCCCTGCAACACCGTATAGTGATCAGATATCGCCATGGTATTGATCTCAGTGATAGGGGCTGACTCAAGGGTTGCACTTTCGTCTTTTTTGTTTTTGATATCCTCCCACAGATCCTGTGTCCATGGTTCTTCTACTTTTGAAATTGGCATCACTGCTTGTGAGCACATCCCATATGTGGTATTGGCTACTTCCCTCGTATCTAAAGGTACTTCAACTTTTGGCTCTTCATGGTCTCTATTTTCAAGGCCTTGGTTCTCCATTTCCTTGAGTCTTTTGCAAATTAGCACCTCAATTTTTGGAGCATCCGGGACATGTGGTTCCATAAGAGCTTGGGCTGCTTGGATGAGCTCCTTGCACATCTAAAACCTCTCTTTTTCATACCCAAGATGAGGATATGTCAACCATCTATGCTCTTGGGTCTGCTTGGATGAGCTCCTTGCACATCTAAAACCTCTCTTTTTCATACCCAAGATGAGGATATGTCAACCATCTATGCTCTTGGGTTTGATTGTGTTATAGCCTAGCTTCATAAGCCTTCAAAATTGCATCTAAAGGCTCAAAGACTTTGTCCACCAAGACCAAACGTCTCAATGGTAATTTTGATGGTTTTGCTACAACATTTTTTTCCTTATGGTTCCGTTCCAATCTCAATGGTTTGCTACAATTTAATTTCTAGGGCCAACTTTTCTTTTATCCTTTTGGCTTTCATCTTGTCCCTTTTTGCTTTCCAAGATTTTATGGGGGTCCTAATAACTGACAAACTCTCTATTTCAGTTTGACTGGGTGGGGTGTTTTGTCTCTCATAGGCATATTCCTTGCGGCTTCCTGGGCTTGTGCTCTCATTACAACATTCATTGGAATTGTTAGATCCATTTTTGATCCACTTGAGCTTCATACAACTCCAATTTTGTCTATGGGAGCTTTCCCCTTGTTATCAAGATTTTTTGGACTGTGTGGAATTAGATGGTTATTTGTACGTCCCTCATAGTAACCAAAGATTTTGATGCGCTCTCCTTTGTGTGGACAACTTCTTGCCCAATGATCACCTCCACATTCATAGCATGGTCCTACTGGTGGGTGCGAAGCTTGTGGAGCTCCCATAGGTTGTCCTGTTCTAGGAGGGTATCCCCTAGGTTTGAAGTTTTGATTCGTCATGAACATGAGCGTATTTTCATCGATCAGGTAATAGTTTTTTGTTGGTTGTGTTATGCACGTTGTGTTATGCACAATGGCTCTATCATTCCCTAAAAACCTATCCATGGGATTTGTCCTTCAAGAGCGTAAGCACTATTGTCCAACCCTCTCTCATAAGTGTTGTCTGAATCTTCAAAATAAGAAACTACCGGCATCATTCTTGATCGAAATGTGCCTCTACAGGTTGTGAGATTCTCACCATAGCTATGTTTTCCTGAAATGTGATGGTTGTGGAGGAGACCATCCAACTCAGTGGTGCAACATGCAGCCGAGCCAGGAGAAAACGTACAACATGTATTGAAGTGGTGTGCTATCAAGAAAAGCTAAACAAACCATGAGACCCACTAATGTTTCTACAATGTAAACTATGTTCGGGAAATACCATATGGGCTTCATAGAGGGATTGCGGAATGAGACTCTAAAAAAGGATATGCACTTGAAGGCGTGTGTTACCTTCGAGCAAGTCACTAGAGACGCATTGTATCTGGTAGACAATTGTGAAGCGTATGGGGAGGTGACTGAGGATACTGACCAAGGGACAAGTAGCACCTCTTCGACCACTAGTGAATCCACATTGAAACTAGGAGGGCAAAACCCAACTGTGCCGGATGATCAAGGAAGTGATTAGAAGGATGAACCAAGGTAACATGCGGAATGAGACTCTAAAAAAGGATATGCACTTGAAGGCGTGTGTTACCTTCGAGAAAGTCACTAGAGACGCATTGTATCTGGTAGACAATTGTGAAGCGTATGGGGAGGTGACTGAGGATACTGATCAAGGGACAAGTAGCACCTCTTCGACCACTAGTGAATCCACATTGAAACTAGGAGGGCAAAACCCAACTGTGCCGGATGATCAAGGAAGTGATTAGAAGGATGAACCAAGGTAACATGCCAAACCAAAACTCATGACAACAACACACACGGAAAATGACGCTTGTGTCGGAGACCATCCAACTAAGTGGGGCAACATGCAGCCGAGACTAGGACAAAACATACAGCGTGTATTGAAGTGGTGTGCTATTGCAAAAAAATAAACAAACCATGAGACCCATGAATGTTTCTACAATGTAAACTATGTTAGGAAAATACCATATGGGCCTCGTGGAGTGCAACGTTTGTGTCATGAGTTTTGGTTTGGCATGTTACCTTGGTTCATCCTTTTGATCACTTCCTCGATCATCTGGCACAGTTGGGTTTTGCCCTCCTAGTTTCAATGTGGATTCACTAGTGGTTGAAGAGGTGCTACTTGTCCCTTGGTTAGTATCCTCAGTCACCTCCCCATACGCTTTACAATTGTCTACCATATATAATGCCTCCCTAGTGACTTGCTCCAAGGTAACACATGCCTTCAAGTGCAGATCCTTTTTTAGAGTCTCATTCCGCAATCTCTCTTTGAAAAGAACTGACAATCTCTCATCCTAAGGTAGCTCTATTCTTGAATCAAAGCGAGGCTTCCTTCACCTTTTCTTTCTCCTTTGGCCTAAATGCATAGATTTGGGAGACCGTATTATGCTTGATCCCTCTCTTTGAGAATTTCTCTACAAATTCTCGTAGAAGTTTCTCTATGTCTGGAGAATCCTAGTTATTTTATGATTGGAACCAGGTCAAGGTTGTTCCTTCTAGGGTCAATCCAAATCCTTTGTATCGAGTATGGAAATCTGTTACCTTCTCCGCCCTCAAATTGAAACAAGTGCATACGGATCTCCCAACCCACTATATTTTTTGAGTACACACTTGGCCTCTTGAGATGGTCACATGAGTCTAGTTTTGCAACCATTATAACCACTCTCGGTCCCCCTGATAGGGTCTCTCTAGATTCGTATTCTCCCCTTGGCACTACAATCAGTGTCCTCTCCGCTACCCTTTCATCCGGTCGTTCTGTTTGATCTCATGTAAAAATCGAAAGGATTCTAGTTACGTAAGTCAAATCAGGTGCTTCACTGCCCCTCTGTGTGTTCAAAGAAACTCTAGACCCCAATGATCCCATGGGCCCTACATTCGAGAATCATTGCTGACCAACAGAATCTTCCACTCTAGTTCTTACTAGACTTACATATCAAGTTTTTGGTCTCGTTTTGGTCATCATGGGTCTGACTTGCTCGAGGGTTACATAATGTTGATGGAGTGGTCCACCAAAGTATGTATATCGTTCTAACTTCTTACGGTCTATAGGAGATTATTTATGGCCATGTTTATCCATCATGACCACTTGGATATTTCTCCCCTTTATGTATGTAAAAACATACAATCGCTTGTGGTCGATCAGCTCCTGAATGTGTGGTTCATCACATCTATAATAGAGTGTTTGTTCTCCATTATTTAATTCATACAGCCCCACATAAGTGTTGTCTGTAATTATTTGTTCCGTCTCATTAACGCACCTGAGCATAGCATTTTGCTTGTCCACCTCGGGTGGTTCATCCACTAATTCCTCATCTACTTTGTCCTTGGTGCAAGTCAATCCCCATATGTCCACAATGAAGGGGTTATGCATGACTAGATACATCATTCCTTCTCGATCAAAGTATTTATCTCCGTTATAGTCCACATCTACAAGGTCCTTAAACTCGCTTGGTTTGTTCTCCAATTTAATACAGTAGCGGTCCATACCATCCGTATAGATTTTAGCTTTCAGCGCGTTCTCGAATGGAAATTTTAGATACAATAGCTTGACATCCAATGCTGGCCTAGAAGGGCCCTTCCCCGCGGAATTTCCTTCCTTAAATCTCACCATGTTAAATCCCTTGGACTTTATGGTGTATGATCTTTCCAATGATGTATCAGATAGACCCTCCTTTATAATGGTTTCTAGCAGATGCAACGGTTTTTTATTCACACTCTCTTCAATTGAAACGTTGCTCACTTGGTCTCTTAGGCTAGGGTTTCTATTCTGGGGTGCAACCTTCCTGATCACAAATACATAAAGAAATGACTTTGCAAAACCCCAACCTTGTTATCTCTCTGCCTGCCTTGTGTTCTTTCCGGTTTGACTTACTTGTTGAGCCGCACCCTCTAACTCTTGCACCCTATAAAAAATGCTTGATGGCTATGAGTTTACAGCTGCTCTACTAGTCCAATCTTACAGTCGACAAAATTTTATCCCTCACTTTCACCAAATTCACAATTTTACTTGTAACACCCACAACTTAAGTCCAATTTCGATTTTGAAAAGACCAATAGGATCCTAGAGACTATCTCTGGCTGTGGTGCAATTCTAGTTTTAGTATGTCTTAGAGGAACATGGATCATGATCCGTATACCTTAGTGGAAAAATGGGATGGTTTTGCTTCCATACCTAGCCCTTGGTCTAATGATCTCAAGTCTATGCTTTTTGTAAAATTTGGGTCTGCTTAGGGTGGACAAAAGTCAAACCCTAGCCTTGTTTTGGCCCTTTTTTATCTGAACTTATTTGGACCTTTTTGACCCCCTTTTTGAACTTGTTTTCACTTCCTTGATTTGGAAAATTTTTGTTCCAATGGATTAAGCTCTTCACTAGTCCAATTCTTGTTCAGGATTTCAAGAAAGGTACATGGATCGCGATCCATGTTGCCTTTTCTTCGTACCATTAGAATCAGCATGTATACTGGATGCTATGGTATCAAAAGTTTTGGATTTGAACTAGTTTTTTTCAGCCAAAAGTGAATTTTCAAGTTTGTTCTGGCGGTTTCTCACTATCAACTGTTTTTTGTCTTTTTCACCTCTTTTGTAAACTTTTTTGCCAATGGTTCTTTTGGAAATGTGTTTCAAATTGTATGTGTTACCCACTTGTCTTTTCAACCCAAAATCATGATGAGGGACATGGATCGTGATCCATGTTTGACCTCATTTTGACATGAAACTTGGTCAACTTATAGTCCTTATTATGGTGACACTCTTTCCCAAATCTTTTTGAATTTGATTCACTTTTGCCCAACCAAAACCAAAATTTTGTGTCTGCTTTGTGGTTTTTGGCTATCTAGCAGATTTTGGTGTTTTGATCAACTTTTTGCTATGGTCTCTTTTGGCAAAGTTGTTCCACTAGTTATCAGGATGTACTAGTCAAATATTAGTCCCAAATGTAAACCAAAGACATGGTCACAACCCATGTTTGGAAGCACTTTGTTATGAATTTTTGTCCTGCTGGTTCCCCATTCCTTGTAGAAGCCAAATCTCACCCCTTTTTGAATTTGGAACACTAAAAGTTCAATTTTTCCAACTTTTACTAGATTTCCAAGGTTTTTTAAAGATTTGTCCAATTTCTAGATTTTGGATGTACTTTAGCAGTATATTTATGGTCACACTAAGGATTCTGGTATCTGAGAGCAAGCTTAAGCAATGGGTGACAATCTCTAGTCAATTAGTCACAGGGATACATGGATCGCCATCCATGTTCCTCAGTAAAACTAGAAAGAAATTGTTCAATTTGTTTCCTACAAGCTTGTTTATCCCCTTTTGCAAGGTATTTTTGAGTTTGAATCAGGTTTGATGCTTTGACCGTCAATTTTTTAGAGTTATGGTCTTTTGTACCAAATTATGGTTTCGGACAGTTTTTACCATGATTCCTTTAGCCTAGTTGAAGTCGTTATTTAATCTACGCATATGAGCTAAAATGAATCTATAAATGGAAATGAATAAAACAATGGAAAAATAAAAATGAAATGGACAATGAAACAATCCGTTCCAAGCATAAAGAAAACCAAAGAATGAAATGCCTTTTGTATCTCACCTCACAGCTCTCTTTGCTCATATAGATTAGAACTGGCTTGTCCCTGACCAATCTCTGCCAAGCACTAAACCCTCGTCTAGCTACTTAACTGCCTAAGTGTAAATGGAATGGCTGTCAAAATCTCTGGAAGGAGCCTTTTTCATACGACTAGGTCACTCACCACCTAAGGATCAAATCTCGGGCAACAGCGCCAATGCTAGGGAGACATCATGACGGACATCTGCAGCATAGCTATCTGGCACTACCATATGTCAATACTCAGGAAAGCGACTTGGGATGGAGCATGGAGACTCTTTGAGGTTGTCAATCTCAAGAAGTGAACCTACGTAACTACGCAATCGACTACTATAGAAAATCTATCACTCTCTAGTCCGAAAATCTACCTATGTCCAGTCTCACCGCTCTAGGTCATCACTCCTTTTCAACATCCAAACAGAGTCGGAATGCAATGAAACTTAAGGAGGAGTATTACAACACCTAAAGGAACAATCCTACCAAGTTCTGTGGTCATCAAAGGAGGTACCAAAATCACAATCCATCCCAAAAAATGTGCAAAAAATTGCAACAGAACTGTTCAAAAAGGTAGCTCCATGGCTTGGAAACACTCTTCCAAGGTCAAAACATCAAAACATAACCATTTTAGTACTCAAATCTATCCATCTAGCTCTTAAACAGGTTGTCATGAACCACAATTAAACTGAGAATGATTACACTTAGATTCAAGAGCAAGAGACAAGGAACACAATGCACTAATTGGAATTGATTTTTGATTACCAAACAAAGAGAAAGATTGATTACAAGTTGTAGTAGAGTTGCATCTCTCAATCGACGTCCAAAAAGCTCCTTACAGATAATGATAATGTTACTTTAGAAACTATTGGTTTTGACCCAAAGGCTTGGGACCCTTTCCCGCAGCCATTGGCCACTTTACAAGGCTTGTAGGTTTTGACCGGAAAATAGAGAATAATAGGCTCGATGAATACACTTCAAGAATCGTTATTTTTTTATTGCAAGGCTTCTTCAGAAAAAAGATAGAGTACAATGAAGTGTGGCTTGTAGCCGGCTCTTTAGCTGCCCATCCGCTGCATCCTCCAAACACTTGGGTAGATCTTGGGAGCATTTTGGATGCAGCCAGGACTCATCATGGGCATTTTCACCAAGGGGATTCATAGCTACAAGGAAGAGGGAGAGAAGTAAACCTCTTCAGACATATACACACTCACACTAAGCATCAATGAGCGAGCTTGGGCATTTTTGCATGGAGCTTTTACCTCGGCAAGGGAGTATCAACTTCAAGCAAGCGTGTGTGTACGCATACACACACATATAGGCATTCATCGTCGGCTACTTCACATTGTGTGTACACGTGAATCCTTGGTCTTCCGAGTATCGACGATGGCAGAGAATCTAACACTTACTTTTCAATTCTGCAAAGGCTTTAACTATGAAAGAAGAGAGTTTTCCTTCAGAGAAAGTTAGCAAGGAGAATATAGGTTGTGTCGGCCTTATTTTTTACAGAATACACACTAAAAACACTATTATCATGCACGTAATTCAAAGAGAACCCAATTATACATTCCTAAAGACAAAGACACTAATTATTTCAAATTTGAGCTTCAACATGATCTATGAGAAATTGTAAAGTTTTTTTATGTATATGCAAAAAATTCACAAAAATCAAAGTATCACTCCAGCCATTGAACTTCATTCTATCTTCCCAACTGAGAAAACTATTCATAAGGAAAAGAGATCATGTGCATAGGCAGTTGACAGAGAGAAAAAGGAGGTTGCTAGAAGACATATTAAAGTTTACTATTAAACACCAGAATCTATTCCTTTTGAAAGAACTAGGCATAAAATCATATAGCTCACCAGAAAAAGCTTTACCAATGAGGGTAGAAAAGGAATCCCTCAAGGTTAACAAAACCACAACGGAAATCAAAAATTATTTTTGTGATATTGAACCTTACGAGTGGATGCATGTTCTAACTACTAGAAAAATGTGTGCTCTACCACAAGTTGTTTTTCCTATGATAAAGATGGATATTTGTGTTCTTCAAGATTATGTGGTATATCCCTCGTTTCCAAACCCTAAACACCCTAGTAGGGAGAAATGAATTTCAGGGAGAGAGGTGGAGTGCAGTTTTAAAAAGGGATCCCTCACACTCACATGTCTCTGTATAGCCATATCAACATGTCTCTGCACGCGCAGATAAAAACTCCAACACACAGAGCTCCACCCCTACTCAGGAAGAGCTTAAGAGATGGAAGAATTTTTCCATTGATGATGGCTACTTACTTCACAAAGGTAGAGTATATGTGCCAAAGGACACTAGGCACCAAATCTTATCTGAGTGTCACGATAGTCCAAGTGTTGGTCATCCAAGTATTCGTATGCTTTAGTTCGACGGAAATTTTATTGGCTGGGCTTACATCATGATGTTCAAGAGTACGTACTAAACTACCAACAATGCCAAGTTAATAAGGCAGAGCGCCTCAAGGTAGGTGGCCTTTTACATCCTTTAGAGATTCCACAAGGTAAGTGGGAGAGTATCTCTATGGATTTTGTAGTAGGGCTACCTACTACAAATCGTGGCCATGATGCCATATGGATAATTGTCGACCGTCTCATAAAGATGGGTCGATTCATTCCCCCTAAGACTACGGTTAAGACATCAAAATTAGCACATCTATTTGTAGAGCATATATATAAACTCTACGGTCTTACAGCTAGTATCATTAGTGGCAGAGATCGAAAGTTCGATAATCACTTCTAGAGAGCTGTGTTCCAAAAGTTGGAAACTAAACTTAATCTAAGTACGGGTGATCATCCAAAAATGGATGGTCAAACAGAAAGAAGTGCTAGAGGATATGCTACGAGCATACGTTAGCAAGAAGAAAACCAATTGGGAAGACTACTTACCTATATTGAAATTTGCTTATAATAGTTCAAAGCATGTGACTACAGGGTTTAGTTCATTTATGCTTTTGTATGGATTTCAACCTAGATCACCCGTTACCGTGGGGTTGGCTAAGGAGAAGATACAACAAACAAAGGATTTTCTCCAAGACCATTTTGACATGCTTCGAGTTGCTCGGCAGACTGTTAAGCAAGCTCAAGATTGATATAAGAAGTACGCAGATGAGCGTCGTTGTCTTGCTACTTTTGAAGAAGGAGACAAGGTTTTCCTCAAAGTTTCGGAGCATTCAGAAAGTCTGAAGACGGAAAAAGTTGCTAAACTTTCACCACGCTATTGTGGACCGTTTAACATTCTCAAACGTATAGGTCAAGTGGCCTATAAGTTAGCTCTTCCAGAGCACTCATGAGCTCATCCTGTTTTTCATTTTAGCCGTTTACAAAAATAGCTAGGACAGAATGATAATGTCATTGACACAGGTGTGTTAGTTGACCTTATCGAACCGTCAAGCATTCCTCATGAGCCCGAAAAGATTTTGGATTCTCATGAGCTTCGCACCAAATATCATGTCAGATGACAGGTGTTGGTAAAATGGCTAGATAGATCTGAAGAAGGTTCTACATGGGAGAATGTCTCCGCACTTAAGAAACATTTTCCTACGTTCGTTTTCGAGGACGAAAACGATTCTCCAAGGGGGGGGGGGGGTAATGTAAGGACATGGGTCCTACGGGCAAGGCCACCGACACGATCGGACAATGTGTACACTAGGGAGAGGCTATAAGATAGCACGGTTGGGTAGAGACTAGTACACGCATTACCACCGCCCTTTCAAGTACGCACATATATTGTAAGTGATATCTTTATTTCTATGTGTTAAGCTCTATCATAGTTGTGTCTGATTGCCAAAATGGATGTAGGCAATGATTCAAGGCTACCCCAACAAGGTGGGATGTCCATGCATTTTTCTTGTATGTGCAAAGTTTATTCTTATTCATGCTCTTTTGATTCAACCCAATAACTAAATTGGAATTGTAAGCTAGCCATGTCAGATTTGGCATTTGAGATTCCAAAAAAAAAAAAGACAAAGGGACCTAGTGAGAATGGTTATTTTGGTTAATGCCATGCCAAGGAAGAGGAAAAACTTTCCACAGGCGCTAGGGAATTTTTTAAGGGCTATAACAAGATCTACAAGAGTCAAAAAGACCTAAAATTGACTTTGGAATAGGAAATTTATGACTCTCAAACATAGCCAAAGAATGTGGATTGGGAGATATCCAAAGATTTTTGCTTGCAAAAAGCTACTAAAAGACTTTTTAGGAAATTTTAAAAACTTTTTGGGAATTAAGATGTCCTAGAAATGACTTTGTTATGATAAAATTACACCCCCATAATTGTTTGAAGGCCATAAGGAGTAGAAAGGTTTGAAGTGAGCCCAAGTTGATCCCTTACATCCAAATCAGCCTTAAGGAAGACATGCAAAAAGGGAAAAACATAGCAAAAAGGTAATTTCTTTTATTTTAGCATGTTATTTTTGAACTAATTGTATGTAAGATGCACCTTATTTCAATTTGATCATTTTTGCTACTATCAGAGCTATAAGCAAGCTTCCATTGTGAGCTTAAACTAGACATGGCAAAGCTCTTGTATCTCCTACATGCTAATCTTACTATTCTATATTGTAAACTAGACATGGCAAAGCTCTTGTATCTCCTACATGCTAATCTTACTATTCTATATTGTAAACAAAACACGACAAGCCAAAAAAGGGGTTCCATTCATGGAAAATCTACACTCACCATAGTCACATATAGCCATGTGCTTAGCCTCTGCTATGTCTTTCTCCTATGCAGCTACTAGCTTATGAGGTTGGAAGCCGTTGAAAGATTTTTCAATCGTATTTTTCAAGTTTTTGACCTTTACAGACTTAGACAGTGACTCTTATGTTCATCTCACCCAACATGAATGCCAGAATTGAAATATGTTCAACCTCTCTAGCTTAAGGTAAAAGTAAATAAAAATATGAAACAAAAATAAAATGTTATTTACATGTACAATTTTACACAGAGTGGATGGTGCGCTTGAAGTACTTGGTTTAACATCCAAGTACGCTATGGAATTCCTAATGCTTGACTCTTATGCCAATAGCTAGTGTGAAGACAAAATATGTGTTTTGTCGTCTTGGTCCTTATGCATGTTGGAGGGCCCATTTGTGACATTTGTGAAGCCAAATTGTGAGGCTGAATCAAAACTAGAAAAGCATTTTGAGATAGCTTTCAATTCATGTAGGCTAGCTTCTTCACTAAGCTTGTTGTATCTTAAGTATTTTTTGCTTGCTTTTTTGTGGGCTCAATGTTGGATGAGAATTAGGAAGTTGAACCTTTAGAACACACATATAACTTTTATGTAAGTGAATCCTTGGGCTATTGGGCTTATTTGGCCTCCATTTTAAGGAATTTGATTGTCTCTTTGACAAGTACCCTATGCTAACCAATATTGGAGCTTTAGTTTGCTTTTGGAGCCAAATTTAGCAGCAATCTTAGTAATAACCTTCAATTTGAAGCACTTTGTTTGGCGTCCATCATATTTTGAATTTATTCTTCATTGGATTACAATGGTTGGTTCCTTTCCATTTTGGCATCCGCTTGCCCAACACGCCTTTGCCAATATGACTTGCAATATGTTGTTTTTTTAAATTCTTCTACTTGTTGGCATGGTCTTTTGGCCTTTATAGGTTGTTTGCTAAGTTGTTTAATGTGAGCTTCTTTGCCCTACAAGTATCCTTGTGCCTTGAGGTTGTCCTTGGGCAACCACTTGCATTTGGCATTTTGCATGCATTTTTCAATTGATTTAAATTGTATTGTTGTCTCTTTTATGGCAACCAATTGCATTTGGCATTGTGCATGCATTTTACCATTGCTTTACCTTGTATTGTTGTCTCTTTTAAAGCTTTTTTTTAAAAAGGTTGACCTTGATTAGCTTGTCTCTTTGACTATCTCTATTTGGTGGACTTCTTTTGTGCTAGTAGGGATCCCGAGGCACTCTTAATTGTGTTGTTTGGACCTTTGTGCTCCATCAAGATCTTTTTGTATTCATTCCTTTGATTTTAGGTTTCCTTTGCTTGTTTGACAATTTTGGAATCATATACGGTTAGGAGGGTTTTTACCTTTATTTTTGGGGTCACTATAAGAGCTCCATTTGATGTGATATGAGGGAAGTCATAACAATGGAATTGACAAGATTTGCTAACTTGTCATTATTAGGACTTGCTTGCATTCAACTTAGGCAAGAATTTAGATAGAAATTTATCATTAGAAGGAATCTTTTTCTCATTCATAAAAAAATTTGTCCATTTCTTATCCTTCAAGCATGCAATCATTGTCCTTCCCTCATTTTTGGGGTCAATATAAGAGCTCCATTTGATGTGATACGAGGGAAGTCATAACAATGGAATTGACAAGATTTGCTAACTTGTCATTATTAGGACTTGCTTGCATTCAACTTAGGCAAGAATTTAGATAGAAATTTATCATTAGAAGGAATCTTTTTCTCATTCATAAAAAAAATTTGTCCATTTCTTATCCTTCAAGCATGCAATCATTGTCCTTCCCTCTCCTTTGAATCCTTGTATTAAATTGATGTAGCCAACAAAAACTTACCACCCTGGTAGTGGCATGTTGCCAGGTTGACCCTATTGGTTTTCATGCCTTAGATGGAGGTAATTGTGAGGGAAATGTGCAAGTGCTCGCTTGCATGTCAGAAGGGAGAGAGGAACACAACAAAGGGTGAAACGTCACTCTGTGGAAGGAGAGAGTGAGAGTGTTTCTTTATTGCCTTTATGCATATAAGGGTTAATGGAGTTAGTAGGGTTAGTTGTGAGGTCCATGCGCTCGTGCTTGTGTGCGTGTGGGAAGGGAAGAGGAACACATCAAAGGGGGAAACACCACTCTATGGAAGGAGAGAGTGATAGTGTTTCTTTATTTCCTTTATGTGTATAAGGGTTAATGGAGTTAGTGGGCTAGGGACACGAACATCGAGCAATCATGGGACTTTACCCCGACAATCTCCCACTTAAAGGCCAATGTGGCTTATAAATGGTGATGGCTAAAGGTAGTATGTACATTTGTGAAGCACAACAGCTTCACCCTGTACAAAATTGTTCACCCTACACCCATTATCTCGATGCAATGTGAAAATCTCTCTGTAGCTAGGCTCTTTGTAAGAGCATTTGTTGAGTTTTCAGTGTGGACCTTGACAAGCTCCAAGCACTTATCCATCAACACATCGTGAATGAGATGATACCTCACCTCAATGTGTTTTGACTTTGAGTGAAACACGGTATTCCTTGCCAAAGCAATGGCATTTTGACTATCACAATGCAAAATTGGAACCTGTTGAATATCTAAGTCTCCCACTAAACATGCCAACCATATAGCTTCCTTTTGCTGGCATCTAACACTACAAGGTAATCAGCCTCTATAGTGGAAGAAGACATACAATGTTGGAGAGATGATCTCCAAGTAATGGCTCCTCCTGCTAATATGAAAATGTAGACAAATGTAGTTCTCCTATTGTCTTTGCAACCCACATAATGTGCATCCATGTAACCAACAATAGATGCATCATTGTTACCAAAGCGTACACCTGCTCGCTATACCCTTCAAATATTTGAGGATGTTTCATCATTGTCCGATGCTGCTTGAAAGGATTAGCCATATACCGAGTAACTACTCCCATTGCAAATGTTATGTCTGGCCTCGTAGGTACCATAACATCCATAAGATTGCCTACAACTAAAGAGTATGGCACACTTGCCATTTTTGCTCTCTCAGCATCTGATTTGGGAGAATCTTCTTTGCTAAGTTTCAAATATGATAGTAGTGGGATATTGACAGCCTTCCCCCCCTACATATTGAAACACTGCAAGACCTTGTGGATATAGGATTCTTGAGATATCTCAAGAATTCCCTTTTCTCTTGTCTCTCTTGTACGCATACCAAGAAAATGATTTGCTTTGCCCAAATCCTTCATAGCAAAGTTGTTTGCTCAACATTTGCTTCAATTTGGCGATCTCCTCAGTGTACTTTTTTGCAATGAGCATGTCATCTAGATATAAAACGATAATGACTAAAGAACCATCACCAAGTTTCTTTGTATACAAGCAGTGATGCTCTTGACTCCTAAATATTTGGGACCACATGAGAGCGTCAAACTTTTGATACCACTGCCGTGAACCCTGCTTTAAGCCATAACATGCTTTCTTGAGTTTGCATACAGGCTCCTCTCTACTAGGATGTTCAAGACCTTCAGGTTGCTTTATATAAACATCCTCTTCTAGATCCCCATGAAGAAAGGTTGTCTTCACATTCATTTGGGCAAGCTCCACGTGCTCAATGGCTAGTAGGCCAAGCACCATACGCAGTGTAGTCATCTTGACCACGGATGAGAAGATTTCATCAAAATCAACTCCCTTCTATTGCTTGCATCCTTTAGCAACAAGTATACTCTTGTAACTAGGCTTATGATCATCAAATGTAAACTTCTTCTTGTAAACCCATTTGCAAGGTAAGACCTATTTGCCTTCTGGAATTCAACAAATTCCCATGTCTCATTGCAATCAAGTTGTACTCAAATTGCATGGCTTGCTCCCACTTGATCTTGCCATCCATTTGCATGGCTTCTTTGTAATAAGATTGCTTGCTCCCACTTGACTTTGTCATCCATTTGCATGGATTCTTTGTAAGAAGGTGGCTCACCATAGTCAGTCAGCATGACATAGTCCAACCCTAGCTGAAACCTCTCAAATCAATATGAGGATCTAGTACATTATCTCAAAGCCTGTTGTGACTACTACTCTTTGCCCTGTCAATTGGAGTGCTACTAGTGGAAGGTATGCTACTAGTCTTCATTCAAAAATTCTAAGGCAATGTCCTCAAATGTGACTTTTCTATACTCAACCTCTTTGATAGGTTTCTTGCACATCTTTGATTCATTTAAGTAACATGTGAATTGTGAATTACTTTGTGAGATTCTATGTGCTAGAGATGATATCCCATCTCTCCATCTACACCATACTAAGGAAAATGCACTTGTGTTACTTTGGGTGTAGCCTTTTTCTAAACTCTTTGGGCACATGTGCATATGCCTCTCATCCAAAGATACGCAAGTGATCATAATGTGGCTTTTTTCCAGGCCACAACTCCTCTAGATCTGGTAGTTCAATGGCGTACTAGGTAACCAATTGAAGATAAGTACTATTGTCAATAGTGCCTTTGTCCAAAAACCTTGAGGCAGATTCACTATGGAGATCATGGTTGTGACCGCTCTTGAATCGCCGCTCTTGAATCGTATAGTTCATCCTTTCTAAAACTCAATTCTGATGCGGTGTGTAACGTGTAGTAAGCT
This sequence comes from Adiantum capillus-veneris, assembly GCF_014529385.1. Classification (NCBI taxonomy): domain Eukaryota; kingdom Viridiplantae; phylum Streptophyta; class Polypodiopsida; order Polypodiales; family Pteridaceae; genus Adiantum; species Adiantum capillus-veneris. The sequence continues at coordinate 120,757,644 of NC_140954.1, forward strand.
ACCTCTTAACACCTCTCTTCATACAAAAATTTTCAAACTCCTTGGAAACATATTTTCCACCATTATCAGTCCTTGAGCTTTTGATCTTCTTGCCATACTGAGTCTCTACCAATGCTAAGAATTTCTGGAAAGTAGAGAAGACTTGATAATTATGTTGCAAAGGATAAACCCAGACCTTTCTAGTGGAATCGTCTATGAAAATCACAAAATAGCTAGCTCCCCTAGAGAGACTTAGTCGGCATAGGACCGCAAACATTGTTATGGATAAGCTCTAGTGGCTACAAATGCTGCTATTCAATGGTGATAAGGTGGTCCTAGATTTTTTACCATAGATGCAATGTTCACACATAGAATTACTTAACATAGGTAAGTAACCAAAACGAGCTAGTGTTTTCATTCCTTCTAAGCTCTATGGCCTAGCAGGCCATGCCACAACATAGTAGATGGCAGCTCAACTATGGATATACAATCCTCTTTTACACACGAAACAAACTTGGAGTAAAGTGCTCCATTCTCGTGACCCTTGAGAATCACAAGATTTTCCTTCTTGATGACCATGAACCATTCTCAAAGGTGGTCATGTAACTCAAGTTATCAAGCTAACCAGGAGTTATCAAACTCTTCGTTAACTTGGGAACATGTATGACATTCTTGACTATGAATTTCGTGCTATTGTGCATGACTAGCTTCATGGCTCCAACACCATGTATCTCAAGCTCATAGGCATCACGGAGCTTCACTTTTCCACGAGTACGTGCATATGTAGAGAAGCATTCTCTATGAGGTGTCACATGGAAACTGACTCCAGAATCTATGGCACCAAATTTTGATCTATGTGACACTGGCTCTAGAATCTATGACACCCAATTTTGATAAACCAACATCTTGTGCAATAAGAGAATATGGACTAAGATCTGCTGTAAAGACTAGAATATCTGAGGAACTATGGACCTCATTCACATCTACAATCTTAGGAGACTCTATCACATTGAGCTCCTCAATCTTAGCTTTGCCAGGATGTGTTGACCTCAATCTTAGCTTTGCTAGGATATGTTGACCTTTTGTTATCTCGAACTTTCTAATATTATAAACGTCCTTCTCAACAAAAGATGCCATTTTGCAAGACTTGAGCACTATGATGAGAATGTCAAAAGCTATGATGAGAAAACTTGGCCAGAGTTTGACAGAACCTCCTTTGTAACAAGGGAAAAATCTCAAGCTAAAACAATGCTCAAAGCCTCATAAAATGTATAGATAGACCCGCAAAAAAAATTTAACAGTCTCCTTTGTTTGAGGAGTGAAAACTTGACCCAAATGATGCATTAAATGCATAAAATCAACTCAAAAGATTAAATCTATTTATAAATTGACAACTGCCCCACTGACAAATGACTACCATACATGATGTCAAGCACAATATCCCATCAGATACATAGCCTATGGTGAGGATACCATAATGGGGAACTCCAACAACATGTATCATCGAAGGTACTCAACATTAGAGAATACCCTAGCTCAATAAAAATTCATGCAGAACCCTCCAAAAGACTAACTAGACACAAACAGCTAGCCACAACCTCAAAAAGAGATCTTCTAGGTTTGAGTCTCAGACATGATCAAGAAACTACCAAAAAAAGGCCAAGAAAATGGCTCCACACAATATATAGTGGAAAGTATCTGCAACCCAACGTACATGAGTAAGAAACTACGCACGAATAGGCACCAAAAACTGATGCAAACACTAAACAAAATCCTTGCAGGGATACTTGCTCTCAAAAGAGCTCAGTAGCACTATGTGCACTCAAAATAAAATACGCATCTATCAATGCATAATAATCCATAGAGAAACTGCTGCCAAAACCATTGCCAAGAATTCCTATGAAGGCATTGTCCTTGTGTGTGTCTAAAACCTAGAGATGGTGCATGCACACTAGAGCCTGTCAATGTGTGTTGGGCCACAAAGCAAGTAGCCACATGTGGGCTCAAAAGCCCCTTGTAAACCTACTATGAGAATACGTGTATGTTGGTGTCGACTAGAATCTAATGTTGACTTTTGTCACTAGACGAAAGCACCAAAATTGACAATGCTTGAAGCCAAAACTAAGCCAAAAACGTGGGTGAAACCTATATGAGGCTAATGTTGAGGGTCGAATGTCAACAATTTACCACATAATGTGTGGGATGTCTAGGAAAACATCGAGGATACTCGTCGTTGAGAAATTTGGGTGTTGTCCGGCGAGCTATGTGTGTGGAGGGTGATAGCCGATGATGAGGTAGTGGGAATGTCGTTGATGCTGATTTTTGTCATTAAAAAAATGACGCATTGATGTTGAGCGCCAAAAATGCCTCGTCTGTCATGTATCTTATTTTCTAATCTTCTAAAAGTATTTTCCAACTTAAATTGGCCACTTAAGTCCAGGAAAAATAAAAAGAGAACAAGTGAAATTGATTAAGTGCTGATGGACCAACCAGGTTAAGGCTTGGGATCAAAAGGGGAAAAGCCCATAAAAGAGCAAGGGTAATTTTTAACTAATTATCTCAATCATAGGTACAGGTCAAGGAAGGATAAATGTATCTCAGGTAGCCTTGATCAAAGGTACAGGACAAAGGAGATAATTGAGAGAAACTATAGGAGTCTAAAAATAAAAAGTGACTGTGCTAAGCTCAAGTCATTAGAATGTAATGGGAATGGCCTATGAACTTTGAGAATAGCGGAATTAAGAGAATTAAGGTGAACATTTTTGTGAGATCACTTTGAGAACATAGAGGGTGAACTTAATTGATGATAGCAACATAAACATACTACTTAATTAACTTGGCATGAACAATACTTTTTCAAGAGAGAGAGTATTAGAGAACATGACAATAGTTGAGGATCGGATTTACTTGGAGCCGGTCCCCCCTCCAAAAGGCGTTTGTATTATAGATTCTCCCATCAAGAGAGACTTTGTTACAATACAATCTTTGTGTTCCTTTGTGACCTTGGTGATGCTATGAAGATGGAAATCTTCATGCATCACAAGCTTAACATAAACTTTGCAAAAAGCATTAACTATCCCAAGCCTCGGTCCCAAGGCCTCAAACACCTTCAAAGGTGGAGAGAGCTAGCGGGGAATGAGGGTAGGGAAGAGGAAGAAGAAACATTCCATAGGAGAAAGAAATAGTTCCTCACTTATCATCACTCGTCTTGTTTAGCATAGCAAGATAGCATAGTAATGAAGATGAAGAAGATGACAAGATTAAGCATTGAAGCATGGCTCTTGGTTGGATTTGCATTCCATAGCCAAGAGTGTTAGTGTAGGCTCTTTACTTCTCCACAAGCTTGGAGAAGGAGATGGAGCTCTTGCATTTTGCACTCCACACAATGAGAGAATGTGTGTGTGTGTGTGAGAAAGAGTATACCCCCGCTCTCATGCTTGGTCCACACCTTATCTCTCTCTCTCTCTCTCTCTCTCTCTCTCTCTCTCTCTCTCTCTCTCTCTCTCGTATTATTTTACTATTTCATTTGGACATGTGTCCTCTTTTTCCTCTTTCAGATAAAGAACTTAATTATTTATTTTTATGTATCTAAATTCTCATTAGACCCCTTTAAAACCTAACCAATAGCATTCAAGCACATCATGAGGGCCACACGTGGAGGATCATTTGAACATGTACCTTTTATGCTTATTAAGTCATTTGGTTGAATTGAATACTTCAAGGACTTAGTCAATCAAGCAAGCATGCATCTTTTATGCTTCTTAAGTCATTTGTTTTGAATTGAATACTTAAAGCTTTAGTCAATCAAGCATGGACATTCATGCCTCTTGAGAATTTATCTTTGAATTTAACATTTCAAAAACCTTAGTCATTTAAGCATAAAAATCACCTCAAGCTTTGGGCAAGGTTCCCACAACCACTTTAAGCGTGTTAGCACCTCATGCTTGGGTATGATTCCCACCTCGAGGTTAGCCCTAGCTTGCGTAAGGTCAAAGGACTTTTTAACACTAACTTTTGGAGCTCTTTAATGCAGCTAACCCTAAGGTCTTTTATGCTCCATTAGATGCACGTTGCTCTTTGATAGATTACCTCCGTTTGGACACTTTTTGAGATGTAACTATCTCTCCTCTTGTCCCTTGTTGAGGTAGATCTAGAAGCACTTATTGCACATTGCTCTTTGGTAGACCGTCTCCTTTTGGACCCCTATTGAGATGCAACCATTTCTCCTTTCGGTCCCCTGTTGAGATAGGTCTAGAAGCACACATATATATACTAACTCTTGTTCCCCTTTTATCTTCCCATATTAAGTGATCAGTTTAATATGAGAAAATCATTTGGTAAAGTTAGATATTATATTTTATGACAAGAATAACTCTTTAAACTCCAATTATGAAGTATGGGAAGCCTCAAGGTCAAGCCTAAATTTATCAAATTTTGGGAGCAACTTGACAACACCTCCAAAGCACTGTGCTAAGGTTTTTCACAAGAGGTGAAATTGTTAAAGTCCAAAGGGTCAGTTTTATTTACCAAAGTTTATCCAAATTTAGCAGGTCTTAAATTAGTAGGTAGGTTATAGCCTCAGGTCAGCTTCATAAGCCTCCGAGGTTTGTGCAAAGGTCTTGCACACGAGCTAATTAATAACAAGGTAATTTTATGGTTTTTATTAAATGAAAGGGAGAAGCTAAAGACTAAGGTTAGATCAGCCCTTGCTCATTTAGTAAGTTGACTCTAGTCTTTGTAAACTAAGCTTGACTATGCCACATGTCCAAAGTAGAACACACTTGCTTTGAGTGAATTTAACAAGTATGTGTGAATGTGTGTGGTGTCTCCACTTGCCAAGATGAGTCCCAAGAAGGGGGGGGGGGAGTTCTAGCATGCAAGGCAAGAGTGGAAAAGTGCGTGGCATGCTTGAGTTGCATTATGGCCCACCTCCTTGGTCAAGTGTGAAGACTTCTAATTCAAGGCTAGTTGCATAGTTGCACACAAGAAAATAAGAAGGAGCTCGTGGGGATTTTTGGCTCTTATTGCTCCTCTCACACATTCTCTCAAGTGCCCAAGTTGTCAAAGCAAGCTCTCTCTCTCTCTCTCTCTCTCTCTCTCTCTCTCTCATGGGAGCTCTGGAGATGGACTCTGTGCTCAAGCTCTTGGATATGGATGCAATCTAAGCCAATGAAAGTTTCTTCTTCTCCAACTCTATTACTCTATTACTAAGCTATGCTAAGAGCTTGCCCATGAGCAAGCGTATATGAAGAATCCTTTCTCTTGCTTTGAAAAAACTTCTTTTTACCCTCATCTTGCACGCTCAAAATCAGCAGTGCTAAGAGACCCACGTGGAGTATCTCGTGATTGCTTAGGCTTCTTAGCTTCTTGTGGGCATGGAGAGGTAGATTGTCTCTTATTCCTCTTGGAACGTGTGGGAGATCTACCTCACCATTGGCTCTTAGCCACATTGCTCTTAGCAAAATTATTCTTAGAGTAGGGAACATTTCCTTTTCTCTCTTGGTCATCATCATATCTTTGGGCATGACTGATGGCTTCTTCCAAAGTTTTTGGATGTTGGGTCTTGACATGAAGACGATAGTCTTTGCCAAGAACTCTATTAGAACCCCATATCTTTTGGAATTCATCTAGACCTTCTAATTTTAATATAATTTTGTGATACTTCGAAAGGTACTGTGTGAGAGAGAGGCCAAACATGCGGCATGCATCCCATGCTAACCAATTCTTGTCTTCTTCATTGGAGTCCAAAAACTCTTTGGAGAAAGAAGCTTGAAACACAGCCCAAGACGGAGAACGAGCATCTTATTGAAAATGTCATCCACCACTTATAGACCTTGCCTTTAAGAGATAGACTGGTTTCCATAGTCGTCTTTATATCCGGTGTGTGTCTCAATCTATAAATATCACTCCATTTGTGTAGGAACGTATTGACCGCATCCTTGTTGCAATCACGCTCTTCCCCGTGAAACTTGGGAATGGTGATATTCTTAAGCAATGCATTGCTACCTTCTGCATCTTCTGAAGCACTTGTCTCTTTGACTCCTTGAGTCATGCGAACTTGGTTCCCTTGAATCGTGCCACTTGTGGCTCCTTGAGCCGTCTGTTGTTAACATTTGCATTGAGTACATAGAGGTTGCATTCTCAAGTATGCTTTGGTGATTTTCCAAAGTCTTGAAAGCAGCCATATCTACAAGGCCATGATCTCCTAGATCATCATCGTCATGCATATTAGTATCAGCAGCACCTGTGGTGCCCTGATTTTGATTTACGTGCTCAAAATCAAAAGTGTGTGTAGCTGGAATATCCTCACTGGCCATGGTAAACACACGCTAATGTAAAGAGAGAGAAAAAAAACGTCAACTTGTACCTTGTGAAATTGAAGTCTTTGTGTTTGTATGCTCCACGATTTGCGTTACATGCGAACCTCGCCTTGCGAGAATTGTAATGCTTCACGTATCGTTCCCTCGCGTAAGAACACCTTTGTTGATTCTTCACAAAAACTCGTCTTTTTTGTGAAGGCTTTTGTTCACTTTAAAGCTACCTCCTTGAGGAAAAAAGAAATTTTGGAGGAAAACTTGCCTTCCTCCAAGAAGTGAAAAGGAAGGGTGAAGCTACTTGCTTTAAGTTTGAAGCTTTCCCTTTTCTTCTAGTTTTCTTTTCAACACAAGTATGTTATCTTTCCTTGTTATACATTTCAAAAACCTTAGTCATTTAAGCATAAAAATCACCTCAAGCTTTGGGCAAGGTTCCCACAACCACTTTAAGCGTGTTAGCACCTCATGCTTGGGTATGATTCCCACCTCGAGGTTAGCCCTAGCTTGCGTAAGGTCAAAGGACTTTTTAACACTAACTTTTGGAGCTCTTTAATGCAGCTAACCCTAAGGTCTTTTATGCTCCATTAGATGCACGTTGCTCTTTGATAGATTACCTCCGTTTGGACACTTTTTGAGATGTAACTATCTCTCCTCTTGTCCCTTGTTGAGGTAGATCTAGAAGCACTTATTGCACATTGCTCTTTGGTAGACCGTCTCCTTTTGGACCCCTATTGAGATGCAACCATTTCTCCTTTCGGTCCCCTGTTGAGATAGGTCTAGAAGCACACATATATATACTAACTCTTGTTCCCCTTTTATCTTCCCATATTAAGTGATCAGTTTAATATGAGAAAATCATTTGGTAAAGTTAGATATTATATTTTATGACAAGAATAACTCTTTAAACTCCAATTATGAAGTATGGGAAGCCTCAAGGTCAAGCCTAAATTTATCAAATTTTGGGAGCAACTTGACAACACCTCCAAAGCACTGTGCTAAGGTTTTTCACAAGAGGTGAAATTGTTAAAGTCCAAAGGGTCAGTTTTATTTACCAAAGTTTATCCAAATTTAGCAGGTCTTAAATTAGTAGGTAGGTTATAGCCTCAGGTCAGCTTCATAAGCCTCCGAGGTTTGTGCAAAGGTCTTGCACACGAGCTAATTAATAACAAGGTAATTTTATGGTTTTTATTAAATGAAAGGGAGAAGCTAAAGACTAAGGTTAGATCAGCCCTTGCTCATTTAGTAAGTTGACTCTAGTCTTTGTAAACTAAGCTTGACTATGCCACATGTCCAAAGTAGAACACACTTGCTTTGAGTGAATTTAACAAGTATGTGTGAATGTGTGTGGTGTCTCCACTTGCCAAGATGAGTCCCAAGAAGGGGGGGGGGGAGTTCTAGCATGCAAGGCAAGAGTGGAAAAGTGCGTGGCATGCTTGAGTTGCATTATGGCCCACCTCCTTGGTCAAGTGTGAAGACTTCTAATTCAAGGCTAGTTGCATAGTTGCACACAAGAAAATAAGAAGGAGCTCGTGGGGATTTTTGGCTCTTATTGCTCCTCTCACACATTCTCTCAAGTGCCCAAGTTGTCAAAGCAAGCTCTCTCTCTCTCTCTCTCTCTCTCTCTCTCTCTCTCATGGGAGCTCTGGAGATGGACTCTGTGCTCAAGCTCTTGGATATGGATGCAATCTAAGCCAATGAAAGTTTCTTCTTCTCCAACTCTATTACTCTATTACTAAGCTATGCTAAGAGCTTGCCCATGAGCAAGCGTATATGAAGAATCCTTTCTCTTGCTTTGAAAAAACTTCTTTTTACCCTCATCTTGCACGCTCAAAATCAGCAGTGCTAAGAGACCCACGTGGAGTATCTCGTGATTGCTTAGGCTTCTTAGCTTCTTGTGGGCATGGAGAGGTAGATTGTCTCTTATTCCTCTTGGAACGTGTGGGAGATCTACCTCACCATTGGCTCTTAGCCACATTGCTCTTAGCAAAATTATTCTTAGAGTAGGGAACATTTCCTTTTCTCTCTTGGTCATCATCATATCTTTGGGCATGACTGATGGCTTCTTCCAAAGTTTTTGGATGTTGGGTCTTGACATGAAGACGATAGTCTTTGCCAAGAACTCTATTAGAACCCCATATCTTTTGGAATTCATCTAGACCTTCTAATTTTAATATAATTTTGTGATACTTCGAAAGGTACTGTGTGAGAGAGAGGCCAAACATGCGGCATGCATCCCATGCTAACCAATTCTTGTCTTCTTCATTGGAGTCCAAAAACTCTTTGGAGAAAGAAGCTTGAAACACAGCCCAAGACGGAGAACGAGCATCTTATTGAAAATGTCATCCACCACTTATAGACCTTGCCTTTAAGAGATAGACTGGTTTCCATAGTCGTCTTTATATCCGGTGTGTGTCTCAATCTATAAATATCACTCCATTTGTGTAGGAACGTATTGACCGCATCCTTGTTGCAATCACGCTCTTCCCCGTGAAACTTGGGAATGGTGATATTCTTAAGCAATGCATTGCTACCTTCTGCATCTTCTGAAGCACTTGTCTCTTTGACTCCTTGAGTCATGCGAACTTGGTTCCCTTGAATCGTGCCACTTGTGGCTCCTTGAGCCGTCTGTTGTTAACATTTGCATTGAGTACATAGAGGTTGCATTCTCAAGTATGCTTTGGTGATTTTCCAAAGTCTTGAAAGCAGCCATATCTACAAGGCCATGATCTCCTAGATCATCATCGTCATGCATATTAGTATCAGCAGCACCTGTGGTGCCCTGATTTTGATTTACGTGCTCAAAATCAAAAGTGTGTGTAGCTGGAATATCCTCACTGGCCATGGTAAACACACGCTAATGTAAAGAGAGAGAAAAAAAACGTCAACTTGTACCTTGTGAAATTGAAGTCTTTGTGTTTGTATGCTCCACGATTTGCGTTACATGCGAACCTCGCCTTGCGAGAATTGTAATGCTTCACGTATCGTTCCCTCGCGTAAGAACACCTTTGTTGATTCTTCACAAAAACTCGTCTTTTTTGTGAAGGCTTTTGTTCACTTTAAAGCTACCTCCTTGAGGAAAAAAGAAATTTTGGAGGAAAACTTGCCTTCCTCCAAGAAGTGAAAAGGAAGGGTGAAGCTACTTGCTTTAAGTTTGAAGCTTTCCCTTTTCTTCTAGTTTTCTTTTCAACACAAGTATGTTATCTTTCCTTGTTATACACAACAAGGGTCAATAGCTTGATGGTAAAGTGTTGGCCTCTTACCCGCATGGGGTCGATTCAACCCTCCTTCATGCAAGGGTTAAGCGGGCCTTCCTACGCGTGAAGCCACCAACGGCGCCAACGAAAGCCTTCAAAGCCTCGTCGCCGTCGAGTTTACCTTGGTCGCCCGCTGTGGGGGGTGTAAGCGGGGCGACTATCGATGTCTGTCTACATGCGTTGTGTGCACAGGAAACTATGCCTGCCTTCTTTTGCTGCACAGCGGAGACGTCACTGTCTGCGAAACGTGGGAGAGAAGTAGCGCGTTGCATGCACATGCAACCCGCTTTTCCCCTTCCCAAAAAATAGCTTGGATACCAGTGAAAGGGTGGTGGTAATGCGTGTACTAGTCTCCACCCAACCGTGCTATCTTATAGCCTCCCCCTAGCGTACACACTATCCGGCCATGCCGGTGGCCTTGCCTGTAGGACCCATGTCCTTACAGTACTCCATATAAAATTTATTGCATCATATGTTGAACGCACATGTAGTGGGTGGGAATGTGCATGCTATTTATTATTTATTATTATTGTTTTTTTTAGAGAGTTACAACTTTGAAATTACAACACACAGCCAACCCCGGTAAGTGGAGGCAACACAACTCTTTTTTTGTTAATGCTCATTTGAGCTAGATTTGAATCAACGAAACATAATACATGAAAACCATGGAATATCATTTGCAGAGGGACAACCAACATAAACAAAAAAGTTTGTTCAATGGACGCAAAGCCCCCTGAACGATTTGAGAGCATTGACCCTAAATGTACCCTTGATCCATTGACCCTAAATGTACCATTGACCCATCTGCATACTCTTGCAATGAAGCGCTTGATCGCACAGGAGGCATCCCAACTCTTAAGGTAGAGTCATCCCAGTCAGATAAGGTTGGCCAAACCACATGGGAAATTCCCTTGAGGGCTAGAACATGTCTTTGAGCAATCATGGGGTGTTAAACCCACCACCTTTGAACCCATAGGCTATGACTCTTCCAACTGAGCTAGCACTCATTGTGACTGAGTTTATTTTTTAAGGTGTAAGAAGGCACCTCAAATCTATGGTCTTGAAAGATGCCCAAAAGTCTTACAAAGTAATATATTCCATTGATATTTTTTATATTTACTTTTGACTCCCTTTTAACACTTATTTGATGTCTTTAAATAACTTGCTTGAACAAAAACTTCAAGGGTTTTCACCATCAAAAAGCTTTGCCAAAAAAGATTGTTCTGCATGTTGCTCTCCCTCTCCCTCTCCCTCTCTCTCTCTCCAACACTAAATACCATGGGGCCTTGAATAAAGTGCAAGCGGTGGGATTGATGGCTCTGAAGTGAGGCACGTTTCCAAAGAAACCTGAACATCACCTGATTTGTCCATGTTTACTTTTCCCTCTGCCTTTCTTGTCCGAGTTCACTTTATGAGGGAGTTAAGTGGCTTGGGGGACAAGAAATCCCACACAGTCACGTGATTAGACCGTTGCGCTGCCATGTGTGAGGTCTTGGGTTTGAATCATGGATGTGTGAGGGGCAGGTCAACTTGCTTTCATTTCCTGCCACCATCGCCCTTCCTCGAGATTCATGTGAAATGATATGCGTCGTCGATCCCACCACGTGGATGTGTGAGGGGCGGGTCAATTTGCTTTGATTTCCTGCCATCACCCTTCCTCAAGATTCATGTGAAATGATGTGCGTCGTCGATCCCACCACCCTGGGGTCATTAAGACATCATGGCACTTCCCACTTTCTCCTTCTCTCACAATTATGTCCTTGCGGTGAAACTTCACAGTGGTTTGAGCATGAGAGCATGAGCATGAGCATGAGGTTCTCTGTGGTTTGAGCATGAGAGCTCTCAAAAGTGAGTCCTCGACACTAAATGGGATAGTGGGTAGCTTAATGAGGGTTGGTGCCTATAAAATAAGCCTCCCTTACAAGGTCGTCGACTTTATATGATGATTATTTGCAATAAAATGAGTCACCAACAACTCAATAAAGTGGTGGGTTGAGTGGCTCAATACTTAGAGAGTCTCGTTGTATAATGCTCACAAAAAGCGACCTTTAGTGTAATGTTGATCTACTAAAAGTCAAAAATTGGCTAACAAAATTTTTATCTATCTTAGTGTAAAAGCCAACTAATCCTACTAATTTGGATTCGAAAATTGGGTGAATTTTTGTTGTGTCCTTTTTCTAGTTGCGTGGTAAGAAAGTTTGTGGCAAGCATGGTTGTTATGGGTTTTTCTTTGAATACGAGAAGGTTCTTGGAATCTATACTATTATAAAAGGGGGAGAGATTTTGGGCCCCTCTGACACATGGTGCGAGCTCCTTGATCTGGCATGTGTGCCCTGCATCCCTCGGCCCCACACACACACACACAGAGGGGGGGGGACTCCTTGATCCGAAATGTGTGCCCTGCATCCCTCGGCCAGAGAGAGAGAGAGAGTGCGCGTTTGTCACACATGTCAATGCAAGGAACTTGCCGAGACACTGTGTGCGAGCCACAAATGGCTCCAAGCACACAACAAGCCTAAACTAGTAAGCTCAAAGGTGGTGATGGTGTGTCACTTACCGCTCTACGCTTGTTATCGTAGAGGATTCCTTGTCGTGAAGAAGAGGGAGATGCCGCTATGCCGGGCTCAACCGCTTCGCCGCCGTCGTGCCATGCAATGCTCTCTCTCTCTCTCTCTCTCTCTCTCTCTCTCTCTCTCTCTCTCTATCTATCTATCTATCTCTCTCTCTCTCTCTCTCTCTCTCTCTCTCTCTCTCTCTCTATCTATCTATCTCTCTCTCTCTCTCTCTCTCTCTCTCTCTCTCTCTCTCTCTCTCTCTCTCTCTCTCTCTCGCATACACACACACACAAGGAGATGAAGAAGAAGAAGATGGAGATGGAGCAAGAGCACTCGTCAATTGCACAAATGAGAGAATGAGTGAATTTTAGGTTTAGTTGACTTTTATATGAGCTCGCCCCATTCACACTTGGGCACCCATGCTTAGCCAACTAATCCCTTGAATGTTCCAGTTAGAGTGCGTCTCTCATCGGTGATCACTCTTACCCTTTTTCTATTGGACCGACAAGCCCAGTACCTGACTCTACCAAGTAAATAATACAACGTCCGTCGTAGGTGATAGGGTGTCCGTGAGCCGTGAGGTTTAACATGCCCCCCTTCCTAATGTAGATTCCGTCCTCGAAAGCTATTGAGTTGAAGCTCGTTCGTTGAGATGGAAGAGCATTTAAGATGAATGTCCTTAGCCTTCTTCAGTCACTACAAAATCAAACAACATTGGCACAGTAATTGCATTCCCATATACAATTAAAAAGCATATGCAGTTTTAGACAGACAAATTGATTGGTAACAGAATTTTAAACCATTTGTCAACAATAAACATTAAATTGCAATATAATCAAATGCATAAACATTTGTAAAGATAAAAAAATTAAACAAGTCTGGGGTCACTAATTTAACGATCGAAAGGCACTAAAGATCGACTATTAATACGATGGGTAAGCTTCTTAATTTTCTCTGGTCAATTAGGTTGTTTAATCGCGAGAGCCAAGTATTTCATGTTCGAGGGTTGACTAGAGGCTATACCTAGAAGACCTTGTAGTTAAGCTACAATAAAAGCAATTTCTCATGAAATCATCGCCTGACTAATTACCTTTTCTTTGACCCCCCAAAGTCCTTTCCTAGTGATTCAATTTTGATGTGTGTACTTATTTTGTATGCCTTGGGTTTTTTTCTTTTCAAGGAAAAACGCCCACACTGGGAACCTCTAGGACTCTAGTACCATAGGCGATAAATATGAGTGAAGTACCCTATCAAGCTGAGATCTTTTTCGAGCTTAAGATTTAACATTGTGGCACTTTGATTTTTTTTTTCGTTTTCAGCATTTTAATTTTGTAACTTTGGGGGGTCATATAACACTGTTACACCTCCCCAGGCTCATCACACTAGTAAACTCCCTTTATAATACTTAAGATAAAGGTCAATAGAGACTAAGCCCACTAGAAAGCCTTAGTACATTTCACACAATGCTGCCTAAATCGGATTAAGAACCTGAGTAACCATTGATTATTAGGAAGGCATTCCCCATGGTATTAAGAGAAGATCTCTAACACCTAGCTTGGTCAAACTAGCTTAGTCGGACTGCTTGATTTTTAAACCTAAACAAGTGATTATGACAAAAAATTACATTGAATTTAATGTTTGATACTAAGCAAATGCACTGAATATTATGCTACCAATCATAATTAAAGCAGACAAACATAGATGCAAAAAGATAAGGGACACAAGAAACACCTGTTTGTGTTGATGGTCGTGCTTGATTTGAAAAGTGAATGAGAGAAAGATTCCATGAAGGTCCAAATCCTAACCACAGCAACACGTTCCTGTACACACGAGGAAACACAAAGAATACCTCTTGGAGGCACATCAGTGGGAAGAAAGAACTTTTCTGATCACTAAACTCTAAAACAGAAACACTCCTATTGTACTAATTCTACCTACCTTCCATCACTCGAGTGATGAGGATCAAAGGTGTTTTATGACATAGGTTTCTGTTTTAGTGTACCGGATGTGAATGTGTAGGTCTGGGTCAATGTTTTGACTTTTATTGTGCATACTCATTTGCTAATTGCTCTTGCTCTTTATTATTTTTGTTTTTTGTGAGTATAAGGCTTTATATATACATTCCCTAAGATTGGAGATTAAGAGGTCAGGGAGGAAGGTTGAGAGGGAAGTGAGTGAATGATGACTGTCAGCAAACACTCCCCCTTCCTTGGGTAGATCATACCGTTTGAAATGTGCTCGTCACCCTTTGAAACCAATTGTTCCAGTTGGTAATAGGTGAGGATTTTTGCCAGTAGTTTTCTATTACCTTAGGTGCCTCGTCGAGTTGTAAGGGTGGTAAGGTACTCTCCTAGGATCGAACTTGAAGTCGTTCATCAGATGATTCTTGAACACTGGGAGGTGTGGATTTCTTTGTAGCTTCATGGAGGTCCACTATTATAGGTGGAGGCTGTGTAGAAGCTTTTACCTCTATGGATGCATTACATGAGGAGCTAGAAGCTTCATGGGACTCCCCCCTTCCTGAGCTAGGTGGAACAAATCGTTCTTTCTTTGGTACCCAAACTAGCTCAGGAGCGAGTGTGTAGCACTCTGTGGTTTTTTTCTTTCCGCGATCGTTGATTCATTTTGGAGCTACGGGATTGGGCTCACATGGGTCAAGTGACAGGTAAGAGCACAATTTACGTTTTGGCACCCAGATTTGATTATTTCCTTTATAGTAGCCTTGGGCTTCCAATAGTCGTTTAGGAATCCAACACAACCTTTCTTTACATTTCTTGGAGCGAGTGGGACGTTTCTTACAAGGCTTCTGTTTTTTAGCACTAGCTATGGTCGCTAAAGAAGATTTAGGGACCCACTTGTATGTTTTCTTCGTTATATTAGGATGAGTCTTGTCAGAAGCTATATGCATTGCTTCTAGCATACTTAAGGGTACGAGCATTTCATCCCCCTCAGGTGTTACCCAGGTCGTCCCCGTGTTTCCCCAAGTGTCTATGGTTGCTGCTAGGTGGACCCAATCCACATTGTCCTACTCAGTCATCCAAGGTAGTACATCCATATAAGGAGAATCTTCCCCAACATCAGTGTCCGCTTACATGTGTAACAATACTGCAATGGGACCGAGTGAACTGTGGTGTCAGATCTATGATCAATTATAAACCTATTTCCTAGGGGATGTGCTCTACCAATTACAAGATCCACTCGAATGACAGAATCTTGGAACTGAAGGTAGACATGGTTTTTAGACCAGTCATGCACCATTTTTTATTCCCTCATGAAAGGACGTCCTAAGATCATCTCCGATGCCATAGTGTGTTTGGAAAAATCCATAACAATGACGGTAATCCTTATTTTATGTCCAAAGACCTTGATCTTGAGATCTTCTAGCATCCCAATAGGTTTAACAATAGACCCATTGGCCATCTTCATTACTGTAGTTGTGGTCACAAGGTGAGGTCTTCCCATAGTTTCCCATCAATTTTTAGTCACAATGCTAACCCCAGCGCCACCATCAAGGATTCCCTTCACAGTTAATCCCTTAGTAGTGATTGGTATGGTCGCATTGGATTCATCACCCTCAAAGTATTGTCCCAACTTGTTAACGGGTATTTCTATAACAAGGTTCTCATCTAGGTTGGGTTGTGGATCTAAGTGTTCCTCCTCTATTGGCATCTCCCCAGATCCATCCATCTGTGCAAATTGTGGTAGCCCAAACTTCAATTCTCTATTGAGGAAGGCTCGAAGAGCTGAGACTAGCTCAGGGTCTTTATATAGTTTGGACATGATGGTGGTTCTGACTTTTGAAGACATGAAATCCATCAATTTGGCAATGTTTAACCACACCTTTTGGACTTGAGTCCCTTGACATGGGGAAGATGGGATCTCCATTTCTTCGATAGGATCAGGTAATCCCTCTGTAAACATTCTTTCCATCAAGAAGTGAGTATGCCCACTTTCCTATGAATTCAAGTCACTTTCTTCTTGGATGACACTAGGTATGGCTAAGGGTCTATGGACTTGGTGAGGTTGTTGTTGCGTAGGGAACACGTTGTCTGTAATCTGGATCTGCCTAGGTGCTGGTTCTAGATCCCTTTCGGTATCTTCTACCAAACTCCTTAATTGCTTGACTTGCTTGATCTCCTCTGTAGGGTTTGGATAAGTTCCTATCTTCTTCTTGGATCCCTGCCATTGTGGCTCATGAAGATCTTCCTTGTTGGTTTCTATCTTAGTGGTTGTTTTGGTCTCCATGGTTTCACCTGAATCCGAATCCTCTTCAGTGTCGTTCATATATATGAGGTCGTCACCAGTCCCTATGTTGGTCTTTGAACTGGGGTCTGACTTCGCTGCTTTTTACGATCGCTTCCTTCGTGTTTTCTTCTTTTTTTGAGATTAGGCAATTGATGTCATGTCTCTTTCCTCAAGAATATAATTTTGTTTTTGGAGCTGTTTGTTCAAGAGGTGGGGCCGACATCAATGTAGGCACTCGAGGTGTGTCTGTCCATGCTAAGGTTGGTCTATTGGCCACTGCGCGCTTAAATACTATGCAATCCTTAGCTTGATGACCATACCTTCCACACACATTGCAATTCCCATTGAATTTTACTCTAAAAGTAGGGCATTCACTGGTACTATGCGGTCCATAGCATATTGAGCACCATTGCTGCTCCCTTCTCGGATACATATGATTGTTTTGCGGAGCACGATTGTCTCTAAGACTCTCTTGAATGACCTTGGTGAGATCTGCTAAAGTCATCTCAGATATCTTTGGCTCCTTAGCAATAGGCTTTAAGGTCATTGGCTGATGCCCTGATGCTTGCGAGCTAATAGATTTAGGCTCAATAGACACTCTTTCTCCTTGAATCACTAAATTATCCTCCAATTGGATCGCATTGGTGGTGATGACTGCTTCCCAAGTGGTGATACCTCTAATGACTATGCTATTGTAGATATCCTCATGTCGTAATCCCCTAATGAATCTATCAAGAAATGGATTATTATTGAAGCGCTCATTTGGATTACAACGAGAATTCAAATATTTCAAGCGACTAATAAAGTCTCTCACCGACTCTCCTTCCTCTCGTTGGGCTTTCTGGAGCTGAGAGGCTACACTCAAAAGCACTCCCTCTCGTATGTATTCTTTCAAGAACAGTCTCTTAAGAGTAGGGTAAATCATTTTTTCTTGCACCCTTAGGGTTCTATACCAATCCCCTACCTTCCCACTTAAGGTTAGGCTTAAAGCATTACTCTTATGCAGGTCATTGTGTTCTCCTAGAGAATCGCATATTTGTTCAAAAACTTTGATATGCTTTCTCACATCCCCGTCTCCACTAAATTTTTGTGTGAGCTTGGCTATTTGTACTGCCTTACTTCTAGGCTCTCTATCAGGCTGTTACACATATTCTCAGCAATAGATCGACCGATAGCTTGAGCAAATGTTGCCAAGTCACCTAAGTAAGCAGGCACCGTGGGTGAACGCGCTCCAGAGACTACATGTGGAGTAGGTATTGGCATTGGGCTTGGCGCATAGGAATCCCTTGGGTTCCACGTTTGGTACGATGTTGTGCCATGTGGTGGCCCAAAGTTCATATGTGTGGCCCTAGGCATAGCAGACGTCAGATGTGACATGCTAATGCTAGCCGGTATGGTCCCATGGAAATAAGAGCTTGGGTGTTGTGGTTGTGGAGCATAGGTAGTTGAAACAATGGGAGGGCTAGGGACTACATGAGTGCGATGACCCATAGGTGCATACGATTGGTACACACTTGTAGGTACTGTTGCAGGCATTGAGCTACCATGTAGCGGTGCTTTACTAACAAATGAGATCCATGGCGTGTTTCTTGGCATGCTCATCATTGGGGTAGGCATGGTAGCCGTGGTGTCATCAAGGGAAAGATGAGCTAGACTTGGAAAGTTAAAGCTATCACTTGTGGGCTCAGATTGCACTGAGACCCCTGGCGAAACAACATATGGAGGATCCATCGGACTTACTAGGGAGTCTCCATTTGCGATAAGGTCGGTTGTTTAGCCTTTCCTATATCCAAGAATCTCATGAGACCCGTTGAAGGCATATTGATCCCCTTTTCTGTCTCTCTAAGTCAATGACCCTATGGATGACCTCACAAACTCTTTGTTGTTGATCCTCCACACTAGTAGCACCCATTGTGGATTGTAGGACATCTAACCAACCCACGTGATAGGTGTGACCTGTGTATAGGTCGGTTAGAGTTTTCGTTTGTAGTTCGTACTCCCAGTTATCATTTAAGAACGCTCCATCTAGGATTGAGGTGCTAGGGGTGTCCTTTGAGCTAGATGCTATGTTGCTCTCTATGGGTTGACCCTTATTGGTTGCTAAGTCAGGAGCACTCGATTGCTCTCTTAACACGGATATTGACACAGGGGCTTTCCCTTTTAACTCTCTTCGTTGCTCCGCCTTGCGTAAGATCTCGACTTCCTTTTCCTTAGCCGCAATGATATATCGCTCAACCTCTTGCACTTCGGCAAGGCTTCTACCATCGGGTAATATGACCTTAGAGGGGAATAGTTCTGAAGAATCAGGGGGTGCAGTGAATGGAGTATTCACGTGCACATTCTCTAAGGGCGTAGGATCTTCGTTGGTCATGAATTGAGAATTTACTTCCCCATCCCCTTCATTTACATCATTAACTCCATGTTCAGAGCGGGTGGCTCCACTAAAGGTTTCCTTCAAGCGGCTAAGCACACTCGGCCCGGACCGCGGGCCCATGTCATGCATGTTTTGGCTTGAGCTATCGGGATTAGGCATTGGGAAACCCTCCATGACGTCGTAGTCAGAGGAAGAGTCAGTAGACGCTATGTTCGGGTCTTGGTTTGTACTACCTCGGGTCCCCGCCGAGGGCCCGGAACCTAAGGTAGGTGGATACTGAGAACTCGCGTAAGTCAAAATTCTCTCTAGTTGCTCCGTCTCTAGCACACGACCAGAGCGCAGATGCATGTGCCTTTGGCACCCTACAAGCGTCGACAAATAACCTCGAAGGTTAACCGCTTACTTTTTTAGGCGTCCGTTTTCACTCGTTTTTTTAAAAATGTTTTTTAATGATCGTTTTTTTAAATTAAAATGTGTAATAGCTCGAAACGAGCGTATCACTCAGAGGGTCGTGGTGTGCTTTACAGCACAACGTTCGGTCACCTGAAGCTCCGTTGGTCCTCAAAAAAGTCAATTTTAAGCTTCGTGTGAAGCTAAAACTCGTAATTTAAAGGGCAACTGAGGCCTAAGCTTGAGCGTGAGCTTAGGCTTGGGTCTGGGAGATATTCCCGATCCCGGTCTTACCTTTTTTTTTTTTTTTTGGGATAAGGTCGCTTCGGCTTGCACGCGAGCGCACACACACTCTACCTACCTACTTACAACTAATACACCTGCTGTTACACACTAACATATTTCATTAGCTCTCACAGATCTACTTCCTACTTACTGTACATTACATTACACAGAACTAACAACCTTAATACTAAGACCTTATCACAGAGAAAACACAGTCACCTTTTAAAACTTCATTAACAAAGAAATACACATTGGCAACACAAAATCCTTCTTCTCAACACACACACCTTCCTTCCCTAACTTTCCTACAATTGAAATTGCACCACAAAAGAAGCACAGAGTGCCATTCAAGCTTAGTGTATGGCATTCCCCGACAGCGGCGCCAAAAATGTGTGCGTTTGTTGCACGTGTCAATGCAAGGAACTGTCGATACACTGTGTGGTTTGCTTTCTCTATCGCATCTTTTTCTTTGCTTACAGCTTGCTTTCCTTTTCTTTTAAACGGTGTTTTACGAGCCACAAATGGCTCCAAGCACACAACAAGCCTAAACTAGTAAGCTCAAAGATGGCGATGGTGTGTCACTCACCACTCTACGCTTAGTGTCGTGGAGGATTCCTCGCCGCGAAGAAGAGGGAGACGCCGCTACGCCGTGCTCAACCGCCTCGCCGCCGTCGTGCCACCGCAATGCTCGATCGCACTCTCTCTCTCTCTCTCTCTCTCTCTCTCTCTCTCTCTCACGCATACACACACACACAAGGAGATGAAGAAGAAGAAGATGGAGATGGAGCAAGAGCACTCGTCAATTGCACAAATGAGAGAATGAGTGAATTTTAGGTTTAGTTGACTTTTATATGAGCTCGCCCCATTCACACTGGGGCACCCATGCTTAGCCAACTAATCCCTTGAATGTTCCAGTTAGAGTGCGCCTCTCATCGATGATCACTCTTACCCTTTTCCTATTGGACCGACAAGCCTGGTACCTGACTCTACCAAGTAAATAATACAACGTCCGTCATAGGTGATAGGGTGTCCGTGAGCCGTGAGGGTTAACAGAGAGGGAGGGAGCCGAAGGCCGCCGGCCAAACTAGTATTATTAATGTAGTGCCTTGATATTGGGAGGTAGTTGTCATAACAAATTTTCACTCCCATAGAGATAAAATAGTTCTTGTAAGCAGATTCATGAGTTTGACTCGTTCCCCAATGGAGCTTACACTGTGAAGAGGCCAATGCAAGAAATGTGAATCCAACTTTTGTGGTTGTGCATTGTGAAAATGATCGATGGCTCTCACCGATATTTTACATACTCCAACTCCAGGCCTAGTTTGTACAACACGCATTTTTTAGTGTTTTGGATAACCATGCAAAGGGATGTACATGTATATATCACCAATTTTGAAGTATGTAAGACCAATCTACCAATCCAATCCACCTATTAAGTATGCAACAATGTTTTCATGTCTCAAGTACACCAATCCAGTATGCACCAAGATAGAGCCTCGACACTAAATACCATGGGCTATTGAATAAAGTGCAAATGGTGGGATCGACGGCGCTCAAGTGAGGCACATTTCTCGCAAAACCTGAACACCGTTCGATTTGCCTTTTGTCTGTGTTTACTTTTCCCTCTAACTTTCTTGTTCGAGTTCATTTTATGAGGGAGTGAAGAGAATTGGGGGACACGTATGCATGTGGTTAGAGCGTTGGGCTACCATGTGTGAGGTCTTGGGTTCAAAACATAGGTGTGTCAACTCGTTGATTTCAAGTAGTTGCCCTTCCTTGAGAACCTCAAGAAATGCCGTGCATCGTCGATCCCACCACCGTGGGGTCATAAAAACCTCGTGGCACATAGTGTCGTGGAAGATCCAATGTATATTCTATATTATCTATTAAAAAGACAAGGGTTCCATCCACATGGATGCAAGCACAATGGATGGCTGCCAGCGTGGGTTTGAAACACTGCCGAATAGTGCACGAATGCCTCAAAAGGTGGACGGGTGCAGTGACTGCGAATGTTTTTGTGAGTAGTGCCTGTGAACTTTGAGGTAGTGCTGCCAAGGGATGCCTCAAACAACGAATAGTAGCGTCAATGTTTATGTAGCCCTCATGCCTCTAGCTTCCCCCCCCCCCCCCCTCGGCCTCTCTCTCTCTCTCTCTCTCTCTCTCTCTCTCTCTCTCTCTCTCTCTCTCTCTCTCTCTCTCTCTCTCTCTCTCTCTCTCCCCAACATGATCGTGTATGTGTTCGTTGCGTGTGCTTTAGGTGACGTCTACAAGCGACACTAGTTGGAAGAGCTGATCTTAATGATGACCACTAGGGACTTTCCAAGATGATCTACAACATGCCGGATGCGTCCTCAGCCTTATACCGAGAGATTGGACCACATCATGTTGCTGCAACTCTAGATGCTCCGTCATTCAGTTGAGCATAGCTCATTATGATGTTGATCTGTCATTCAGCTCAGCATAGCTCATTATGATCTCAATTGTTGACTAGCAGCACGATTTTGTTGGCAAAGAATGATATCAACTAATCACGTTCTACAAGATGGATGATTTTGCTTCAACTAGGGATAACAAAGCTTGAGCTGCATTGTGGATGGAGACAACAACGGTCTTCTCTCTTTCACTCTCTCTCTCCCCCCCCCCCCCCTCTCTCTCTCTCTCTCACACACACACACACACACACACACACGCACAGGTACACACACACACACACACACCTCTATTGTTTGCAAGAATGCCTCTATTAAAGAGGTGCTAGCCACCACAAGTCTCAATGAACTTCTTCTCTCCCACATGCTGCAATTGATAGGGCTTAAGAGGGTGCATGATAGGTTGGATTGAGAGAGAATCAGTAGGGATGCATTATTGCTAGGTTTGTGTAGAGATCACTCTCGAGATTAATCCCTCCAAGGTAGAGTGACACACTCAAGGTAACCTTCCCCTGCCACATTTTACTTTTGAATGCTTAGCATCCCCCCCCCCCCCCCTCTCTCTTTGTACCCCGAGTTGGGTCGCATTAGCTCTATCTATCTCCCAACTTGCATGCTTACATCTTTCTACACACCCATAATTATTGAATTGATTTCTCAAATGAGCATACCAAATCCGATGAGGGGATTGATGTTGAGAGTTAAGCCTCTTGAAATGCATGCAACAATGACTTGAATGTTTTTGACACAACAGAGAATTAAGAAAGTGAATCACACCATGTTCACGTTGTCCAACTTTCTGTCAAGTTTTGTAAATGTTTTTATCAAGCTTGATTTCAAACTCATGAATCACGCCGTCACGATTCATACCATTTTTTAAAATCTCAACCACTAGAGCAATCAATATATTTATGTGTGTGTGCGTGAGTGGATATGCAAGTGGCCTAAGAATTTTGCATTTTGTCCATGTTTTTTAAGAGAAATCTATTTTTGTGCTTATTCTATGAGGTAGCTTGGTACTAGAGGTCAAATAGATGATAGAGAAAATGGATTTAGCTCATTATGATTAACTACTCTTGGTATTATTGTTGCCACCTTTCATTCTACTATGATTGATTTTCCTGCATACCCTTTTTTCATCGTGTATATGTATGTGGGTAGAAATATGTAGAGCAACGCTCGAAAAAAGCCATTTTCTTGATCATGTTTTTAAAGGGAAAACTAATCAAACAATTTGGATTTATGGAAAAATCGAGGGTGTTCTTACAAATCGATAACAAAAATACCCAATTATTCTCAAGGTCAAATGGAATTAAGGGATTTTTCAGTTTCAACCATTTAGATTACAAACCGGGGTATGTGAGCAAGAGAGAGAGAGAGAGAGAGAGAGAGAGAGAGAGAGAGAGAGAGAGAGAGAGAGAGAGAGAATTATCATCCACGGGGGTCATATATGACCCATGGGACCAAAACAAAACATTACACGATTCCTTCCAAGTGAGGATAATTGATACATATCAGTTAAGGACTGAGGGTCCATCAAGAAGATAAGATAAAGAAAAGAACAAAAACCTATGGGGGGTCAACTAAAGGGAGAGACGGTTTGGGAGTTTGAAACTCTTGGATGACAGCTTTGCCCCCTCGGTAGACTGTCCATTTACCTTGCTTGCGTGCTTCATGCATCTTCTTGAACTCGCTTGCTTTATTCTTGAGTTGATTTGTAGTTAGTTCCTCTTCGATCCAAAACTTGGATCCCTGGAGAAGTCGAGATTGGCGTAGGAGCTTCACTTGTTCGTCTTTGTTCTTGAAAGTGAGTATGTAATGCTCGGATGGTACATGCCTACGTGTGTCGTTGATCCAAGAGACAATGTTAGGCTTAACGTGGATAGGTTGAAGAATGTCATTGAGCTTGGTGATGGCTTTCCGAAGGGTGTCCTCATTGGTGCACCACGGTGGGTGGAGGCTCCCAATCCTGATCTTGAGGCCAAGAGATTCTTGTAACTGGCATTCTTGTACGATCTCCTGTATTTTGATGTCCATCTTCTTGTATGTTGCTTCATGGGATTCCTTTTGGGCCACCATGACAGTCTTGGTGAGGGAGGCTTCGACTTCGTGGGGCTTTTGCTAGTAGAGCTTGGCTCTCTACTTCCTTCGCGTCTTCTAGTTTGCATAATCGTTGTTTGAGTTTCTCATTCTCCTCGATGAGTTCTTGGATCTTAGCTTCGAGCGCTGTGATCCTTGCTTCTTGGCGGGCAGCTGGGTCCCTCCTTGCCACCTCAAGAAATCTCTTGCATGAAACAGGGGTGATGAAGGAGGACATTGGCGCCACTTGTGACACCTTCTCAAAGGCAAGACTTGAGAATGCTAGGCTTACTTGAGAATCTGAATTGTTTAACACAGAGGTGAGATCGAAGGCTTAGACTGGTGGGATCAAAGGCTAGAAGTTCGCTTATTAAGCTTGACTCTGTGTAAGTGGTGAAAAGCTTAAAGGCTCAACGTGACGAGATCAAAGGCTTAAGGATTGAGGTGAATAAAATGGGTCTATGTAGAACGGCGAGAGACAGAGTCTGTAGGTCACCGGCTTGTGCAAACGGCAAGAGTCTGCAGGTCACGTCAACAAGCAGTGCGGGACAGTGTTGAGCTTGGCTAAGGACATAGTTTGTGACCTAATGCCCCCCCACAAGGCCGCCCTTGCCCAGGGGGAGACATGCTACACAGGTGGGTTCGACCCAAGGTTCAAGATGTTTTGAGAGAGAGAGAGAGAGAGAGAGAGAGAGAGAGAGAGAGAGAGAGAGAGAGAGAGAGAGAGAGAGAGAGAGAGAGAGAGAGAGAGGGATTTTGTGCTATATTACATGCTTTGCGTATCTATACTATTATAAAAGAGGGAGGGATTCCGGGCCCCTCCCACTGACATGTGTCGAAAGCATAATCCTCCGGCGAGTGAACTCTGCACACAAGCAACACAACAAAAGAGAGAGAGAGGTCCCACATCTAAATCAGAAGAGACAAGCAAGATTGATAAGGGGATAACGGCTCATTGAAAATAGTCGGTGCAACGGCCAACTCACTGAGTTGAGTGCGGGACAGTCAGCACTCAAGGCACCACGGGCCTCTTCATGACTCTTCATTGTGCAACGGTGGGCCAAGGCCCTTGATTGGACAAAGACAGTCTCTTCAACTCTCCCATCATGAAACACTAGTGCTCTCCCCAAACACCTTCCTCATCGTCTCTTTCCCACACAACACCCACAATGGCTCGGAGGGCTGGAAACAAGGGGCCGAAATGGGGGAGCTTGCAGAATAGAGTGGCAAGCATCCTGTTCGTACTCGCATCAAGGGGACATCATGCGTAGGGGAGACACCTACAGTGCCACATTCGAGCAGTCAAAGACATGCTTGATGCCCCAAATGACGGGAGTCGACAAAGAGAAGTATGAGGTTCGTGGGACTGTTGGCCTCCAAAGCAAGGAGCATGAAGTAGGCGAAATAGCTTCATTGTTGAGGTAGCCGTTGAAGGTGACAACCACATATTACCCACCCTCTTTCCTTTGTAGGGCAGCTATTGACAGGTGCAAGCCCTGGGAACACAGCCATTGCTTGCCAATAGACACTGGCTCTTTTGATGTTCGACGAGGCACGACACTCATGTCTCCTCAGCTCTCTCTCTCTCTCTCTCTTTGTCTCTCTCTAAAGTCTCCCGCGTTAAACAAGCAGGAGAAGAAGGTTGAGAAGCACATGTCTCTTCCATGCAGAGTGCCCATTGTTAGCAGGTGAGATGCATAAGTTCATCGTAAAGCCTTCACCTCAAGGTGAGTTGCATCCGGTCATTGGCTTCGATTTTGAAAGAGAGGGTGAGCGCCGCTACGTACAGTAATATTGGGAGAAATTCTGGGTGCCAGCAAGTAGGGAGAAAGCTACTTGCACTTTTTGACTTGCAGCAACAAAGGCAATGGCACGATTTGACTTGCAGTAGCAGCAACAGATGCATCAGATGGAATTGAGCAAGCAGGAAGGCAACAAGTTGGAAGATAGGATACGGGCACTTTTCAACAGGAGGAGGGCAATTAGAGGATGGCACTTGCAACTAGGGCTGTGTCATTGGTGGTAGCATGTACACGGCCACTATCAACAAGTGCAATGCCAGCAACAACAAGTGCAATGGATTGTCGATTTT
This sequence comes from Adiantum capillus-veneris, assembly GCF_014529385.1. NCBI lineage: Eukaryota > Viridiplantae > Streptophyta > Polypodiopsida > Polypodiales > Pteridaceae > Adiantum > Adiantum capillus-veneris. The sequence continues at coordinate 120,783,640 of NC_140954.1, forward strand.
TGGGGCTACGACACGGCTGCAACCAGGAGGACATTCCCTGATGATGATAGTTGCATGAAGCTTGGAAGGCATCTCACAAATGTCAACAAGAATTACCTACCTCTCTCTAACTAAAAAAGCATCTCTTTCTCTATGCTTAAAAGATTAACCCGACTTTTTAGAGAGATTAGTGGCAGAGTTGTCAATTTGTATGTAACTTTGCATCTATACTAACATAATATGGCAGAAGTGGGAGCCCTTTACAGGTGTCGACATCTGCGAGTTGAAGGCTAAAGTCCAAAAATAAGACAAGCTCCTGTGCATGCGATAAAGAGAGAGAGAGAGAGAGAGAGAGAGAGAGAGAGAGGCCGCCAAAGGCAGCCGGCCATACTAGTAGAGATAGTAATCATGCAACTAACATCACTTTGTGACATACTGAATTCTCTATAGCCCTTATGATGCATAAATCACATCTACTAAAGTTGTTTATTCAATGCATTTTAACACCTTGTAACATGTTGCTTTGAATGATCTATTGATGCCAAGTTCTGACAACGTATACATGGTTGAGGGTGTTTACTAGAGAGACTTTATCTTTATGGTGTGTTTTGCTAGCATTTGTGCACATGTCTTTTTATACCGTCTTTACTAGGTATTTTTAAACATTTCCTAAGTACTTTAAAAGATAAGTTGGTATGTCTAGAATAGACTTAACACGCTTAAAGGTACATGATTAAGGACTATATCAATGGCCGCATAGCGGTTGCCAATGACCCACCTTCGGCCTGTTGATAAGAGCGAGCGAGACCACCCTAGGTGTGTGTTTAGCTCGAGGGAGGGCCTGCATTCCGGAACCTTAAATAATACGAGTTGTACAATTATTTCTCTTCTCCCTTGCACACCGGTTGTTCTTTCTGTTCAAACGGAATGATCTGAAAAATGAACCTTAGAAAAGTCTCGTTTGGGTTTAGCTGCTGTCGTCTCCTGGATTTGTGCTGAAGCGAAGCCGTCCTCTCTCTCTCTCTCTCTCTCTCTCTCGCGCGCGCGCGTACACACACACACACACACACACACACACACAGAGGCACATAGAAAGGTACCGGCGCACGCCCTCACAGTCACAGTGCGTTTTTAAGACGCATCAAACAGGGAGACAAAGGTATTTTCGCGATCTTCAGGTTTGCTGAATGGATTGCAAAGGAACCCTTAGTGGGCTGCCAGGATAACTAAGATCCGAGTGCAAGAACCATGGAGATTTTTACTTGAGTAGGCACAAAGCAGGTTGAGGATAATCAGCAGATAAAGCAACTTTGATTTCAACGAAAATGCCAGTGGCTGCCTCCGCCATCTACTTCTTGAATCTAAGAGGGGACATTCTCATCAACCGTCTGTATCGTGATGATGTCGGGTACATCTCTATCTATGTATCATTCATTGCACAACACTGATGTGCAGATCTTAGCTGTTCATTGTATTATCAAGAAGACATAGAACTCATGGGTCTTTACCTAGTCCTCTTAGCAATCTAGCATCTGAGTGCTTGTGCAAATGTATTTGCGAACTTGTGGTTTTCACTTTAAACGGGTCCACATGCACCATGTTGTCTGTTTTGCAAAATAGTAGAGCCAATTTGCACTTAAAGCAACATCTAGCTTCACATTTTTAATGGTTTTGCAACTGTTTGGCCAGCTCCAAAAAGTTGTTCAACGTGAAGAAGAATGTATCTGAGTAGGCAGAATGATTTGATTCATGCTTACATAACTGAGCGCAAATGTTTGTATGCACATGTTATACCATTCCATGCAATTCAGGGGATTGCAAAGAAATTGTTTGATATCTTGTTGGTCATTGCAACTGTGGAAATTTTCTGCCAATGCACTTTGATGAAAAGAGGATGAATGAGTGTTTAAGTCCTATGGATATGTTGGAGTTCTTCTTTTTCTCAGATCTATAAGTGAGAGAATATTCCTGATGCGCCATCCTTCAGATGAACTAGAGCATTGCAGATAGGATATCCCTGAGACCATCCTCAAAACATATATTTTTAGCGCGTCATCCTAGAGGAATGACGAGAATTACGCAAGGAATTTTTTGATAGGCCACGGTATTCTTGGCGTGTCACCTCCTCGGATGAGTGAATAAAGCCTCATAGGGGTTTCCGACCACCTGGGCCGAACATTTCTAATGCGTCCTCCTATGGGTGATTCAAGGACCGCTAAGGAAATGGTTTTGTAAGTTTTGGAAGGTATCAAAGTATGAGAATTCTTGGTGCGTCACAAGGTGGGTGACTAGGCATTGAGATGGGAATATCTCATAGGCAGATCAAAATATCGGATTGACGAAAAGTTGCACTGGAGACAAGCGTAGTGCACAAGAACAAAGATGGTTCTCAAAAGCTTTTTATTCAAATAGCTGCTCTCCAATAAAGCATTTGCTTTTCGAGAGGAGATCTAAGCATTTTATCGGATCTATGTGTCAGACCATAGACCACATCCAAGGAATCAGCGCCAATTTTGGGCTCCCCAGCGAAAGCAATTTCCTCTCTCTTTTTGAGTTGCACAAAAAACTTATAGTGAATTGACCTTTTCTCACTTCTCTTTAGTATCACACCCTCTCACTCTAACTAGAGGCATCGTGGTTTGTCCCCTATTCTGGGAAGGAAATGCAAGGGTGCTTCCTATCCTTGGGGGGCTGCCCGTGTTAGAATAGGTAGGGGAAGAAGCAATGAAGACACATGCTGGCCTCTGATCTGGTGGACACCTTGACTCCAATCTTTTATTCTTTTTGGCAAGGAAAAGGAACTGATTTCTATTAGGATGCCGATTCTGAGGGCAAGTACCAAATTGTTCACAAAGCAAGGCCAAAGGCGACATCTATAAAATTGTAAACAACTAGCCACATGAAAGATAGGAACTTCCACCAAAGGGTCACTCTGCAGCTGCATGCCAAGGACGAAGAACACCAAAAAGCCACCAATGGTGATGTGGAGTAAGGAATGGCTGCCATGGCAATGACTCAAAGTCGGGCTAAGCGTGTCAATCGGTACCATCTGAAAGCAAGGGCTATGGGAAAAGAGAAGGGAGGGAGTAATCGATGATGAAGATGTTAGCAAAGAAGCAACTGACATCGCCAAGGGAACCACTGAAGGAGGCCATAAGAGGACCATTAGAGGGCTATAATTGGAGCAAACAAGGAGATGTGGACCAAGAACGAAAAGAGAGAGAGAGAGAGAGAGAGAGAGAGAGAGAGAGAGAGAGAGAGAGAGAGAGAGAGAGAGAGAGAGAGAGAGAGAGAGACACGAGACGGGGAGTGGCTGTCACAAATTGATGACGTGGCAGTCCCTGCCGTACGGACAGAGCAGTACGGTAGGCTGACGTGGTAAGAGTGCCACGAATTTTCGGATTCTGCGCTGATAGTGCTGACGTGGCAAAGTGTATGGACTTCCGCGTTTTACGTTGACGTGGCTTGGCTATACGGATTTCTGCAATTAGCGCCGCTGCTTTTTGTTGGCAGATTTTGGTCAAGTTGCTTTTGGGAAGCATTGCTTTTGAGTTTTAATGCTTTTGGGGCTCTGCTTTTAGCAACCCTTGTAATCTTTATAAGTGGCCGAAGGGGGCTTACTTCTCAGAGCATCTGGACAGAGAGTCTGAGAGCGAGCACCTGCGAGAAGTTGTACTTTGCTCACAGATTAATATAAAAGAAATATCGAAAGGGACGCCAAGTCTTTGGGGCCAATCTCTCTTGGCACGGAACTGCGCCGGGCCGTGTCGCCTCTCGTAATTTGTGAATTGGTTTAAGAAATCTCTGCTGTGTCGCGACAGAATCTAGACTTGGGGTGTCCAAGTTTGTTACAGTGGTGGAGTTTCATCCCAAGAGAGCACTGGCCCCAAATGTTGGCGCCCCTTTCAGTATTTCTTTATATTGCTTCAACTGAGTACAAGCCGATACTCTCTCCTATGCACTCCCACGCGTAGATGTGAGAGAGGGGGCGAGCCCATGGCACATATTTAAACTTTAAAGGCCCTTGGCCTCTCAAAGCAGTTGCATGAAAAGCTTCTATTTCTAAAAGCATTTGGTCCCAAAAGCACTAGCGCCAAAAGCTGTCTGCATGTTTCACGGAAATTTGTACAACTGCCACATCATTAGCGTAAAACACGGAATTGCGAACACCTGCCATGTCAGTAGTCTGCAGTGCGATTCGTGGCAGTTCGTACAACCTTTGCCACATCATCAGCTCTTCATGCAGGAAAGTGAGTGTGTGTGTGAGTGGGTCTTGCTTTGTTTTAATGTCTTTAGGTCACTTGGGCCCCATCGGATGGGGTCCCATACGTTGGTAAACTTATAACTGGGAACTCTTTAATTGCTTGGCCCACTCGGCGAGGATGTGCAAGTTGGTGAGAACTCGTGCTTCTTCTACTGCTTCTAGGGTTTAGGCCCCTTGGCGAGGATGTGCAGGTTGGCTTCGTTCTTCACACATTAGTAGTTTGTGACATCCCCCCTTCTTTAAAGAAAGTAATCGTCTACGACTACCGTATATCTGCAAAACAACTCAAGTTCGTTCAAAAAAATTTCCGAGGTCATTCCAAGGGACAATTAGTTTTCTCATTTGGCTTCGTTCTTCACACATTAGCAGTCTGTGACATCCCCCCTTCTTTAAAGAAAGTAATCGTCTACGACTACCGTATATCTGCAAAACAACTCAAGTTCGTTCAAAAAAATTTCCGAGGATCATTCCAAGGGACAATTAGTTTTCTCATTCTAGATTGGAGCTCTTGATATTTGGGGTCACTGGCTTCTGAGAAAATCTCATCCAATAAGGAGTTTTTCTCATTTCAGATCGAAGCTCCTGATATTCTGACGTAGCAAAATTAGCCATCACACCCAGACCGCGCTGATCTGTAATGGGTGTCTTGATGCACTAAAATTACATACCTAGGCAATCTCACCAGGCAATCTCACCCAATTAGGAATATATTCAGTGGTTGGCACATCACAATGCAACACAAATGCCCACATATGCATGTTACAAGACACAACGAACAGCGCCACTAAGCACTCCTCCGAGACAGACGGTATGCGGTATGAAGCTACTCAACGACTACCTTGTCACTCCCCCCGCAAATAACCTAAAAAGATCCGAGCCATGAGCTCAGAGGACCGATACAACCAAACGCTCCCCATACCGCATCTTGTGTCGCTCGGAGGTTTCGAGCATACAACCAAACGCTCTTCAGACATCCCGTCTGCGTCGTTCGAAGGTTTTCCAACATACAACGAAACGTTCCCCTGACATCCCGTCTGCGTCGTTCGGAGGTTCAGACAATACCAAAACAACATTTCTCACTTTTCTGTTGAGAGATTTTGGGAGTTCATTCCTGAATTTTTGGAGAGCAGATGCTTTTGGGTGTAAGTGCTTTAGAACTGATGCTTTTGGGCGCCTCTTTTAAGTTTATAAGGATCCTTGGGCCTCACTTGTCATGTGACACATCCATGTGTCCGTGGACAAGCTACAGCATGACCAGGGTTCAGTTAGACACTTAGATTAGATGCATATCCTCCGGTTGCACACTACATGATCATCAACATTCCCATCAGAATCAATCAGGGGAATTTTCCAGAGCATTAGACCTATTTTCCCTATTTTTGACATTTTTCACTTATTTATTAAGTGACTTTTGTTGGAAACTAGGTAGGGCAATTTTGCTAAGATAATATAAAAGCAAACCAGAGTTAGCACTTTCTGGCAGAAGAGGCAACAGGAGCATTGCTCAACAGGCACCTTCTCAAGCAAGACCAACCTCAGGAAGCCCTGGCGATTTCAGCCACAAATCCTCATGCATGCTAGCGTTTTGGACCACCTCAGGCCAGCGTTTTCAGCAAGAGATTTCAGCAAGCAAAAGACTCAGCATTTCAGCGTTTTTGAACCAGCCTACTCAGCGTTTTTCCAGCCCTGCAATTGGTGTTTCCTACACTAGCATTTCAGCCAGCAGCCTAGCGTTTTCCACCAGCATTTTAGCACCTGCATCATAGCATTTTTGCAGCCTATGATCAGCGTTTGAAACAGCCATAGATCAGCATGGACCAACGTTTTTGACAAGGACAACATCAGCGTTTTAGGGCAGCAAATTCAGCAGACAGAAGAGCAGAGATCCAGCGATTCCAAGAAAGAAAGACAGCGTTTGTTGCACACAAAGTCACAGTAGCAGATAGCGTCGTCGTCGCCGTCGCCATCGCAGCTTTCAGTTTTCAACCCTAGTCTCGTGATCGTTGGCACCACCGTCGACCTCAACATAGTCCCATTTAGACTCTCATCGACATCTTGTATTAGATTGTGCAATCAATAGTAGACCACTCTCGCCATCGAGAGTGGGGCCTTCGGAGGAGGGTTTTACAACATCTCAGGTGTCGTATTCTCTTCTCTCTCTATCTCTCAGTCTCATGCACCTTCACGCACAGTGTGTCACGTGACACATTCAACCCTATGTGTCTGTGGACAAGCTACATCATGATCAGGGTTCAGTCAGTCCAATCAGTCTAGATTAGAAGTGATCTTGCACTTTTGTGAGTCTATTCGTAGACCGTGCATGCCGAGTCACTTAGTGTAGATGCATATCCTTTGGTTGCACACAACATGATCATCAGTATTGCCTTCAGAATCCATTAGAATCAGTTAGGGGATTTTTCCAGTGATTTTAGCCTATTTTCCATATTTTTGACATTTTTCACTTATTATTTTTAAGTGACTTCCCAACAAAAGTAGGTAGGGCAATTTTGCTAAGTTAATATATAAGCAAACCCAAGTTAGCACTTTCTGGCAGAAGAGGCAGCAGGAGTTTCCTGCTCAACAGGCACCTTCTCAGCAAGAACCCCTCAAGCACCTTCCCGCCAGCATCTCCTTCACCCTAGCGTTTTCTCCATCAGTACCTCCCCTAGCCTTGGCGTTTTCAACATTGCTTGGCCACCAACAGTCCCCCTGACCCTAGCGTTTGCAAATTTCCCTCATCGCCCACACCTCCCCCTGAACCCTGGCGTTTTTCATCTTGACCATCGCCAGCACATCAGACAAGCCAGCGTTTTCACTAACGCTAGCAGGCAGCCCAGCGTTTTTGGTTTTCAGCCCTTATCGCAGCAGATGAGCAGCGCTTTCAACAGTTAAGATTTGCAGCAGATTCAGCCCTAGTTGGTTGCAGAAGATAGCCATTTTCAGCCCTCGAAAACGCAGCCAGAACAGTCATTTTCAGCCACCGAAACAGCCCCGAAATTCAGCAGTTAGAATATCACAGATTTCAGCCCTAAAGTTGTCGTCGTCATCGCCGTCGTCGTCATCGGCATAGTCCCAAGTTGCATCAGTCCATTGCATTCGCATTGTACCACTTTGTGCAATCAATAAGTAGACCACTCTCGCCGACGAGAGTGGGGCCTTCGGAGGAGGGTTTTACGTCGTCTCTGGTGTCGTATCTCTCTTCTCTCTCTATCTCTCAGTCTCATACACTTGCATGCACAATGTCCATTTACTTTGTTTGTGATCATAGCACTTTCCATTAAGAACGGAAGGCTCTCCCTTCCGTAAGAACTAAAGGAACCTTGAGCACAGTTTGGAGCACTCATCTTGAGCAAAGCTCAAACATTCATTCCGTTGCACCTAACATTGGTATCAGAGCTTTGGCAGTGTTCTGTATCACTCAAGGAAAGAACCACAAGAACCACATAATTTTTTTTTAAACTTGTTGAGGTCGCACGAACCCAAGTTCACTTGGGTGTGTCGATTCCTAATCGTGTTTTTTGAAGAGTGACAGGAATCCCAAGAAAGAAGGGCTTGTCCAGCCTCCCCTTGTGTCTCTTTTCACTCATTGAGAGCGGACCGTGTACTTAGCGGCTGGCCAATCGACGTGAGGTGGTAAAAAGCAACCTTGGTGTGAGCGCAAGGCCGCCAAGGGATGCGCCCGCGGAAAAGAGTAGAACTCGGGTGAAGAGAAGATCCTTCTCAAACACAGGTTTGTAAGCAAAAGAAAACCTCAAGAACCTCAAGACCCTCAAGACCCTCAAGAACCCAAGAACCAAGAAATTCCGCATTGGCAGGTTCGAACGCCTTGCGAATAGCATGCCGGAATTTATCCCAAGAAGGTGTGTGTTTACCATCAGCAACCCGTCGTGCAAACTCGTCCACATCCTTCTGGAGTCTTGGCCAAAGGAAGTATCTCTCTACCCTTTTCATGGTGGTAGCAATGCCGCGGTGGCCTTTAAAAGGCGGACAATGGCATTCAGTCATAATCTTTTCCCTCAACGGCTGTGTAACACACAACATGGTTTTCCTCATCAAGTAGCCATCTCGAATGGAATATCCTGCTACTGTCTCCCCATCCCGTATCCGTGTGAAAACGTGCAAAATTTGGATCTGTGGCATATTGGTCGACCACATCCTCGAAGCTCCCATGATGTATCACGGAAATAGCAAGAATCCACGGCTTCCTAGACAAAGCATCTGCCACCAAATTCTCCTGTCCCTGAACATGGACAATTTGGAAGTGAAACTGTGACAAGATGTTCGCCCACCGCATCTACTTTTTCGATAGTTGCTATTGTGACAAGAAGTAGCATAAACTTTAATGGTCTGTAAGACAGTAAAATCTGCTCCGAGTATGTAGTGCTGCCATTGAGTAAGAGCATGGATAACCACCAAATGTAAGGATTCTAGTTGCTAATCCTTAATTAAGTACTTAAACTCATGATTAAGACTTAAGAAACTGAAACTGAACTTAGAACAAGACTTAGAAGACTTTGTGTTTGATTGATTGAAAGTGTGATACAAGGGTTCCTTTTATAGGAATTGAATAGTCATCAATGAAGAGGCATGTCTCTTTGTGAAGAGACATGACTTTAGGCGAAAAGACACATCCTTTCGGCGAAGAGCTGCAACCATTGGGTGAAGAGTCGCATCCGTACGGTGAAGGGGTGTGACCAGTCGTCGAAGGAGTGTGGCTTTTGGTGAAGAGGTATGTCTTTTGGGTGAAGGGGTGTGACCATTCGAGAACAGGAGTCCTCCTGGGTTAGTCACACTTCGCATCTGCATCTGTAATGAATCAAGAAGAGTGTAACAAGTCACAATCGTGACATTCCCTCCCATTTACATTAAAACCCCGTGTTTAGATGAAAGTCGTCCGCTTTTCAAAGAATTCTTGAAGGAGGTTTGGATACTGCTGCATATCTTCATCCGTCTGCCAAGTTGAGTCTGACTCATCAAGATCCATCCACTTGACAAGAAATTCTGTTGTGATCTTTCGTCTTGTTTCTTTTTGTCTTACATCAAGAATCTTTTCTAGAACAAGAATTATGTGTTCATCTTCAATTTTTGGTACATAAGAAGATAAGTCTGGAATTGGCGAATCTCCTTGTATGTATTGTTTGAGCCAAGAAATGTGGAAAGTTGGATGAAGTTTTCCCCATGAGAGTGGAAGTTCCAATTTGTAACTGACAACCGAGTACTTGTTGATTATTTTGAAAGGTCCATAGAAGCGAGGGCGCAACTTTGGAAAGACCGATTTCACAGTTTTGTAGCGATGAGGTGCCACATATAATAAAACCAAATCTCCCTCTTGGAAATCTGCATGTCGTCTATGCTTATTGGCTTGTTTCTGGTACTTTTGTTGGACATGAACCAACTTGTCACGTACTTGAATAAGTACATCTTGCATTTCTTGAACCAACTGATCTGCTAGAGTTACTTTCTGTTGAAGAATAAAGTTTGTCGGTATAAGAGGAGTATGCCCATAAGCTGCTTGGAATGGAGTCATGCCAGTTACTGAATGGATAGAGTTATTGTATGCGAACTCTATAAGTGGCAAATACTCTTCCCATCATCCCAATCGAATTTGTATGTAATGTCGAAGCATTTCTTCCAAAATTTGATTCACTCTTTCTGTCTGCCCATCAGTTTGAGGATGGTATGCTGAGCTGAATAACAAATTTGTACCAAGGGATTTGAAAAGGGATGTCCAAAAATGCCCTGTGAATTTTGGATCTCTGTCTGAAACAATAGACTTTGGTAATCCATGTAATCTGAAAATGTGTTGCACAAACAATTGCGCAACGTCTGGTGCCGAGGCAGCTTTCTTGCAAGGAATAAAATGTGCCATCTTTGAAAACCGATCCACCACTACGAGAATCTGTGCATTGCCTTTTTGAGAATGAGGCAATGTAGTGATAAAATCCATACTGACACTTTCCCATCTTTCTTGAGGTACGGGCAAAGGATGAAGTAACCCTTGAGGAAGTTGTCGAGAGGCCTTCATTGTTTGACAGGAATGACAAGCTTTGACAAACTTGATAACATCTTGCTGCATTTGTGGCCAAAAATATGTTGCAGATAACAATCTGTCTGTCTTGTTGATGCCTGGATGAGCAGCAAAAGGGACTTCATGATGTTCTTGGATCAAAATTTTCCGCAATGGTGTATTTTGTGGAACACAAATGCGATCAATGTAATACAGCAAGTCATTGACAATGGTGTAAGCTGCAAACATATTCATCTCTGCAGGAGTCGGAGTAGAGGATTTAAGGGCTTGAAATGCATCCCCAAAATCTCGATCTGTCAAATACTCATGCTTGAAACAAGCAGGTATCTCCATCTGCACACCGGAAATGGCAAAGTTGATGGCTCGAGGAAGACGGCTTAAGGCATCTGCAACTGCATTTGCAAGGCCTGACACGTATTGAATAATCATATGAAAATTTGTCAAGAACTCAACCCATCGTCCTTAACGAGGATTCATCGCCGGTTGAGTAAAAATGTATGTCAATGATTGATGATCTGTTTGCCAAGGTGGAAAGGTACGTAAGGTACGGTACGTGTTCGGTACGTACTGTACGTAGTACCGAATGGATTGAGTGGTAAGGTACGTAAAATTCGTAAGGTTTTTTTCGAAAACGTCAAAAACCTACAATACGGTCCGTACTTGATAATAAATTCATAAGTATCACTTCTAGGATATTAGCTCACTGTTCTACTATCCAAGGCTGTCATAAATAGACAATCCAAGGCGAGTCATCCGCACTGGCCAGTAGTGTCGATGCTAGTAAGGTGCCTCAACACACGCGTCACCGTACTTGTCTTCTGTTTTCCACAATATTTGCAGGCCCAAGTACGTGTTCCTAATCCTGCTTGCCCTCCTGTATTTACCACCGCAATGACAGTGGTGTGTGTGCCCCAGACTGGGTTGGGTTTGCGAGGCATGGTGTACCTATAGCTTGGTGAACAAAAACATTGATGCTATTGCGAGAAACACACAAGGTATGCGCGAGGGAGACGGGAGAGACTCGCGAGGACGAGCACTTACCTTCACCGCGCACAAGGTTGCTCTGCAGGTGAGTTTGCAGAGCTCTGTCTGCAATAAACAGGCGCCCAAACTCTCTGTAGTACTCTGTAGTCAATAGTTTGCAATAAACAGGCGCCCAAACTCACTTTGTCTCAATAACCAGGCGCCCAAACCCCCAAAACAGAGGCGAAATTAAATCCAAAAACGCGAAGGGGAAATTTGTTTTTTTTTGTTTTTTGTACAGTACGGATCCCGGTACCGTACTGTACGGACGTACGTTACCATATGGATCCGTACGTACGTACGGATCCTACCTTGCTGTCTGCACCACGGAATCTGTGCCAAGAAGATAATGTTTCCAAGTGCGGTAAGCATGAACAATGGCTAAAAATTCCTTGTCATAAACTGGGTATCTCATTTGTATGGCTGAAAATTTGCGGCTGTCAAAAGCAATGACACGCTCATTCTGCATAAGAACACCTCCAGAAGCACGATCTGAGGCATCGGTCATGACCTGAAAAGGTTGAGTAGGATCTGCAATAGCCAAAACTGGAGTTGTCGTCAAGGCATGTTTAAGGGCTTTGAACGATTGTTCTGCTTCTTCAGTCCATTGAAGTTTATCCTGCTTGGTAAGCTCAGTCAAAGGAGTTGCAATGTCGGAGAATTTGTGGACCTTGGTATGATAAAAGTTTGCAAGTCCCAAAAAGGAGCGCACATCTGAGATGGTGAGCGGTAAAGGCCAATCCACTATGACGTGTATTTTCTTGGGATCGACTGCAACGCCACTGGCAGAAATAATGTGACCAAGGTATTCCACCCGATTCTTGAAGAAATCACTTTTCTTCTTATTGATGTATAGCACATTGGTTCGCAAAACTTGGAAGACAAGCTTCAAATGTTCCTTGTGATCAGCCATTGTTCGACTGAAAACTAAAATGTCATCCAAATACACAATCACGAACTTGTCCAAGTATGGTCCGAATATTTCGTTCATCAGCGTCATGAAAGAGGCCGGGGCATTGGTTAACCCGAATGGTAATACCAGAAATTCATAGTAACCATACTTTGTGCGAAAAGCTGTCTTGTACTCATCACCAATACGAATGCGAATTTGGTGATACCTTGATTTTAGATCAATTTTGGAGTAGATCTTTGCTCCCAGTAACTGATCAAATAACTCGTCAATGCAAGGCAGGGGAAACTTGTTTTTGATCGTCAACTTATTCAAAGCACAATAGTCGATGCAAAGACGCATAGATCCATCCTTCTTTTTGACCAACAGAACAGGAGCTCCAAAGGGACTTTTGCTTGGGCGAATATGACCCTTATCCAACAAATCTTCTAGCTGCCGCTGTATCTCTTGAGACTCTGAGTATGAAACTCGATAAGGGGCTCGAATTGGTGGAGGTTGGCCGGGGATCAAATCAATGGGATGATCCTCGGGACGCCGAGGAGGCAAAGTTGTTGGTAGCTCGTCGGGAAACAAGTCCAAATGTGGTTGAAAGAAGGGTTGCTGCAAATAGGCAATATTTGAGGAGGATTTAACTTCTGCTTCTTCTGCACCGGGTTTAACATCTCTGAACATGATTAAGGCAGTAGCACAATCACGTTTTCGAACTAGCCGTTTGACTTGTAAAGCAGAAACCAATATAATGGGTTTGGCACTGAAAAGACCACGAAGCTCTATTTCCTGTTGCTTGTGAAAGAGCCGAATTGAGTGATCTCTGAAACTGATTATTGGATCATACTGAAATAACCAAGATTGACCAAGGATCAAGTCGTAATGTGACAAGGGCATAACTGAAAAACCAAGCTGATCTTGGTAATCCTGTATCTGAAAATCCAGCTTTTCAATCCTTTTGTTGCACTCGAGGAAGGAACCATCAGCAAGTTCTATTGCCTCACTAGGTTGAGTTTGAAGGCGCAATTTAGTAATCAAAGATGTGCTGACGAAATTAGTAGAACACCCACTGTCCACAAGAACGTTGATTGGCTGCTTGCCAACAAAGCCAAGGAGGCTGAGAACCTGATTCGAAAGATCCACTGGAGTAGTAACGTGATTCCGAGCATTCATCATTAAGGCACTTACAACCTTGGAAACTCGAACACAACGTGCTGCCTGTTTGCCTTTGTCTGGGACAGGAGGTTGGCTGTGGATAGGTTCTGCAATTGTGGTCTCCATGTGAGAATTCTGGCGAGGATTTGAAGGATTTGGCTTCTTGGGGCATTCATACCATCTGTGATCTCCATGACAAATTGTACCTAATCCTGTACGGTTGGAGTTGGAGGTTGAAGGAGTTGATGAAGAGGATTGCTGTCCAGAGGATGTATTCGGCCGAAAATCACGACGACCATTCCTTCTATGATTGGGACGATGGTTTCGTCGATTCTGATTATTTGCCGAAGAGGAGGCTCTGGAAGTGGCTGCTTGTCCAGAAGATTGGGGTCGGAAAGAAGTTTGTCAAGCAGAGTATTGTCTCGAAGAGTGAGCTCATGAGAAAGAACGCTGATTCTGACCACCTTGTCCTTGGTAATTACGTTGTGAAGAGCTTGCAGAATTGGAAACTCGATCACCAGGAAGGAAACTTCTGAGTGGGCGCCGATTGTCACCAAGACGCTCAACATAAGCGATTGCAGCATCCAGTGTGGCAGGGTTAAATTTATGGACATCATCTCGCAGGGAAGGCTCAAGTCTGTTAACAAAACTGTGGAGTTTGTCGGAAGGACTGAGTGTCTCTATCTCAAGAGTTAATTTCTGAAACTCTGAGATGTACGCGACCAAGGAGCCAGTTTGGCTCAGGTGGCGGAGAGAAGACCGGGCGTGGAAATCGGCATTTGCAGGCTCAAAAGCCTTGCAAAGAACGCGCCGGAATTTGTCCCAAGTAGCGGTGATTTTTCCATCTTTGATGCGGCGACGCCACCAAAGGAATGCAGTATCCTTTAGTAGAGAGCTAGCCAAAGCAACTTTCTTGCTTTCAATGAGATGAGTATTTGAAAAGTAGACCTCCATTTTGAAAAGCTAATGGTCCAGCACGCGCTTATCGCGGCGACCGTTGTATGGCTCGGGCAACTTTGCATCTATCTTCTTTTTTTGTGCTGTGTTTATTATCTTAAAAAGATATTTCAATTCAGGATTGTCTACCTCTGGTTCCGGAGCGTCGACTTGCTCAGGAACTGACTCTGCTACCGAAGAAACTGAATGGGTAGCTGGCTGCGTCCTCAAAGAAGAAAAGGCGTGCAGGACATCCAAACGTGCGGTCATCGATGCAAGACCGGTGGATAGGGCCTCCTGGAGGACGGACATCTGTTCTCTGAGGATGGCTATCGGATCGGCTGGTGCAGCACTGCCTGTCTCTGACATTCTGACGGCTCAGAGGGAATATCTCGGAGAAGCTGGAGAGGTGTGGTTGCCGTAAAAAGGTGAAGCTGCTGCTGATGCTGCGTCCCACTCCTCTAAGAAATTTGGTCCAAGATCCGAATCCTCGATATCTTCCACCTCGTCGATAGGAGGTGTGTTGTCTGGCGTCAAAGGCGTGTAGTCCTGAAGCTGTAACTTGCTGTGAACCCGAACTAAAGGCTGCTGGGAAATGATATCGTTTACTGAATCCACGCGACATTCCGTTAGAGAATAGGCCAAGTGGGGGTACCGGCTCAGTATGTGCTCGTAGTGTGGCAAATGAAGAGGCTCGCATGTAACGATGATATGCCACACCACCCAGCCCTGTGAGCGCGAGGCATGCCGATGAGTGACATAAACCAGGTAATTTTGGGGCAACACTGTTGGCTGTAATGTAGGTACAGGAGCAGGCTCGGGTGCCGGAATGAAGTCGGGAACCTGTCTTTCCTCTGGAACTGGAACTGGAGACGGGGAATCCGAAATAAGAATGACTTCTGGTTCGAATGCGGGTTCCGGTTCGGGTACGGGTTCTGCTTCGGGGGTATCTGGTATAATTATCACTTAGGGAGCCGGAGGAGGATTTTCTGGCAATATTTCTTCGGGTACCTCGTCTATGTACGAGAGAAAATTGACGGGAACGTCGAAGGCATCGTCGTCCATGACTCTGAACAAGCCCACGTGCGCGTCTGTTGATAGCCAGAATTGGTGGCGTTGGAAGTTAGCAGAAGAGGGTGCGCTGAATTTCTCTCATGATGGCGCTGTTTGCCATTGCGCTGGCTGCCGCTGGCCTCTTGGTTTTTTTTTTTTGTTTAATTTTTCCACAAAGGGGTGCCCACTTAAAATTAAGTTGGGCGGCCGGCCAAAATCTTTTAAAGTAAAAGGGTGGCCTTGGTTAAAAAAAATCCAGCGCTGGCTTTTTTTTATGTGAAACGCTGCGCTGCTGGCTTTTTAAAATGCACGCTGCTGCCTCTTGGAAAAACAGCCAGCGCTGCCATGTTTGGGCTGCCGTGAACGAGTTGCCGGGTGAAGGGGCGGCGTGGATGCATGGGCTCGCGGCTTATGCGCAAGGGAGATCCACGCGAAGCGTCACCTACTGTTGGAGAGACTTACTCCAGAAGTGCAACTGGTATGCCGCAACACCAACGCTTTTTGCCATCTTCTGCTTAGCTTTATGTATGTGTTTGAGAAAAAAAAATTACCTCATGGCCATCTTTCTTCGGCTTCCATACAACTCCGGGAAGGGGGAGAGTACCGGTGAGGGTGAGAGGCTCACAACCTTCGGGTCCCCGGAAAAATTTGCTTTGATACCACTGTAAGGATTCTAGTCGCTAATCCTTAATTAAGTACTTAAACTCATGTTTAAGACTTAAGAAACTGAAACTGAACTTTGAACAAGACTTAGAAGACTCTGTGTTTGATTGATTGAAAGTGTGATACAAGGGTTCCTTTTATAGGCATTGAATAGTCATCAGTGAAGAGGCATGTCTCTTTGTGAAGAGACATGACTTTAGGCGGCGAAAAGACACATCCTTCCGGCGAAGAGCTGCAACCATTGGGGAAGAGTCGCATCCGTATGGTGAAGGGGTGTGACCAGTCGTCGAAGGAGAGTGGCTTTTGGCGAAGAGGTATGTCTTTTGGGCGAAGGGGTGTGACCATTCGAGAACAGGAGTCCTCCTGGGTTAGTCACACTTCGCATCTGCATCTGTAATGAATCAAGAAGAGTGTAACAAGTCACAATCGTGACACCAAAAGCTCTTTCTCATAAATTTGTGCTGTCAATTCCGGTCTTGAGAACAATCGGCTCTCGTAAGCAATGACATGGCCTTCTTGCATTAAGACCGCACCCAGACTACGACCACAAGCATCACAATATACTTCAAATGACTTCTGCAAGTCATGCAAAGTCAAAACTGGTCCCGTAGTCAATTTCTCTTTCAAAGTCTGAAAGGCAGTCACCTCTGTGGATCCCCACGAGAAAGGGACTCCTTGCTGCGTCAAGATATGCAAAGGGGAAGCAACCTCTGCAAACTTTCCAATGAATCGCCTGTACTACGAACACAATCCCAAGAAGCTTCTAACTTCATGGACATTCTTCAAATCGGGCCAATCACGGATAGTCTCTATCTTGGCCGGATCCATCTGCACTCCTGCTACTGACACAATGTGTCCCAAAAAGTGTTTCTCCGGTAGGAAAAATTCACTTTTCTTTGCATTAAGCAACAACTTGTGATCTCGTAATGCCTGAAAGACTTGAAGCAGATGATCTCTATGTTCTGCCTCATTCTTGGAGAAAACAATGATATCGTCAAAGAAAGTGCCAACAAATAGTCTATACTCTCGAAAAATCCTGTGCATCATCCGATTAAATATCGCAGGAGCATTGGTAAGGCCAAAAGGCATCACCAAAAACTCAAATAACCCAAAAGTCGTCCCAAAGGCTGTCTTGTAGATGTCTCCTGGCGCGATTCGGATCTGATGATATCCACTCTTTAAATCAATCCTGCTAAAACACGAGGATCCCTGTAATCTGTCAAGTATATTGTCGATTCTAGGAATCGGAAATCTGTTCTTGATGGTGATTTTGTTGAGAGCTCTATAATCGATGCACATTCTCCAAGATCCGTCTTTCTTCAAAACCAACAACACTGGAGAGCAATACGGTGAAGTACTAGGCTGGAAAGACCCTTTTCCAAGAGGTCTTTCACTTGGTTCATAATCTCTTTGTTCTTGGCTCGGCTCACACGGTAAGGTGGCAGGTTCGGTGGTGTTCTTCCATGTATCAGTTCAATGGTATGATCTTCAAGACGAGCAGGTGGTAACTCGCCTGGCAGGCCCTTTGAGAAGCAATCGGCATGGGAGGGGAGAAAATCTTGGCATTCTTTATCAAGTTCAGACATATTTGTTCTATCCTCATCACTCAATTCTTTCAAAAAGATAGAGTAAACAAACATATTGGATTTCATTAATTTAGAAATGGCCGAAGCCGATACAATAGGGATAGACTCGCCCTTAATATCAAGTACAATGGTTCTCCCCTTCTCTGTGGTCAATGTCGCTTTCCTTGCCCGATAGTCGACCACGGCGTTGTTCTTGTGGTACCAGGGAATTCCCAAGAGGACATCACAACCTTCCACAGGCATTATGTAAAAGTCCTCGTGCCCCAAATACCCCGAAGTTTGCAAATGACAGGTGTAATGGCTATGTCCCTGCTGGGTGTCGCTAGAACTGTCTCCGCAAGTGGCCCCATCCGATCGGGAGTGATCTCGAGCCGCGCCGCCAATTCGGTGAAATGAAGTTGGCCTTGGCTCCTCCATCAAAGAAGATCAGGGCTTCCTGGTCTTTCACTTTGCCCCGAGCTCGGCAAAGTTCTGTACTCTCGTCTATCGTGCTGGGGATCTGTACCCACGCAATCTGGAACTAGTTCTGTTTTCATCTTGCCTTTTCTTCCACGTTCCTAAGCTGCTCTCGAACTCTCAGGCCTTTCGTCGTCCTTGTCGTTTTGTTCTTTCTGGCCTTCTAGGGCACTTCACGGAGATATGTCCAGTTTCCCCGCATCCAAAGCACTTCCCCTCCTTGATGTAGCGAGCCCGCTCTTGAGGAGTAAGCTTGGGTCGTGCATCCTTGTCTTTCTGTTCTGGGTTGCTCTTTCTCTTTCTAGTTTCATTTTTCGAAGTCTGTTCGGCTCTTTGCATCATGATCTCATCTGTGGGGTAGGTCAGACTGCCAGAGTGAATGGCAAGACCCCGTTTCGCATGACTCATCAACTCCTGATGGAAGTTGACTTCTGTTCCAAGCAGTGGTCTCGAATCTCTGTAGGTAGACCCAAGGTAAACCGCTCAATCTGTTCCTTGAACAAGATCTTCTTAAATGAAGAGGCGGGTAGAAAAGAGCTCCAGAATCTTTCGCAATAAGCGTCCACTGTATCCTTCTTGGTCATCCGGAGATGGTTCCAAGCAGTTCGTATATCACGTTCATATTCTCGAGTCAGCCAAGAAGAAATAAAAAGCCTCTTGAATTTCAGCCATTTAACTGGCGCAGTCTTTGTTTAATAGAAGCGTGGACCACCAAGTTCGACATTCCCCTTAAAGTAAGAGGCAGCTCTCCGAATCTTAGAGTGCTCTGAGTAACGCCCTCCAGAGAAAGGGATGTCAAACTGCTGTATAAAAGACAAGGCCTTTGAAGCATTTCTATAACCAGAAAAAGTGTCAAATTTTGTTGACTGTCCACCTTCCTTAAACTCTCGGACTTTCTCGCTTTTATCTTCCAGAAAGTCATACTGGTTGGCTTTGTAAAAATTCTTCTTCTTTGCGTAAAAGATGCTGTCATCAGAGTCCGAACTATCTGAAGACGAGCCCTCTGTAGAACTGTCAACCACAGGGCGAGATTTTGGCTTCTTTGCCTTTCCGAAGCTTTGCTTTTTGCTTCGCTTTTTACCTTTTCTGTCTTCTTCGCTTGAGTCAGATGAGCTAGAAGAATTGTCAGAAGAAGACGAAGAAGAAGAAGAACTGGGTACTCCTTCAAATCTAACACGCTTCTTCTGCTTTCTTGCCTTTTCAAATGTCGACTGACGACCCAAATAACCCAGGAAATCAGCGCCTTTCTTCTGCTTTTTGTCGTGCTTTTTATCTATGTTTTGCGCGTCAAAAAGCTGAGCAATTCGTGTATCAATCACCTCTTCCAATTCTTGCTCTGTGTACATCCTGGGCGTAGGAGGTTTCTTAAGAGCCGGTTTGAGGGGTCGCTCTGTGGTCTTCTTCCATTGCGTGTGCACCTCATCGAAAGAGGTCTCGCTCATATATTTTGCAAATTTTGGGTCCTTCGCAAAATTGAGCATTATCTTTGTTGCGTCGCCGATCAATTGTTGACGCTTCATCTCTTTGAGCTTTGCTTGAGTAGGCCGAGGTGGGCCATACTCCTCGCGTGAATCTTCGTCCCTTCCCGCATCTCCGGATGCAGAGGGAGTCGACTGATCTTTGCTTGAAGCCATATGTGCCGCGGAAAAAAATAAGGATCGGATTTCCCGTAGAAGAGAAATCGGCCGTGCTTTGATACCATTGTAACAGACTTGGACACTCCAAGTCAAGAATTCTACCGCGACAGTTCAAATAACCACTTCAAAATAGTTCACAGTTCACAATTGATTCGACATTGGCCTGACGGAGTTCTATGCCTAGAGATATTGGCCCCAAAGACTGGCGCCCCTTTCGGTATTTCTTTATGTATTAATGTGTGTTCAAAGTACAAGAGTGCGGGCCGACGCTTACACTCAAACTCTGCATCCAAATGCTCTGAGTTATGAGGCCTTGCTTGCATATTTAAAGATTACAAGGGATGCCAAAAGCAGAGCCCAAAAGTTGCCCCAAAAGCTTAAAATCAAAAGTTGTCCCAAAAGCTTAAAATCAAAAGCTTTTGAAAAATAAAGCAGGTTCTCTCTCTCTAGCCATACTGCCACAAAAATAAAGCAAAGAGTTTCCTCTCTCTCTCTTTCCAATTTGCGTGGAGCCAATAAAGCAAAAGATGGCCCCAAAAGCAAATTTGCCGCAGACTCAGCCTCCGCAATTTCCGCTGCAATTTGCGGGCTGCCACGTCAGCAGATACAATAGGCTTTCCGGATTTTGCGGGAGTGCCACATCAGCAGGAGCATTTCCAGGAGTCCTTGTCTGGGGCTGGCCATGTGGGGAATGTTCATGCCAGTAGCCACGTCACCAGTTTGTGACACGCAGTCATCCCTAGCTTTCCCCATTGTGTGGAGCAGAGTTACCCGGAACGTGGAACGGGAACGACAACGAGCCTTCCCGCGGAACGAGGGAACGGTAAGGGGTTTGGAATGGGAACGACGCGGGATGGGAGGCATAAAAAACACCCAAATAATGCAATTTTTAGCGAGAAAGAGAGAGAGCTTGAGCCTTCAGGGTTTGAGAGAGAGAGCTTGAGAGAGAGGCTTTACTCCTTGAGGGCAAGGGAAAGAGAGCTGGAGAGCTTGAGGGTAGAGCTTGAGAGCAAGGGAGGGAGAGCTAGAGAGCTTGAGGGTAGACCGTAGAGCTTGGGGCTTGAGAGCAAGGTTAGAGCTTGAGAGCAAGGGAGAGAAGAGAGAGCCTTGCGTCAATTGTGAAGGAAAGGGGTGGGGAAGGTGCATTTTATGTCACGTGCACACTTCACTTGCGCCACCTGGAGACGCTTTTGCCATGGTCTAGCATCAATCATAGCCTAGCTTAGGACTGAGCCTGGCACTTTGGCAGGACGTGCATGCCCAGGCCGGTCATAGTTGCATACCCTCTCTTGAACAAGAACAATCATTTCATCATGCAGGCATTTTACTATAAGTCATTTTATTAAAAGTGACTTTTGGAATTCTTTTTGTAAGTTTGTTGGAAAAAATAGGCAGGGCAAATTGCTAAAGATCTATAAAAGAAACCCATTGGGCACTCAGTAGAAGCAGAAGAAGCAAGGACACAAGGAGGCATGCACCCAGCAATCAGGTAGCACCTCAGCCTGGTGTTTTCAGTTTTCAGCAGATAGCCCAACGTTTTCAAATTTCAGCTTTAGCCTCGCAGAACTCGCTTCCACCCGGTTGCAGATCCTCCCAGATTCCCCATCTAGTATTGGATCAGCCTAGCGTTTTCAGAATTCAGCAGATCAGCTAGCGTTTTCAGATTTCAGCCAGATCAGCCAGCGTTTTTGCGAAGCGGTTGCAGATCCAAGCCGTAGTACCGCCACAGTAACAGATCTCCAGCAGAGCATCTAGTGTTGTCAGTTTACAGCTTTGACGTCGTCGTCGTCGACATCATCATCGTCATTGCAGATCCCTATCTTGACGACGACACCTTCGTCATCGTCATCGTCATCGCAGATCCCTATATTCACGACGGCACCTTTATCATCGTCATTGCAGTCCCGGACTTGACAACGATACCATCGTCGTCATCGTCACAATCACCATCATCGTCGTCGTCGACATCATCGTCGTCGTGTACAAACGTCAACTGCAGATTGACATATCTGTGAACAGATTGATTAAGTACTCCAAGGCATTGAGAAACACCTGATTGATAAGATTTACTCGAGATGGCGTGTGGCCATTGCTTCTCTCAGGTAGGGAGGAAAGCCGAAAAGACAGATGAGTGTAGAAAAGCGGAACCTGTACTCGCAGAAAGACATGGACAAGCACTCTTGAAAAGAAGCACTTCTACAAAGCCAACCAATATGACTTCCTTGAATTCAAGAGCAAGAAAACAAAAGAATTTAAAGAAGGTGGACAATCGATTCAATTTGAATCCTTTTCTGGGTTACGAGATTCTTCGAGGGCTTTGGCCTTCATTCAACAGTTTGACATAGCCTTCTCTAAAGGGAAATGCTCGAACATGGTGGTCCACTCTTTTTCTGAGGTAGGAAGCTCCGGTTAAATGGTTGAAATTCAAAAGGCTCTGTAGTTCTTCTTGGCCGACTTGGGAGTACGAATGAGATATACTAACTGCTTGGAATCATCTTCGGATGACCAAGGGAGATTCTTTGGACGCTTATTGCGAGAGATTTTGGAGCTCTTTTCTACCAACCTCTTCATTTATGAAGGTCTCTTTTAAGGAACAGATTGAGCGGTTTTGTTGCGGACTTCTTACAAAGATCCGAGACTATTGCTTGAAACAGAAGTCGAATTCTATTCAAGAATTGATGGGTCATGCGAAACGGGATTTTGCGATACATTCGGGAAATTTGACTTACCCCACTGATGCGATCTTGACTCAGAGAACCCAACAGACCTCTCACAATGAAAGTAGAAAGAGAGAGAGTTCCCAGGACAAAGAAAAGAAAGATACACGTCCTCGACAGACTCTTAGAGAAAGGGCTATCTATCTCAAAGAGGGGAAGTGTTTTGGTTGCGGGGAATTTGGACACATCTCCGCAAAGTGCCCCTGAAGGACACAATAAGAACAGACTAAGACAGCCCAGAGAGTTCTAGAGCAGCAGAGGAATGTGGCAGAAAAGGCGAATGAAAATGGAACTGGTACCACATTGCGTGGAGCCCGAACCGAATCAGATGAACGAAAGTACAAAACTTTGCCGCACTTGGGGCAAAGTGAAAGATCAGGAAGCCCTCTTTCTCTTTGATGGAGGAGCCAAGGCCAACTTATTTTCACTTGAATTGGCGTCTCGATTTGGAATTACGCCTGACAGACTGAGGCCACAGGCGGAGGCAGTTCTAGCGGCACCGAGACGGGATGTTTCCATTAGACCGATCATTGGCAAACATCGTTTGCAATGGCAGGGGTGTTTAGGGCACGAGGACTTCTACGTAATGCCCTTAGGAGCTTGTGACGTCCTCCTCGAAATCCCTTGGTACCACAAGAACAACGCCGTGGTTGACTATCTGGCTGAGAAATCGACTTTGATAAATGAAGGAGACAGAGATTGTACTTGATGAAATTCACTTTCTTTACTCGATTTTCTGGAGAGAACTGAATGATGATTGAAGGTCGAATATGTTTTGACCTCGAAAAAGAACGCCAAGATTTTCTCCACACTCATGCCGATTGCTTTTCTGAGGGCCTGCCAGGTGAGTTGCCACCAGCTCGTCCTGAGGATCATACCATTGATTTGATACCTGGAAGCACACCACTGAACCGGCCACCTTACCGTGTGAGCCGAGCCCAAAATAAAGAGATTATGAACCAAGTGAAAGACCTCTTGGAAAAGGGTCTTATCCAGTTGAGTACTTCACCTTACTGCTCTCCGGTGTTGGTGGTTTTGAAGAGGGACGGATCTTCGAGAATGTGCATTGATTATAGAGCTCTCAATAAAGTCACCATCAAGAACAGATTACCGATTCCGAGGATCGATGATATTCTTGACAGATTACAGGGCTCCTCTTGTTTCAGCAGGATCGATTTGAAAAGCGGATATCATGTAATAGACTTGGACACTCCAAGTCAAGAATCTACCGCGACAACACAAATAACCACTTCAAAACAGTTCACAGTTCACAATTGATTCGACACTGGCCCGACGGAGTTGTGTGCCTAGAGATATTGGCCCCAAAGTCTGGCGCCCCTTTCGGTTTTTCTTTTTATATTAATCTGCGTTCAAAGTACAAGAGTGCGGGCAAGCGTTCACACTCAGACTTTGCGTCCAGATGCTCTGAGTTATGAGGCCCTGCCTGCTTATTTAAAGAGTACAAGGGATGCCACAAGCAGAGCCCCAAAAGCTGAAAATCAAAAGCCCAAAAATAAAGCAAAGGCTCTTTCTCTCTCTTGCTTGTAAAATAAAGCAAGTTCCAAAAGCTGTCCATAAAATAGCTTTTTAAAATAAAGCAGAAGAGCTCTCTCTCTCTCTCTCTCTCTCTCTCTCTCTCTCCAATGGCGTAGAAAAAGCAAAAGGGCTCTCTCTATCTCTCTCTTGCAATTGCGTAGCCTAAAAAGCAGCCAGTTTTTTGCGTAGAGATTCTACGAGAAAATCCACTGGCGTCTGTACAGTACTACCACGTGTCAACATCCAGCCATGTCAGCATGCGGGTCAGCAGCCAGCCATGTCAGCATTCTGTGTTTGTGCAATTCCCCCGACAGGCAGAGAGTGTGTGTGTGATGGGCAGCCACGTCACCGTTTGTGATATACCCCCCTCTTGAAAGCATTGTAATCGCCCTTGATTACGCTTGTAAAACAGACAGAGGCCATAAACTGTCTTAGCAGACACTGACTGTTAGTACCTACGCACTAGGAGCACACATCTAGCACATGTACCAATCGACAGTCACATCACACGACATCACAGGACATCACTAGACATCACATGACAAATCACATTCAACATTCATTTGGATCTTAGACCATGATTTATCAGCAATGCAGTTAGCAATCGCATGTAGATCCACTCAGGACCTCATCGATGCCCGATTGACTAACCCCTATTGCAACCATGTCTATTTGAGATCAGTCAGACCAAAATGCTGCAGTCATTTCGTCTATCAGTTCGTGCACTTAAAAACAAATCAAGAACAAATCAGTTTCATATTCAAGAATTCCATTTCATAAAGTCATACAGCAGAATACTGTCAACTCTCAGTATCCCTGAAGCTCAAAGAGACATCAGTGACTCTAGTATTCAAAATTCGAGGCATCTGTTGACAAAGGAGCGGAGTAACTCTCCTCTTGTGCAACCCACTGCACCAGATCTCCGGCCAAGCTGAATTCGGGGTTCCATTTGGAGTAGACTATGCTAAACCAAAAGCTTTACGGTAAAGGTTCACAATCTGAGGAGTATATGCTAGGTCCTCTGAAACCGGCCTGTTCAATCCAAAAAGGGCGGTAGACTTTACTTTAAACCTTGATTTAGCTTTCACCCATTATGAGTCGTCTATTTTACCTGTACTTTCAAGACACAACAAAGGGGAGAGGGATACAGGCTGCTAGATTGCACCTGTATGAGTAGACAGACACCAGATTGGCCCCTAACTTAGGCGCCCCTTTCGGTATTTCTTTATTGTTCAAAAGAGGGAATAAACGCTGTGGTTCCTACAAGCTGCCCCGCACAAACTCGGCTGAATTTCCACTGTTCCAGCCCGATTTCGGCAGCATAACTGTACTAGAACCTTTCACGGTCAGTATTCCCACGCATTGACTGACTTTCCCGACGCATACGGGCACTTTGCAAAACCTGGCGAGAATCTGCAGCACGCTGAATTCTCTGTTTTCAGCCCTGAAAATGCGCCAGATCGCCTGTACAGCGGTCCCCTTGCGTCCCCGAACCTCCTGGGGGTATTAGGGTCCGTTTAGGGCCAAAACCCTAAACCTGCAAAAATACACAGCAGGCTGTAATTCACTGTTTCGGGCTCCGTTCCGCGTGCCGGTCGCATCCCTAGCAAGTCCTCGAGCTCCTGCACCTGTAGGGCTACTTGCCCTTTGAATCGGACGAGATTTCTGGCGTGAAACCTCTCCGAATTCACCTGTACCTGCGGGGGGATTAGCCGCTAGCTAATCCAGTACCTGTGCAAGAGGCTCTTGCCTCGGCAATCGCGCATGAACCCACACAACTGTACATTGGTCAAATGAAGAGCCCACTAGAGGGGCATAACATACTGCCAAAGGGGAGAGAGAGGGCAGTGCGTAGCGTGCAGGGCATCACTCCTGGCACCGCACTGTGCATAAGAGGGAAAGCAAGCACTCCATAGCTCTTAACCTGTGACAGAGACTTGCAAAATGAGCCTCCCAGCTATAAATCACGTTTTTGCCTTCTCTATAAGTAGTAAACTGGCCTCAGAGTGCCAAGTGTCACTCATTTGTGCATTTTCCCGCTTTAGACCCTCGGGTCTAAAAATATCTCACCTGCAGCCTCTGTTGACTTGGCCACAGAGTAACAAAATGATCCCCATGTCAAACTGCACGTAATGACGCGAAGACATTTTCAGGTCCCAAAATAGCAGTTCCCTAAATTTTAGGAGATGCTGCCATTGTATCTTTCTAGGTCATCCGACCCTCTTTGTACACTGCGGCCACATCCAAAACTGAAATGTAGCCTCTGTAGCAAAGGATTCCACTTTGGCTAGTCAATGACCCCACTTGGCTAACCATAGTCCTTGTCCAACCTTAGTGCTCTCTTGCCCTCAGGCCTGGACTCCCTCTGGACAGTTCCACACTAGCTATGCAATGCAGGGCAGTTAGATTTCCCGAGGGGTGTTTCCAAAAAGTGAAAGTAAATAGATAATAAGAAAGAAATCAACAAAAAGGATAGATAGTAGTCACACGCTGGTGACATACCCCCCTCTTGAAATCTCAAACGTCCTCGTTTGCATCTATGTCGTACATGCTTACTGTCAACACTGATGTATGCAACACCTGTGGACACATATACGGCACATACATGCTCATTGTCAACCCTGGTGTATTCAACACCTCGTCGACTCATGTATTGCCTGCGTGTGAACCCTGTCCCAATGACATAGTGGTAGCTTCGCACTCTGCCATTGCTTTGAGTCACTAACTTTCCAATGACAAAATGGTAGCTGCTCATTTTGCCACTGTCTTATAGTACACGTTGGATCCCGTAACACTTTCGAGCATACCCAAACTGACAGTTTAAGAATGCAGTTACACATGTACTCTTCAATAGAAGCAATCACTGTATCCTTGACAAACTGACAAGAAATACTCACTTCTATAGCACTAACCAAACTTTTGGACATTCCATAAGAGCAATTGCCAAACTGACAATCTGTACAGCTCTAACATTCATGTAACAGGTATTTGATTTGAGCTCACTTTAAATACCATGTACATCATTTGTTTCAGAAGCCATTGTCACACTGACAATCCATGTAGCTTTGAAACTCAAGGGGTCAAGGTAGGTTGCAAATCGAAGGCTTCCAGGTAAAGTGATAACACAGTTGGTGACTCTGCAAGTTCACCTTCTTCCATCCACTTAGCATCCATTGGTGGATAGTTTCTGAACTTTACCAAGTAACGCCTAGCAACCTTGCCTTTCACTTTCCTTTCTTTGTGTGCCAAAATCTGTTCAGGGACCAAGATCTCGTCAAGTTCCTCGACTTCCGGCTGATCTTCAGCTGGCATATCTTCTGGCACATCACCCACATAGGGTCTGAGAAGACTCACATGAAACGCATTGTGAATCTTCCAACTGTCAGGCAATTTCAGCCTATATGCAACATCACTGATTATGTCGCACACTTGAAAAGGCCCATAGTAACGCATGCTGAGCTTTGGAAACAGTCTTTCCTTGCCCTTCATCTTCTTTAACCTTGCCTTTTCAAACCGTAGAAGCACCCAATCACCAAGTGAATATACCACTTCACGACGGTGACGATCAGCTGCTTTCTTTTGCTTTGTCTGAGTCCTTTCTAAGGCCACTTTGACCTTCTTGTACATTTCATCCATGTCTTGAACATACTTATCTGCTTCAAATATCTTGTCCTTTGTATGCAGTATGGGAGGAACTTTCTTGCCACCTTCAACTATCTCAAAAGGTGCCTTGCCAGTTGATGAATGCACTGTATTATTGTATGCATACTCCACCAATGGCAAATACTGCTCCCACTTTCCTTTATGCTCTGACACATAGCACTTCAGCAGATCTAGGACAGTAGAATTTGCCTCTTCTGACTGCCCATCTGTTTGAGGATGAAATGACGAAGAGAATTTGAGCGTGGTACCCATATTCTCAAACAAGCCTCTCCAGAACAAACTTGTCATGCGTGGATCACGGTCGCTAACAATCGACTGTGGCATGCCATGATACTTGAAAATATTGCTCATAAACAAGCGTGCCATCTGATCTGGCTTTATCTTCTTCCTGACAGGAATAAAATGAGCCTGTTTGCTGAATCTGCAAATAATGGTCCAAATACCATCGTTTCCTGTCTGCGTTTTCGGAAGATCAAAGATAAAATCCATAGCAATACTTTCCCATGGTTTATCTGGAATAGGTAGTGGTTGCAATAACCCTGGTGCCTTTTGCCTGTCAAACTTGACCTTTTGGCATATTAGGCATTCTCGCACAAAGGCATCCACATCCCTTCTCAATGTAGGCCAATAGAAGAATGTCTCAACCGCTTTAACTGTAGCATCGATACCACGATGCCCTGCATACGGTGGGACATGACTCTCTTCCATAATTTTGCGTCGCAATGGCTTTGTGACACACAATCTGCCATGCATCATCATGAACCCGTCTTTAAGAAGATAGTGTTCATGACGTTGTCCATCCATTAGTTGCTCGAAGACCCTTGCAAAATCTTCATCATTTGCATACTGTTCTCTCATATCATCAAGTTCATGATGATAAGGAATCGACACAGCTGAAATTTGTGGCTTCCGTGACAAGGCATCAGCCACAACGTTCTTCTTGCCTTCCACATGCACAATCTGAAAATGGAACATGGACAAGATATTTGCCCATCGCATATGCTTCTCAGATAACTTTGTTTGTGTCAAGAAGTATCGCAAGGTCTAATGATCCGTTTGGACAACAAAGTCTGCACCTAGCAGGTAGTGTTTCCAACTTAAGAGCGCATGAATCACAGCCAGTAACTCTTTCTCATAGACCTGCATGGTCATCTCTGGCCCTTGCAAAATTCTGCTCTCATAGGCTACTACCCTGCCATCTTGCATTAGCACAGCACCAATGCTACTACCGCAGGCATCACATTGGACCACAAATGACTTCCTAAGATCTGGCAACACAATGACTGGATCCGAAGTCATCTTTTCCTTTAAGAGATTAAAAGCTGAAATCTCTTTTTGTGTCCATCTAAAGGTGACTGCCTTCTTTTGAAGAGCATGTAAAGGTGAAGCAATCTCAGCGAAATTTCGGATAAACCTTCTGTAATAGGAGCATAGTCCCAAGAAGCTTCGGACATCATGCACCGTCTTCAAATTTGGCCATGACTTGATCGCTTCAACTTTTGCAGGATCCATTCTGACACCATCCTTTGAGACAATGTGTCCCAGAAAGTGAATCTCTTCCAGAAAAAACTCACTTTTCTTTGCATTGATGAGCAACCTATGACTGCGTAGCTCTTTGAACACAATGGCCAAGTGATGCCTATGCTCCTCTTCATTCTTTGAGTAGACTATCATGTCATCAAAGAATGTACCAACAAACTGCTGGTGTGGACGGAAAATTCTGTCCATCATCCTATTGAACGTAGCAGGAGCATTTGTGAGACCAAAGGGCATCACTAAAAATTCGTAAAGGCCAAACGTCGTTCTAAAAGCAGTCTTGTGCACATCCTCTGATCTAATGCGGATCTGATGATACCCACTCTTTAGATCTATCCTGCTAAACATGGCTGCTCCTTCTAATTTGTCCATAATATCATCAATTCTAGGTATAGGAAACCTATTCTTGATGGTATTCTTGTTCAGTGCACGGTAGTCGATGCACATACGCCATGAGCCATCCTTTTTCTGCACCAACAACACTGGAGAACAGAATGGAGATGAACTGGGCTGAATCAGCCCTTTTTCTAACAGCTCCTGTACTTGGCCCATTATCTCTTTCTGCTGAGCCGCACTAACCCTGTACGGAGGCTTGTTTGGTGGGCTACTGCCTGGCACCAAATCTATCGCATGGTCCTCGGGTCTCTCTGGCGGTAATTGAGACGGTAATGAATCGGAAAAACAGTCACTATACTGTTGTAAAAACATTGACCTTTCTTTATCTAGCACAGATAAATTTGATTCATCACAATCTGACACTTCACGTGCAAAAACCAAGTACGCAGAAAGATGCTTTTTCATTACAGAAGTAATAGCAGAAGCTGATACAGTAGGAATAGACTCCCCTTTAAGCTTTACATCCAGAATGTGAGTCTTTCCCCTGCTCTGTACAGTGATCTTTTTGTTGTAGGCATCCATGATTCCCTGTACACGAAACAACCAAGGAATACCTAACAACACATCACATCCGTCCAGTGGCATGATGTAAAATTCTTCAGCATCTACATAGGACTGGATATGTAGACGCAACTTTCCAATGATGGGTGTCACAGCCTCTGTATGGCCAGGACATGCCAAACCTGCCTCTGCTGTATACCCCATCTCTTCAGGTCTGATTCCCAACTTTGAAGCCAATTCTGGGGAAATAAAGTTGGCTTTGGCACCTGGATCAAAGAAGATAAGCACTGTTTGATCCCTAACCTTTCCCCATGCTCTGCAAAGCTCACTTGCATCTGAATTTGGCTTGTCGCCCACCATATCTGGCACTAGACCAGCCATGGGCTTCTTTCCCTTCCTGTCCTCCTTGTCTTCAGAATCAGCTGGCCTTTTCTTTGTAGGACAGTTATAAGCAATGTGGCCAGGCTGCTCACATATAAAGCATTTGTTCTCTGTCCTCAGGACCTTCTTTTGCTCTTCTGACTTGCGAGGAAAACGTCTTTTCCATTTCTTTGCTGGTCCTTTTTCTGATTCAGCCGTAGCTTTGTCTTTCCCTGTGTTGGCCGACTCCTGAGTCCCTTTAGGAGCCTCATTGGGAACGTGCTTCTTGGCTGAATTTTTCTTGCCTGATCCTGCCTTGACGCCAGTGTTAAATTCACAATCTTCTCCCTTGAGCAAACCATTGCCAGTGTTTGCTACCTCGATGAGCTGCGTCAAAGTAGTGACTTTGGTCTTTGTGCAGTATTTTCTCAATCCTTTGGGTAGGCCACAACAGTATTTTTCTATCTGTTCTGTCAATGGCACAAACCTATAGGAAGTTACTGGAAGTAGAGCTTTCCAAAACTTCCGATTGTAATCATCCAGATTTCTGCAAGTGGCAGCATTAAGCTGGTGCCATTCTGTCATGACATCTGCTTCGAAATCATCAGATAACCATGCTGCTGCAAAAATCTGCTTGAAGTAAATCCATGTGGACGGAGCTTGCCCTTGAAGCAATAAAGTTGTCCACCATTGTCCCGCATTCCCTGTCAAGAAAGTGGCTGCCTTGCGGACCTTTGAAGCCTCTGTAAAGTTTCCCCCTGCATAGGCCTTATCAAACTGCTGGAGGAATGAAAGAGCCTTCTTCCTGTCATCAAACCCTGTAAAGGTCGTGAATGACACACCTTTGCCACCTTCTTTGTACGGAGTTGGCCTCTCCAGCGGCGTTAAATTGTCATATGGAAGTGACTGAAACATGGGAACACTATTAGGGTTCATCTGTGTTCCTTGGCCGCTATTAACTTGACCTGGAAATGCCATATTTGGCTGCTGATTTGTAATTCCAGCCATACCAAAATTTGCTTGTGGCATCCCAAATTGTCCCTGAGTGCTTTGAAACCCTGGTTGCATACCCATGACACTGTACATGGGGTTAGGCATCATCGTTTGAGCACCCGCAAACACTGTTCCTGGCGTATAAAACTGATTTCCAGGTGCATGACCAGCCATGCTCTGAAATACCGATCCACCTCCAAAATAGCCAGGGTGTACTGAAGGTGGTGGGAAGACCTGTTGCATAGCCTGTAAGTTGCTTCCCTGCCCATTAGAACCAGCTATAGGCTGCTGAAAGGTGGCGGGCTGAATTGGTACAGCTTGAAAAACTGGCATCTCAGCCACCTGTTCTTGCACCTTAGGCATACGTTGTGGAGACTGCATGTTCTCCGTCAAGTGTACAGGTGTTTCCATTGACTGTGCGGTATGAATCACCTGTGCTCGAGCCTTAACAGGCTTTTGAATATGATCCAGTGACCCAACTTGCTGAGACGGAACAGGAGGTTGCAGAAAGGCTAAAAACCTCGGATTCTGCATTACTTGTGTAAACATAGCCACAGCAGTAACCAACTGGGTCCTGAATATATCATCATCAGTCTGTGGTGGTCTTGAGGACTCACCCACTTCATGTGTCTGTTGACCCTGTGAAGAGGAAACCTCTTCAGTCACATCATCTGGTCTGTCAGCCATAATTACAATTCCCTGTGTCTCGTCTATGATCCCCTGTGTCTTCAAGCCCAAAACTGACCAAGGCTCACTTCTATGGAAAAAAGTGATTTAATCCCGTCGATGGAACCATGTAACCGGCCTGTTCAATCCAAAAAGGGCGGTAGACTTTACTTTAAACCTTGATTTAGCTTTCACCCATTATGAGTCGTCTATTTTACCTGTACTTTCAAGACACAACAAAGGGGAGAGGGATACAGGCTGCTAGATTGCACCTGTATGAGTAGACAGACACCAGATTGGCCCCTAACTTAGGCGCCCCTTTCGGTATTTCTTTATTGTTCAAAAGAGGGAATAAACGCTGTGGTTCCTACAAGCTGCCCCGCACAAACTCGGCTGAATTTCCACTGTTCCAGCCCGATTTCGGCAGCATAACTGTACTAGAACCTTTCACGGTCAGTATTCCCACGCATTGACTGACTTTCCCGACGCATACGGGCACTTTGCAAAACCTGGCGAGAATCTGCAGCACGCTGAATTCTCTGTTTTCAGCCCTGAAAATGCGCCAGATCGCCTGTACAGCGGTCCCCTTGCGTCCCCGAACCTCCTGGGGGTATTAGGGTCCGTTTAGGGCCAAAACCCTAAACCTGCAAAAATACACAGCAGGCTGTAATTCACTGTTTCGGGCTCCGTTCCGCGTGCCGGTCGCATCCCTAGCAAGTCCTCGAGCTCCTGCACCTGTAGGGCTACTTGCCCTTTGAATCGGACGAGATTTCTGGCGTGAAACCTCTCCGAATTCACCTGTACCTGCGGGGGGATTAGCCGCTAGCTAATCCAGTACCTGTGCAAGAGGCTCTTGCCTCGGCAATCGCGCATGAACCCACACAACTGTACATTGGTCAAATGAAGAGCCCACTAGAGGGGCATAACATACTGCCAAAGGGGAGAGAGAGGGCAGTGCGTAGCGTGCAGGGCATCACTCCTGGCACCGCACTGTGCATAAGAGGGAAAGCAAGCACTCCATAGCTCTTAACCTGTGACAGAGACTTGCAAAATGAGCCTCCCAGCTATAAATCACGTTTTTGCCTTCTCTATAAGTAGTAAACTGGCCTCAGAGTGCCAAGTGTCACTCATTTGTGCATTTTCCCGCTTTAGACCCTCGGGTCTAAAAATATCTCACCTGCAGCCTCTGTTGACTTGGCCACAGAGTAACAAAATGATCCCCATGTCAAACTGCACGTAATGACGCGAAGACATTTTCAGGTCCCAAAATAGCAGTTCCCTAAATTTTAGGAGATGCTGCCATTGTATCTTTCTAGGTCATCCGACCCTCTTTGTACACTGCGGCCACATCCAAAACTGAAATGTAGCCTCTGTAGCAAAGGATTCCACTTTGGCTAGTCAATGACCCCACTTGGCTAACCATAGTCCTTGTCCAACCTTAGTGCTCTCTTGCCCTCAGGCCTGGACTCCCTCTGGACAGTTCCACACTAGCTATGCAATGCAGGGCAGTTAGATTTCCCGAGGGGTGTTTCCAAAAAGTGAAAGTAAATAGATAATAAGAAAGAAATCAACAAAAAGGATAGATAGTAGTCACACGCTGGTGACATCCTCCTCCTCCATCCACTTTGCATCCAATGCAGGATAGTTCTTGAATTTAACCAAGAACCGCCTTCTTACTTTACCCTTATTCTTTGTGTCCTTATGTGCCAAAATCTGTTCAGGAGCAAGGATCTCCTCGTTTTCTTCCACTTCGGGTTGTTGATCAGGCTCCCCATCGTCAAGCACATCACCTTTAAAAGGTTTCAAGAGACTCACATGAAATGCATTGTGAATCCTCCAAGTGTCAGGCAGTTTCAGTCGGAAGAAGACATCATTTATCTTTTCAGAGATCTGGAAAGGTCCGTAGTATCGCATACTAAGCTGTGGAAAAAGCCTCTCCTTTCCCTTTTCTTTCTCAAGCTGACCGCATCTGCTTTTCCGATAGGTGCTTCTGTGACAAGAAGTAGCGTAAACTCTGATGGTCTGTAAAGACAGTAAAATCCGCTCTGAGTAGTTAGTGCCGCCACTGAGTAAGAGCATGGATAACCGCCAAAAGCTCTTTCTCATAAATCTGTGCTGTCAATTCCGGCCTTGAGAACAATCGGCTCTCGTAAGCAATGACATGGCCTTCTTGCATTAAGACCGCACCCAGACTACGACCACAAGCATCACAATATACTTCAAATGACTTCTGCAAGTCCGACAAAGTCAAAACTGGTCCCGTAGTCAATTTCTCTTTCAAAGTTTGAAAGGCAGTCACCTCTGTGGGTCCCCACGAGAAAGGGACTCCTTTCTGTGTCAAGATATGCAAAGGGGAAGCAACCTCTGTAAACTTTCGAATGAATCGCCTATAGTACAAACATAGTCCCAAGAAGCTTCTAACTTCATGGACATTCTTCAAATCGGGCCAATCACGGATAGTCTCTATCTTGGCCGGATCCATCTGCACTCCTGCTGACACCTGCTGACACAATGTGTCCCAAAAAGTGCATCTCTGGTAGAAAGAATTCACTTTTCTTCGCATTAATCACTAACTTGTGATCTCGCAATGCTTGAAAGACTTGAAGCAGATGATCTCTATGTTCAGCCTCATCCTTGGAGAAAACAATGATATCGTCAAAGAAAATGCCAACAAATAGCGTGTACTCTCGAAAAATCTTGACCATCATTCGGATAAATGTCGTAGGAGTATTGGTTAGGCCAAAAGGTATCACCAAAAACTCAAATAACCCAAAAGTCGTCCGAAAGGCTGTCTTGTAGACATCTCCTGGCGCGATTCGGATCTGATGATATCCACTCTTCAAATCAATCTTGCTAAAGCACAAGGGTCCCTGTAATCTGTCGAGTATATCATCAATCCTAGGAATCGGAAATCTGTTCTTGATGGTGATTTTGTTGAGAGCTCTATACTTGATGCACATTCGCCAAGATCGGTCTTTCTTCAAAACCAACAACACAGGAGAGCAATATGGTGAAGTACTAGGCTGGACAAGAAACGTTACCAAGAGGTCTTTCACTTGGTTCATAATCTCTTCGTTCTGGGCTCGGCTCACACGATAAGGTGGCTGGTTCGGTGGTGTGCTTCCAGGTATCAGATCAATAGTATGATCTTTAGGATGAGCAGGTGGTAACTCGCCTGGCAGGCCCTCTGAGAAGCAATCGGCATTAGAGTGGAGAAATTCTTGGCGTTCTTTATCAAGTTCAGACATATTTGTCCTATCCTCATCACTCAACTCTTTCAAAAGATCGAGTAAACAGACAGACTGGATTTCATTAATTTAGGAATGGCCGGAGCCGATACAATAGGGATAGACTCGCCCTTAAGTTCTATATTGAGTACAATGGTTCTGCCCTTCTCTCTTGTCAATGTCGCTTTCCTCGCTGGATAGTTGACCACGGCGTTGTTCTTGTGGTACCAGGGAATTCCCAAGAGGACATCACAACCTTCCAAAGTCATTACGTAAAAATCCTCATGCCCCAAATGCCGCTGACAATGCAACCGAAGTTTGCCAATGACAGGTGTAATGGCTACGTCCCTGCTGGGTGCCGCTAGAACTGCCTCCGCAAGTGGTCCCATTCGATCGGGAGTGATCTCGAGCCGCGCCGCTTATTCCGGTGAAATGAAGTTCGCTTTGGCTCCTCCATCAAAGAAGGTCAGGGCTTCTTGGTCTTTCACTTTGCCCCAAGCTCGGCAAAGTTCTTTACTCTCGTCCAACGTGCTGGAATCGGTACCCACGCAATCTGGAACCAGTCCTGTTTTCATCTTGCCTTTTCTTCCACGTTCCTCAGCTACTCTCGAACTCTCAGGCCTTTCGTCGTCCTTGTCGTTCTGTTCTTTCTGTGCCTTTCTAGTGCACTTCGTGGAGATATGTCCAGTTTCCCCGCATCCAAAGCACTCCCCTTCCTTGATGTAGCGAGCTCTCTCCTGAGGAGTGAGTTTGGGTCATTCATCTTTCTTTTCTGGGTTGCCTTTCTCTTTCTATTTTCATTTGTCGAGGTCTGTTCAGCTCTTTGTGTCATGATCTAATCGGTGGGGTAGGTCAGACTGCCTGAGTGAATGGCAAAACCCCGTTTCGCATGACTCATCAACTCCTGAATGGAAGCTGACTTTTGTTCCAAGCAGTGATCTCGGATCTCTGTATGTAAGGTGCAGCGGAAGTGAATGTTGAACTTTGCTCAAGATGAGCGTTCCGAACTGTGCTCAAGGTTCCTTTTACTTACGGAAGGGAGAGCCTTCCGTTCCTTTAGTGAGAGAGTGCAATGGACACAAACAAAGTGGATGAACACTGTGAATGAAGGTGCTGAGACTGAAAGATAGAGAGAGAAGAATACGACACCAGAATGTTGTCAAACCCTCCTCCGAAGGCCCCACTCTCTATGGCGAGAGCGGTCTACTTATGATTGCACAAATCTCTACAATGCTTGGACTTGCCGACGATGTCGACGACGATGAGGACGACGACGAGACGGGATGAAATCTGAAAATGCTAAGGGCTGAAATCTGCAATCTTTATCTGCTGAATCTTGACTCTATGTCGATGACGACGATGCGACGACGACGTGCTGAAAACGCAGATGCTGAAATCTGCATTTTCCGGGCTGAAATTGCAAACTTCGCGGGATCTGACTGTGCGGCGAGGATCTGCTGCGGGAAGGTGAGATTTGCGAGGTTCGGGGGTTCTACTGCGGAAACTGACTGCTGAAAACTGAAAACGCTGGTCCTTCTTGAGATCTTGTCGTGAAGAATTTGCAAAACGCTGGGAGGTTTTGCAAATGCAAAAACGCTATGGCTGAATTCTGGTCTGATGCAAAAATGCTAGTGGTTCTATGGTCGTGCTATCGCCGGTTGTCTTGCAAATGCAAAACGCTAGGCTGATCTGCTGTTCTGCTGCCGTTGGGAATCTGCAAGTGCAAAAATGCTGGTTGATCTTGTTGATGGCTGAAAAACTCTGAGTCTTCCTGCCGGGGGGGGGGGGGGGGGGCTTGCTGAGAAGGTGCCTGCTGAATCCTTGGTTCCTGTTGCCTCTTCTTCGAGAAAGTGCTAGTGGTAGGTTTCTATATATACAAACTTAGCAAAATTGCCCTACCTAGTTTCCAACAAAAGTCACTTAAAAATAATAAGTGAAAAATGTCAAAAATAGGGAAAATAGGTTTTTTGCTCTGTAAAATGATCCTGATGGAATTCGATGGGAATGCTGATGATCATGCTGTGTGCAACCAGAGGATATGCATCTACTCTAAGTGTCTGGACATGCACGGTCTGCAACCAGGCTCACAAAAGTGCCAGATCACTTCCTATTCTAGACCGACTCGAGTGACTGAACCCTGGTCATGCTGTAGCTTGTCACAAACACATAGGGTTGGATGTGTCACGTGACATCCCCTTCTTTTCAAAGTGAGGTACTGGTACCGAATTGTATGGCGTCGAGGAAGATCGCCAATAGCATCCGGAATCTTGGAAAGGACTCTTCGTCGGCCCACTCTGATGTGTGGGTCGTGCGATACTTGAACTTCATAAAGGTTTGCAATGCTTGCTTCTTTGGGCGGCGCTGAAAGCGTCACAAAGTCTGCTGTGGCTCCTTAAATGCTTCAACTTTGTCTATGGACGTAGGTCCATCTTCTTCAAGAATCTCCAAGGCTGAAAATTCCTGAAACCACTTCCAACACAAAAACATGAACATACCTATTCCATGTAAAGTGACTAGAAAAAATCTCGTCTTCCTTAAAGACTGTGCATGCAATGTAGATGAACAAAGAGACGGAGTGCCAAATCGTTCATCAAACACACGCAGACAATGAGATCGACTGTTGACTTTCTGATCTAAATCAATCAACTGTGGCAAAACACAATGGAAATGCCTATGCTTGGTGCTCAATCTTTCTTGTGCTTTTTCGGAAACTGTGTCATGCCAAGAAAGAGACATGGAATGTGACTTCCTTGAATGCATACTTTTCATATTTTCATGAGAAATCCGCATTCATTTGTGCTCATTCATGAGTGAAACGTGCTCAACGTACAATATGTCATGCCTAGGAAAAGGGATCACATAAAAACGTTGACTAAAATACAGGAAACGATCACGAATGAAACACTCGAACAATGCGTGCTGACGAATCATTCGAACACATAGTACTTCCTGTAAGGGTTCTTTGGACCTAGGCTTGAGAGCCAAGATCGGTTCTTCCTAATTGGTCGTCTCTGCAATGAGGTTAGCTTCACTAGAGAAAGTATCCACTAACACATCATCCTTGTGAACAATCACATCATTTTCATGCAAACCATCATGCTTGTGAGAAATCACATCTTGATCATGCAAATCATCATGCTTGTCATTATCATTCAAATCATCAGGCTTATCATCATGCAAATCCTGTGTGTCATGCTTGGGAGAAGAAGAGACTAAGAGAGTCTCCTTTTCCCGAATCTCTTCAATCTTCGCCTGCACATTAGAAATGAGAGAGGAAGAATGAACAACGTTCTTGCGATCCAAATCTGTTTTTCTTTCTGTGTACTTGTGATCAAATTCTTTGGCCTCCAAGCGTAATTGCTAGCACTCACGCTCCATGGTTGCCATTCTTGCTTTGTGCCACGTTGTCATCATGTCCATCATCGTCTTGCACCAAGCCTCCATAGGATCTGGTGCAATCCTTGGCGTAGATGGGGAAAGGGGAGGGTCGGAAAAACCTCCTGGTGGGGACAATTCTTCTTCGCCACTCCCATGCTCACCACCTCCAAGCGAAGTATCCATTCCGCTTCGAGTGATGACCATCCACTGAAGTCGTGGGTTCTTGTGGGTTCTTGTGGTCTTGGGTTCTTAAGTTCACGAGGAACTTGGGTTCTTGGGGGTCTTGGTTCTTGGGTTCTTGAGGGTCTTGAGGTTCCTGAGTTCTTGCGGTTCTTGAGGTTCTTCTTTCGCTTGCAATGTGTGTTAGAGAAGGATCTTCTCTTCATCCGAGTTCTGCTCTTTTCCGCGGGCGCACCCCTTCGCGGCCTTGCGCTCACACCAAGGTTGCTTTTTCCCACTCACGTCGATTGGCCGGCCGCTAAGTTCACGGTCCGCTCTCAATGAGTGAAAAGAGGCACAAGGGGAGGCTAGACAAGCCCTTCTTTCTTGGGTTTCGTGTCACTCTTCAAAAACACGATTAGGAATCAACACGCCCAAGAGGGACTTGGGTTACGTGCGATCGCAACAAGCAAAAAGAATCCTGTGGTTCTTTTGGTTCTTTCCTTGAGTGATACAGAACACTGCCAAAGCTCTGATACCAATGTAAGGTGCAACGGAAGTGAATGTTGAACTTTGCTCAAGATGAGTGCTCCGAACTATGCTCAAGGTTCCTTTTACTTACGGAAGGGAGAGCCTTCCGTTCCTTTAGTGAGAGAGTGCAATGGACACAAACAAAGTGGATGAACACTGTGAATGAAGGTGCTGAGACTGAAAGATAGAGAGAGAAGAATACGACACCAGAATGTTATCAAACCCTCCTCCGAAGGCCCCACTCTCTATGGCGAGAGCGGTCTACTTATGATTGCACAAATCTCTACAATGCTTGGACTTGCCGACAATGTCGACGACGATGAGGAGGAGGACGAGACGGGCTGAAATCTGAAAATGCTAAGGGCCGAAATCTGCAAATCTTTATCTGCTGAATCTTGACTCTATGTCGATGACGACGATGTGACGACGACACGCTGAAAACGCAGATGCTGAAATCTGCGTTTTTCAGGCTGAAACTGCAAGCTTCGCGGGATTTGACCGTGCAACGAGGATCTGCTGCGGGAAGGTAAGATCTGTGAGGTTCGGGGGTTCTACTACGGAAACTGACTGCTGAAAACTGAAAACGCTGATCCTTCTTGAGATCTTGTCGCGAAGAATTTGCAAAACGTTGGGAGGTTCTGCAAATGCAAAAACGCTATGGCTGAATTCTGGTCTGATGCAAAAATGCTAGTGGTTCTGTGGTCCTACTGTCGTTGGTTGTCTTGCAAATGCAAAACGCTAGGCTGATCTGCTGTTCTGCTGCCGTCGGGAATGTGCAAGTGCTAAACGCTGGCTGATCTTGTTGATGGCTGAAAAACGCAGAGTTTACCTGCCGGTGGGGAGTCTTGCTGAGAAGGTGCCTGCTGAACCCTTGGTTCCTGTTGCCTCTTCTGCCAGAAAGTGCTAGTGCTAGGTTTCTATATATACAAAGTTAGCAAAATTGCCCTACCTAGTTTCCAACAAAAGTCACTTAAAAATAATAAGTGAAAAATGTCAAAAATAGGGAAAATAGATTTTCTGCTCTGTAAAATGATCCTGATGGAATTTGATGGGAATGTTGATGATCATGCTTTGTGCAACCAGAGGATATGCATCTACTCTAAGTGTCTGGACATCACGGTCTGCAAACAGACTCACAGAAGTGCCAAATCACTTCCTATTCTATACTGACTTGAGTGATTGAACCCTGGTCATGCTGTAGCTCGTCCACGGACACATAGGGTTGGATGCGTCACGTGACACTGTAGGAAGACCCAAGGTAAACCGCTCAATGTGTTCCTTGAACGAGATCTTCTTAAATGAAGAGGCATGTAGAAAACTTAAAAGAGCTCCAGAATCTCTCGCAATAAGCGTCCACTGTATCCTTCTTGGTCATCCGAAGATGGTTCCAAGTAGTTCGTATATCGCGTTCATATTCTCGAGTCAGCCAAGAAGAAATAAAAAGCCTCTTGAACTTTAGCCATTTAATTGGCGCAGTCTTGTTTAATAGAAGCGTGGACCACCAGTTCTAGCATTCCCCTTAAAGTAAGAGGTAGCTCTCCGAATCTTAAGAGTGCTCTGAGTAACGCCCTCCCGTGAAAGCGATGTCAAACTGCTGTACAAAAGACAAAGCCTTTGAAGCATCTCTATAACCAAAAAACGTGTCAAATTTAATTGACTGTCCACCTTCCTTAAACTCTCGGACTTTCTTGCTTTTGTCTTCCAGAAAGTCATACTGGTTGGCCTTGTAAAAATTCTTCTTCTTTGCATAAAAGTTGCTGTCATCAGAGTCTGAATTGTTTGTAAACGAGTCCTTAGTAGAACTGTCAATCACGGGTTGAGATTTAGACTTCTTTGCCTTTTTCTTGCCCTTTCCGAAGTGTTGCTTCTTGCTTCGCTTTTTGCCTTTCCTGTCTTCTTCGCTCGAGTTAGATGAGCTAGAAGAACCGTAAGAAGAAGAAGAAGAAGAAAAAGAAGAAGAAAAAGTGGGTACTCCTTCAAATCGAACACGATTCTTCTGCTTTTTGGCCTTTTCAAAAGTAGAGTGACGACCCAAATAACCCGGGAAGTCAGCGCCTTTCTTCTGCTTTTTGTCATGCTTTTTAGCTTTGGTCTACGCGTCAAAAAGCTGAGCAATTCGTGCATCAACCACCTCTTCTAATTCTTTCTCTGTATACTTCTTGGGAGTAGGAGGTTTCTTGAGAGCAGGTTTGCGGGATGGTTTTGTGGTTTTCTGCCACCACTGCGTGTGCACCTCTTCGAAAGAAGTCTTGCTCATATATGTAGCCAATTTGGGACCTTGGCAAAATTTAGCATCATCTTTGTTGCATCGCCGATCAATTGTTGACGCTCCATCTCTTGACGCTCTGCCTGAGTAGGCCGAGGCGGGCCATACTCCTCGCCTGAATCTTCATTGTGATCCCTTCCCCCATCTTCGGATGCAGAGGGAGTCGATTGATCTTTGCCTGAAGCCATAGGTGCCGTGGAAAAAATTTAGGGATCTGATTTTCCGTGGAAGAGAAATTGGCCGTGCTTTGATACCACTGTAATAGACTTGGACATCCAAGTCAAGAATCTACCGCGATAACACAAATAACCACTTTAAAACAGTTCACAGTTCACAATTGATTCGACACTGGCCCGACGGAGTTGTGTGCCTAGAGATATTGCCCCCAAAGTCTGGCGTCCCTTTCGGTTTTTCTTTTTATATTAATCTGCGTTCAAAGTACAAGAGTGCGGGCAAGCGTTCACACTCAGACTTTGCGTCCAGATGCTCTGAGTTATGAGGCCCTGCCTGCTTATTTAAAGAGTACAAGGGATGCCACAAGCAGAGCCCCAAAAGCTGAAAATCAAAAGCCCAAAAATAAAGCAAAGGCTCTTTCTCTCTCTTGCTTGTAAAATAAAGCAAGTTCCAAAAGCTGTCCATAAAATAGCTTTTTAAAATAAAGCAGAAGAGCTCTCTCTCTCTCTCTCTCTCTCTCTCTTCAATGGCGTAGAAAAAGCAAAAGGGCTCTCTATCTCTCTCTATTGCATAGCCTAAAAAGCAGTCAGCTTTTGGCGTAGAGATTCTACCAGAAATCCGCTGGCGTCCGTATAGTACTACCACGTGTCAACAGCGAGCCACGTCAGCATGCGGCTCAGCAGCCAACCACGTCAGCATTCCGTGTTTTTGCAATTCCCCGGACGGGCAGACAGTGTGTGTGTGATGGGCAGCCACGTCACCGTTTGTGACATATCATCAGATCCAAATCGCGTCGAGAGATGTCTACAAGACAGCTTTTCGGATAACCTTCGGTTTCTTTGAATTTTTGGTGATGCCTTTTGGCCTTACCAATGCTCCAACGAGCTTTAACCGAATGATGGACAGGATTTGCAGAGAGTACAGATCTTTTGTTGGCACTTTCTTTGATGACATTATTGTCTTGTCCAAGGATGAGGAAGAACATAGAAAACATCTGCTACAGGTCTTTTAGGCGCATTGAGAGATCACAAGTTGGTGATCAATGCAAAGAAAAGTGAATTTTTCTTATTAGAGTCTCTTTTTGGGACACATCGTCTTAGCAACAGGAGTGAAGATGGACCCGGCCAAGATAGAGACTATACGTGATTGGCCCGATTTGAAGAGTGTCCATGAAGGTAGAAGCTTCTTGGGCTTATGTTCTTACTACTGGCGGTTCATTAGAAAGTTTGCAGAGGTTGCTTCCCCTTTGCATATCTTGACATAGAAAGGAGTTCCTTTCTGGTGTGGACCCACAAAGGTGACTGCCTTTCAGACATTGAAAGAGAAATTGACTACAAGACCAGTTTTGACTTTGCCGGATTTGTAGAAGTCATTCGAAGTATATTGTGATGCTTGTGGTCGTAGTCTGGGTGTGGTCTTAATGCAAGAAGGCCATGTCATTGCCTATGAGAGCCGATTGTTTTCAATGCCAGAATTGACAGCACAGATTTATGAGAAAGAGATTTTGGCGGTTATCCATGCTCTTACTCTGTGGCGACATTACCTTCTCGGAACCGATTTTACGGTCTTCACTGATCATCAGAGTTTACGCTACTTCTTGTCACAGAAGCAGCTATCGGAAAAGTAGATGCGGTGGGCTAACATCCTGTCACAGTTTCACTTCCAGATTGTCCATGCGCTTGTAAGGTGCAGCGGAAGTGAATGTTGAACTTTGCTCAAGATGAGTGCTCCGAACTGTGCTGAAGGTTCCTTTTACTTACGGAAGGGAGAGCCTTCCGTTCCTTTAGTGAGAGAGTGCAATGGACACAAACAAAGTGAATAGACACTATGAATGAAGGTGCTGAGACTGAGAGATAGAGAGAATAGAATACGACACCAGAATGTTATCAAACCCTCCTCCGAAGGCCCCACTCTCTATGGCGAGAGCGGTCTACTTATGATTGCACAAATCTCTACAATGCTTGGACTTGCCGACGATGAGGACGACGACGAGATGGGCTGAAATCTGAAACTGCTAATGGCTGAAATATCCAAATCTTTATCTGCTGAATTCTGACACTATGTCGGTGACAATGTCGATCACGACAATGCAACGACGACGCACTGAAAACGCAGATGCTGAAATCTGCGTTTTCCGGGCTGAAACTGTAAACCTTGTGGAAACTGACAGTGCGGCGAGGAACTGTTGCGCGAAGGTGAGATCTGCGAGGTTTGGGGGTTTTACTGCGAGTACTCACTACTGAAAACTGAAAACGCTGATGCTTGTGGAGATTTCGTCGCGAAGATCTGCAAAAACGCTGAGTTGTCTTGCAGATGCAAAAACACTAGGGCTGAAAATTGTCCTATTGCTGCCGGTTGTCCTGCAAATGCAAAACGCTAGGCTTCTTGATCTGTCTTGCTGCTGCCGGGGCTGATCTGCTGTGCACAAAATACTAGGCTGCCTGTGGATGGAAACGCTAGGTCCTTGCAGATGCAAAAACGCTAGCTTTGCTGACGTGGGGGGTCTTGCTGAGAAGTTGCTTGTTGAGCAAGGTGCTCCTG
The DNA here is from genome assembly GCF_014529385.1 of Adiantum capillus-veneris. Taxonomy (NCBI): domain Eukaryota; kingdom Viridiplantae; phylum Streptophyta; class Polypodiopsida; order Polypodiales; family Pteridaceae; genus Adiantum; species Adiantum capillus-veneris. The sequence continues at coordinate 120,827,962 of NC_140954.1, forward strand.
CTGCCTCTTCTGCCAGAAAGTGTGAACTTTGGTTTGCTTATATACAAATTTAGCAAAATTGCCCTACCTACTTTCCAACAAAAGTCACTTGAAAATAATAAGTGAGAAATGTCAAAAATAGGGAAAATAGGTCTATGCACTGTAAAAATTCTCCTGATGGGTTCTGATGGAAATGCTGATGATCATGCTGTGTGCAACCAGAGGATATGCATGTAATCTAAGTGACTGGTCATGCACGGTCTGCGAACAGACTCACAAAAGTGCCATATCACTTCCTATTCTAGACTGACTTGACTGAACTGAACCTTTGGTCATGTTGTAGCTTGTCCACGGACACGTAGGGTTGGGTGTGTCATGTGACATCCCCTCCTTTTCAAAGTGAGGTACTGGTACCGAACTGTATGGCGTCGAGGGAGATCACCAATAGCATCCGGAATCCTGGGAGGGACTCTTCGCCGGTCCACTCTCATGTGTGGGTCGTGCGGTACTTGAACTTCATAAAGGTCTGCAACGCTTGCTTCTTTGGGCCGCGCCGAAAGGATACAAAGTCTCCTGTGGCTCCTTCGATGCTTCAACTTCGTCTAGAGTCATGCTTCTTCCTTCTTCAAGAATCTCAATGGCTGAAAATTCTTGAAACCACTTCCAACACAAACACATGAACATACCTATTCCATGTAAAGTGACTGGAAAGAATCTTGTCTTCCTCAAAGACTGTGCATGCAATGTAGATGAACCAATAGACGGAGTGCCAAACCGTTCACCACACACACGCAAACAATGAGATTGAATCTTGTCTTGCTGATCTAAATCAATCAACTGTGGCAATTCACAACGGAAATGCCCATGCTTGGTGCTCATACTTTCATGTGCTTTTTCTACAACTGTGTCATGCCAAGGAAGAGACATGGAATGTGACTTCCGTGAATGCATACTTTTCATCTTTTCATGAGAAATCCGCATACATCCGTGCTCATTCATGAGTGAAACGTGCTCAACGTACAATATGTCATGCCTAGGAAAAGGGATCACATATAGACGCTGACTAAAATACAGGAAACGATCACGAATGAAACACTCGTACAATGCGTGCTGACTAATCATGCAAACACATAGCACTTCCTGTGGGGTTTCTTTGGACCTAGGCGCGAGAGCCAAGATCGGTTCTTCGTGAGGGGGTTCGTTGGACCTACTCAAGAGCCAAGATCGGTTCTTCGTGATTGATCGAATCTGCAATGAGGTTAGCTTCACTAGAGAAAGTATCAACTAACACATCATCCTTGTGAACAATCACATCATCTTCATGCAACTCATCATGCTTGTGAGAAATCACATCTGGATCATGCAAATCATCATGCTCATCATTGTCATTCAAATCATCATCATGCAAATCATGTGTGTCATGCTTGGGAGAAGAAGAGATTGAGAGATTCCCCTTTTCTTGATTCTGTGCAAACTGCACCTGCACAATAGAAAAGAGTCGCAAGAACTCTTTCATGTGTTGGTCGCTCTTTTCTTTTCTTGCTTTGTTCTCGCTATCAAATTTTGCTTGTCTTGCTTTGTTCTCGCGATCTATGGATGCCATTCTTTCTGTGTATTTACGCTCTATGACTTCCATTCTTGCATCGTATTCACGATCTATGGCTGCCCTTCTTTCTTCGTAGTCACGATCTATGGCTGCCCTTCTTTCTTCGTGTTCAAACTTCCTGTCCATAAACAACTGCGGCAACTCCTTCATAGGAGTTAGTGCAATCCTTGGCATAGATGGGGAAGGGGGAGGGTCGGAAAAATCTCCTTGTGGGAAAAATTCTTCTTCGCCTCTCTCATGCTCATCACCTCCAAGCGAAGTATCCATGCCGCTTTGAGTGATGACCATCCACTGAAGTCGTGGGTTCTTGTGGGTTCTTGTGGTCTTGGGTTCTTAAGTTCACAAGGAACTTGGGTTCTTGGGGGTCTTGGTTCTTGGGGTTCTTGAGTTCTTGAGGTTCTTGGGGGTCTTGAGTTCTTGAGGTTCTTCTTTTGCTTGCAATCTGTGTTAGAGAAGGACCTTCTCTTCACCCGAGTTCTGCTCTTTTCCGTGGGCGCACCCCTTGGCGGCCTTGCGCTCACACCAAGGTTGCTTTTTCCCACCTCGCGTCGATTGGCCGGCCGCTAAGTGCACGGTCCGCTCTCAATGAGTGAAAAGAGGCACAAGGGGAGGCTCGACAAGCCCTTCTTTCCTGGGTTTCCTGTCACTCTTCAAAAACACGATTAGGAATCGACAAGCCCAAGTGAACTTGGGTTCGTGCGACCTCAATAAGCAAAGAAAATTCTGTGGTTCTTGTGGTTCTTTCCTTGAGTGATACAAAACACTGCCAAAGCTCTGATACCAATTTTAGGTGCAGCGGAAATGAATGTTGAACTTTGCTCAAGATGAGTGCTCCGAACTGTGCTCCAGGTTTCTTTTACTTACGGAAGGGTGAGCCTTCCGTTCCTTTAGTGAGAGAGTGCAATGGACACAAACAAAGTGAATAGACACTAGGAATGAAGGTGTTGAGACTGAGAGAGAGAGAGAGAAGAGAATACGACACCAGAATGTTGTCAAACCCTCCTCCAAAGGCCCCACTCTCTATGGCGAGAGCGGTCTACTTATGGTTGCACAAATCTCTACAATGCTTGGACTTGCCGACGATGTCGACGACGACGAGACGGGCTGAAATCTGAAACTGCGAATGGCTGAAATCTGCAAATATTTATCTGCTGAATTCTGACTCTATGTCGGTGACGATGTCGATCGCGACGATGCAACGACGACGTGCTAAAAACGCAGATGCTAAAATCTGCGTTTTCCGGGCTGAGACTGTAAACCTTGCGGAAACTGACCGTGTGGCGAGGAACTGCTGTGGGAAGGTGAGATCTGCGAGGTTTGGGGGTTCTACTGCGGGTACTGACTACAGAAAACACTGATGCTTGTGGGGATTCCGTCGCGAAGATCTGCAAAAACGCTGAGTTGTCTTGCATATGCAAAAACGCTAGGGCTGAAAATTGTCCTACTGCTACCGGTTGTCCTGCAAATGCAAAACGCTAGGCTTCTTGATCTGTGTTGCTGCTGCCGGGGCTGATATGCTGTGCATAAAATGCTAAGCTGCTTGTGGATGGAAACGCTAGGTCCTTGCAGATGCAAAAACGCTAGCTTTGCTGACGTGGGGGGTCTTGCTGAGAAGTTGCCTGTTGAGCAAGGTGCTCCTGCTGCCTCTTCTGCCAGAAAGTGCTAGCGCTAGGTTTGCTTATATACAAACTTAGCAAAATTGCCCTACCTACTTTCCAACAAAAGTCACTTAAAAATAATAAGTGAAAAATGTCAAAAATAGGGAAAATAGGTCTATGCACTGTAAAAATGCTCCTGATGGGTTCTGATGGAAATGCTGATGATCATGCTGTGTGCAACCAGAGGATATGCATGTAATCTAAGTGACTGGTCATGCATTGTCTGCGAACAGACTCACAAAAGTGCCAGATCACTTCCTATTCTAGACTGACTTGACTGAACTGAAGCTTGGTAATGCTTAGCTTGTCCACGGACACATAGGGTTGGATGTGTCACGTGAAAATGCTTTGTCCCGGAAGCCATTGGTCTTGGCTGTCACAAGACGGGCACCATGTGCCAATAGAAAAGAAGAGACTGAACAGACTTTTAGCACTTCAATAACAATTGAATCGAAAGAAAGAGAGAGACGACACGCGACAAGGAGTGGAGGAATTCCACCCCAGAGAGTATTGGCTCTAGACCTTGGCGCCCCTTTCGGTATTTCTTTATATTGCCTCAACACAGTACAAGCCGGTACTCCTAACTCTGCCAGGAAGCATGCCAGAGAATGAGCCCTTAGCGCATATTTAAAGGCCCTAGGCCCCAAAAGAAGTTTATAGTGAAAAGCCCTCAAACTCAAAAGCATCTGGTGCAAAAGCAATGCCAAAAAGCTGCCAGCGTAAATCACGGAGTTTTCGTACAACAATCCGTGCAAAATGCAGAAATTTGTACAGCGTGCCACGTCATCATGTCAGCGCAATTTTCTTAATTTTCGTACATCTGCCACGTCATCAGCTGCTACGTGATTCTTTGTGTGTAGGTCCTGCTTTATTTTAATCCTTTATGTCACTTGGGGCCCCATCAGACGGGGTCCCCATGTTGGTAGGACTTCTTCTTCTGTTACTTGTTCTTCCTAGGGTTTATGCTCCTCGACCGACATCTGCAAGTTGGCTCCGTTCTTCAGGGCTTTGACACGTCAACAGTTTGTGACATTAGCTATTTCCGCGATACATCATAGAAGCTTCGAGGACATGGTCGATCAGTACGCCACAGATTCAGTTTTGTCTGATATATTCAGTCGAATACAGAATGGGGAGGTAGTAGCGGGATATTACATTCGGGCTGGCTACTTCATGAAGAAAACGATGTTGTGCGTTACACAGCCGTTGAGGAAAAAGGCTCTAACCGAATGCCACTGTCCTCCATTTACAGGTCACCGCGGCATTGATTCTACCTTGAAAGGTGTTGAGCGATACTTCTTTTGGCCAAGATTCAAGAAGGACGTGGACGATTTTGTACGCAGTTGCTTGGTATGCCAGAAGGTCAAGTTTGACAGGCATAAAGCACAGGGATTATTACAGCCTTTGCCCATTCCCACCCGCCCCTGGGAAAGTATTGCTATGGATTTCATTTTTGATCTCTTGAAGACACAGAGTGGGCACGATGGTATCTGCACTATTATTGACAGGTTTAGCAAGCAAGCTCATTTCATTCCAGTGAAGAAAACAGTCAAGCCGGATCATTTAGCGAGACTGTTCATTGCCCAGATATTCACATTACATGGCATGCCTGAGACAATAGTCTCTGATAGAGATCCCCGATTTAAGAGTTTGTTTTGGAAGGCTATTTCGGAGAACATTGGCACATGGTTGCAGTTCTCGTCATCTTTCCACTCGCCGCAGACAGATGGGCAATCTGAGATTGCAAATTCAGGTGTACTGGATTTATTGAAGTCTTACATTTTGGATCAGAAGACTCAATGGGAAAGGTTTTTACCTTTGGTGGAATTTGCCTACAACAACACGGTTCACTCTTCGACGGGAAGGTGCCAATTGAGATTATTGAAGGTGCTCCGAAGGTTCCGACCTTCCCAAGCACGAAAGATAAGATTTTTTTTGAAGCTGACCAGTTCACGAGGGACTTGGACTTGGTCCGGGAGGCTTTAGAGAAATCTCAAGATAGACATAAGAAGGCAACATATCAACATGGTCGCGATTTGAAATTAAAGGAGAACGTTGGGGTCCTCTTCCATTTCCCGAAGGCACGCTTGAGAAAGAAAAAGGGAAAGGAGCAGCTTTTTCCAAAGCTTAGCATTAGATACTATGGACCTTTCCAGATAAAAGGAAAGATAAATGATGTCTCCTTTAGACTGAAGCTGCTCGATACTTGGAGAATACACAATGCTTTTCATGTGAGTCTCTTGAAGCCTTTTAAAGGCGATGTGCCCGATGATGGGGAGCCAAATGAGCAACCCGAAGTAGAGGAAAGCGAGGAGATACTCGTTTCACAACAGATACTGGCACATAAAGATAGAAAGTTTAAAGGTAAAGTGATAAGGCGGTTCTTGGTTAAATTCAAGATGTTGCCAAATTGGCTTTATCTGACAGAAAAATAATTCTAAATGAATTATTGGATTTATAAGTGAGGGTTTTCTCGCTTGGAACACCAAGGAAAAATAATTCTAAATGAATTATTGGAATTTTAAGTGAGAGGGTTTTTCTCACTGGAGACATCCGAGTACAGAATATTCCTAGTGCGTCATTCAAAGTAATGACGGGAGCACTGTGAAAGGGAATATCTGTAAGGCCACCAGGAACGGGTACTTCTGATGCGTCACATCGGATGGGTGACAGGGAGCATCTGGAAGAAGTATCCTACCATCCGGGAACGGACATCTCTGATGCGTCATAGGATGGGTGACATAGAGCATCGTGAAGGAGATTGTACGGTAAGTTCGGTAGGAAAGGCTAGCTGATGGGTATTCTTGATGCGTCACAAGGTGGGTGACGGGTACATCGGAAAGAGAATATCCATAGTCAGGAGGAAATTCCGAAGTGTGTTAGAATTGTGCACAAGGAAAAGCAAGCACTTGAATGAAGATGGGTTCAGAGGAAACTTTGAGGAAAAACAGATGCTTTTTGAGAAAGCGGGATTGCTTTTCGGGAAAGTAGATGCTTTCCCGCGAGGAAGTCTATGTCTGCATTGCAACTGTGCATGTGATTGCATCCAGGGACACTTGGGAAGTGCTGTGAAAGCATTTCTTTTAACTTAAAATGTTTTATTGAGTTTTTGGGCAGGTTCAGACTATTTTTAAAATACGCTGGTCGCCCACTTAATAAATGGGCAGCCATCTGATAAATAAGGCAACAGATCAGCCAATGTTTTCTCTTTCTCTTTTACTGGCAGAACATCGAAAAAAAAAGAAAAAATTTATTTATAAAAGAAAAAAAAAGAAAAAAACAAAAAAAAACGGCCGCGATCTCTACGCGAGCAGCTATTCGTGCCCGTGGCTACGAGCTATAAAAGCATCACATGCCCTCACTCAGAGGGGAGGACCAATCTTTGCAAGGAGGAGATGCTGCTGCAGATTTCAGCCGTAAAGAAGACGTTGCCGGTGATGCCCATGGCTGCCCCAAGTGTACCAGATGTCGCCAAGACCCAGTGCGCAAGTTCCCTTGCGAAAAAGTGCCTACGAAGCGTGTTTCCATCGCGACAAGTTGCTGTTTTTCTCTGTTTTCAGCCCATAAACGTCGTAGATTTACGAGAAGGAACCCGAGAACACACCTCTTTTGTGTGTAGGATTGGAAGAGAGGATATGGAGAGATCTCTTCCGGGGAATTGCTTTTCGAGAACGGAGTTGTGTTTCGAGCGTCGAGACTTTGAAGGTAACGATTTTCATGTTATGAACTCTGAGTATTTGTTTGCAGGTGTACTTCCTCTTAGTGAGGGAGTAGGAGCAGAGGAAGGTATGAGCCTCTGCAGGAGAAAAGCGCTCTAAGGAACTAGAGCTAGATCAGCCCAAGGGTTTCGTACCCGAGTTTGGGAAGTAGATCCACGGATCGGAGAGAGGTAGTCTCTCAAGTTGTGATCCAGAAGTTGGGATTCCCAAGTAAGGACTTCGTGTGCGGGAAAGCATAGTTGTTCTGCGGGAAGAGGACTCTGGAAAGAGAGTTGGAAAAGAGTTGTAGGGATGCCATGCCCCGAGTCTGGAAGGTGAGATCCAGAGGCCAGAACCTTGATTCTCGAGGAATTGGAATAAGGAACGGAAGTTCCTTGGAATAGGGTTTTGCCCTAGGAATCGGAAGCTAAGGCTTCCGGGAACCATCAAGTCTTATTCTAGAACGAACGTGGTAATACGTTCGGTTCAAGTGCTTGTATAGACTTCTCCTCAGTAATAAAGATACTATTACGGGGGGGACCAGCCCATCTTCTGGTCCCCAGTACTGTGTCGATCTTCTCACTCTCTATCTCTCTCTCTATTTATTTCTCTCTATATTCTCTGGCTTCAGTAATAAGTGATAAATCCTATTTATCCGAATGTATTTTATATTGTTATGCGCTTCCGTTTGTGACAGTGGTATCAGAGCATGGTCTCCTCTCTTTCTCTGTAAAGGAGGATGACTCTGGGAAGATACGGGAAGAAGCCATGACAAGCCAAGAGAGAAGTAAGCAGGCGGAACCCTAAGTCCTGCAAGGCAAAGATTGCAGAGTTGAATTTTTTTTTCTCTCTACAGAAGTCGACACAAGACTTGGGATTCTCTGAGAAGGCGACAAGAGCATGATGCTCAAGAACCTAGAGAATCCAAGGAGCGGAATGCTCGAGATCCTTTATAATCCAGAAAATATCCATGAACATCAATCCAAAAACCATAGCCATGAAATCCAATCATTCCGGGAAGGATATGAAGAAGGTCTCTTGACCTCAGAACATTCCTGTCAAGTTTGATACTTTTGACGGAAGGGAAGATGTCCCGAAAGCTACCGCTTTCATTTGACAGTATGAAGTTGCCTTTGCAAACGGCAATTCTGAGAAGCGTCGAAGGTGAGGCATGTGAAGAAACACCTCAAGGGGATTGCAAGTACTTGGTGGTATACCAAGGCTCTGCAAGGAACTTACAACAAGACTTGGATTCAATTCAAGGCTGAATTTTATGACAAATTTTTTTCCTCTACGCTTTGAGGAAGGCATCCAAGAAGATTGGGATCGGTTTGCCCAATAGGAACACGAGTGAGTCAAAGCAAGTAGTGGTTCACTCTTACCAAGGTAGCTCCACTCTCGACCCTTATTGAGGGAGGAAAAGATGAAGAAATTCAACAAAGGATTTTTGCCCGAATTTTGTAGACGCATCTGCAAAATACTTTGCAGCAGATGGTAGAGTCAACAATAAAAGCTGAAAGTGTACACCTTAGTGTACATAGAATCCAATCCCCGTAGTGGGCCGGGAACCATTGAACACAGAAAGTTTGGAGTAAGGGAATTAAATCTAACTCCTGAGTTATTGAATAGAAGACCCTTGAACTTTAAATGAGAGGGCAGGTTTTTAATCAAAGTTACATCTTTGAGGAAATCATAAAGTGCATTGTGCTTGTTTGCTCTGTTGCACGAGGTATGGTTATGTCTAACCGGGACTACTCACTCTCGAGTGTTTATGAGAGCAAGATCAAATTGAAACATTGTTTTCTAAGATGAATTGGTTTGCTTAACTAGCCGGAAGGTCAACTATTGATTTGGTATCCCGTAATCTCGAACAGATTACCTGCTACTGCGGGTAGGAAATTATGAAGGAACCATTCTAAGCTTTCAAGCAAAGAAAAGCTTTCATTAAGCTTGAATACTCTTTAAGCCCACACCCCCTACCCGGTAAGGGAAGATATGGTAGTGCTTTTCGCACAAGTGAATGAACACTCTCTTTACAAGGGAAGGAACAAGCGACGACTATGGCCTGTGCTCGAGGAATCCAAGGATTGAAATCCTAGATGATTTGATGAGCGGGTTTTGCTCTAAGATCAAGCCAAGGGATTGTCAAGTTGAGCGTCTTCGCTCTAAGGATCTTACGAAGGGAAGGTAATTTCCCAGGTTCACCGAAGCTCTAACATAGCTTAAGAATTATGTATACTTTTGAGTACATGGATAACACACGAAGATGCAGACCTATGCCAAGGAACTGGACGAGAGTTTGTTATACTCTCTTGAGCGCCTTTTTGCGCGCAAGGATATTCCGACACGAGAATCTCTATTTGAGTTTCTCTACGGAGAAGAGGTTTTCTGATGGTTGTTGATCATTGAGTACGCTATGTGCCTTTACCGTTACAGTAGTAACTTTTGGTTGCGGTATATGTTTCTCCATGAGCAGGTCAAGTAGCATTTACACGCTGCTGAAATAAATTCCAACTATTATGTTCGTAAGAATATAGTTCACCAATTGTTTCAAAATGGTAAGAATTACATATGGGAGAACATCCCTGAGAATCAAAGAGGGTTCGCTCTATTGTGAACGAGGTTTGAACGTATGTTCAGAAAATGCTATGGCTAGAATCCTATCTGCCTGAGATTTTGCAAGGCGTCATTGATACTCGCAAGGTGAATCATTTTTTATGATATTGTAAGGAAGAGACTCTAATGGGCGTCTGGAAAACACTGCTGGTGGTAATAACTCGCAGGAGAAAAAGATTGGAAGGAAGTGCCGCCGTGCACAAGGAATCTTCGGATTGGAACCGTCCCCCTACGTTGAGCGACAGCCCGAAACAAGAACCTTCTTTAATGTTATCGCAAACTCTGTTTGTGAAAGAAAGACATCGAGCTTAATGCTCTATGACTTGGGCATTCCCTGTGTGGGAGGACACAAGAGGTTTAATACCCTCTAGGCTAACAGCGCAGGATTATGCGCAAGGAAAGAACCTAGATTGATTTCTAGGAAGATTATTCTTCTCGAATTTGAGAAGACGGAATGAAGTTAACAGAACAATTGGCCTACCCAAAGCAAAGGCCCGGAATAAGAACTTACTTTGGTAAGGTGGCACACTTTGTCTGCCATAGGAAGATTCACATGAGCTTAATGCTCTCGACATGCCCTATGCGGGAGGACACAAGAGGTTTAATATCCTCGGGACTAATAGCGCAAGGTTATGCTCAAGGACATAGACCTAGATTGATTTCTAGGAGGATTATTCTTCTCGAAATTGAGAAGGTGGAATCGAGTTAACAGATTCTCGGATGAGGAAACTTCCAATTTGTCGGAAAGACGCGAATGACGAGTTCTTACATGGCTCGTAACTTTAATGAAAGGTGAATGACATCCTCGAGGTACTAGAGGAAGCACATGAACCGGTAAGGTAAGTATTGAATTATTGAATTTTTGTTTAATTTAATTTTTAGCTTCTCTTATGAGAAAGGACCAGCTCAACTCACCATTGAGCAAGATTTGGAATTTTTTCGATTTCTCCTTGGCAGTTCAGTTGGACCTCTACAGTTGAGGACAACTGTTTATAAGTGAAAGGGATGTTGCCAAATTGGCTTTATCTGACAGAAAAATAATTCTAAATGAATTATTGGATTTATAAGTGAGAGGGTTTTCTTGCTTGGAACACCAAGGAAAAATAATTCTAAATGAATTATTGGAATTTTAAGTGAGGGTTTTTCTCACTGGAGACATCCGAGTACAGAATATTCCTAGTGCGTCATTCAGAGTAATGACGGGAGCATTGTGAAAGGGATTATCTGTAAGGCCACCAGGAACGGGTACTTCTGATGCGTCACATCGGATGGGTGACAGGGAGCACCAGGAAGAAGTATCCGACCATCCGAGAACGAACATCTCTGATGTGTCATAGGATGGGTGACATAGAGCATCGTGAAGGAGATTGTACCGTAAGTTCGGTAGGAAAGGTCTAGGTGATGGGTATTCTTGATGCGTCACAAGGTGGGTGACGGGTACATCGGAAAGAGAATATCCATAGTCAGGAGGAAATTCCGAAGTGTGTTAGAATTGTGCACAAGGAAAAGCAAGCACTTGAATGAAGATGGGTTCAGAGGAAACTTTTGAGGAAAAACAGATGCTTTCTGAGAGAGCGGGATTGCTTCTGCATTGCAACTGTGCATGTGATTGCATCCAGGGACGCCTGGGAAGTGCTGTGAAAGCATTGTTTTTAACTTAAAAGGTTTTATTGAGTTTTTGGGGGGCAGGTTCAGACTATTTTTAAAATACGCCGGTCGCCCACTTAATAAGTGGGCAGCCATCTGATAAATAAGGCAACAGATCAGCCAGCGTTTTTTCTTTCTCTTTTTCTGGCAGAACATCGAAAAAAAAAAGAAAAAAATTTATTAAAAAAAAAAAAAAGGCCGCGATCTCTACGCGAGCAGCTATTCGTGCCCGTGGCTAGGAGCTATAAAAGCATCACATGCCCTCACTCAGAGGGGAGGACCAATCTTTGCAAGGAGGAGATGTTGCTGCAGATTTCAGCCGTAAAGAAGACGTTGCCGGTGATGCCCATGGCTGCCCCAAGTGTACTAGATGTCGCCAAGACCCAGTGTGCGAGTTCCCTCGCGAAGAAGTGCCTATGAAGCGTGTTTCCATCGCGACAAGTTGCTTTCTCTGTTTTCAACCCATAAATGTCGTAGATGGGGCTGATTTACGAGAAGGAACCCGAGAACACACCTCTTTTGTGTGTAGGATTGGAAGAGAGGATTTTCTATGGAGAGATCTCTTCCGGGGAATTGCTTTTCGAGAACGGAGTTGCGTTTCGAGCGTCGAGACTTTGAAGGTAACGATTTTCATGTTATGAACTCTGAGTATTTGTTTGCAGGTGTACTTCCTCTTAGTGAGGGAGTAGGAGCAGAGGAAGGTATGAGCCTCTGCAAGAGAAAAGCGCTCTAAGGAACTAGAGCCAGATTAGCCCAAGGGTTTCGTACCCAAGTTTGGAAAGTATATCCACGGATTGGAGAGAGGTAGTCTCTCAAGTTGTGATCCGGAAGTTGGGATTCCCAAGTAAGGACTTCGTGTGCGGGAAAGCAGAGTTGTTCTGCGGGAAGAGGAATTTGGAAAGAGAGTTGGAAAAGAGTTGTAGGGATGCCATGCCCTGAGTTTGGAAGGTGAGATCCAGAGGCCAGAACCTTGATTCTCGAGGAATTGGAATAAGGAACGGAAGTTCCTTGGAATAGGGTTTTGCCCTAGGGATCGGAAGCTGAGGCTTCTGGGAACCATCAAGTCTTATTGTAGAACGAACGTGGTAATACGTTCGGTTCAAGTGCTTGTATAGACTTCTCCTCAGTAATAAAGATACTATTACGGGGGGGGACCAGCCCATCTTCTGGTCCCCAGTAGTGTGTCGATCTTCTCACTCTCTCTCTCTCTCTCTCTCTCTTTTTATTTCTCTCTATATTCTCTGGCTTCAGTAATAAGTGATAAATCCTATTTATCCGAATGTATTTTATATTGTTATGCGCTCCCGTTTGTGACACAAGAACTATGCCGCATTGGATGCGAAGTGGATGGAGGAGGAGGACCTAGCAGATACTCCTCAGATTGTGAAACTTTACCTTTGAAACATTCGGTTTAGCATAGTCTACTCCGATAGAACCCCAATTTCAGCATGGGCGAATCTAGTGCAGCGGGTATGCACAAGAGGGGAGTCACTCCGCTCCTTTGTCGACAGATTGCCCCGATATTTTGATTTGATATAAAGTCACCGATGTCCCTTTGGGTTTCAGGGATACTATTGAGCTGACAGTATTCTGTTGTATGACTTTATGAACTGGAATTCCCGATAATGAATATGATACTGATTGATTTGTACTTGACTTGTTTAAGTACAGGAACTCATAGATGAAATGACTGCAGCATTTCGGTCTCATAAATCTCTATAGAATGATTGCAATATGGATTAGTTACTTGGGCATCTGTGAGGTCTTGATTGGATCTAGATGCGATTGCTAAATACGTTGCTGATTAATCATGGTCTGAGATTTGGAATGAATATTGAATGTGATTTGTCATGTGATGTCCTGTGATGTGATTGCCGATTGGTACATGTGCTAGACGTGTTGTTCCTAGTGCGTCGGTACTAACAGTCAGCGTCTGCTAAGACAGTTTATGGCCTGTGTGTGTTTTGTAGGCGTAATCAAGGGCGATTACAATGCTTTCAAGAGGGGGATATGTCACAAATCGGTGACGTGGAAACAGACTGCTGCCCGGACATTGACGTGGCAGCAAATTGTATGGAATCTCTGTAAAACGGGCCGACATGCTGATGCGGCAGGATGTACGGACTTTCAGATTTTGCACCGCAAAAAGCGTTGACATGCGTACGGAATTCCTGCTTTTGCGCTGGCTGATTGGAAGCTTTTGGATCAATTGCTTTATTTTAATAAGCTTTTAAGTTGAATGCTTTTGGGACTTTGCTGTGGGCATCCCTTGTAACCAATAAATAAGTGGGCAGGGCCTCACTTCTCAGAGCATCTGGACGCAGAGTGTGAGAGTGAGCACCCTCCCACTCTTGTACTTTGAACACAGATTAATACAAAAAGAAATACTGAAAGGGGTGCCAGTCTTTGGGGCCAATATTTTTAGGCAGAAACTACGCCGGGTCGTGTCGAATCAAGTGTGAATTGTGAACTGTTTTGAAGTGAATCTCTGCTGTGTCGTGGTAGAACTTGGAGTGTCCAAGTTTGTTACACTTCAAGTGTTATTTTGTTAGTTAAGCTATCTTCGAGTCTACTCTCTCTCTCTCTCTCTCTCTCTCTCTCTCTCTCTCTCTCTCTCTCTCTCTCGCATTGAGTATTTAGTGACATCAATCTTAAATCCATCTTTGGGTATGCACACGACTTGGGAATTTGATTTATAAAAGATCTTTAGTCCTTTTTTTTTAGCTTTGGCATAAATAGGACGTGGAAATTTTCTTTTGGCTCTTAGCTAACATTAGAAGTGAGGATAGCCGAATATGTCAAAGTGTGCATGACTTGGTGTTAATAAGCATGCTATTTTTTGAAAGGTCAACTTATTGACGTGGCTGAATGGGGAGGTTTGGATGCTCGATTTTCGGCTCGATTGTTGGTAATATTCGCTATCTCCCTCAGACGTACAAAACTGCCATCAAAGGCTCGCCACCAACCTATCAAGCTGGCCACATAAGTATTACCATGTCTTTGGTCCTCAACTAGCTGCAACACGCATCTGAACCTTGTCAGCCTGTTTGCAGCCCGACGGTGGGCTTCCCTTCCTCCCTTTCTCCCCCCTCATGCTCAATACACTCTTCAACCTTGTCGTGATACGATAGCGTGAGCCGCTGCATATTATTGCTAATAACCATAACTGAATGCGCCTCAAGATAGCCACCATATTGACCATGGTGAGCTTGCCCCTTGATCTGTAGAGTATTATTTGCAACGGCAAGCCTGGTTTCTTGGGCACACCATGTCTCGAGCAACCATTATTGACCACCGAGGCACTTTTAAGTCTCTGCAAGCTTATCTTCTTGTTGTCAATTACCAGACTTCCGACTGGGTCCCACGCTCACCAACTCCAACCCACTGTTGCCTCGGCTCCCCTGTGCAATTGGCTGCCGATACTCATATGCTCCCGCTAGCTCCCTTTAGCTCCCCTAGCTAGCATCCAAGGAGCTGTTCTTGCCGCGAAGGCTTTGATCTCCCAAGGAAGCATTGAGCAACTCAAAGCTCCAAGCCTCGCAAAGCCATCTTAGGTTCCATTCCCACGTGGTTCCAAAGTCCCAAGGCCTCAATCAAGCAAGACTCCATTCCTCTTGATACGGGAGCAGCCCCGTTGCCTGTCACACTAGTAGCTTGTCAAGGGTCGGTTCCCACGAACTTTGCAGCAACGAAACACTGCAATAGCTCAGCATCTAAAAAGGGCTTTAAGGCAAAAAGGCTTCAAAGCTTCGAAGGTGTTTTGCACTGATCTTACAAAGGATCACACATTTTGGGTTTCAAGGGCTTTTAAATCAAAGCTTTCAAAAGAGATTCAACCGTTGAAGCTTTGACTTCAAGCAATCAAGGCCTTTGAGTTTTTCCTTTTGAGCTTTAAGGAATATTTTCTCTTTCTAAATTCTTGTAATAAAAAGCTAAAATTTTGGATCCAAGCACAACACATTGCAATGTATGCCGGAAATTTCATGTACGGAGATGAAATAGTCTTTTGCTATTGTGAGGAGACAGACACCTTCCTTAAGGAGTTTTCAAGAGGTAAGACTGCACCGTCTGACACCGTCTTCTAGGAGAGAAATACTATCATTATCATCCAAACTTGCTTTTAGTTTTTTATTTTCCAGTACTCTATCTAGTTTTGCATCCAATAAAGGTATCAGAAAATGCTACGAATGTAGAAAGCTCGAATATATAGCAAATGATTGTTGGAGGTTTCAAGTGAATACACACTGTGGAAGGATGGGGGATCGCTTTGCTAAGTGCGATCGAAGAAGCAGCAACATCGAGAGAGCATCACAATAGAAGAGATGAACGTGAAGCCAGTGTCCCGTGACTTGGTAGTGACAATGACAACTTGCATTAAAAATATAGATGAACCCAAGGCTCATTTTTGGAGTCATCTTTGAAGACAGCTTGATCCGTGTGGATAGCTTGGTCCCAAGAGAGTCGTAGTTCGAGGGGAGGTGTCTTTGGTCTCCGTGGCACCATTGAGTATAACCTTTGTGGTCCAGCCTTTATGGCAGTATGAACTTTTTGTAGTGAGTTTAGTCCAAAGTCCAAGAGAAAGTTAGTTGTGATTATGGCCTTTGGCCTATACCGACAAGTGGTGTGTGAATCATCTCTTCTATAGTCAACAGTCTAGTCATCATATGAGCATGTGAGGGCACATGGCTTAGCACACATGGCATGTTGAGTTGCACAAGAGTCGAAAAGCTATTCCTAGTTACCTCTAGCTTTTCTCATGTTGTGAAGTCAACCTTGCTCTTTGGAAGTTGTCCCTTGATCTTTGAAAAAGATGCTTATGTGACCCTTGAGAGGTGCACCTAGCCATATGCAGTTATTATATAAGTAGCCACTTGTATACTTCAAGTGTTATTTTGTTAGTTCATCATCATTCAAGTTATCTTTGATTCTATGTAATCTCTCTCTCTTCCATTGAGTAATTAGCGTGTTGAAAGAATTAGCGAGTGTAGTATTCATGTTAACATACTTAATTTACACACTAATTACTCAATGGAAGCGAGAGAGAGATTGTGTAGGCTCAAAGATAACTTGATTGATGATGAATTGATAAAATAACACTTGAAGTGCACAAGAAGTGGCTATTTATATAGTAGTTGCATATGGCTAGGTTCAACTCTCAAGGGTCACATAAACATCTTTCATAAGTGTCAAAGGGCAACTCTGAAAAAGCAAGGTTGACTCCACATAATTGGAAAAGTTAGGGTGATTAGAAATAGCTTTTAGACTCTTGTGCAACTCACTATGCCATGTGTGTTAGGCTATGTGCACTCACATGCTCATATGATAACCAGACTGCTGACTCTAGAAGAGATGATTCACATGCCAGTTGTCGGTATAAGTGAAAGACCATAATCGCAACAAACCTTTCCTTGGACTCATGACTAGACTAGTGACCCACTACAAAGAGGTGATATTGCCATAAAGACTAGACTATAGAAGTTATAATAACTCGATAAACTATAGTGCCACAGAGGCCAAAGACACGTTCCCTCAAACCACGAGTCTCTTAGAACCAAGTTGTCCACATAGACAGAGCTGGCCTTAAAGATGACTCCAAAAATGAGATTCAGGTTTATCCATATTTTTTCTGTAAGTTGTCACTGTCACTGCTAAGTCTCGAGACACTGGCTTCAAGTTCATCTCTTCTACTGTGCTGCTCTCTGGATGTTACTGCTTCTTTGATCGCACTTGGAAGAGGGATCCCCCATCCTTCCTCAGCGTGTACACGCCTTAACCTTCAACAATCCTTTGCTAAATGTCCTGGTTTTCTATATTCGTAGCATCTCTTGATACCTTTATTGGATGCAAGACTAGATGTAGTACTGGGAAATGAAAAACTA
This sequence comes from Adiantum capillus-veneris, assembly GCF_014529385.1. Lineage (NCBI taxonomy): Eukaryota > Viridiplantae > Streptophyta > Polypodiopsida > Polypodiales > Pteridaceae > Adiantum > Adiantum capillus-veneris. Next base: position 120,845,045 of record NC_140954.1, read on the forward strand.
AATGCAAGTTTGGATGATGATGATGGTGCTCCTCTAGAAGATGGATTTCTCTTTTCTCTCATGGTGCTAGTCGGAGTGGTCTTACCTATTTTGGGTATACTTTGCAATGTGTTGTGCTTGGATGCAAAATTTTAGCTTTGTATTACAAGAATTTAGAGAGAGAAAGACTTATTTGAAGCTCGAAAGGAAAAACTCGAAAGCCTTGATGACTTGAAGCCGAAGCTTCGGTGGTTGAATCCCTTTCCTTGAAACCCAAAATGTATGATCCTTTGAAAGATCAATGCAAAACAATTTCGAAGCTTTGAAGCCTTTCTCCCTTGAAGCCCTTTTTAGATGCTCGGCTATTGCAGTGTTCAATTGCTGCAAAGTTCGTGGGAACCTGCCCTTGACGAGTTGCTAGTGTGACAGGTTACAGGGCCGCTTCCCTATCAAAAGGAATGAAGCCTTGCTTGATTGAGGCTTTCGGGTTTTGGAACCACGTGGAAATGGATCGAAAGATGGCATTGGGAGGCTTGGAGCTTTGAGTTGCTCAATGCTTCCTTGGGAGATCAAAGCCTTCGCACAGGAATAGTTCCTTGGATGCTAGCTAGTGGAGCTCATGGGAGCTAGTTGGAGCAGATCAGTATTGACAGCCAATCGTACAGGAGAGCCAATGCGGCAGTGGGCTAGAGCCGGTGAGCGTTGGGCCCCATTGACAACTTGGTAGTTGACAACAATCAATAGAGGTTGCTCGCGATATGGTGTGCCCAAGAAACTAAGCTTCCGATTGCAAACAATACCTTACAGATCAAGGGGGGCAAGCTCGCCGTGGTCAATATGGTGACCATCTTGAGGCGCATTTAGTTGTGGTTGTTGGCAATATTAGGCAGCGAGTGATGCTACTGTATCAAGCGGGGTTGGCTTGCATGGCTCTGCAAACCGTCTTGGATTCCATTTCTGGAATCCCTTGACCTTGGGCCAAAGCCTCCTTGCTTAGATTTCAGAGGTTGAGTACGTGCAAACACAAACATAGCAGCAAACACTAGAATTGATACTGAGATCATTACCTATTGCTCCCAGCATGGAAAGCAACCTCGGATCGCAAATTCACTGTGTGAACTTGCGGTTCCAACACGATAGAATCTCCTCAGCGCTTCTCACAACAGGGGCACCTTGATCTTGAGCAGTTGGATCCTCCAATGAAGGGCGTGTTAGAGTTACACCACCGTTGCTTCGCCATTTTGTATGGCTAGTGATTGTCCCGGGTTGGCCACCCATTGTCCATCACGTAGGTTGCATGGACGGGCACTTTAGCACGTGTTCGGTCGGTCATTTTTTTGAGCCTCGTTGGGTGCACACATATTTTAGCCATTTTTGGGCTTTTATATTTTTTACCCAGTTACACATTTTTGCCCTACCTCAACCTAACATCCTATAAAAGGAGTTCTTGGGGTTTTGTATTCAGACATTGTGTATTGAGAGCTTGCTTGTAGTGTATCTATGCTTCTAGCGTTTCTCTCTCTCTCTCTCTCTCTCTCTCTCTCTCTCTCTCTCTCTTCCTCCAGCGTTTTTGGCACGTGTGGATACCTCCTACGCGAGCAGATAACGGCAGTGGCTTCTCCCGTGCAGAAAATTCTAGTACGAAGCAGATATAGTTGTTCTGGGCTACAAGTAAGTTGAATTTCAGCCAATAGACTTATGAAACCATGCATCTTTATATTAGATTTACACCACTTTGCTCCCTTCATAGGTCTAGGGCATGCATGCACGGCTAGTGTGCCTCCAGGCTGACCACCCTTTGCATATGCATATAGACTGTATTGTCCGGCTGCCCACTTCTAGGCTGGCCGCCTTCTGCATTGTCCGACGGTTCACTTATGGACCGGCCGCCTGTTTTTTGTCCAGGCGCCCTACACATACTTTTTTATGCTGGGTCGTGGCAGCATCCCTTGCACTGCTCGACCTCCCCGGGCACCTATATATGGGGCAAGGGGGGGTTACCCACTTCTCAGTCATAGATCACAGACATGGGACTGGTCTCTTGCTTTGGTAGTCATGGGGGGCTGATCGCCCCCTCTTTCCTACACCAGCATCTTGCGTTTGTGTCTACTGTCTCTCACTCTCTCTCCTCTCTCATGCTTCTGCACACGTGCACTCTCACTTGGTATCAGAGCTCAGGCTCTTCATGGTTTGGGTCCATCACCTTTCCGCATGAGGTTCTCCTCTCAAGGTATCAGATCAGCCAGCGTTTTTACACCAAGAGGGGGGGCGCCATGAGCTGGAGGATATCCATCACGAAGACCTCATCCTTCCCCTTGCGTTTTTGCTAGAGAACACCAGATCTCTACCCTCCCCCATCAGTGCTAGCCACAGAGGCCTGTTTCATCGCCGGAACTACCTCTCCTCCATCTGCATTTTTGGCAGATCTGCGTTTTGTGGCTGGGTTGCTTGCCTTTTTTGCTTGAGGTTGCCAGCGCTGGCCCTTTTGGGCTCTTTCATCGTCGGAAAACTCCTCCAATCCACTTGCATTTTTTTGTGCCCCTTTTTTGGGGAGCACTTGCGTTTTCTAGGGCTGATGTACCAGCGTTTTCAGGTTGAGAGGGGGAGTGCTAGCCCATGCCCATTATGGAACTTGCAACCACCAACCTGGCTTGGCATCCGATGCCTTGCCGGCCCTAATCCTCTTCATTTCCATCAGTTTTCAGACATTATTCACTGCTGTTTTCTCTGTTTCGAGCCCACCCGGGGTTGCTACATTGATTCCCCACCCTCCCCTGACCCTTTGCACCGCTCCGGACCATTCTGGGAGCGTACGAGCATCGCTGGACAGCAGCGTTTTCATCACCTCGCAATTGCGTTTTTGGGTGGACAACAGCGACATGGCTTGTGTTTTTCACGTAGGATGAAGTTACCTCCTGCCGGGACACCATCCGATGCTGGTCCATGTGGTCTCTCAGTGTCACAAGACGGGCACCACGTGCCAATAGAAAACAACAGACTGAACAGACTTTTAGCACTTCAATAACAACTGAACTGAAAGAGAGCACACGCGACACGGAGTGGCGGAATTCCATCTCAGAGAGTATTGGCCCCAAACCTTGGCGCCCCTTTTAGTATTTCTTTATATTGCATCATCAAAGTACAAGCCGATACTCCATCCTCTCACCTTCGTCCAGAAGCATGCCAGAAAATGAGCCCATGGGGCCCAAAAGCAGTTTACATGAAAAGCCTTCAAACTCAAAAGCATCTGGTCCAAAAGCAATGCCCAAAAGCTGCCAGCGATTTACGAAAATCCGTACAATTGCCACGTCAGCAACGCAAACCGCGGAAATCCGGACAGGTTGCTACGTTAGCATGTCAACGCAATTTGTGGGCTGTCCGTACAATTGCCACATCATCAATTTCTACGCTGTCTTTTATGTGTGTGTGTGTGTGTGAGGATCCAACTTTATTTCAATTCCTTTATGTCACTTGGGCCCCATCGGACGGGGTCCCATAAGTTGGTAGGACTTCTTCTTCTGCTGTTGCTTGTTCTTCAGTGACTTGACACGTCTATAGTTTGTGACACTCAGTGACTGCTGTAGTACACGGTAGTTTCGACATTGGCTTAATCATCTACGGGTGTATGATCCTTGGGAGATCCATTCATTCCAGCCATCATTTCGCGGTTACGTACTCTTATGCACTCATCAGAGGAGTTCACACGAGATATGGCCATGCTCATGGCATATGGGATTCTGACATTCCTAGAGAAGACACCACCCACAGGTTCATTGCTTGGATCTACAGATTGGAGTGGGACTTCAGTGCTTTGGACTCTCTTGGAGAGTTTACCCGCAAGATGCGAGAGATCAGGCATTCCACGACTACATTCGGAGTCACCCAGAGCTTGGCTTGGATGGTAGTGCAGTTGCTCTTCTACACTCGTGATCATTTGGATTTCTACCTTCAGAGTTGCTTACACTCACCCTTAATAACCTTACAATAGACTTATCCCCCGACCTGGGCAGTAGGACACTCCCAACTCATTTACATTGAGAGCCACACCGAGATGCAGTTTGGTGGCGTTGTTGGTGTGGATTCTGTTTTGGTTGACATCGGAGGATTGGAGGCAGAAGATATAGGCAAGACGGCGCAGACAGATTGATCTGGCCTTTCCTCTTCTCAGAGAATCTTCACTGGACAAACTGCTAAGTCTGGCTTCCCTTCTTCTACAGGATGATCATGGTGCAGACAGCTTTGTCTGACCACCCCTCTTCTGAGAGGCCCTTCACAGCACAAACTGTTGAGTCTGGCTTTCCCCTCATCTTGGATCACCCTACCTACTGACAAGACACTATCCGGTGGTGGTCCATGCGGTCTCTCGGTGACTGCTGCAGCTTACAGTAGCTTCTACAGTGCAGACTGCTTAGTCTGGCTTTCCTTGATTCGGAGGACGTTTACGGGGCAAATTGCTACATCTGGCCTTCCTGGAGTTTTTCCACAGCTTAGCCACCTGGCCACACTTGGTTACAAGTTCAGGCATTGATAGGCTTCCGATCATTCTCACGACGGTTCCTGGGCTTCCCCATTTTGTCCAGACGGTTTGACTACAGACACCATAGATCCTACAGACAATACTCCGGCGAACTCCGCGAGTGTAGCAGCAGTCCGGGGTGTCCCGACCTCTGTTAGATCTCCATGGTAAAGTGCCGTCATGAGCAGTGTAGCAAACTGCTGTACTCCGCTGATACGAGGTGAAGATACTGCGTGAAGGTCCCGAACCGAGTGTGAAAAAGAACTCCTTGTCGTGAAAGAAGTGCCAATAGACCTGCAAGTGTCTGCCCAATAGGATTTGTGGTGTCTGTAGTTAAACCGTTTGGATAAAATGGGGAAGCCGAGGAACCATCATGAGAATGACCGGAAGCTTGTCACTGCATGAACCTGTAACCCAAGGTGGCCAGGTGGCTAAGCTGTGTAAAACTCCAGGAAGGCCAGATCGTAAACGTCCTCCGAAACAAGGAAAGCCAGACTAAACAGTCTGCACTGTAGAAGCTAAATCAGGATTTCTCCTTAGAGATGTATACAAGATTTCGTCCAGTATATCCTTTGGATTGTATGAGTTTTTGGTGATGCCATTTGGGCTCACTAATGCTCTTGCAATGTTCAATAAGATGATGGACCAGATTTTTCGAGAGCATAGGCAGCAGGCAGCATGTGGGCACATTTTTTGACGATATCTTTGCTTTCTCCAATTCCGAATAAGTGCAAGAAAGCGTCTGACACAAGTGTTTAAAGTGCTGAGCCCCGGTGTGCACGTGACATGTCACACGAGAGCAGGAGAAGAAATCGGTGGACAGCTTTCTTTGTGCATTGGCTACATGCTATAGGAAGAGATGGACCAAATTATGCGGGTAAGAGACAATAATTACCCGAGTCAGGTGAATCTCGAAGACAATGGGCAAGGCTGTAGGTGCCAACCTGGAGTGTCTAATTCCTGCTTACTCGTGATGAGTAAGGCAGTAGGTGCCAACCTGGAGTGTCTAATTCCTGCTTACTCGTGATGAGTGTCCATGGCAAGGGCATGGGCCGTAATTGGAACGTAAGCTAAAGAATCAGGATTTAAAGTGAAACCATCGGGAAACTCGATCTCCTCTCTCCTCTCTCCTCTCCCCCCCCCAAAAAAAAGAAAACAAACCCACCTACCCACAAAATCCTCTTCCTTCCCCTTTCCCCGCTTTTATCTGGGCGAAGTTTGTAAACATGGGCATGTTGGTTGCAATCTTGTCCCTCCATTTTGAAGCCACACAATCTAGTGCTCGTTACTTTAGTGCATGTTTTTTTTTTTCAAAAGTTTTTTTTTAAAATCTCCCTTTCATCCCTTGGTGAGTGCTTGTAGATAAATTTACTTGTTAATAGTCCTGTTAGACAGCTTTGTAAATACTGTAAATATTGTAAATACTGTAAATATTTGTGGAGGTAACTCATGTGGCACTTTGAATGATTAATTTAGTGTCCTGAAAAGTTATTTATTTCTTTTTCAAGGGGGAACATGGTAGATGCTTTTAGGATGCATATATTGCAAACCAAAGATTTGGGAACCTGCCCAGTAAGGCAAATTGGTGGCTGCTCCTTCCTGTACATGCGCATCAGCAATGTCTACATAGTTATTGTTGTCAGCAGCAATGCGAATGCAGCATGTGCATTGCGATTTGTGGTAGAGGTATGTCTTCAGACTTTATTTGAGACCTTGAAAACTTTCAACTGCTTGATTTTCCAATATTTCCTGATGCATATATGCTTTTAACCAGGCAGTGGCTCTTTTTAAGTCATATTTTGGGGGTGCATTTGACGAAGATGCAATTCGAAATAATTTTGTACTAATATACGAACTGTTGGATGGTATTATTGTGCTGCTTCATCATTGCCAATATATGTATAGAAAGTTCTGGAAATTTTGTTTTACATGATGGAAGTTTTGCAGAAATTATGGATTTTGGATATCCTCAGAACTTGTCTCCTGAAATTTTGAAACTGTACATCACACAAGAAGGCGTTCGCTCTCCTTTTTCTTCCAAGGTAGATGCGTTAATTCTTCGGCCAGCCATGACATACTCCAACTGCACACTCAACTCTTTGTGCATGGTTTATTATAATGTATTTCTGAAGCTTTCATTTGCTGAATATATTCTGTTCATATCTTAATCAAGCCACAAGATTCAAGACCTCCAGCAAATGCAACACTTCAAGTAACTGGAGCAGTAGGTTGGCGGCGAGAAGGTTTAGTTTACAAAAAGAATGAGGTATCTTGAGGTTATTTGTGTATGTATTAATGTCTATTAATTATAACTCACTCTGAGATTCTCAATGCTGCTTGTTGCAGGTTTTTCTTGACATTGTAGAAAGTGTAAATCTTCTAATGTCTTCCAAAGGTACTTTGGTCTCTTGATACTTGATCGCCCTTTTCTTGTTATATTTTTCAAAGCAAAAGTAAATTTTAAGGAAGCTTCACATTGATGAGAATCAATGCAAGCTTTCTCTACATGAAAATGTTTCGTTGAAATTGCCCGACTATAGTTTAGTGTAATCACTCAGTGTACGTCATCAACATTGTCTGTGTGCCCAATTGATTTGTTTGAAATTATGGTACACATCAATCCAGGAACATGAATTCAGTGAAATTTTACAAGTGAATTTGATTTATCGACGTATGAATGGCCAATGCTGTGTAAGCTGCTAACAATTTTTCGCAGGTTCCCTATCTGATTATCTTTCCTGTTCCTGAAGTGTTTATCCTTTCCATTCCTGTGACTATGAGCATATGGAGGGAGCGGTACATTTGCATTTGTATCATTGCAAGAGCAATGAAAGTATGGGGGAGATGAGAGTTGACTTGGAAAGCAGTGTCTCAGCCTTCCGTGGGGGGTGGGGTGGGGTGGGGGGGGGGGGTCTGACATATAAATTATTTAGATAGACACGAACACATACATTCTATATATTGGTGATAACGGTTAACATACGCGCTGACCTAGTGTGATTGCATGCCCATTTTTGAGTCTCCACTTAGGCTCATGTAAGCACGCTGCACCACACATCCAACCAGTTTGAGTCAACTCACTTGGTGTTCTTTCTGGTTTACTTTTTTTAACACACTTCTGAGCACACTGCATTGGTTTGTTAATTTACTCCGTGTTCTCTCTGATTTACTTTATTTAGACACACTTCTAAACATACTGCATAAGCTTGTTAGAATGGGGAAAAGAGTGACTCAATTGCATATGTCAGGACTTTTCAGAACGTGTATTCTATGACCTGTACTGTGCAGATTGCCACTCTTGGTGTTTCTCAAGTGCTAAAACTTTCATGTTTCTTGCCTGAACATTCATCAAATCTCGTACGCTCCTGTCATTAAGATATGCCAGTAAGATTAAGTAAGTGGTAATCATAAGGCTCCAAAGACTGTGTATGGAATGCTGGATTTTTTGGCTCCGGGAGAATCTTACCAAGAGGAAAGGCAACCATCTGCTGGTTGGAGAGGGACAGGTATACTGGCAAGACACTGTTGCAGGAGATCACATTGTAGGCAAAGTTTTCGTACGCGTGTGTTTGCCCAGCCGTACTTCTGTACTCGTCCGAGTACGGAAGCGTACGGAAAGTGATTCCGTACCCGACAAAAAATTTGGGGCAAAATTTTTTTGCCTAAAATTTTTTGGCCGCGCGAGTTGGGCTGCTGACTCTGTTATGCAGGCATTGCAGGGAGCGTGAGATTTGGGCACAAATCAGCGACCAGCCCATCCTCTCACCCTCTCTTGCTCACCTTCAAGCTTCTCCCGCGCCCACAAGCTAGTCTCTAAATTCTAATTTGTGAAGTTTCTATGGTTTTGTGTTTGTGTATAAAGTTTTAAACATGCTGTAGTATGTAGGCTTTTAAGCATCTTATGTAGTAGGCTATCTGACGCGTGTAATTTCCAGGTAGTTTGATCCGTACTTATTCCGTACTTCCGTACCCTTGTGCGTCCGACGTGTGGTTGACGTAGGGAAAAACTATGATCGTAGGCACATAGGGCTACTGGGAGCAGGAAATTATACAGGCAATTGGTTTGCTCTTCTGATGGATGTAGCCATGCTCCAGGGTCCCTCTTGCCAGAGGCTGAGGAAAGTTGATGACATTGCTGCATGCGGTCAGAACTCCTGGCAAATTTTTTACACAAGAGCAAATGCACTATTTTGGGCTCTAGACTATTGAAATAAGACTACTCTGATTATTTTAGTGACGAAGAATTTAAATTTTTGCAAGGGAACCATTGCAATTTTTCAGTATATTTGTTTAGTATTTATTGTTTTTTGAAGTGCAGACATTTTCTGAGTCATGTATCGAGCAAAGTACATGAGGGAGGTGAGTATGGAGATTATATCAGCTTCATGCTTGATGAGAGGCGAGGTTTGCAAGTTTACATTATAAAGATAGGAACTGGGTTCATTTAGGTTCTGGGATGAGATGATAGGTTTGGTGAGCTATCACCTCTATTTTGGATTATTACTGAATTTGTGGTCTTGGCCCACGCTTTACACAGCAACCTTCTTTAGTGTCTGGCATTGCTACGTGCGAGGTGGCAAACAAAAAAATGCAAAGGTACTTCAAAATCATTGGGTTTCTTGGGCACACGCCAAGTGAGGATGTCCTAGATTGCGCTTTTCGCATGTTCCACAATTTTGTCCTTGGTTGTGGTTTGACCACCGCAACTTTCAAGTTTTCCACCAACATAGTATGTTCCAAAGATGCTGTTGAACACTTCTATATTGCTGAGCAAGGCATATTCCCTTCATTTAATGTAAATTCTAACCAACTTGGATAGATGGTGTGCCTAGTCATTTGAGGGTTATCAAATGTTGAGTTTTGGTGGCTTGATGATGAGCGAGATGGTCTTGTCCTGAGAGTTTTTTAATGCATTGATTCAGGTACAGTCCTAAGATGTGATGCCACAGGAAAAATTCTCATGAAGTGTTTCCTATCTGGAATGCCGGACCTAAAGCTAGGTCTAAATGACAAGATAGGCTTGGAAAAGGAAGCTCAAATAAAAGCACGCCCTGCAAGAAGGTTCGTTCACTTGGTTGCTCAAGGTGTTACAATTTGTACCACGGTTAAAAACTGAGATATTAAATGTGATTTGCAGTGGGAAAACCATCGAACTGGATGATGTCACCTTCCATCAGTGTGTAAATCTTACGCGCTTCAATTCAGAAAAAACAGTTAGCTTTGTTCCACCAGATGGCGAATTTGAACTAATGAAGTAAGTCATCTTGAGCAACACTCGCTTCAATGATTGTCCTGTAAGTCAAGGGGCTCTTTATGATTTGTCCCTTCGTCAGGTTGTTTATTACATGTAACTTCAAATGTCTGCTAAATACCTGTGTCATAATACTGTTATTGCTACTTCAAGCAACCCAGTTCTCAGGAAAGGTTAATTGTTAAACTGAATATTCAGTTCTTGTCTTGTTTGTCAGAGCCAGGCTATTACTCTTTTTTGGCATGCCTCAAGTGTTGGTTCTTTGTATTCGAATTTGTTAAACTTGGTCCTCAATAGTCTTATTTATCCGATTGTGTGTGTTAATTGTTGGGGATGAGCTTTGTCCCATACTCCATTGGTGCTTTCATAAATTGGCTAGAAGGGAGGTCCCCAACACCTTAAGGTTTAAAGGTCTAGATGGTTAGTCACCAGTTATGGAAACCTTGCAGTTAAGTGTGCATGTGCAGGAAGAGTATTGGGACAGGGGACCTCCCGGGAAGTTGCTCCCCCATGTAACTTCAAGTGGTATTAGAGCTTCGTTGTAGTTGTTTCCACTCACATATTGAGGCCTATTGTGGGGGTGTGGCACTAACAAAACAGGTCCACCGTGTGTATACCCATCGTTCGCACTTGCATACCATGAATCAAAGAGAATTATGGCTGATGAATGCAAAGAGAACCACCATGATGTATATAAGAGAGCCATTGTAGTTGTAACTTGTAGCACTAAAGTAGAACCAGGCTGAGCCTAGGCCAACGACCCTAGAGGTGGGCCCACCGGTCTATACTCAAAAGGGAGGCTGAGCCTAGGCCAGCGGCTCGCTGGTATTGAGTTGCAGATTTCACCTCTGTGTCTCTCCCCCCCCTTGTGTTATCACATGCTATGTATGTTCTCCTCCGCTGCACACTCTGACACACCTTAAGTAGGAGAGAGTGTCATGTGCACATGGCTTTATGTATTGTAGGCGTGAGAAGGGAGGGTAGGGGCGAGGTAAAGAGGGTAAGGGCGAGAGGGGATTGGGTGGGGGTGAGAAGGGAGGGTAGGGGCGAAGGGGATTGGAGATGGGCCAATTGGAGAGGGTAGGGGCGAGGGGGATTGGGTAGGGACCAATTGGATAGGATAGGGGCGAGGGGGATTGGGTAGGGACCAATTGGATAGGATAGGGGCGAGGGGGATTGGGTAGAGACCAATTGGATAGGGTAGGGGCGAGGGGGATTGGGTAGGGATGAGAGGGGGAGGGTAGGGGCGAGGGAGGGGAGGGGAGGGGAGGGGAGGGGAAAGGGTGAGGGCATGGTCTAGGGGGAGGTGAGTAGGGACGAGAGGGGAATGAAGCATGGGTAGGGATTGAATGCCCGAAAGGTGCCACACTAAGCTGGAAGATGTTGAAGATGCCAATGCTGTTTATAACGAAAAACTAGACAAGGACACATAGGGAAAAGACAACCACCACCTTCGCAGTTCTAAAGCGCTGTAGGCTGCAGAGAATGACTAGAATGACAATAGAGATAAAGACAACATATTCTTCTTGTAACCGTCCTTTTGGAAGCTCGTCGAAGGGAAGCTCGTCGTATATAGAGGAGGGCTTTGGCACCGAGGAGGCTGAGGTGAAGGCTTGCACTGCCTCTATGACCGCCACACTGGATACTAGCTCGGGTGGCACTGTTGCTACTGGCTCAGAGGGACTTACTTGCTGGCTCAGGGGGCTTACTGGGTTCAGTGATAGTAGAAACATTGGAGGAAAATGTATCTTTAGGCAGAGATTGAATAGAGACCCCATAACAAGGCATAGACTTGGTAGTGTCCAACCACTGAAGCAGATCTTCGTCTGACCCGTTAGGTGGAGTAGGTTGTTCCAGCTCGGGGTTGGACTCGACTGACAAAGAACTATGATGAACTACTGGATCCATACCACCTTCAAGGAGAATGGGTTTCATTGGGGCTCCTGGAGTATTTATCCACATAGCATCATTCCCCCAATCATGAAGTGCTTTAGTGTGGCGCAGCCATGGTCTAATGATGAGCAAAGGAAACCCACCCTCAACCTGGGGAAGACGAACCACAACAAAGTCCAAGTCAAAGGTGAAGTCTTGTACCTGCAGAGGTACCTTGTCCACTATTCCCACTGGGTAGACTATCCTCTGGTCGGCCAATGTAACTGTGAAGGGAGCTAGGCGGGTCGGCTGCAGGCTCAAAGCCATCATAGTGAACTCAGGCATAAGATTGATGCTAGATCCCCCATCAACTATAACACCTGAAAATTTTTGCCCCCGAATAGACACAGTTAGATGGGGACTCTTGTAATCAGTGAGAGGGGCAGAGGGATATGAAATCATATAAGACTCAGAAGGTTGCATTGGTAGGTGCCCGCCAGAGGACCTTGCACTGGGGTAGAGAGATTGAATGACTGTGAGAGTGTCACTTTGAAGATTTTCATGCAGCTTGAGCATATCATACAGGGAGATTTGTTGAAAGGTGTTCTTCGGTATAATTTCTTCTGTATGCTTCTCACCTTTGGGCAAGACTTGCTTTGGGACCTTGAGCTGCTGCGAATCAGCTATTGCTTCCAAGAAGGCTCCATCAATGTGAGCACATGGAGGTTGGCCTGCTCTTAGCACTGATGAAGGGTATGTCAGTTGGGTCAGGTAGGCCAGGTTGTGGAAGTGGAGATGGACGAGATCGACCTGTTGGCAAGCTGAGACCAAGAGGTGCTCTTTGTGCTTGAGTAAGGACGCCAACAGGCTCCTCTACTTGTTGTGGCCTACTACATGAGTAGCAGGTGACGGCTGAGGGATGGTGTTCATTGCGATCAGATTGATCTTTGGGAATGTAAATTCTTGTTGGTTCTGAGTTGGGCTTGAAGACGAGGATGCCCTTTGCTTGGGACAATCCTTATTGTAGTGGTCCTTAGACTCAGGGCAATGATGGCAAAGAGAAGACCCTTCAGGTAAAGGACATTTGCTTTGGTAATGCCCAAATTCTCCGCATCTGTAGCATAAAATGGGCTGATTTGATGGACGAAACGGGGAATGAGGTGGTCTCTGCTCCTGTTACATGGAGTTGGAGGTTGAGGTGTAGAAGCTCTGAGGGGCTGAGGGAGCATTAGCATGATGAAAACTTTGAGACTGAAAAGTACTTGACATACCTTGGACAGCAGGTTTGATCCAAAGCCTCGTGATGTGTAGGCTTCTCCTGTCTAAGAGAGAAGGATTTCTCCTCCTGAAGAGCGCGGTGTAACTTTAGGGCTTCTTTTTCCCTGCGTAAAGAAGTCAAGGGGTCAGATGGACTGTCCACTAGTACAGAGGTAGTCTCTACTTGAGAAGAATGTGTGAACAGCTTCCTTGCTCCCTCTATCCTCGTTGCAAGAGCAACAAACTCCTTCAGATTGGCTTGAGGTCGGAGACTCCCTCTGAGTTTTTGTTGAGAAGTCTTAGGAAGAGCCTGCTCTACCCACTTCTTCACCATAAATTCACCTGGTTGCTGAGGAAGCTTGCGACGATGGACTTTGCTCTGGTCATGAGTTCTACAAAAGTCTCATTGCGCTGGAGCATTAGGTTGGCCAACTCATCCAGAACCTTCTCTTGGAAGTCCCCTGGTCTGAAAGCTTCACAGAATTGTTGTCTTAATGTAGTAAAGTGGTTTTCTGCAAACTGACTGTACCACTTGTTTGCAAAGCCATCCAAGGTGTATGCTAAGTAGGTGTCTTCTCGGTTGAGGCCACGACCTCTGCAGAGGGAAACAAACCTCCAAGCATGGTCGTCGGCATCCTCTGTGGAGAGCCCCTTGAAAGTCGGAAACTTAATATTCACCTTAGCTAGAACGCTTGTGAGCTCCTCCATGGCTGTCTATGCAAAACAAGCTCTTGGAGCTTTCTGTAACACAGGGGATGAGAACTTTATTGATGGGGGTGATTGGGGAGGTGTAGAATTGGCTGAGGGGGAAGGTAGGGGTAATGGGACTAGTGGACTTCTGCTTGGCACGAAGGGTTGACGCTTCCTGTGATAGTACTTCATAGGAATTAGTAGTGGGCTTTGTCGCTCTTTTGACTGCCTTGTATGTGTCATACAGTAACCTGAAGCCCACCCAAGCCTTGTCCACAAAGAACTGTAACTTACTGGACACTGGCCCAAACGCCACTAGACCAAGGCGAGCGACTGGACCACTTGACTAGACCTGGACGAGAGAGTACTAAACCAGGACGAGACACTAGACAAGCAGGTCTAGACTGTGAGGATTCTAGTTACTAATCCTTAATTAAGTACGTAAACTCATGATTAAGACTTAAGAAACTTGAACTGAACTGAGAGACAAGACTCAGGAGACTCTGTGTTTGATTGATTGGAACTGTGATACAAGGGCTCCTTATATAGGAGACGAGCAGGTACATATGAAAAGGTATGACCCTTCACGAAGAGACACATCCTTTAGGCGAATAGACACATCCATTCGATGAAAAGCCGCAACCATTGGTTGAAGGGGCATGACTAGTCGTCAAAAGGAGTGTGGCTGTTGGTGAAGAGGCATGACTTTAGAGCGAAGGTTTGTGACCATTGTCCTCCTGGGTTAGTCACACTTCGTATCTGCATCTGTAATGAATCAAGAAGAGTGTAACATTCCCTCCCATTTAAATTAAAAACCCGTGTTCAAATGAAAGTCATCCGCTTGTCAAAGAACTCTTGCAGAAGGTTAGGGTACTACTGCATGTCTTCATCAGTCTGCCAAGTGGAGTTTGACTCATCAAGATCCATCCACTTAACAAGAACTTCTATTGTGATCTTTCGTCATGTCTCTTTTTGACGAACATCAAGAATCTTCTCTGGAACAAGAATAATGTGTTCATCTTCGATTTTTGGCACATAAGAAGATAAGTTTGGAATAGGCGAATCTCCTTGTATGTACTGTTTGAGCCAAGAATGGAATGTTGGATGAAGTTTTCCCCGTGAGAGTGGAAGCTCCAACTTGTAATTGACAACTGAATACTTCTTGATTATCTTGAAAGGTCCATAGAAGCGAGGTCACAACTTTGGAAAGACCGCTTTCACAGTTTTGTAGCGATGTGGGGCTACATATAACAAGACCAAATCTCCTCGGAAATCTGCATGTCGCCGATGCTTATTGGCTTGCTTTTGGTATTTTTGTTGGACATGAACCAACTTGTCACGTACTTGAATAAGTACAACTTGCATTTCTTGAACCAACTGATCTGCTAGAGCTACTTTGTATTGAAGAAGAAAGTTTGTAGGTACAAGAGGAGTATGCCCATAAGCTGCTTGGAATGGAGTCATGCCAGTCACTGAATGGGTAGAGTTATTGTATGCGAACTCTAATATTCTTCCCATGACTCCAATCGAATTTGTATGTAATGTCGAAGCATTTCTTCCAAAATTTGATTCACTCTTTCTGTTTGACCATCACTTTGAGGATGGTATACTGAGCTGAATAACAAATTTGTACCAAGAGATTTGAAGAGAGATGTCCAAAAATGTCCTGTGAGTTTTGGATCTCTATTTGAAACAATAGACTTTGGTAACACATGTAATCTGAAAATGTGTTGCACAAATAATGTCGCAACGTCTGGGGCAGAAGTCGCCTTCTTGCAAGGAATAAAATGTGCCATCTTTGAAAACCGATCAACCACTACGAGAATCTGTGTGTTGTCTTGTTGGGAACGAGGCAAACTAGTGATAAAATTCATGCTGATACTTTCCCATCTTTCTTGAGGTGCAGGTAAAGGTTGAAGTAAACCTTGAGGAAGTTGGCAAGAAGCCTTCATTGTTTGACACGAATGACAAGCTTTAACAAATTTGATAACATCTTGCTCCATCTACGGCCAAAAATATGTTGCTGACAATGGTCTGTATGTCTTGTTAATGCCAGGGTGAGCAGCAAAAGGGACTTCATGATGCTCTTGGATCAAAATCTTCCGCAATGGTGCATTGTGAGGAACACAAATGCGATCAATATAATAAAGCAAGTCATTAGCAATGGTGTAAGCTGCAAACATATTCATCTCTGCAGGAGTTGGAGTAGAGGATTTAAGATTCAAATATTCATGCTTGAAACAAGCAGGTATTTCCATCTGCACATTGGAAATGGCAAAGTTGGTAGTGCGAGGCATGCGGCTTAAGGCATGTGCAACCACATTGGCAAGGCTCGTCACGTATTGAAAAATCATATGAAAGTTTGCCAAGAACTCAACCCATCGTCCTTGACTAGGATTCATCACTTGCTGAGCAAAAATGTATGTTAATGACTGGTGATTCGTCTAAACAATGGAATCTGCGCCAAGAAGATAATGCTTCCAAGTGCGGTAAGCATGAACAATGGCCAAGAATTCCTTATCATAAACTGGGTATCTCATTTGAATGGCTGAAAATTTGCGGCTGTCAAAAGCAATGACACTCTCATTCTGCATAAGAACACCTCTAGAAGCATGATCTGACGCATCTGTCATCACCTGAAAAGGCTGAGTGCGATCTGCAGTAGCCAAGACTGGGGTTGTCGTTGAGGCATGCTTAAGAGCTTTGAACGATTGTTCTACTTTATCAGACCATTGAAGCTTATCTTGCTTGGTCAACTCAGTCAAAGGAGTTGCAATATTTGAGAACTTTTGCACCTTGGTGTGATAAAAATTGGCAAGTTCCAAAAAGAACGTACATATGAGATAGTGAGTGGTAAAGGCCAATCCATAATGACCTGTATCTTCTTGGGATCTACTACAACGCCATTAGCATAAATAATATGACCAAGGTATACCACCCGATTCTTGAAAAAATCACTTTTCTTCTTGTTGATGTATAGCACATTGGTTCGCAGAATTTGGAAGACAATCTGCAAATGTTCTTTGTGATCAGCTATCGTTCGACTGAAAACAAGAATATCATCCAAATACATGATCACAAACTTGTCCAAGTAAGGACCGAAGATTTCGTTCATCAATGTTATGAAAGAGGCCGGGGCATTGGTTAACCCAAATGGTTATTCCAAGAATTCATAGTGACCATACTTTGTGCGAAAAAGCTGTCTTGTACTCATCACCAATGCGAATGCGAATTTGGTGATACCCTGACTTCAGATCTTTGCACCCAACAACTGATCAAATAACTCGTCGATGCGAGGCAAGGGAAACTTGTTTTTGATCGTCAACTTATTCAAAGCACGATAGTCGATGCAAAGACGCATAGACCCATCCTTCTTCTTGACTAATAAAACAGGAGCTCCAAAGGGACTTTTGCTTGGGCGAATATGACCTTTATCCATCAAATCTTCTAGCTGCCGTTGTATCTCTTGAGATTCCGAATATGAAACTCGATAAGGGGCTCGAATTGGTGGAGGTTGGGCGGGGATCAAATCTATGGGATGATCCACGGAACGCCGAGGAGGCAAAGTGGTTGGTAGCTCATCGGGAAATAAGTCCAGATGTGGTTGAAAGAAGGGTTGTTGCAAAAAAGAAATGGTTGATGAGGATTTAGAGTTCTTTTCACACGTCTTAGATTGTTCTTCACATGACTCTTCTGCATTGGGTTTGGCGTCTCTCAACATGATTAAGGCAGTAGCACAACGTTTTCGAACCAAGCGTTTGTCTTGTAAAGCAGAGACCAATATAATGGGTTTGGTATTGAAGGGACCACAAAGCTCCACTTCTTGCTGCTTGTGAAAGAGCCGAATAGAGTGATCTTTGAAACCGATGATAGGATCATACTGAAATAACCAAGATTGACCAAGGATCAACTCGTAATGTGACAAGGACATAACTGAAAATCCAAGTTGATCTTGGTAATCTTGAATTTGAAAATCCAGCTTTTCAATCCTTTTGTTGTACTCGAGAAAGGAACCATCAACAAGTTCTACTTGATAAGCCGCCTCACTAGGTTGTGTTTGAAGGCGAACTTTATTAAGCAAGGATGTGCTGACGAAATTAGTGGAACATCCACTATTCACAAGAACATTGATTGGATGCTTGCCAACAAAGCCAAGAAGACTAAGGACCTGATTCGAAATGTTACTGGGACATACATGATTTCGAGCATTTAACATTAAGGCACTCACCACCTTAGAAACTTGAACACAACGTGCTGCTTGCTTGCCTTAATTTGGAACAGGAGGTTGGCTATGGGCAGGTTTTGAAATTGTGGTCTCTATGAGGGATTTTTGGCGAGGATTGGAAGGGTTTGGCTTCTTCGGGCACTCATACCACCTATGTGGTCCATTGCAGATTGTGCACAATCCAGGATAGTTGGAGTGGGAGGTTGAAGGAGCCGATGAAGAGACTCGCTACCCAGAAGAAGTATCCTGCTGAAAGTCACGACGACCATTCCGTCTGTGATTGGGATGATTTCGTTGTCTATTCTGAGTACTTCCAAAAGATAAGGCTCGGGAAGTGGTTGCTTGTCCAAAAGACTGTGGTCGGAAGGAGTTTTGTTCAGTGGAGTATTGTCCCGAAAATTGAGATCCTGAGAAAGAACGTTGGTCTTGGCCACCTTGTCCTCTGTGATTACGTTGTGAAGAGCTGGTATAACTTGAAGACCGGTCGCCAGAAAGGGAGTTTCTGTATGGGCACCAATTATCACCAAGACGCTTGACATAAGCGATTGCAGTATCCAGTGTCGCAGGGTTAAACTTGTGGACATCATCTCGCAGGGAAGGCTCAAGCCCGTCAACAAAGCTATGTAGTTTGTCGGAGGGACTGAGGGTCTTGTTAGAAGCTGGACACACCCCACGGCATCCAACTACTCGGCGGATTATTATTTTTTGTAATTAGTCATTCATTGAGGAAAACCCGAATTTTCACCTTGTAAATATTGGGACTTACAGAAGTTTCCAAATTGTATCCCAGTTTTGATAGTTAGATGGAGTAGATGGATGATTTTGGAACTTTAGGGTTTGAGAAGTTGTAAGGTATATATATCACTTTTTGACCTTAATGGAAAAACCTTTTGTCATTTTAAACAAGTTTAAGTTTGTGAGTGAGCGTACTGTGTACGTGAGAGAGAGTGTGAGCTTTGTCTTGACGCTACGTGTGCTACGGTGGTCGGAATCGAGTGCGGAGAAGTGCAGCGTGTTGCCCCCGACTAGAGCTACGAGCCGATACCAACATTGCGCGCGTACGGTCCGGCTTTGGGAGCTCCTTCTACTAGCTTCATCGGTTGTTTGGGTGAGCATACGTTACCTGATTTCGTATTGCAGCATATCCACGCGTTCACATTGAGTAGAGCTACACATTAGGCACTTCAGATTTCGGAAACGAAGACCTGCAGATTTCGGCCAGACATCCTACGTGTTTCTGCACCGGGTGTTTTGGGTCGTGATTTTGGTTCATAGACCTTAAGGAGAGTGGCCTATAGGTATTAGTAGGGTCTCCTTCAAGCTCTATGGTGTTTCGGAAGTGTTTGATAGGTGTTCGGCTCTAGCAAGCGTTGTAGGAAGCATCCTCTTTTGTTCTCTTGAAGACTGTGACTTAGACAATTGGTGGGGCCTCTGTAGGAATTAGTTAGGAGTCGGTCGAGTGTAGGTTGACACCTTATGCTTGCTTCCACGCGCCTGCGGGTCGAGCTTCGTCCTTAGCTGACATTACTTGTTAGGTGAGTTCTCGCTGTGCTGATGTCCGTTGCGGCGTACCCGTCCAACATTGGCGCCGCTGTCGGGGACGAAAACCTTAGGTAGGTGACCGAGACTAATCCTTGAGGATTGGGATTTTTGGCTTGCCAAGAGTTTCGCTTTACATTTAGATAGGATCAGAGGGTGGTGGACTCTCTAGGTCTTAGAGGGAGTCTAGGAAGCGTGTGTCTGGCTTAGATCCTTCGACTTAGGTAGAGGAGGTAGACTTAGGAAGTTTTTAGGTAGTAGTCGAGTTCTAGAGTAGGAGTGGGAGTGGGAGAAGCGGTGAGAAGAGAGCTTGAGAGTCCGGAGAGGCCAAAAAAGCAACCAAAAACACCATTATCACCATTTCTGCATGGTAGGTAGGAGTAGAGTAAGTAGAACATCATGATTCAGATCTAGAGCATTTCATGCATGTATACTTGCTTGGTAGAATCATTACAAGTTTGTAAAAGACGCAAAAAGACGCAAAAGTGTGGTTGAAAGCCTAATTGAAGTCCAAAAGTTACTGTGAGTGTTTCTGATAGGCCTACAGAGCATCAGGAGCATTCCTGTCAGAAAGAAAAAAAACTTTAATTTTAGCCAGGAGACATCCTACGCGTAGGATGTCTAAAGGCCAATCTGGGAGGAATTTCGGGATTTTGAGTTGACCAGTGTGTTCTGAAGGTAGGGTTTACCCTAATTTCAACAAGAAAGTGGAAATTTGGCCATCTCTTGACAGGATAAGGCCAAATAGACTGAAATTGCTAGACATTCTACCCAATTAGTGCCAAAACATCAACTTGAAACCAAAACTATAAGATGGCAGCATGAGTGCGTCTTGCATGATATATTGAGTGACTGAAAGGGGTTTCACCTCATTCGGGTAAGAAAATTGGCTTTAAAGTGGACTTTAACACTTTTGACTGGAAAAGCAAAAACAGTTGAAGTTTGGGACTTTTGACATCCAAATCAAAATCTAAGCATACCACTGGGATACTGGCATCAAGGGGAAGCTGTGGAACAAATCTGGGGTCAAACAAGCCAAAAAGACATCCTACGCGTAGGATGTCTTCTGAGTGATTTGGGACTCCAAACTGAAATCTGAGTATACCAAGGTGATCATCAGCTCAAGGAGAGCTTAAGTCTTGAGTTTAAAGCCATTCTGAAGAAAAAGACATCCTACGCGTAGGATGTCTAATGCAAGAAAATGAAGCTATAATTGGACTTTGAGCATTGTAAGGTGTTATATAGCCTAAGGCAAGCCTGCTAATCAATTTTGGGTCCAATTTGGAGTTGACTAGACTGATCAACACCATCACCAAGCAGTCGGAACAGATTTCTGACTCATTGACCAGCTTATAGAAGTCCAAATCAAAAAGTAAAAATAGCTGTAAGCTCAGCACAATAAGGGGAAACAACAGTGTAGAAATCCAGGCAAAATGCAGCAGGAGACATCCTACGCGTAGGATGTCTATTGGGGCATACTGCAAGGAAAATTGGACTTGGCCTAGACAGTGAGGTTCTATTTGGCTTAAGGGTTCCGGAACTTCTTTCAGAAGTAAATTTGGACCTTGGTTGCCCATTTGACAAAGCAAAGACTGAGTTCAAGCTTTTTCGCGTAAATTGGCCAACATCAGAGAAAAGTACTGTTTCAGATTAGCAACCTAATCCGGAACATCAACAATGTATAGAATACAGTAGTGGTTGAGATTAACTCTCCAGTTATACCAATCATTACTAAGATAATCTCTAGCAGATAAATGCTTTGATTCAATTGCCGAAATTAAAACTCTTGTGTACAGGTATATTCAGCAACAAAGCAAGAAGAAGTGCAGAAACTGATCTATTGCCAGGTTAGTGGTTGAACTTGTGATAAGTTGCATTGATAAGTTTGATGAATTTGAGATCAGGAAGATACATTGTTAGAGACTAGAAGGTGGCAGGTGACCAAGGTAGCGTAGTGTCCACCGAAGAGAATGTAACTTAGGCAAGGTTAGATCCACTAGCACCGATTATTGAGGAAGGTAGTGATACTGACACTTCGTCACACAAATCTTTCTTCATGATGGGTAGCCAACAGCCAGGAGGTTTCACCTATGATGGACCTATGCGAGGGGGGAGCACCTCCCAAAATCCTTTGAATGATTCCAGGCTTACGGTGATCTTCTTAGAGGGAACAAACTCAAGAGGAGCCCTAGTCTATTCTGACTATCGAGGCCGCAAGTGTATTTGTATTGAAGAGAGGCCAGCACAAAGATTGGAGATAATTCGCGTGTATGATGATGGAGATAGATTCCGAGACGAAAAGGGGAACCACTATTTAATAGTTAGCAACCTTGAAGATTACAACAGATATGGAGACAATGTGGCTAAAGGGAAAATGGTTTCAGAAACTCAAGAGCCGCCACCAAACATCGATCGGCACGGAGCTATTTTTATGTACGATAAGAAAACAATCAAGGTTCCAACTTATAACGAGAATGTGGGAATTTACAAACACGAGAGCGAGGGTATTGTCTCTTACTTTCGCAGTAAAGAACCATACGTAGACGATCTAAGCAAAGACAAGGTTCTTTACTTATTCTCTTATGAAACTGCTACGGGGAAGGGCATAGTTTCTGTTCATAGATATGGGCGAGAATACCAACGTATTCTTCCAGAGGAAGTAGAAAGAGCAACAGGTCCAAGAGCATCAGCATATGCCCCTGAGGAAATGCCGAGAGCCGCCCACACCCCAAGCAAGTCAACGAATCCATTTTGAGATGAGTATGACGCTACATCACATTCCACCAGACCACAAGCATTCAACAACCAAGACCAACCAGCAAACCAGCCATCATTGCAGGCATGGCTTCGACAAAGTGCAACAATGGAACCAGACCGAAACCGAGACGGGTATCCAGCCGCACGAGGGCTCAGGGATTTACAAGAACCCCAACACTATTCAAGGTATCAAGCAGAGAGTAAGCCAAAGACACAAGGGTCGACCGAGCTTGGAGGACCACCCATGGAACGAGTTCGAAGAGAAGGATCACCTCCCGCGAGAACCGTTAGAAATTATGGCTTAGGAGCACCGTTGGGCGAGGAACCAGCCTATTACAGAAGGCCTGAGGAGGGGTATAGACTTGGACGGGGTGATCCAACGATGAGGTTTGTAGACCATCGCAGAATTAGACCTTCTCAAGTGCAAAAATGGGTAAACAGGAAATACACAGGAAACAGAGACCCAAGAGATCATGTAGCAGCCTTTGTGCGTGTGATTAGAGCCGAAGAGGTGTTAGACTTTCCTACCCAATTCGCAGGGTTTGGACTAACCCTAGAGGATGATACTGCAACTTGGTTTGACTCTGTCGTAGAGACTTTGAGTCGATGGAGGAAGTGTTTGACGAGTTTATTGAAGAATTCTCTCAAAGGGGAATAGCTCATAATACCGTCTCACAAATCCATAAATTCAAACAAAAAGATGGAGAATCTGTACGGAAGGCAGTCCTAAGACTAAAAAGATATGTTAAGTTTTGTTCTGTTGAAGAACTGCCAACTCAGTCCAGACTTATGCTGATATTCATCCAAGGACTGAGGAATGCAGATCTCCAGAAAGACTTACATATGAAGAGGAGCACTACGTTGAATGAGTTGACCAAGGAAGCTTTGTACCTTGTGGGCAATTGTGCGGTCTACAAAGAAGGGCAGTTCAAGGACCTTGATGACGATTCATCTTCACAGCAAAGTGGGAGCAAGTCCTCCAAGACAACACTGAAAGGAGAAATAGCGGTAAACCAGGAGTAGCTCGTAGATGAAGTGCTAAAAAAGATCAACTTGTACGCCAAACCCTAGGCTAAACAGTCCAAGTGGTGTGCTATTGAACAAAAATGGACAAACCATGGGACCGAGGAATGTTACTATAACAAGGGATATGTGAGAGAGAGACCTTATGCTCCCCAAGCTCTTGTAGCTTCCCCTCAAGTTCCACCTATGCCTAGATATCAAGCAGGCAACTTACCAGGACCTGTAGGTGTAGAGAGACCACAACCGGTGTTGGGGCAACAACCACCCCTACTAGGATTACGACCAGTTGGTGTAAGATACACCCCAACAGTAACTGAATCAGAAGAAAAGGCTTTGGTGCCTATGCATGCATATTATGAGGATCCCAACGGATATGCGGCGAACCCTGTTTATTATCCGCCGGAAGAACCCTCGACACTAGAACCATTGAGCATGATAGGGAATCAAGGACCTCCAACTGTTGCACAGGCCGCAGGAGAAGGAAGATATAGCTTAGATGAACGAACATTGTTGTTCATAGCCAATGGAGGCATGGGCGGACAGAGACAGGCTTACCAGCAACGAGCAGCTTAAGGAGCATCTCAACAACCCAAGGGCCCCTGTTACAAGTGTGGCGGAGACCATTGGCTGAGAGACTGTCCTCATGATGAAATCATTAGAGTCAACGCATATTGCCCAGAATGTGGAATTACTCATTTGATTCCCGATTGCCCTAAAAACCCGAGTAAAGGAGCAAAAACCACCTTGGACCTGTTGGAAACAGTACCTTCCAGTGGAGTATTGGAAAATGAAACAATCATACCTGTTCAGGCGGTAACCCGGGCCCAAGCCCAAAGAAGGACGAACGAACCTATAATAGAAGAACCAAAAATAGATGCCCAAAGTTCAGAAACGAAAAATCAGAGAAGCACTTGGAAAGCAAGAAAAGCGCGTAGGAAAGCCAGGAAAGAACGAGAGCAAACAGCCCTATCCGATGAGTTGAAACATACAAAGAACAGATTGGAGCGGTTAGAAGATCTAGCTAGCCTAAGCTCACACACCACAGCAGCCATAGCACCAAAGGAAATAGCTGAGCCCAAAAGTGCAGGATCCGGAGGATCTGTACTGGCAGACAAGGTAAACGAGCAGCTGGATGCGCTTCTAAAAGCTTATGAAGCTCGACTTAAAAAAAACCAGACCCAGGAGCAAAGGTGGATGACATACCCATATGCGGAAATAGAAAAACAAAGGTTGGATATGTGTAAAAAGATGATTGAAACGGCTCAATCATTGATGGAAGACCCGTTGGGAAAACCGGCAAATTGCCATGATGCGCCAGTTTCAACCCCTATCCAACCAACATTAGAGAAACATGAAGAAACAAAGGAAAGACTCACTAATGAATATGAGTCCAGAGAAGAGCCTATCATAGTGCCAAATACCACCGATGAGGCAAGTGACGGGGTCCATCCTAAAATATTGGCAGAAATGGGAAAGGACGGTAACGGTCTAGATGATCTGTGGAAGCAAATTAGAGAGGCCAACGAGGCTAATAGGATGAATGACCACATGAATAGCACGAGAAAAGAAAAGAACGTGATCTTACCTCCTATTGAAGAATTTGAGGCAAGATCACAAATGAACTTTGAGATACATTCACAAGGGGGAGACCAAGGATCTATTAGTTCGGGGCACAGCCAACCAGACTCTTTGAGAACTTTACCCTCTTACCTAGGAGAATATGAAGCTAAGTCGGAAGTGAGAGCAATCCCATCTCAAAGACTTTCTTCTAACAAGGTGATGGATTCACAAGGATTGATTGAGCTGTTATCCACCCCGATGGCATGCACAATCACGTTAGCAAAACTCCTAAGGCTAAGGCCAAACATGTGGACCATAGTAGGAAAATGCCTAGCAAAATTTGGAGTGAAAGACCCCACCTTGAAACTACAAGAAGGAATCAGGGAATTGGACAGGCCTAACCTAAACACTAGGCCGGTACCATTGAATAAGGTTGGAGAATATTGTGAGGGAGAAGACGGAAACACGACGCTACCAATAGAATTCCAAGGAGTAGTTTCCAAAGCCATTCTTGACAGTGGAGCGGGAGTTGCTATCGCCACAAAGAAAATCTGGAAAAAATGGGGAAAACCAGCTCTGAGGGCTACTAGAATGAAGCTGTAGTTGGCAGATGGTTTCATGGAGAAGCCTCTCGGACTCTTGGAAAAAGTAATTGTCACTTCGTGCGAGATCGAGTATGAGCATACATTTGCAATAGTCGATTTTGACAAAAAGAACAATTATGAGATAATCTTGGGACGACCATTCATGCGACAACTGAAGATGGTCCAAGATTGGGGTTATGACCACATATACCTCAGACATGGCGAGACGACAACTAAAATACAACTGAAAGACCATAGTTACAAAAATGTAAACCAAACACCGGTGGAAGAGTTTGATTCGGCTACAATAGCAGGATCAGAACTACCAGCATGGTTGGGGCAACCAAAAGAGCTATGGATGTGCGGAGCTTCACATTGTGGAAGCTTAAGGAAAGAGGAATGCATCTTAGAAAGAGCAATTGAGGACAAGGAGTATATTCCGGAACCCTTCCCTGAAGATGCCTTGGAGCCTCTAGAATGGGAACACATACTGGCAACATTAGATGTCTGTACCATTACCGACAGTCCAACAACAAAATTTTGCGATAAGGATGGTTACGATGTGCTACCCTATTACATGGTAAACGTGGTGCCAGAAAGAGAGACGGTAGAACCTCCGGAACAAGAAGAGTTTTACAATTCTTCTGAGCAATTGGAAGTAAATGATGAGGCAGATAATGAGTGTTCGGACACCTCCAGTGAGCGTGGGAATGAAGCCGAGAATATCAAGTTTTATGATTTTGATAATCAACACCCTAAACGCCAAGAACGCTATAGGAGGAAAAGAGCCGGAAATAAAGCGAGAGAGAACCTGATGCCCAGGATAAAAGATAAAACTCACTATTTGATGCTTCTAAAAGCAGAGGATTGTGTGAAAGATCAAATATCAAGAAAATTCTCAGAAAATCAAAAAGAACGAACGCGAGAAGAAATAAAACAGGAAAGAAAAGCTAGGACTGAAACAAAATCACAAAAATCTGAAAAATAAAAAAAAGGACCAACAAAAGACCAAGAGTGGACCAAACCGGAGTGTAAACAGAAATACCAAGAACTGAAACAGTCTTTGAGGGAGATATGGACTACTGAAGAGGATAGTGATGGTAAAGGGGAGTCTGAAAAGGGCAACATGAACGTACCACCACACTATAGGAAATTTACTATCCAGGATAGAAAAATCATCATGACACCACCGATCCGGGAGAGAACCAACCAAGAATCTTACGATGGGCCTGAAAATGCAAAAAGAATAGACCTCGTAGAACCAGGTGAAAAGCCTTAGCCGGTCTATATAGCTAATGATTTAGAGCCTGAGGAGGAAGCACAGCTAACACAACTTCTCATGAAGTATAAAGATGTGTTCGCTTGGTTCTATAAAGACCTCAAAGGAGTCGATCCATTGATATGCCAACATACAATTCCTTTAAAATCGGATGCAAAACCTAGCAAACAACGTCCTTATACATATAATGACACATTTGCCAAGCGAATCAAAGAAGAGATTGATAAGCTGATGGACGCTGAGTTCATCTATGAAATTGAACATACAGATTGGGTTTCACCCATAGTGGTAGTTCCCAAGAAGAATGGAAAACTGCGAGTGTGTGTAAACCTCAAAAAGGTGAATGCAGCAACCATAAGAGATAATTATCCCTTGCCAATTACAGAACCTGTCCTTGAGCGAGTGGCCGGGAAACGGGCTTATTCCTTTTTGGATGGGTTTTCAGGATACAACCAATTGGCAATAGCAAGGGAGGATCAACACAAAACAGCTTTTGCTACAGAATGAGGGATTTATGCATATCGAGTTATGCCATTTGGCTTAACAAATGCACGAGCCACTTTCCAGAGGTTAATGACTCATCCTTTCAAGGAATACCTAAGAATATTCTTAGAAATTTACATGGATGACCTGTGTGTGCACTTTCTTCTGCGAGAGGAACATATTGACCATTTGCAAAAGGTCTTTGAAAAGTGCAGAACATATCGAATCTGTCTAAACTCGGAAAAGTGTATATTTATGGTTAAGCAAGGACGAATCTTAGGACACATTGTCTCAAGAAACGGCATAACCACAGACCTGGACAAAGTCAAAGTCATTGTAGACCTGCCCAGGTCTACTAATGCAAAACAAGTGCAATCCTTTATGGGACACTGTGGATATTATCGAAGATTCATTTACATGTATGCGGTTATCGCACAACCTCTGTATCGTTTGCTAGTCAATTTCGAATGGACCAATGAGTGTGAAACCTCATTCCAAAGGCTGAAGGAAAACCTTATATCCGCACCTGTGCTAAAGGCACCAGATTGGGACAAGATATTCCATGTGCACATTGATGCTTCAGCATATGCCATTGGAAGTATTCTAGCTCAACCTGGAGACGGAACAATGGATTTTCCAGTTTGCTATGCGAGCCGACAGTTAAACAGTGCAGAAAAGAACTACACAACCACCGAGAGGGAAGGGTTAGGAATGATTTATGCTGTAAAGAAATTTCGGCATTATTTGCTTGCAAACAAATTTGTGTTCTTCACGGATCATCAAGCTCTTTTATACCTAGTAAATGAACCTTGCAATACAGGGAGAATCGTACGCTAGTTTATTATATTGCTAGAATTTGACTTCACAGTGGTGGTCAAAAAGGGGAAAACCCATCTGTGAGCTGATCATCTTTCAAGAATACACAACGGGGAAGCCCCTCAAGGGGTAGATGATGACATACCAGATGCTTATCTTTTCAACATTGAAATGGTATCCAAATGGTCTCTGGAAATAGTTAGCATTCTCTCCTTTGGAAGTGAGTTTGATAATACAGGATGTAGATCCAAACAGCGAACAATTCGACAAACAAAAGACTTTCAGTTGATAGCAGGACGGCTGTATTATCTTGAATCTGACCTAATCCTACGATTATGTATAAATCCGAATGAATTCGAGTGCTACCTGGGAGAGGCGCATGTCCAGGGTTGTGCATTTCATTGTTCGACAGTAAAAACACACCAGAGACTGAAACAATTAGGGGTTTATTGGCCAACTATGTATGCGGATACACATTCTCATGTTACCAATTGTACAGTATGTAGTGCCAAACGACCAGTGGATCACGCAACTTTGTTTCGGGTGAACATAGCACCTGCATGGAGTCAATACATCATTGACTTCCTAACCAATAGAACATTCCCTGAGAACATTACAAGAGCACGGGAGAAAGCTATAGAGCTGGAAGCTCGTGACTTTCAGTTAATTGGAAATCAACTCTATAAACGGGGAAAGGACAACCAACTTAGAATCTGTGCAAGTGAAAGCGAATACCTGCTGATTCTAGAACATGCACATAGCAGAGTGTGGAGGCCATTTTTCGGGCGATAAGACGGCAAAAATTGTCTTAACCGTAGGAATTTGGTGGCCAACATTGCACATGGATGCCGAAGAGTTTGTCAAACGTTGTGATGCATGTCAACGCACCAAGGTACCAATCAAAAGAGATGAGATGCCATTAAGGCCAATGATGGGGACAAGGGCATTTGCAGAATGGGGCATTGATTTTGTGGGACCTATATCACCCCCTGCATATCGCACCCATACCCAATATATCATTGTGGCTACGGACTATCTCACAAAATGGGTCGAAGCCAAAGCAACACAAAAAGATGATGCACGCACCACGGCTCAATTTTTGTATGAGCATGTTTTTGTACGTTACGGGTTACCAATAGAAATTGTCAGTGACCGTGGAACACACTTCCTCAATGAAGTCATTGAATATCTACTAGAGGATTTCATGGTCATACATAGGAAATCAGCACCATACCATCCACAAGCCAATGGGCAAGCTGAGGCCACGAATAAAACACTATGTACGGTTCTCACTAAAATAGTGTCAAATTCAAGGACCGATTGGGATCAACAGCTACACTCAACACTATGGGCATACACGGTAGCTTACAAAACCTCAATAGGAACAACACCATACAACATGGTGTTTGGGCTAAATGCTATACTACCCATAGAGTTTTTAATCCCAACTCTACGAGTAGCAACAAGCTTGGAATGGACAGATCATGAACTCTCTTCAAGAATTAACGATCTTGTAAAGCTAGATGAACTCCGCTTACGAGCTGTCGCTTCGATCTATGCTAAAAAGAGAAGACAAAAGGAATTTTTTGACAAACATGTGCGTACCAAAGAATTTAAAACAGGTGATTACGTACTTGTTTATACCTTGAAGCAACATGCCAAGAAACTTAAAAAGCGAGGGATGGGACCATTTGTGATTCATGATCTATCACAAAGTGGGGCTGTCAAGCTTGCTACATTAGCAGGTGAAGAAATGCCAAACTGGATTAGTGGGTGTCGACTAAGGAGATATCACCTACCACTCACACAGGAGATGCTCCAACAAATTCATCACGGAAAGCAAAGAATGAAGGAGAAAGAGAGAGTACGGGAGGAAGCTCAAACCGAAGCACAAGAACGCATTGCAAAAAGACGGCTTTTGCGACAACAAGAACAAAGTAAATCACCATTGAGAATCAATGCCATTCGACTGATGAACTTGGAGGAGGAAACAGTAGAGCCAATAATTACAGTCAAGGTGGACAACAATCAAGTTGAATCAACAGCCTTGCTCGATTCGGGTGCTCAAGCAAATTTGATCTCTTACGGATTATACCAACAGCTCCAAGTCACAGATCAACTTCATCCTACTCCCCAAGTGCTGGAAAGTAGCACATCACACCCATTGAAAACATTAGGGTGGATTATATTGCATATACAGTTACATCAATATATTTACCCACACAAATTCTATGTGGTGACAGATGAAAGCACACAACAACCAATGATGCTAGGGCAACCTTGGCAAAAAGCATACAATGTCCAGATAGACTGGAAAGCACAGGCGGTCACAATCCAGCACGAACACGAACAACAGGTGATAGCTTTTGCTCAAAAGGACCATCAGGATCAAATGCAAGCCATGCAATCACTGGCAACAAAGACAAAAGAACAAATACCCTCAAAGATCAACATGAAACCTGAGACCAACAACCAGGTAAAGGCCAACCATGCTAATCACAGACAGCTGAAATCACCGGCTACACTGCAAAAATCTAGGCTACCAAAACAAGCTAAACAAGTATGGATGCGGAAGGATAGAAAGGCCATGGCTGGAAAGACACAATGTCACAACCAACTTCCAACAAAGCAGATGGTGCAACCTTAAACCAAGGTAACTAGGTAGATATGGATTCCAAAGAAACGGCTTAGCCAAAACTCAAATGTCACTCACATTTGGATACCAAAGCAAAAGACAAGGGAAATACCTACGGTACAAGCAACAATGGAAAGCAGACATCTGCAAGTCAACAGGGAGAACAGATATAAGTGGGTGCCGATAACAGACAAACCAGTGGCAAACAAGAAAGTGCCAAACCATCTACAAAAGTTGGCAGCACCAAACTACCAATGGAAAGCCAAGGCCATAAGGCCCATAGCTATGACATCCCAGCCAATTCTATCCTCACAAACAGCTACGACTCCATCAATAGTGTCGGCAAAGCATTTGCCTCTTGCCAAAAAGACAATTACACAGAGAGCAGTAGAGTTACAGCTGCTACTTACAAAGAAAGCAGGAAGCCTCGACGGCGAATGCCAATAAGCATCTTGCTTATTCCCTTTTCTTGCACAGCATTAATTTTTCCATGCATTGACCGAGTATGCATAAAATAGAGCCACATTAATCGGCCAGGCATTAGCACGACTTTTTCAACCTATGCACGGCACATACTCCGAGGCGAAACCTTGTCGTCCGGGAGGACTCCGACTAGGAGGGGAGGGAGGCATTCTCAATGCGGAACCAATAACAGAAACAACAAAAAGGGGCACGATTTTCGACTATTTTAAGGGTTGACGTTTGATTGCGAAATTTTCTGGAGTAACCCAAGTATATATGCCCTTATACAGCATGAAGCTACAGGTATATGGGGCCAAACGCCAAATTAAGCCCCTAGGTGTGTGTATTTAAGTAAAAATAGCTATTTTTTCAGGCAAAATATTGGTAAAACGGAGAAATCCGGCCATAAAAATTGCATGTGAGTGTATATAATGTGTTGCGGTGATGTTTGTGATCTATTATGAATTTTGGGGATTTTCCGGGTTTAATTTGCTATTTTCTTTTAATTTTGCTAATTATCAGCAGAAAAACTTCAAAAATACAAAAAGCAGATGAAAAACAGTCGTAATGAAAAACAAAAAATATGGGGATGATCAGTGACTAAAGAACAACCTATGGTACAGTGGGGGTGCAATTATGAGACTGGAGCGGAAAGCGTGTTTTGGCCAAGTTTTGATCGAAATGACAAATTTCTGGTAAACAGAGCAAATGGAGTCCAAATCAAGAAATTTTTGAGCCTAAACCGCATCTTGCAGAAAGATAGGAGCACATGTCAAATTTCATAAAAAATGGTACGGGGACTTCCATTGTAAGAAATTTTCACTTCATTTTTAGCTCATTCTCACTATTGACCTTGTGGAGAGAGCTGTCACCTAGAGCGGATCGACCTTCCAGCAGCTTCTACGACGCGCACGTCTACCCGACCAGCTCCGGACATGAGAGGTAGGCTCACCACCTTGAGCTTTTCGCGCATGTTTGTCATTCTGTCGTGAAAACTAGCGTAGAGGTCACACACAAAGCGAGCGGTAGAGACCTGCAAGTAGAAACGGCGGCCAAACGGCTAAACCGAAAGCAACAAGACTTCATCGGCAGCTTACCCTAGTCTAGGAGACCAGTCCTGGATAGCCAAAGGCAGTGGGAAACCATCGGGAAAAACCCTAATTCCCAGAAACCCGCAAGAGGCCACCAAATGGGAAATCAGTGAAACGGCGACCAAATGCCACCAAAATTTATGGGTAGGAGCATATCAACATGCTCGACAAGTCCATATGACCAGCATGACCAAAAAAGTGACCCGAAGCGGCACTAAACCTCAGAAACGGCATCAGACAGACAAAGTGTCAAAATGCACTTATGGCCAAACCGCAAGTCCGTTTGCCACCAAACTTCACGAGCGGCTTTCCTAGACTATCAACAACCAAGTCCTATGGTGATGGACCACCACAAATCATCAAAGGTATGTAAACGTAGCCACGGGTGCTTCTAGAGCGACAAATTGCCAAATGAAGCTCCGGTGAAGCCAAAGTCGACAAAAACCATACGGCAAGGATCCCCAAGGGATTGGGAAGCTATGGAGACCAACATCGAGGAATTTCATCGCCAAAAATCACTCCAAAAGTCAGAAAACGGCTCGGAGGCTTTGAACTCCACACAGGGAGATCTATGGCAGCCTCGAAGTCACCGGCAAAGAAGAAGAGAATGACAATCAAAGACTATCTGGACGAGGTGGAACCATTTGTCATTCCAGAGGGAACATTAAAGCCCACAAGCACCTGGATACAGGAAGATCTACTAGAGTCAAACGACCTAAAGATCTACCAGGGAGTGTTCAAGGACAATGACGGCAATGTAATAGAGCTGCCAATGCTACCAAGAGAGCTCAATGAATTTGTCCGAAGCAAAATGGCCGGCTACTTGGAGAAAATTGACCTCCATAACTATTTCGAAGTAATCCCAGCAGGGGTGGACGTCAAAAGAGTATGGGAGTTTGTAACCAGCATTAAAGAAGATGGAGTGGCCAAGGTAACACATTTGCACGGCAGGCCCGATACAGAGATCATTGTCACGGAGCGGGTTGTAGCCCATGCACTAGATCTCTCCAATCAGGGAGAGAGTGTGACAAAGAGAAGGGATGAAGTAAAGGTGTACAAAGAGAAAAAGGCTAATTACACTTTTGAAGACATCGCGAACCCAAAGGTGGCGATCATGAGCCAATTGTACAACCAGTACTTCCACATGTGCACGAAGAGGCCACAGAAGTACAGGATGCCGCCACGTGCAATTGCCACAACATTTACTTGGGCAATGACGAAAGGCACCCCAAAGATAATCAACTATGCGGCATACATACACGACAGCCTGGTGAAAATGGGAAACAAAAAGCCAACCTACATAGTGGCAGGAGAAATGATAACCAAGGTAGTTTATGCAGCACTACACGCCAAGGGAAGGTGGCCTGACCCCCCATCTCAGAATGACTGGCTAAGGGTAAAGGAAGACAAAGAAGACGAGCCACAAAGAGCACCAAGGGTGGCTACAAGGTTGAAGAGACGACTAGAGCCTGTGGAAGAGAAGCAACCTGAGTAGAAGAAAGGCAAAAAAGAATCTGCTCAAGTGCCGGCCAAAAAGACTCGATCACAAACAGCGGCTAGGCTTGAGAGGCTGATGGAGAGTTTCCGAGCAGAAAGAGCCCTCAAGGGCGATTTAAACGAATTATGGAAGCCATCCCTGGAGAGGCTGATGGAGAGTTTCCGAGCAGAAAGAGCCCTCAAGGGCGATTTAAACGAATTATGGAAGCCATCCCTGGAGTCTATGTCCGGATCCTCAAGAAGAGTGTAGAGGGACCGCTTCGAAGACTACATCAAGAATTTCGAGATTCTTGATGCTACAGCGGAAAACATTTCCCACATCCCTTTCACCGAGGAAGAAGTGGAGCAGATACAACAAACATTGCTAGATGAACAAGAAAACCAGGAGAGGGAAAGAAAAACGAAAGCAGATAGAGATTTTAAGGGCAAACCTACAACTTTGCCAGATAGCCCTAAACCTAGCCCACAGCCATCACCACAACCATCACCACCTCCTAGCAGCCTGCCACCAGAAGATAAGGAGGCTAGAGACAATCAAGAAGAACACCGGGCTGAAGAGCAAGAGCAAAACCCAGAACCTGAACCCAAGGAAGAGGCCAAGCCTGCATCTGAGCAAAAAGAGCTTGAGGAAGCGTATTATGCATTTTTGGACCTGCTAGCTGCAGGCTATACAAGGGAAGAAGCTGCCACAGTCGCATTTGACTTGGCAAGGACAGGAAGTAAAGAACAAATGCTAGGCATCCGGCTAGTTGAACTTAAGGAAATTGCTACCGACACGGTAGACCTGCACCCGCCCTTGAATGATTGGAATGTGGTGATGGCAATGCTAGCTGGAATAAGGGCACAATCTGTGGCATCAGACGAAGAATTAATAACTCTAAAGGCCACTGAAGTAAAGACCAAGATGGAAAGAGATCTACTGCAGGCAAAAAGCCAAGGACAAAAAGAAAGAGAAGCAGACCTCCAGGCGAGCTTGGCCACTGCTCTACAAAACTGCCAAGCAAAGGAAGAAGCAAATGAGGCAGCGGCAAAAAGATTGCAAGCAGCTGAAGAAGAGTGCCTGCAACTCAGCAAGTCATTGCGAGATGCAGAAAAAGAAAAGGATAATCTGACACTCCAGCTAGCAGAGGAAACGAAAGAGGTAGAGGCCTTGAGGAATGCTAAGGAAAAGACGGAAATAGAACAAGAAGCAAGCTTGGATGAAGTCCTTGAGCTCAAGGACCAATTAAAAGTCAAAGATCAAACCATCCAGAGGCTGAGAGCATCACCTGCTAGAGTTAGAGCTACAAGCTCGACTCATATTATTTCGGAGAGTCAAATGTATGAAGAGCAGATGCAAGAACTCCAAAAGGAGTTGACTCTTGAGAAGAAGCAGAGGGTAATCATGGCTGAAGGTTCTATCGCAATGCAAACCAGATTGGAGGACAGCAAGAAAGCCCTACAAGAAGAATTGGAGAGCATGAAGATAAAGCTCGAGGAGGCCGAAAAGGTAAATGCTGAACTCAATGACCTCCTCGTGACTATGGGCGGAGAAGCTGAAGCGGAGAAGCAGACACTCCTCAAGCAAATTGAGGAGTTGAAAGGCCGGCAACAAGCAGAAGCAGAGAGCTCAGGGCCAGCTGCATCGACCTCGACAATGTGGCAGATCCTGTGGACACACCCATGCCAGAGGAAAGCATAGCAGGCTCCTCTCAAGAGCCCCAGGATCTAACACAAGAAGAGGAGGAAAAATTGCGAAAAGCAATAGAGGCAGAGCTTAGAGAAAGCACAAAAGAGGCTTTGGAATGGGAACAGAGGGTTTTCAAATCAATGACAATTCAGAAAATCGACACCAGCAATCTCAGGCGTGAATGGCTTCAACCCTCTCTCCCATATCCATTGCTGAAGTATGAGGCAGCAACAATAAATAAGCGAATCAGAGAAGAGCCAACGGTCCCTCTCTACAACGCAGACACCTCGAGGCTAGAAGGAGTAAAGCTGATAGTGGACTCTCAGCCCAAGTGGAGGAAGGCTTGGCTTACCAAGTACCCGCAGTACCTAATACACTTGGTAGAAGCACCTAAATACATCAGAGACAACCTCAGCTTCTGTCCTCTACCAAGGGTTAGGACGTGGAAAGCACACGAAATCTTACAGAGAAGCCAACCTACTTGGTGAACTACCCAAAGCTGCCAAGCGTGAAGGCAGATGAGAGAATAAGCGTACAATACATGGTGAAAACCCTAACGGGCGCCATCACGTTGTTCACTGGCTCACCTGACCTTACATGCATTATGATGAGAAAGATCTGCAGAATCATCTTAGCAGTGTTTGAAACCTTCAAGCCAAGACAGGTGACTGATAGCATATTCTTCTTCCAGGACACATACATATGTGCTTATGATATGTCAGGTCAGCCTTCCAAGGAGGTGATACATGCGTTGTATCAAAGAATCATGTTTCTCCCATCCTATCACCTCCAGGCGTTTGAAGAAGCATTCTACACGGGATTCTTCACCATGCATACAGATATCTTTGGACCAACAATGCTAAACCTACATGCACGGTACGAATCACTGCTAAAGATGCGGGAGACCATAAGGTGAAGCACAAGATCAAGGCCATGTCGGGGACTACATGAACAAGGAGGGGGGAGATGTTAGAAGCTGGACACACCCCACGGCATCCAACTACTCGGCGGATTATTATTTTTTGTAATTAGTCATTCATTGAGGAAAACCCGAATTTTCACCTTATAAATATTGGGACTTACAGAAGTTTCCAGATTGTATCCCAGTTTTGATAGTTAGATGGAGAAGATGGATGATTTTGGAACTTTAGGGTTTGAGAAGTTGTAAGGTATATATATCACTTTTTGACCTTAATGGAAAAACCTTTTGTCATTTTAAACAAGTTTAAGTTTGTGAGTGAGCGTACTGTGTACGTGAGAGAGAGTGTGAGCTTTGTCTTGACGCTACGTGTGCTACGGTGGTCGGAATCGAGTGCGGAGAAGTGCAGCGTGCTGCCCCCGACTAGAGCTACGAGCCGATGCCAACATTGCGCGCGTACTGTCTGGCTTTGGGAGCTCCTTCTACGAGCTTCATCGGTTGTTTGGGTGAGCATACGTTACCTGATTTCGTATTGCAGCATATCCACGCGTTCACATTGAGTAGAGCTACACATTAGGCACTTCAGATTTCGGAAACGAAGACCTGCAGATTTCGGCCAGACATCCTACGTGTTTCTGCACCGGGTGTTTTGGGTCGTGATTTTGGTTCATAGACCTTAAGGAGAGTGGCCTATAGGTATTAGTAGGGTCTCCTTCAAGCTCTATGGTGTTTCGGAAGTGTTTGATAGGTGTTCGGCTCTAGCAAGCGTTGTAGGAAGCATCCTCTTTTGTTCTCTTGAAGACTGTGACTTAGACAATTGGTGGGGCCTCTGTAGGAATTAGTTAGGAGTCGGTCGAGTGTAGGTTGACACCTTATGCTTGCTTCCACGCGCCTGCGGGTCGAGCTTCGTCCTTAGCTGACATTACTTGTTAGGTGAGTTCTCGCTGTGCTGACGTCCGTCGTGGCGGTCCCGTCTAACAGGTCTCTATCTCAAGAGTCAGTTTTTGAAACTTCGAGATATACGCGGCCAAGAAGCCAGTTTGGCTCAGGCAGCGGAGAGAAGACCGAGCGTGAAAATCCGCGTTTGCAGGCTCAAAAGCCTTGCAAAGGATGCGCCGGAATTTTTCCCATGTAGCGGTTATCTTTCCATCTTTAACGCGTTGGTGTCACCAAAGGAATACAGTATCCTTTAGAAGGGAACTTGCCAAAGCAACCTTTTTACTCTCAATGAGATGATCTAGCAAGCACTTATCGCAGTGACCGTTGTATGGCTTGGGTAACTGTGCATCAATTTTCTTTTTTGTGCTGTGTTTATTATTTTAAAAATATATTTTAATTCTGGATTGTCTACCTTTGATTCCGGAGGCTCAACTTGCTCAGGATCTTACTCTGCTACAAAGGAAACCGAATGTGTAGCCGGTTGGGTCCTTGAAGAAGAGAATGCCCGTAGGATGTCCAAACGGGATGTCATTGATGCAAGACCGGTGGAAAGCGCCTGCCGAAGGACTGACATTTGCTCTCTGAGTTCGACTATCGGATTTGCGGGTGGAACAGGAGTGTTGCCTTCTATCTGACATTCTGATAGTTTAGAGGGAATATCTTGGAGAAGCTGGAGAGGTATGTAGGCCGTAATGAGAGGAATCTGTTTGTTGACGCGACGTCGAACTCCTCCAGGAACTCTGCTCCAAAATATGAATCCTCCAAGAACCTTGCTCCAAGATATGAATCCTCTATATCTTCGACCTCGTTGACAGGAGGTTTGTCGTTTGGGGTCAAAGGAATATAATCGGGAATCTGGAGCTCGCTGTGAACCCGAACTAGAGGCTGCTGTGAGATGACATCGTTCACCGTATCGACTCGGTACTCCGTCAGAGAATAGGCCAAATGAGGGTATTGTCCCAGAATGTGCTCGAAATGTGGCAAATGAAGAGGTTCGCACGTAACAAATATGTGCCACACCACCTAGACTTTGAATCAAGAGGCATGGCGATGTGTAACATACACCAGATAGTCCTGAGGCAAAACTGATGGTGGTGGTGCAAGTTGAGGAGTAGGAGCATGTAACAGACTTGGACACTCCAAGTCAAGATTCTACCGCGACACATCAGAGATTCACTTCAAAACAGTTCACAATTAGATTCGACACCGGCTCGGCTGAGTTCCGTGCCAAGAGATATTGGCCCCAAAGACTGGCGCCCCTTTCGGTATTTCTTTTTGTATTAAATCTGTTGCTCAAAGTACAAGGAAGTGGGAGGGTCTCACTCTCAGACTCTGCGTCCAAATGCTCTGCAGAGTGGGAGGGCACCCACACTTACAAAGGTTTACAAGGGATGCCAAAAGCGGAGCCCCAAAAGCTCTCACTGAAAAGCCTTGCCAAAAATAAAGCAATTAACTCACAAGCCTCTTGCTTGGTAAAAATAAAGCAAGTAATCCCAAAAGCTCTCTCTCTTGTGCGAAAAAATCAGCCCACGCAGAAAGCTGCTTTTCCCTACGTAATTGCCACGTTATCAAGTTCCGGGATTTTCGCTGTGAAATGCGGGGGATCCGTACGGTGCTGCTACGTCATCCCCGTAGCCGTTTTTTCGGGTGTACTGCCGGGCATGCCACGCCATTGGATTGTGACATACCCCCCTCTTGAAAGCATTGTAATCGCCCTCGATTATGCCTGCAAAACAGACAGAAGCCATAAACTGTCTTAGCAGACACCGAATGTTAGTACCGACGCATTACTTCACATCACAGGACATCACATGACAAATCACATTTAAAAATTCACTCGGATCTTAGACCATGATTAATCGGCAACGTATTTAGCAATCGCATCTAGATCCACTCGGGACCTCATAGATGCCCGATTAACTAATCCTTATTGCAATCACGTCTATCAAGATCTTTCAGACCGAAATGCTGCAGTCATTTCGTCTATCAGTTCCTGCACTTAAACAAGTCAAGAACAAGTCAGTATCGGGAATTCCAGTTCATAAAGTCATTACAGCAGAATACTGTCAGCTCACAGTATCCTTGAACTCAAAAAAGACATCAATGACTTTAGTATCAAAAATCGAGGCAATCTGTTGACAAAGGAGCGGAGCGACTCCCCTCTTGTGCATACCCGTTGTACCAGATTCCGCCCAAGCTTAGTTCGGGATTCCATTTAGAATAGACTATGCTAATTCAAATGCTTCAAGGTAAAGATTCACAATGTAAGGAGTATCTGCTAGGTCCTCCTCCATCCACTTCGCATCCAATGCGGGATAGTTCTTGAATTTAACCAGAATCTTCTTATCGCTTTACCCTTTATCTTTTTGTCTTTATGTGCCAATAGCTGTTATGGAACAAGGATCTCCTTGTTTTCTTCCACTTCGGGTTGCTCATGAGGCTCCCCATCATCGAGCACATCGCCTTTAACATGCTTCAAGAGACTCACATGAAAAGCATTGTGAATTCTCCAAGTATCGGGCAGCTTCAGTCTAAAGGAGACATTATTTATCTTTTCGGAAATCTGGAAAGGTCCCTAGTATGGCATACTAAGCTTTGGAAAAAGCCTCTCCTTTCCCTTTTTCTTTCTGAGGCGTGCCTTCTCAAAACATAAGAGCACCCAATCGTTCTCCTTCAATTTTAAATCACGACAATGGCGATCTGCTGCCTTTTTTCGTCTTTCTTGAGATTTTTGCAAAGCCTCGTGGACCTTGTCAAAAGCCGTGTCCAAGTCACGCACGTACTCGTCAGCTTCAAAAATCTTATCTTTCGTGCTTAGGAAGGGTGGAACCTTCGTAGCACCTTCAATAATCTCAAATGGCGCCTTCCCCGTCGAAGAGTGTATCGTGTTATTGTAGGCAAATTCCACCAAAGGTAAATACTTTTCCCATTGAGTCTTCTGATCCGAGATGTAAGACTTCAATAAATCTACTAGATGTGGTACTAGTAGATGCTCGTCAGGCTTTGCAGACTGACGAGCATTCGGTTAAAACCTTTTCCCTCAACGGCTGTGTAACGCACAACATCGTTTTCCTCATCAAGTAGCCATCCCGAATGGAATATCCTGCTACTACCTCCCCATTCCGTATCCGAGTGAAAATATCTGCAAAGTCTATATCTGTGGCATATTGATCGACCATATCCTCGAAGCTCCTATGGTGTATCGTGGAAATAGCCAGAACTAACGGCTTCCGAGACAAAGCATCCGCCACCAAGTTCTTCTGTCCCTGCACATGGACAATCTGGAAGTGAGACAGGATGTTCGCCCACCGCATCTGCTTTTCCGATAGCTGCTTCTGTTACAAGTAGTAGCGTAAACTCTGGTGATCTGTAAAGACCGTAAAGTCGGCTCCGAGTAGGTAATGTCGTCACTGAGTAAGAGCATGGATAACTACCAAAAGCTCTTTCTCATATATATGTGCTGTCAATTCCGGCCTTGAAAATAAATCGGCTCTCATAGGCAATGACATGGCCTTCTTGCATTAAGACCGCACCTAGACTACGACCACAAGCATCACAATATACTTCGAATGACTTCTGCAAAGTCAAAACTCGTCCTATAGTCAATTTCTTTCTCAAGTCTGAAAGGCAGTCACCTCTGTGGGTCCCCACGAGAAAGGGACTCCTTTTTGCGTCAACATATGCAAAGGGGAAGCAACCTATGCAAACTTTCTAATGAACCGCATGTAGTACGAACACAAGCCAAAGAAGCTTCTAACTTCATGGACATTCTTCAAATCGGGCCAATCACGGATAGTCTCTATCTTGGCCGGGTCCATCTGCACTCTTGCTGCTGAGATAATGTGTCCCAAAAAGTGTATCTCGGTTAATATGAATTCACTTTTCTTTGCATTAATCACTAACTTGTGATCTTGTAATGCTTGAAAGACCTGTAGCAGATGTTCTCTATGTTCAGCCTCATCCTTGGAGAAAACAATGATGTCGTCAAAGAAAGTGCCAACAAATAATCTGTACTCTTGAAAAATCTTGTCCATCATCCGGTTAAATGTCGCAGGAGCATTGGTTAGGCCAAAAGGCATTACCAAAAACTCAAATAACCCGAAAGTCGTCCGAAAGCTGTCTTGTAGACATCTCCCGACGCGATTTGGATCTGATGATATCCGCTCTTCAAATCGATCCTGCTAAAACACGAGGATCCCTGCAGTCGGTCAAGAATATGATCGATCCTAGGAATCGGAAATCTGTTCTTGATGGTGATTTTGTTGAGAGCTCTATAATCGATGCACATTCTCCAAGATCCGTCTTTCTTCAAAACCAACAACAATGGAGAGCAATACGATGGAGTACTAGGTTGGACAAGACCCTTTTCCAAGAGGTCTTTCACTTGGTTCATAATTTCTTTATTCTGGGCTCGGCTCACACGGTGAGGTGTCCGGTTCGGTGGTGTGCTTCCAAGTATCAGATCAATGGTATGATCCTCAGGACGAGCGGGTCGTAACTCGCCTGGGAGGCCCTGTGGAAAGCAATTGGCATGAGTGTGGAGAAATTTTTGGCGTTCTTTATCAAGTTCCGACATATTTGTCTTATGTTCATCATTCAACTCTTTCAAAAAGATAGAGTAAACAAAGAGACTAGATTTCATTAATTTGGAAACGGCTGAAGCCGATACAATAGGGACAAACTCGCCCTTAAGTTTCACATCGAGTACAATAGTTCGGCCCTTCTCTGTAGTCAAGATAGCTTTTCTCGCCCGATAGTCGACCACGGCGTTGTTCTTATGGTACCAGGGAATTCCCAAGAGGACATCACAACCTTTCAAGGGCATTATGTAGAAGTCCTCGTGCCCCAAATACCCTTGACAATGCAACCGAAGTTTGCCAATGACAGGTGTAATGGCTACATCCCGGCCGGGTGCCGCTAGAACTGCCTCTGCTAGTGGTCCCATCCGATCGGGTGTGATCTCGAGATGCGCCGCCAATTCAGGTGAAATGAAGTTGGCCTTGGCTCCCCTATCAAAGAAAATCATGGCTTCTTGGTCTTTCACTTTGCCCCAAGCTTGGCAAAGTTCTGTACTTTCGTCAATCGTGCTTGGGTCAGTAGCCATGCAATCTGGAACCGGTCTTGCTTTCATCTTGCCTTTTC
The DNA here is from genome assembly GCF_014529385.1 of Adiantum capillus-veneris. Lineage (NCBI taxonomy): Eukaryota > Viridiplantae > Streptophyta > Polypodiopsida > Polypodiales > Pteridaceae > Adiantum > Adiantum capillus-veneris. The sequence continues at coordinate 120,887,230 of NC_140954.1, forward strand.
ATCTGCGTTTCTCAGTTGCTTTTGAACTCTCAGACCTTTCTTCATCTTTGACGTTTTGTTCTTTCGGTGCCTTTTTAGGGCACTTCGCGGAGATTTGCCCAATTTCCCCGCATCCAAAGCACTTCCCCGTTTTGATGTAGTTAGCCCTCTCTTGAAGAGTGAGCTTGGGTCGTGTATCCTTTTCTTTCTTTTCTGGGTTGCTCTTCTTCTTTCTACTTTCATTGTTCGAAGTCTGTTCGGTCCTCTGTGTCATGATTTCATCTGTGGGGTAGGTCAAAGTGCCTGAATGAATGGCAAATGTTGCTAATTGGACTATTTTCTTATTTTTAATGATTAATCTCTTTTTTAGGATATTTTATTATGTGCATTAAGAACTGTTAAAAGATTGTAGCTACAGGAACTGCCATCAGGAACGGACAATTCTGATGTGTCATTTGATGGGTGACGGTAAACATCGCAAAGGAGTTTTCGTAAGTTCGGTGGAAAGGGACGGGTTACGAGTGCCCCTCATGCGTCACATGATGGGTGACGGGTGCATTAGTAAGGGGGCATTCCGTATGCTAAGGAGGAAATCCGAACTGGGACAGATGTTTTCCCGCGAGGAGTCTGTGTTTGCATTGCATCTGTGTCGTGTCCTGCACCCGGGGACGCCTGGAATGTGTCCGTGTAGCATTGTTTTCACTAACTGAGTGAGTTTTAAAGTTTGAACAGGTTCACACTTTATTTTATAAAGTGACCGGTCACTTTTAAGTGACCGGCCCCTTTATTAATAAAATAAAGCAAGCAAGGCTCCTAATAAAAAAAGCCAGCGCTAAAACCAAGGCAGGGGGCTGATTTGCGATCTCTCTCTCTCTCCTCTCTCTAGAAAACGCGATTTTCTCTCTCCTCTCTCTAGGAGCGCCAAGTTCTGCTTTTGGACCCCTATTTCTGCCGGGTGTCGGACCCTATAAAAGGGTAGCCAGCGTTTCTGTTTGGGAGAGCCGGAAGCAGTAGAAAAGCACCAGCGCTAGGGTTTTGGAGCAGATTCTGGCGACGGAAACTGCAAGTATTCGCGTGACGACTGAGTACGGAGGTCGATTCTCCGAGCAAGAAGCGACAGGTATAAGGTGTTGATACGCTTTGAGAATTGTTGCTTTGTGTGGTTTGTTTTGCAGGAATCTCCCGTCTTACGGGAAGGCCCTTTACGGGAAGTATGGCTTCACGCCTAAGTCCCTTACTGGAAAGTACGACTTCACGCCTAAGTCCCTTACGGGAAAGCACGGCTTCGCGCCTAAGTCCCTTACGGGAAGGAACGGCCTTGTGCCCAAGCCCTTTACGGGAAAGCACGACCTTCGGGTCTAAGATTACAGAACGGAGGGGTTTCCTCGGGTTCTCGTGCTTGTATAAGAATTCTCCCTGAATAAAAGAATACTCTTTACGGGGGGGGACCAGCCCATCTTCTGGTCCCCAATACTGTGTCGATCTTCTCCCTTCTCTCATGTTTGCAAAGAATTATAGTTTTCAGATTTTCTAAGTGCTCGTGTACGCTCCCGTTTTGTGACAGCAAAACCCCGTTTCGCATGACTCATCAGTTCCTGAATGGAATCTGACTTTTGCTTTAAGCATTGATCTCGGATCTCTGTAGGAAGTCCCAATGTAAACTGCTCAATCTGTTCTTTGAACGAGATCTTCTTAAATGAAGAAGTTGGTAGAAAAGAGCTCGAGAATCGCTTGCAATATGCGTTCAATATATCTTTCTTGGTCTCCGAAGATGGTTCCAAGCAGTTTGTATGTCGCGTTCGTACTCCCAAGTCAACCAAGAAGAAATAAAAATCCTTTTTAATTTTAGCCATTTAATTGGCGCTTTCTTGTTCAATAGAAGGGTGGACCACTAAGTTTGAGCATTTCCCTTGAAGTAAGAGGTAGCCCTCCGAATCTTAAGAGTGCTCCGAGTAATGTCCTCCAGAGAAAGCTATGTCAAACTACTGTATGAATGCCAAAGCCTTCGAAGCATCTCGAAATCCAGAAAACGTGTCAAATTTAATTGACTGTCCACCTTCTTTAAACTCTCAGACTTTCTTGCTTTTATCTTCCAGCTTTTAAAAAATTCTTCTTCCTTGCATAAAATCTGTTGTCATTGGGGTCCGAACTATCCGAAGACGAGTCCTCTGTGGAACTGTCAACAATTGGGCGAGATTTAGACTTCTTTGTCTTTTTCTTGCCCTTTCCGAAGCGTTGCTTTTTGCTTCGCTTTTTCCCTTTTCTGTCTTCTTCGCTCGAGTCAGAGGAGCTAGAAGAACTTCAAAAGAAGAAGAAGAACTGGGTACTCCTTCAAATCGCACACGCTTCTTCTGCTTTCTTGCCGAGGCAAAAGTAGATTGTCGACGCAAATAACCCGGGAAGTCAATTCCTTTCTTCTGCTTTTTGTCGTGCTTTTTGGCTTTGTTCTGCGCGTCAAAAAGCTGGCTAATCCGTGCATCAACCACCTCTTCCAATTCTTGCTCTGTAAACATCTTCGGAGTAGGAGGTTGTTTGAGTGCCGGTTTGAGGGGTTGCTCCGTGGTTTGCCGCCACTGTGAGTGCGGGTCAAAAATTTGCGAGTATAGGGTCCTTCGCAAAATTTATCATTAACTTTGTTGCATCATCGACCAATCTCCGATGTTCCATCTCTTCAAGCTCTGCCTGAGTAGGGCGAGGGGGGCCGTACTCCTCGCGTGAATCTTCTTCGTGATCTCTTCCCGCATCTTCGGATGCAGAGGAAGTCGACTGTCCTTTGCTTGAATCCATAAGTGCCGCGTAAAAAGGATCAGATTTCCCGGTAGAAGAGAAATCAGCCGCGCTCTGATACCACTGTAACAGACTTGGACACTCCAAGTCAAGATTCTACCGCGACACAACAGAGATTCACTTCAAAACAATTCACAATTAGATTCGACACCGGCCCGACGGAGTTCCATGCCAGGAGATATTGGCCCCAAAGACTGGCGCCCCTTTCGGCATTTCTTTTTGTATTAAATCTGTTGCTCAAAGTACAAGGGAGTGGGAGGGTCTCACTCTCAGACTCTGCGTCCAGATGCTTTGGAGAGTGGGAGCCCTACCCACACTTCTAAAGGTTTACAAGGGATGCCAAAAGCAGAGCCCCAAAAGCTCTCACTGAAAAGCCTTGCCAAAAATAAAGCAGTTAATCTCACAAGCCTCTTGCTTGGTAAAAATAAAGCAAGTAATCCCAAAAGCTCTCCCTCTCTCTTGCTTAGAAATCAGCCCACGAAGAAAGTTTCTTTTTCCGTACGTAACTGCCATGTCATCAGGTTCCGTGATTTCCGCCTGAAATGCGGGGGGATCCGTACAGCAGTGCCACGTCATCCTTGCAACGCGTTTTTCGGGTGTCCTGCTAGGGTGTGTGTAGTTCTGGGCATGCCATGTCACTGGATTGTGATAGAGCAGGTGCAAGGGCCGGAATAGGTTCTGGAACAGGTATCGTCTCTTGAACAGGTGCGGGTTCGGGAGTAGGGGAATCCGCGGGAAGGGGTACGAGCACGAAGGGACAGCCTGCTGGCTATGTGGCTATTTGCGCAAAGAGGTGCAAACAAAAGCCAAAGGGTAGATCCTATGAAAGAGCAACAACAGGGCCACCAACATCACCATTCACGGGTACGTGCGCACGTGCACACACAACTCTTCTGTCCTTTATTGTATTGCATTGAAGTAAGGAAAATTCAAGTTACCTCATGCTTGCATATGTGTGCGTGTACCACCTTTCTTCTGCTGCCATGCAACTCCAGGAGAGGGCGGAGAGGGTAGCGGCGAGGGTGAGAGGCTCACAACCTTTGGGTCCCGGGAAATTTTTTGCTCTGATACCACTAAGGATCCTAATTACTAATCCTTAATTAAGTACTTAAACTCATGATTAAGACTTAAGAAACTTGAACTGAACTCAGAGACAAGACTCGGAAGACTGTGTGTTTGATTGATTGAAACTGTGATACAAGGGCTTCTTATATAGGAGACAAACAGGTACATATGAAAAGGCATGACCCTTGACGAAGATACACATCCTTTAGGCGAATAGACACATCCATTCAATGAAGAGCCGCAACCATTGGTTGAAGGGGCATGACTAGTCGTCGAAGAAGTGTGGCTGTTGGTGAAGAGGCATGACTTTAGAGCGAAGGGTTCTGACCATTCGAGAACAGGAGTCCTCCTGGGTTAGTCACACTTCGCATCTGCTTCTGTAATGAATCAAGAAGAGTGTAACAAGTCACAATCGTGACATAGACTAAGCATAGCAAGGTGAAACTAGACTGGACCATGCTGAAGCAACCCAACCCAATCGAAACCAACGAACCAAGTTAGAGAGGTTAAACCCAATAGCTCCTCGACTGGACTTTCCACGGAGTGAGATTTCAGTTGAGGTCCCACTGGGCGTGCCAAAAATGAAAGCACCTGTAGTGGATATAATGTGTCGTGCTCTCTATAGTGGGTGCTCCTCAGTACAATGTGCATGAGATCTCACTCCACAAAATGAAAACACAGAAGACAATGAAGAACAGAGCAACAATACCAAAACTCAATAGTGAAACCTGGATAGTATGAACATCGACTAACTCAAAGAAACCAATATAGACTCTGGCATGGCATCACACTCAGCTCGAGCCTAGAACTCATGGGTACAATGGGGGTGTCGAGGCTCCGCTGTGCAGGGATGGTGAAGACGTGCTGTGCGTGAACTCAAGATACTAGACTCCAAAACTTCCAACCATACAAAGAAGATCATGATATGATCCCCGACAACTGGAACCAACCACACATAGGTGGCTCCTTATCAACCACACATGGGTACCACCATAAGGAGCCGCCAACGGCTAACAAATATCCGGTGTAGCTAAGTCTATCTCGAAACTGTGGCGGTGGTGGTCCGGCCATGGTGTCGACCAGCAGACCACCACCCGTATCCCTGCCACGTGTCATTGCCCAGGCGAGAGTCCGTCCAGTGCGAACTCCAACCCAACTGTACTGTCTGTCCAGTGTGAACTCCAGCCCAACTGTACTAATTGCATGTCTTATGCCAGTGACACTGTAGCCCTGCTACACCAAGATAACCCTGCAAATGTTCTCACTAAGAGTCTTGCAAAGGCTCAACATGAGCATTGTATACAGTTAGTGGGAGTTGGTTAGCTTAAAGGTACCACTTCGGGCCTTTAAGTGTAAGGTTGTTGGGTGTAAAGGCCCTCATCTTCTAATGTATAAACTCATCACTAACTCATACTACTAACACTGGGTGTGAACATACCCCAAGTACCTTTCAAAATCCATACATAGTATACACTTGTGTTTTTTAGTGTACCATCGAATTGGTACACACAAGATTTTCTGCGCTTGCTCCTCTCTCTCTCTACGCTCATACGCTTCTGCAGTAACCCAATGCTAACACTGCTATCACCTGCGCTCCCATCAATCACCACCTCAAGTACCACTCTCAGGGTTCCATACTTGTGAAGGCACTGCTATACATGTATCATGGACAGAATGTTTGTAATGACAATATGCACTAAATGCCCATTTTAATCTAGCACAACATTAGCAGAACACACATTAAGAATCAATTGCAATGGCAGCATTTGCCTCTTGCTTAGGAGCCTCCTTAGCCTTTAAGCTTAGAACATTGCTTAATAACATCATTGTTTACCTTACAGTCGTTGCATTTCAGGTTCTTCTTGCCTTTATCACTAGGCTTTTAAGAAATATTCTCAATTCTTGTGTTTGTTTGCCTCTCTTGCAGGTACCGCATTACAGAGGGGATCAGCCTGCCTTTTCGTGTGTTCCCAAGCATTAAAGAGCTGGGTCGGACACGCATGGAGGTCAATGTGAAGGTGTGCAGCCATCATTGTTTTTTCTTCATGTCAGGATTATGTCTTTGATTTGTCTTATTGTTTGTCTTCATATCAAGCTTCTGTCTTTTTTTTTTTTTGGGGGACTAATAGCGCATTAGTGTTGCACATCCCACTACAGGGCTTGCTATGTCACTACTTGAACGTTAAAATTCTGGTGATATGGCAGGTTAAGAGTGTTTTTGGGGCAAAAATGTTTGCTTTAGGAGTGGTGGTGAAAGTCCCAGTTCCAAAGCAGACAGCAAAGGCAAGCTTTCAGGTTACAAATGGCAAAGCAAAATACAATGCGACACTTGATTGTCTGGTTTGGAAGTAAGTGCATCTTTGGTTACATAATAGCATTGAAGTCTGCTATAGACTGTCCCTGCAGAGCCTCTAAAATTTGTTTTGGTAGGGTGAGAAAGTTCCCAGGTCAGACAGAGGCAACGATGAGTGCCGAGGTGGAGCTGATTTCAACAATTGTGGAAAAGAAGTCGTGGACACGCCCTCCTATTCAGATGGAATTTCAGGTAATGCATCAGATTGTTCTCGCCATTTCTCAGTTTCGTATCATACTTATATTTCACCTGGTCTACACCCTCTTATTCAGTGTAAATTTGGGGTAAGGCATTAGATTGTTCTCCTACTTTTCTTATCATGCTTATATTTCAGTCAGAATGTAAATGCCTATACTGTTATTTCATTTTCATAGATTCGTCTCTTCGGTTTACAACTACTTTGAAATGAAGGTTAAGATTTTATGGTTATTTGTTTCTTTATTTTCAGTTTTTTGACAAATTTAGTTTCCCTATTTGTATTTGTTTATCTACTTTTTGCTTTTAGCTTGTAGTTTTTTTATATTACTTCTCTCCTCGTTCATTTTTGGTTAAGCTTCTGTGAGGTTGTTTTGTAAGCTCAGAAGAGACTTTGCTTTACGTACATGCAGGTACCAATGTTCACAGCATCAGGGTTGCGTGTAAGATTTTTGAAGGTGAGATAATATCTACATTGCGGGTGATTTTAATAAGAAACTTAGAGAAAAGACAATTCACGGACGGAGTTTTGTTTTGGCTTTTTGTAGGTGTGGGAGAAAAGTGGGTATAATACAGTGGAATGGGTTCGCTACATCACACGGGCAGGCTCGTACGAGATCAGATGCTGAATGCTGTAGCACAAATAGGGAGTTGCATGCATGTAATTCCTCTACTGAAGGAAATGCGGAGTTTTACATTTGGCCGAGCATGAGGAGAGTGCTAGTGAAAGGAGGCTTTTTGGAACAGCACTATGTTGTGAGATGAGTTAGTGCAGGTCTTTGGCTTCACTTGTTTGTTTTAGGCGCACCATTTATGAGTAGTTGATTTGTAAACAATAAGTCCTGTATCAATTAACGAGCACTTGAGAGATACTTCTTTTGACTTCTTGTGTACAAGAGAGCTGCTCAAGTTATCAGGTAGCCAAATCGATTTCTCGGGCCTCACGTTTTTCAGCAGGTTAAAAGCCTTCGTAATGTATTTGGTTTCGAGGGCACAGTTTCGTCCATTGCAGCAGGCTACATGGAGAAGACCGCTCATAATTATTTGCTAAGCAGTTTTCATTTCTCAAACACAAACTAATTGAGTTCGTGATGAGCTCTATATTACTCAGCTCATGTCGGTGGGTCTTGAGCTTCCTCTGAGCTTATTAACTTTTTAGTGTGGATAGCTGCCATTCGAATCACTGATGACCTTCTCAGCTTGAAATAACCATATTTTTTTCGAGGGCTTTGAATTGTGGTGTGAGAATGTCTTAACCTTTTTCTGTAGAGATATGTACAAACCTTTTATGGTTTTAAATCTCGGTGGATATTTGGTAGCATGTAGGGCTATGCATGTGTGCAGTCAGATCTAGGCAGCCATTATCGCATGAATCGGAAAAAGATGCGCAGCCTTTTGTGCATGCATGCTTGGATCTCATGTAACTGAAGGGCCGCTGAGCAAATTCAGGGTAGTCCACTGTGCCTTCTGCCCTAAAAAATGATTTTGGCTTTAATCTCATTAAAAGGTGTTCTTGTACTCTGGAGTGGTTGCCTTGGAGAGTACGCCTAATCCTTTCATAGTTCAAAATATGTAGGTGAGCCACTGCTAATCTGGTTTTACTGACATTTTGAGAATTTCCACCAATATCAGGGGTACTTTAGTAATTTTCCCTAATTTCTCTTGAAAGAGACCACCCATGGGCTTGCATAAGTTATTTCTACTTATCTATCTTATTGATATGTAAGGTGATAGTATTGTGATTTGTCTTTGCGCTTGTGAGCGCTCTTTTTTGTTGTTGTAATGGATGTAGTTTTTGCTCGCACTTCCAAGCTCTGACAAAACTTCCTTGCAAGTTACTAAATAGTTGGCACTTGTCTTTCTATTCCTTATATAGCTCCTCCTGGCTGCCTTCTTTTTTTTCTAGTTGGTAGTACTTTGGGTAGTCAACTATATTTCTATCTCCTTAACTCACCCCTTAATATGCTTTCCTGCGTACTTATGTGCCCACCGACCTATCTTATGATTCTTTACGATCCCTTTTGCTCCTTGTTTGCTTGTCGTTTCTATCCTGAACGAAATTCTTTTGGTACCGTAGTGCTTTGCATTAATCATGCATGTGCAATTAACACAATTATCATGTAGTTTGGTCTTGACTTATGAAAGGCATTCTGCCCTTCCAGTACTCACTCTGATGACCCTCTTGTATAAGTACTTAGCTTGATTGCAATACAATCAGACATACCATTCTAATAAACATTTGATGCATAGTTCCTTTCACTAGGTGCTTAGGTTTGAAACACAGCTTTGATCATTTTTGGTTTCCGTAAAGCTTTTACAATTGTTATGGAACATTCTCTAAAATAGGTTCAATGTGGAATACTTTCTTCACACCACCAATTCCCACACAGATGGTGTGATTGTATCCCACACTTTTTCCTTAGATTATTTTCTTTAGATTTTTTCTTTCATTCACAAGAAAATGGGTCGAGCACCTTGAGAATTTGCAAATATGTACATCATCTAAACCTGACAATGGATTTGCTAGAAGGCATTTTGGTGGATTGAATGACGAATTTGTCTTGCAAAGCAGTTGAGCCTAGAATCATAGGCACAAATTTAAGCGAGCAAATCTAGGAAGCCATATTTTGGATTTTCAAAGCATGTGTATAATTTAATATTTTTGTTGTCAACTTATAGTTTTTGCTCCTTGTTAGTTTGTTTAAGTGCCAACCAAAATGATAGTATTGCAACCTATTCTCCTTGTCACTATTGCAAATTTTCATCACCTTTGCCTTTGTATTCCTCCAATTCTTTAACTAATGAGTCAACTACCCTTCTTGAAGTTTTCTTAGTGAGCAGTGTAATACGGAACATGTACACCGGTGGACTTGCCCAACTATTACAAGATTTTGTCCCTTTGCATCGTGCAAAAACTTGTGTAGAACTAACTCTCAACAGAGAATTATGTAATCAAATTCATACTTGTATTGCTTCACTAGAAATTTCCTTTATTCAACAAATTATTAACAAATAACAAATGTGTGTGCATGTGCATGCACATGGGAGGCATAACTCTCTTCTGATTTTATCTTTGTGTAGCACGAAGCTTTGTTTTAGCCAAGGGATTGTGAGTGATAACTAAGAGCAACAAAAGAAGTGGTTTGAGGGTAAGAGCTCCACCATTACCCCTTGCTTTGGGATTTTTAAGAGGCATCAGAAAATTGGGTTGTGGGGGGATTGTGTAGCTATGATTGTTTCATACATTTTGAACATATCTATTTTAATTGAGTTTGGTTTGTTCCTTTCAAATAGAGTCTTTGTATTAATGTATGCTACTGTTTAGTTTTGTGACATGGCTTGTCACTATCAAATTTAGACAAAATGGTTATCACACAAAGCATGATGATTGACATAGTGAGGTATATGTTGGAAATAGGTGGTGTTTATTTGTATAGAGTTCCAAGATGGAGAAAACAGCAAGTCAAGTAAGAACGTAAATTGAATTATTCCAAAAAATCTAATAAAAACAAGTACATAACAACATGATAAGAAAATACGTGAGCTAGATTTCTACAAACTTGCCTTCTTAAAACGACTTTCATGCTTGTAAGTTCAAATTGATAATTTTTCTTTATGGCCAAGGCTTGTTTGGGAATGCATTGAAACATGATCAAGGGGCCCATACCAAAGAAAAAAACCCCTATTAAGGAAATTTGTGTTGTGATTGGGCACATACATGATGTATGGCGTGCCCGACGAAAGTATGGGATATAGTCTCATGAAGATACTTCCTACACTTGAAGAGTGAGGTTTTGATTCTGAAGAGAAGAAAATGCCTATTGTAAATAATGTCCTTAAGCCTATGAAAAACCTAATCTATACTTCAATGTGCTAATAGACAGACAAATTTGATGTACGTTGGTATCATGTTGCCCCCCAATATAAGCATTTACGATGTATATTCAAAGTCAAGGATAGACACCCATGTTTGTGGATTCTATCCACACGATGGGAAGAATCTAGATGAAAGTATTACAAGCTAACACAAGTTTGGAGTAGCATGTCTTGTGTGCTGATAGAGGCTTAGGATGGATACGAGAAATAAACATCAATAGCAACATACCAGAATGTGGATATGATTAATACATATGAATGCAAGAGGAAATTAAAAAGGTAGGGAAAGTCAAATATGTTTTTATATTAAAAAAAAAGGGAGGGAGGGGGGATGTTCCAATGAATCCTCAATCTACTATGAGATTTGCAAAAAATCATGTTTACATACTCCTCGTAGAGTAAACTGAAATTGCTAACCAAAAAACATTCATACTTAAAAAAAATTGGTCATGATGGAAAATAAAAAAGGTCAATTGTTACAAGGACTACAAGTATGTGATGCCTTTAAATATTAGAAGTAAGAAAACATGATAATTACATTTAAGATCTTTGGAGGCTATTTTATGCAAACACAAAATTATCCACTTAAAGCTCGTAATTTGGCGTTGGGAAACCCCCCCCATTTGGATTAGTGGTCTCCATCCCTCAATGCTAGTTATGTCGCACACCTCCCTTGTGCCCTTCACACACACGCTTGGGTTCTCTCTCTCTCTCTCTCTCTCCCCCCCCCCCCCCCCCAACACACACACACACACACACACACACACACACACACACACACACACACAGACACACACACACACACACACTTGTAATTAATGGATTAGGAATAGGGAAAAGTGTGCATTGGCTGTAAACCTACTATTGTCATACACGAGAATATGTGATTCTTTATCAACCATGGATGCTTCATGCATGATGATATCCACTTTAATGCTCCATGGATGCTTAGAATTATGGTATTTACAAAATTCACACCACTGTTAGGCCTCTCACTGACACAAACATGCATACCTTTTTCTCCATCCTATTGTGGCGACATTCATGCATGTATAAATGGACCCACATCTCAACCACGATTGAGGGTACTAGTACAACGGTGCCGCCTCCGATGGTGATATTTTCTTAGCTATGTGTATAAAGGCTCCACCTTTGGTAGGGGTGTCCCACATGTAGAGAGAGAGAGAGAGAGAGAGAGAGAGAGAGAGAGAGAGAGAGAGAGAGGAAAGTAAAAAAAAAATTATAACTATTTCTCACTCTTTCATGGTGTCTATATTGTAGTGTCTCTCTCTCCAAATTTTATTTTTCATCCAAAAAAAAGACTATGGAGAGAGAAACTCTCTCTTTCTCACTCTTTCATGGTGTCTATATTGTAGTGTCTCTCTCTCCAAATTTTATTTTTCATCCAAAAAAAAGACTATGGAGAGAGAAACTCTCTCTTTCTCTCTCTCTCTCTCTCTCTCTCTCTCTCTCTCTCTCTCTCTCTCTCTCTCTCTCTCTCTCTCTCTCTCTCTCTCTCTCTCCGTCTCCCCAAGTCAGGAGATCTTATGATTCCCGGAAATTATCGCACCATCATGGTTGGTCACACATTGGCTAGGCCGTATGCATCTGTTCTTGAGCAGGAGCTGAGTAGATGGGCAGAGCAAGAAGGCATACCAGCACCAGGGCAAGCAGGATTCAGAAGAGGTTTCTCCACTCTTGACCAAATTCTGACTCTCAAAGCTATTATTGAGGAGGGTAGACACCATGGCAAGAGAATCTATTGTAGCTTTGTGGATTTCCACAAAGCTTTTGACACTGTACCGAGAGCCAGACTTATACGCAGACTACAGAACATGGGTGTGCCTATAGAGCTGATATGGGGTATTCTGGATTTATATAGGACAATGATTGGGCGGGTACGCACTACTGAGGGAATGTCAGACACGGTCCACTCTGCTATTGGAGTGAAGCAGAGATGCCCCCTATCTCCGACTCTTTTTGGGATGTATGTAGATGAGTTTTCAGACTATGTAGAACATCAGGGAGACAGAGGGGCTCAACAAGCAAGAACATGGATTCCGTTGTTACTATATGCCAATGATATTGTGTTGATTTCTGACTCTCCAGAGGGGATGCAGTGTCATTTAGACGCTTTGCATACATTTGCTAGTGACAGTGGATTGTCTGTCAACCTTGGTAAACCCAAGGTTATGGTGTTCAACACCACACCACAGTGGGTCAACACCCACATTTAAGTATGGCCAGGAGACTATAGAGTAGATAGATGCATATATTTATCTTGGGGTAGTTTTTGGTGGACCAGTGTTTTCAATGAGGAGAGCATAAAAAACTAGACTGACGAGAGCATATGCAACTTTGGGAGGACTAAAGAGGATGTGTTTGCAGGTTCAGTTCCAGGAACCGCGAACAAAGCTCTGGCTTTTTGACACTATAGTGACTTCAGCTATGCTCTGCGAAGTTCAGGTATGGGGACCCTCAATAGACCATCATGGGAGATCTGGTAACATAGATGGATGGAGATATATGGAGAGGCCTTTGGTCTCTATGCTCGGATGATTCAAGCTAAGGCCTTAGTGCAAGCACACTTTTTGCTGATGCTCTTGTGAGACTAAGTTTAGTATTGATTTTTTTGAAACCTTGGCTCCAACCACTTTAACGAACTCTTGATTTTTTTCTATTCATTTGCCTTTCACACGTGCTACTATAGCTGAGCCTGTGTGTGTGTGTGTGTGCGCGCGCGCGTGCTTGCATGTTGTTCATCAATCTCCCTTCAACTCTCCTTCTCTTGATGCAAGCAAGCATGGTTTGTGCATCCATTTTCCTCAATGTCTACATGGCTTGATGCAAGATATTTCAAGTACAGATTACAGTTGATAGGTTGGGCTTGGGCCTTGAGAAACATGGTCGGAGAGTATCTGCAATAGGGTATTCATGTGGCTCAGATGTGACAGTAGGAAATTCAATAACAACAACCTTCTTCCACTACTATCAAGGTGGATGGTTGCCCATGAAAAGAAGCATCAGCAGGTTGGGAGAGGAAATTCATTAGCAACATGTTTGTGTGGGTGTGAGCAGCTTGAAAGAGAGGGTTGTGCTGCACCAGGAGCATCGACAACCCATTGGTACAAGCGTTGATAGGTTGGGAGAAGAAATTCAACACCAGTCTACGTGTGTAGGTGTGAATAGTTTGGAAGAGGGGGTTGAGCTGCACTAAAATCCTTATCTACAAAATCTGCAACTTGGATTACAACCCTTGTTTGTGGAAGTAGCAGTTGGACACCAACAACATCCTCCAAATGATCACCAATTTGGATGGCAGCCCATGATTGTAGACAATGGTTTTGGGTACAATATCAAGCTTCAAATCCAATAAATGATGGGCTGCCCCCTCATGGCCGCACTGAGTACTCAACTACGATTCATGAGGAAGCCACACATAGGATGCAACAATATTGGGCCATGATGAAATGGGAGAGCCATCAAAGGAGAAGAGAACGTGATGCATCATGCTTGTCAACAACCGCAAAGTCATTGCATCATGCTGGAGATAAGAGATATTGTTTTTGCTTTTTGGCAAATGCAGACACGAGTGTCCCCAAACAAAAAAGGATGTGTGCCAAAAACATTAGGGGCAAAAGTCTTACATAAAGCATCCAATACATTTGCTTGACGAGTCACATGTATGCTCCAAAAGTGCTTGAATTATTTTGTTCTTTTGCATGCACTGGTATAGGTACCATGCGTATCAGTAGTAATTGCATATATGTAGTATTACATCAAGTATAATTTTGTCCATGAAGCCCCAGAGGTGTGTATGCTCTAAAAGGCAAATTTTTGGTACTATTGGAGCACCAGTATAAACTCAAAGATAGTTTACTATCACCATTGCAAGCACCATAAGTATACTATATAAGAACTCTTCAACCACCAATATATACCCATGGATCTCCCAAAATACTGGGAACCATGAAGAATACCTTCACCCTAGGTAGAAGCTAGCATGATGTCAAACACGTACTTCAAGTATACATAGAAGCAAACAAAGGTGCTTTGGGCCAAAGTGAATAGACTGGGTACTTCAACACTACAATTTAGCTACATGAACCTTGTAGAAATATATTAGCTTGAATATAACCTAGAGTACCTACATGTAGATGCTAGTGCTACTACCATGTCAAAGGGGTTGGTGCTCATAAGTACCAAAATAAACTCATAAGTTCTTTTAGGGTCCTCCTGGATGACCACTGTACATTTAATGGTAGTTTAAAACCACCTTTGTAAACTCATAGGTCCTTTACAACCATGACAATATACAAATAGGCTCTCTTGGGGTACTTGGAAGCTTCAAAAGTACCTTGAGATTAGGCAAAGGCTAGCATGAGACCAAACATGTACTTACATAATACCAACTCTAGGTATATAGGTACTTTAGATGTAGTCTTTGAGGTACTTATTAAAGTATCATTTTTAGGGACTTAAGTACTTTGCAAAAATTGGTACTCTGTAAAGTACCATTACACTGACTTAGGTACTTTATCACCTAATAAAAGTTTTAGAAAAGTACCATGTTAGGTAGTATGTTCAAGTTACAATGACTTTAACCTTTTCTTCACTACATGTTAGGTAGTATGTTCAAGTTACAATGACTACCCAAGCATTGTAAGCATTGACAAGGTTCATACTATCCTTAAGCTATAATCCTTGCATCCATCTAGCATCTTTAAAAGGATAGTTTTTGAACTTAATAAGATACCATCGGATAATCTTACCATGCTGTAGTACCTTGTCTTCATGCCGAAGGATAGCTTTGGGTTGTAGCACGTCTTCTTGGTCTTTGATTTCTCCAGGGTCTTCAATAATTGGTTCTCTTGGTGGCTCTCCTTTTTAGGGCTTAAGTAGGCTCACATGAAAAGCATTGTGTATGAGCCAATGGTTGGGCAACTTGAGTTGATAAGCCATGTCATTGATTGGCTTCAAGATTTGAAAAGGACCGTACTATCTTTTTGCTAATTTAGCATAATACTTTTGATGGCCCGTAGGATTTTTGCCCGTGATTTGCCTCAATCAAGCCTTGGGAAACTTAAGTAAGACCCAATCATTTTCTTTGAACGTTAAGGCCCTTCTGTGCTTATCTTCAGCAACAGCTTTTTGCCTTTGTTGAGAGATGGATATAGCCTCCTTAACCTTTTGAAAATATTCTTGTAGGTCACTGCTATACTCATCAGCAACGAAGATCTTCCCATGTAATTTAAGCAAGGGACTTTTAGGTCTTTCCTTTATGATCTCAAAAGGTGCTTTTCTCGTAGTAGTATGGACAATATTATTGTACACATACTCTACAAGAAGTACTTCTCCCATTGTGATCGTTGATCTACTTCTGTAACATAAGTCTTTAGTAGATCGAACATCGTAAGATTGGCTATCTCACTTTGGCCATCCGTTTGTGGGTGATAGGCCAAAGAGAAATTCAATCTTGTATGTAGATTTTCAAAGAGATCTTTCCAAAAATTACTGATCATTCTAGGATCTCTATCTGACATGATGGATGTTGGTAATCCATGGTGTTTGAAAATCTGAGATATGAAGATGGTTGCCATTTGGTGTGCCTTAATAGTCTTTTTGACAAGAATAAAGTGTGCTTGCTTGCTAAACTTGTCGACTATTATCCATATTCCCGTATTCCCACGGATAGACTTGGGTAATCCAAAGATAAAATCCATGGATATAATCTCCCATGGTGAATTAGGAATTGGCAATGGCTGGAGTAATTTAGGCTTATTCCCTCTATCATACTTAGTCTTTTGGCATACCACACATTTTGAAACATACTCTTGTATGTCCCCTTTCATGGTAGGCCAAGAGAAGTATGTCCCCATTTTGAAACATACTCTTGTATGTCCCCTTTCATGGTAGGCCAAGAGAAGTATGTTTCTACTCCTCAAAGAGTAGGTTGAATGCCTCTATGCCTTGCAATGGGAGGAGCATGGGATTCATACATGACTTTCTCACGAAGAGTGTGGGTAACACATACCCTATTGCCATGGAGAACATAACCAACCTTCAAGGTGAATGGTTCCTCTTTCTTCCCCAAAGCAAGGGCTGACATTACATCTTTAAAGTCAGGGTCAGTAACATACTCATCTATCATAGAAGATAGATCATTGTGAGTTGCTATAGACACCACATTGACTTTTAGTCGTCGTGAAAGTGCATTGGCCACTTGATTGTGCTTACCAGCAATGTGAGCAATATGAAATAAAATTGAAAAAGAAAATTTTCCCACCTCTTTGTTTTGTCAAAAAGCTTGGTTTGCGTTATGAAGTACTTGAGACTTTGGTGATTTGTTTGTAAAATGAATGGAGTCCCCAATAAATAGTGCTTCCATGTGTCTAGGGCATGTAGAATAGCTAAAAGCTCTTTCTCATAAATGCCCAAGACCTGTTCATCCGTATTGAGCCTTCGGCTCTCATATGCTATGGCATGCCCTTTTTGAAGCAATACTGCTCCAAGGCAATCACCACAAGCATTACACTGGACCTCAAATGGCTTTGAGAGATGCAAAAGGATGATGACTGATTGTGAGGTGAAGCTTCTCTTTGAGCTTGTCAAAAGAATTTTTCTCCTTAGCATTCCATGAATATTTAACGTTCGTGTTTGTTAAGTCATGTAATGGTCCTGCTATTTGAGAAAATTTTGCTATGAAGCGTCTACAGTATGCACACATACCAATAAAGCTTCTTAGTTCATGTATATTCCTTGGATTAGGCCATGATTTTATTACCTCTAACTTCGATAGATCCATACGGATACCATCTTTAGAAATAATATGACCTAAGTATTGAATCTGTTGAAGGAAAAAATTACTTTTCTTTTGGTTGAGAAAAAGCTTGTTCTCCCTCAATGCTTGAGAAATTACTTGGAGATGTTGCTTGTGTTCCTCCAAGGACTTGGAGTAGATGATGATATCATAAAATAACACTCCAGTGAACTTGCAGTGGGTCTAAATATTTTCTCCATCAAATGATTGAATGTGGAAGGTGCATTGGTAAAGACAAAAGACATGACTAGATATTTATAAAGACCAAACGTGTACGAAATGCGGTCTTTTCGATAACTTCATCCACTATCCTTATTTGATTATAGCCACTTTTAAGGTCAATCCTGCTGAAGTAGGTAGAGCCTTGTAGCTTATCAAATAGATCTTCTACCCGAGGAACGGGAGAATCTGTTTTTGATAGTGATATGGTTTAGTGCTCGATAATCCACACACATACGGTATGTACCATCTTTTTTTTGCACTAAAAGGACTGGAGAACAAAAGGGAGAGGAGCTAGGCCTCACCATCTCTTTGTGTATCAATTCTTGTACTTGCCTCAAGATCTCCTCTTGTTGAGCTTGGGAAACTCGATAAGGAGGCTTGTTAGGCGGTGAGCTTCCTGTTAGAAGCTCATATCGATGGTCATCATCCCCTCATTTTGGAGGTAAGTCCATAGGGATATCATCAATGAAAAAATCTTGGAATCCATTTAGAAAAGTAGACAAGTCTAACTCTTCTTGATTCCTATCATTTTCATTTGATAAATCATTAGCGCCATTGGTAGATTCTTTGACAAAAATTATGTACGCAAAAATCAAGCTTTTCATTGACTTTATAAAAAAGCTAGTGAATTTACAAGTGGTATAGTACGACCAGACTCATTAGCATCTATACATGTTCTTTTCCCTGTAGGTGAAGTAGATTCTTCTTTTAGGGAACTTCATGTTGGCATTCCCAATCAAGGGAGTAATGAAGGCTTGCTGTCCCTTGAAAGTTGTGTCAGCCATTACAATATCTCCCATCTCAATATCTTGAATGCCCAACTTGGTGGCCAACTCCATTGATATGAAGTTGTGAGTAGAGCCAGGGTCAAACAAGATGAAGGCATCATGCTCCCTTACCTTTCTCCAAGCATAGGAGAGAGATGATCCTTTGCAATGAGCATCCTCTTTTGGAGCTTCGATGGTGGAAGCCCTAGGAGTCTCATTTTGCGATCATTTTTCTTAGGGCAAGAACGATAGCCATGTCCTTGCTCCCCACACTTAAAACACTTATGGTCTTTGCAAAAAGCTTCAAGCTCTTCATGAGAGAGTTTGTTTTTACCTTTGTAAATTCTCTTCTCCTTGGACCTATTGTTGTTGTTGTAGGAAGTGCCTTTGGAAGAATTTTGGGCATTGATTTTCCCCTTTGCATCATTTTTGTCTTTGTTTTCCATGGGTTTGACATTCCATCTAGACCCTTGTTGGAAATTGATGCGGGAAGCAACCATGGTGTGGTGGATTACTTTGGTGATAGAACCAGGCCGTTGGGAGTTGACATACTCAGCTATTTCTTCAGGTAATCCCGCACAAATTTTTTGCTTTTGGCGAAGTCTATCGTTTGGAAGATAGTAGCCTTGAGATGTAAATCCCAAAACTTGTCCACATATTTGTCAATAGAATCATGTGAGAGAAGCTTCAAACTGCACCATTCGATAAGTACTTTGTACTTTGCATTGCTTGCAAGGAATTGCTTCATGATGGAAACTCGTAGAGTTTTCCATGTCTTTGGGGCTTCACCGTTGCGATGAAGACTAGCCCACTATTGATGAACCAATTTCTGGAAGTGCATAGCTACATGGCGTAGCTTGGAGGACTCCGTGAAGCCCTCGTCTCCAAAGGCAACATCAAATTGTTGGATCAAGGCCAATACTTTGTCGGTGGCACCAAAGGTGCCATCATAGGTGAGAAAACAGATACTCTTTCCTCCCTCTTTGAACTTCTTGAGATTTTGTGATCTTTGCCATGCAGGATATGATTTGCGATGTCCTCCCCTCTTGTATTCTCTAGGAGAATAGCCATAGCTTTCGTTGGGAGAGGAGGAAGGTGAAGAAGAAGGAGAAGAGGATGACCTCTTTCTTTCTTTGTTTCCTCTCTTCCCTTTTGGAGTGACGAGGAGAAGGACTGTGTGTTGACAATTTCCTCATGGGAGGAGTTGGCGATAGTCTAGACCGCCGTCTTCATGGAGCCACATCTTCAGAGGAACTTAGGGATTCATTGCTTTCATGCTCTTTAGATTCCTCCTCTCGTATGGGAGAGTCTTGTTTTGGGGGTCTCATGAAGAGGACTCCTAAGCTCTCTCTCCTCTTGGAGAGCAAGGGAAATCCCATAAGCACAAAGTTGTTGAGTAACTTCGGCTTGCAAAGTAGGGTTGCCCATAGCTTGATGCAATCTAGTAGCAAGATAATTGATAAACATGGGAGCATCATCATTAGCACCTTCATGTGCAAAATCAAAGTTATCAATGTTTATTATACGCTCTTGGTTATTGTCAACCATGCTAATTATACTTATGTGTTTACTTATTGTATTCTTTGGCAATTCAAAACCTTAGTTGCTATTCCTCTTAACCTTTGAAAATAAGCACTTAAGTATCTACACCCATGGCTCGAATTGGTTAATTATAGAGAGTAGTAGGGTGGGTCTAACATAGCAAAATTGCCGAGGGATAGTTCCTTTTCAAATTCTTATGGCTCAATAATGGTAAAGCTGTAGGCAAGTCTAAAAAGACCCTATTATTAAGACCAAAGCTCTCGAGGTTTGCACCATATCCCACATAGTGGGTTCAACAAAATCAATAATAGATCCCAATCCCACTTACCCTAATATAATTAACAAAATCAACCATTATTAGGCTACTTAAGGACCTCTCTTCTTAAGCAAGAAAAGGGAAACCAAATGCTCTGATACCAATGTAATGGAAATTACCTATGAACTTTGAGAATAGAGGAATTGAGAGAATTTGAGTGAGCATTTTTGTGAGATTACTTTGAGAACATAGAGGGTGAACTTAATTGATGGTAGCAACATAAACATAGTACTTAATTAACTTGGCATGAACACTTGTTGCTGCATTGCTCACATACAGATGATATACCTCTAGGAAGCATTAACCCAGATGTGACAAAGCAAGACAGGAGTGCACAATGATGGGTGTGGCTGCAAGTGTGATGTATGTTTTATAGAAGAGGTCCTAGGAAAGTGTGGAGCTACAATGTCATCAACAAATTGGTTGAGATGGTATTATGTTCGAAGACAAATGACTCTATGTTTCATAAATTGTCTTGCTTGAAGGAAGAGTGTGATCAATGTGCATCGCAATGGTTAGTTCTCTATCCAAGAGAAAAATTTGAAAATGCGTTCTAGATTTCAATAAAAGTGTTTGAAGACGTTGCATCATCCCATCAAGAGGGCAGGAAGTGCAGTGATCTACTGGTCAAGGAAATGGGATGCAAAGATTTTACATCCCTCCTTAAAAAGCATCTAACCACCAACATTAGACACATTTTTATTGCCAGGTTGCAATATTAGCAATTCAAAGACTGCATTTAAAGGTTTTCTAGAGACGTGGTAGTCTTTGATGATTATTACTCTTTTAAGGAGAAAAATGAAATCCAATCAATGCATTGGTACTCTTCACAAGTCAGAATCTTGGTGGACATCACCCATGTTCGGGACGAGGTTGAGAGGGTGTTAAAGTATATACATTTTTGCATCTATGATGACAAAGAGCATGACACATTGTTTGTGCAGACTTGCATGCAAGTGCATAGTGAGTGTCTACAGGAGCAAGGATTCAACTTATTGAAGCGGCACTGGTATAGTAAGACGGATGTGCTGCTCAATTCAAGGCATCCAGAACCTTTTTCTTTGTGTCAAGGTATTGTAGCTTCTTATAACTCTTGAACATGATTTCAAATTTTTGTTTTTGCCTAGCCTTTGAGACGTGTCATTGATCTAGGTACTACTCTTTGACTGACAATAAGATGCTATGGAGTTTCTTTGCATTGGGCCATGGCAAAGGAGAGCATGATGGGGCTAGTGAAATTGTCAAAAGGGCTCTGTTGACATATGAGAAATAGAAACCTGATCCATGGAACATTAATTGTGCCAAGAATGTGGTTAGTTTCTCAAAACATAAATTTCATGATGAAAACACCTAGTCAAAGGCGACTCAAATTTTTTGGGACGTTGAAGCGACTGATGTGTCTCAGAAGAGGAAATGCAATTGCAACCCTAGTGGAAGGCTCACGCTCATTGCATTGTGTGAATGGACACTTTAGGAATGAGAAGTGTGCACTTTGCTATAGAGATATCTCATGTTTTTGCCAGTTTTGTATGTCACAATGTTGGAGGTGATGCCTTAACAACACACATGTGGAGAACTGGAAGTACATCACCATCGAACCCTTGGATGATAGTGATGAAGAAAGTGATCATTCAAGTGATGATGAAGGATCAAATTTACCAATGTATGGTGGACATCATGATGCAATCAATGATACTCTATGTGTAGGTGATAACTTTGCCACAAATACGAATGATGACGGAGTAGACTTCTACCTCTTGAGGTGCTCAAAGTAGAAATACAAAACAACTCAAGCTCTAAGAGTCTCTTGGGACAATTGCATTTTTTTAAATTCCTATTTGGTTGAGGGCGACTAGTATGAGCTAGTTGATGGTATGGAGGATGTTTATTACATACCTCCTGACTAGCCAAAAGTGTTGTTGGCATCACACTTGGCTCAATCCATCAGATATCTTTGGAACCCTTGCATGGTGAGCCACATAAGTTCACATTATCTTCAAAGGTTCATGAAAATGTGTACATCAACATGCCACGATGTTGTAGGCCTTTGTATCTTTGAGCCAAATAAACAGTTGTTTTGCTGCAATTACTGTTTGTTGTACCTGTGCCCTCCAAAAATACATAATCACAATTGTAGCCTTTTGATTCTTAATTTTTTCTTTCTGTTATCCATGTGTGGTGTGTTTCTCTCTCTTTCATTGGCACTTCTCACATGATATCAGAGTGATGATTTTCAGCGAGCATATAAGGCACATGCAGTAGTTTTTTCATGTTGGTAAAGAGTGGGAGACCCTCTCTTTCTCTATAAAGGGACCGAGAGACACTTTGCTACATTTTTAATGTGGCGAATACCTTGGAGGTGCTTTCGTTTTTTAGCCCTCTTGCAAAGCATCGTTTGAAAAATTGCAGAGGAGAGGAGGCCGTGTTTACGTAAGAGGCAGCTTGGGGGGGTATTAGGAGAACATTTTAATCCCTTAGTAATTACAATTTTTAGGGCAGAAGGTTGTAATTTAACGTGGTGATAGCATTTATTGTTGCAAAGGGGGTCTTCACTGACTTAGAGATGCTCTATCATAATTTGCTTCTTGTATGGTATGTTTGTCCTATCTTGCCTTATGACTTTTCGGACTACATAAGAGGGTATGCTACAAGATGTGTTGTATGCAGGTTTGAAGGGAAGGAATCGGATGGTACCAGAGAGTCTTTGTTGGATTTTCATGCTGCAACATTGTAAGTGTGTCTTATTTTGGGAATAGAAATGGCTTAAATGTGCCTTTCCTTGTCCATGTTGTTAGTCTCTATTCTAGACAGTTTATGAATTCAACAACATATTTTAAATTGACTGACCTACATGATAGCAAGCTGTCTATCTACCCATTTAATTAAAGTACCAACATGTGTACTTCAAAGTAATCTTAAACTTACTACAATTCGGGTTTCAAGCACCTGACTACTTGTTCAAGTACTTAAAGGGGGTTTCTAGGTAGTGTCAAAGTACCAATCACAGGTTTTAAGTGCATTTCCTACAATGTAGAAGTGTGTGGATTAGGTACTTAAATTACCATGCATGGAACATATATGTAGATTAGGTACTTTAACTACCATTGTTGGTAGCCTCCCAACATTCTTCACATGCATCTGTCTGCAGATAGGGTATCCTAAACTACCATTGTGGTTGGTTTTACAGTTCCCTTATAAAATACCTTTCTGCACATCAGGTACACCAAGTACCTTGGTTAGTACTTGTACTGTTACTTTCTAGTGCTAGAATGCTAAAACACAACATGACCGATTTGTAGCATCACGTCACTTGGCAAGAATCTCTTGCAAATCCCTTCACTATGCCGATCCTCTAGGCCAAGTACAATGATGTAGGAATCGGGAGGATTATAATGGAATTTATAAAAGTTATTGTCAATCAATATCACATTTCTCATACCATATCCTTTAGAAATTCCACAGATTCTTGAAAAACACTGGTTTTCCACCTACCATGGAGAATGTGGCTACATCACAAAGCCATTCTACAGCCCATCCGTTGAAGTAGTCACAAATTCCCCCAAAAAGCCTTAACTATTCTATTCACTCTTTCCAAGTTTCTAGCATTGCTTAACTCTAGATGTAAATATTTGCCCCACCCACAACCCAAGCTAAGAACTATTTTACATCCTTGGGAACGTAGAGATACTTGAAAACTACAACATTTCTCGCTTGATGGGTATGCAAAAATCATACATATAGCAAAAATACTCAAAGCCTCAGTCAACGTCTCCCCCTTTTCATTGATGAGGTTGAATGCAACATTTTCTAGATCAGGCAGTTGAGAATCCTTGTTATTAGAATCTTCAATCCATGAAGCACAGAGGACACCGTTAATATCAAATACTAATGCTGGTCATGAGGGGATATTGAATGATATCAATGTGATGGTTTTTGGAATGGTGGATCTTTGATGATTATTATTTCCTTGAAAGGCAATTTGAGAGTCCCTTTTTCTTTTGGTATCTCTATAAAAGACATGGTTTTACATTAAATAGGAATACACTAAGCACTTTTTGACCAAAACAAGAGTGACCATTGCAATAAACTGAGAGACAGAGAAATGGAGGCCAATATAAAATACAAGGCTACAAGGCTTTGGGGGGTGAGAAATGATACTAGGATGTCAGAGGGGAATAGTTTTTTGGGAGACTTCTTCGCAAAAGGCGACGACTTTAGAACTTCCTTTCTTATCGTTTTTCCAATTTTGCCTAAAACCAAAACCCAATCAACTTACACACTGATGAGCATGATCATGAGCTATAGAAATGACACTACCAATGAGGTTGACCCTACAAACTTCCTTTACATATATTGAGATGATTTTCTAAACAATCTTTAAGTAAAGGAGATCTCACCATCATTCTCATCCTTAGCCTTGTTAGATTGCTGCTTTGAGTGGGTGATTTCTGATGTTTGGTCCGTCCAGCTGCACCATAAAGAGGCACATCAATAAAAATCATTGAATGCCTGTAGGGAGCCAAGTCATATGGCCAAAATAATTTACCATCAGTGTTTTTGTTTTGCTTCTTTGAGTTATTCACCATATCACTAAGGAAGACATGGGAATTTGGATTTGCATCATAATGAACCGTGCATTGCACCGCTTCTACCCCCTTTTGCGCTATATAATCGATCATCTTAACATCAACATCTTCCATTGGTTCAATTGTCTTTGGTTCTGGTTCATCTTTTGTCTGTTTAGAGGGCTCCACATCAACAATTGGGGTTTTGTCACTTGCCATATGCAAGCCTTCCTCGCTAGCTAGAATTTTGTCGCTTGCCAAGGATGAGTCTTTCCTACCAGCTGGAGTTGAATGATTATCAAGTTACATGTCTGTGTGCATGGTGGGGGCGTTCGGAGTTGCATCAACATTCACCTTTGGCACCTCAGCTGTGCTGGTAATGTTGCTACATATGGCATATGACTAGAACCTACAACTATGACACAAAAGTTGTAGCTTGTGCAATCAAAAAAAATTTCTTGCATTTTGAACAATCTCTATTGATCTTGATAGACATGGAGAATAGAAAACCAACCATTATGCACAAGCATCAAATTTGCTGATTCCAGAATAGTCTACTTACATGAGGGGTTGGCAAATTCTTTCTCTGACCCAGCCCATCCAACAAAACACAAAGCATGGTATGCATTGCCACATGCTAGTGTATACACACACAGTACTTTGGAAGCCACAAAACCTAAACCACATGCAACACATGCTCTTGGAACAGCCACTTTTGGCCTTGCATTCTTAAGAAACTCTATTAATCCCAATAGACATGGAGAATATAAATTTAGCCATTATGCACAAGCATCGACTTTGCCGATTTTGGAATGCTTTACTTACATGAGGGGTTGGCACATTCTTTCTCTGACCCATCCCATCCAGCAAAACACAAAAAATGGTATTCATTGCCACATGCTAGTGTGTGTGTGTACACACACACACACACACACACACACACACACACACACACACACACACACACACACACACACACACACACACACACACACACACACACACACACACACACACACACACACACACACACACTACTTTGGAAGCCACAAAACCTAAACCACATGCAATACATGCTTTGAAATAGTCACTTTGTATTACAAATGACTCCCATGCTTGCCAGCTATGGGGCGTAGCAACATTGACTCACTTCTCTCCACTTGCTCCAGCAGGCTCTCACAAAATGTGACTTGAGCAGCACATGTAGCTTTTGATGCTGCCAAGTTGATTAGTTCTTTTTGCACCACAAATGGAAAGTAAATATTAGTCCATGTCAAAAAGGTACCAAGGATACACTCTAAGTGCCTATTACAGTACCAAGGAAAAGCTCAGAGTACCAATCACAAGAACTTACTAAGCACATATAAAAGGTACTTTGCAAAAAAATGCATATGTACTTTCCCAATCTACAAACACATGCATGGTACTTTGCCAAAAAAAGGCATATGTACTTTCACAATGTACAAACACATGCATGGTACTTTGGAAACAAAGCATATGTACATTCAAAGTATCAACCTATGAAAGGTACTTTAAATAATAAAGGCATATATTTTGTCAATGTACCTATGATAGGTACTATGAATCTACTAAGTAATACAATAATATGTACAAAGTACCTATGTAGGCAATCCTAATTACCTTGAATTTGAACTACCATAAATCCTAGCATGACGGTGAACTTTGTGATTTCCACCACCATCACTAAGCTTTGTGAACCACTGGTCAATAAACTTCCGTTGGTACTTACAAAAAGTACCATGATCTAATCAATCACAATCTCATCACAATCAAATGGTGGATTTTGAGAGTTCTATCTATTTGCTATGATTTATAAGCTCTATGAAGCACCAACAATGTCTAATTGGTAGCTACAAAGAGTACCATGTTGTATATAATCATAATCACATGGTGGAATTTGATAGTTCTACCTCATTTTCACCATCCCTAGGCTTTGTGAAGCTCACATAAGGCTCCCTTGGTACTTATATAGAGTACTCTGTCATATTTAATCATTGTTAAATGCAGGACTTTGAGTAGTTCTATCTACTTGTGCCTTGTTAAGTACCAAAGAGACTCCATTGGCACTTGTGGAAAGTACCATGTAAAACATAATCAAAATCAAGTGGTGAATATTGAGAGTTGTACTTGTCAGCTACTATCCCAAAACTCTATGAACCACCCAAAAAGTTCACATGGTACTTACACAAAGTACCATTTCATGTATAGTGTTAGGCATATGATGGATTTTGAGAGTTCTACTTGTTTTCTACCACTCCAAAACTCAGTGAAGCACTGATAGGATCACATAGGTACTTTTAAAGTGCCTATGGTAGGTAGTTTGAACTTTGTAGGAACCATAATTTTTGAACTCTCATAGGCTACCAAATGTAGTACCTAGAATCCATGGATTGTTATAAGTAGACAAAGAAACTACCATGTGAAGTACGCCAATTAGATATTTCTACATATTTAAGTACATAACAACCTGTATAAATCCTCTATCCTTTGAAATACCTATAGTACTTAGTCATATTGTAAAACACTATGAAAAGGATTCAAGTTACATGTGCACTTAAACACCCAAATGCAATGTATCAATCTTGATGCATACCTCTATATGATTATCATTGTCTCTAATGTTTGAGTTTCTTGCATCAACCCCAAGAGCTATCAATGCACTTAAGAGAGCAATGATCTTGGTGTCAATTACCATCACTTCAAAATCAGATGCACCACTTGCTCCCTCCATGGCATCTTTCAGTGTTTGCAATTCATTCAATTTCCCTTGAAGCACTACTGCAGATGAAGATCTTCCCTCTATATTCCACATGCTCTGACTTTTCTCTTCTAGTTGCACTTGGGCTGCATTTAGTGTGCTTTTTACACTCTCTAGTGTAGTCTTTCTTGCAGCCAACATCTGCTCCACTTACACTACAATCTGGAGGTTAATAGAGGTGCAATTTAGAATTGACTGAGGGCCCAAACTGCACGAAATAGAAGTTATTCCCCCATGGTCAATGAGAGACTTTGGAGTGGATTGTGTGGTTTGAGACACCTGCTGACCGTTCTCATTGCAGTCAATCTAGTTCTTGAGCTTTTTGTCCATGGTGCTCGAGAGCTTCTTGCAATGATCTTGGACATGCTCACAAAAATAGCCCACGCAACCTTCCATTGACCCATTGGACTCTGCATGGCAGTTGGCATCTCTCATGTACAAACAGGTTTCAAAACTTGTGCATAATTTCTTTATTGGTTGGAATGGCTTGATATACTTTGTGAAACAATAACCTACATTATTATGCATATTTTGTCCACACCATATGCAAGAATATTTTGATACTCTTCTCCCTTTTGTTTGTAAAGACTGCCAACCAATCCTCATCTGTCATATCCTTATCAGACAAATGTTGGTACAACTTGCCTTCCAAACTCATACCGTACTCCTCATGTAGGTCATGTCGTGTAAAGAAAAATCTAAACTGCTTGGGATATTAACTCTTTCAAGATGCTAATGTTGGGCAAAAAAATTCAGAGGAAAGGGGATTAGTAGAAACACATCCACTAGCATGGACTACTATGCATTCAACAATAAAAGTTATGAATGTGGACATGGGAAAAAGACTAAAAAACCCTTGACATCTATTTTTTTTACCACAAAGTTCTAATTAACGGGTTCATCAATTCATGAGAAGGAAATGGGTGATTACCATTGCTCTTATCAACAAAGGCATGAAAGGTGTCCTTTGATGAAATACTTGCACCACTCTTGGACTTGTTGCTACTAGAATGAAAGCTGGTGGATGACACCTCAACCCTGTGATTTTTTTGGTAAGGTGCACTTTTGGGGGAGCGTCTTCATTTCTGGTGTCCCAATTAAAAAACCAACAAATCTCATACAACAATGTAAGCAACACACTCAGGGTCAACAAGACAGAGAGAGAGAGAGAGAGAGAGAGAGAGAGAGAGAGAGAGAGAGAGAGAGAGAGAGAGAGAGAGAGAGAGAGTGATGACTCAAGAAAGAAACTCCAAGACTATGCAAAACAATCTGATGCATATATATATATATATATATATATATATATAGAGAGAGAGAGAGAGAGAGAGAGAGAGAGAGAGAGAGAGAGAGAGAGAGATGTGCTTAGGGAATCTGGCACAACATTGAGTAGCCAACAAGCAACATCTCTCTCTCTTTCTCTCTCTCTCTCTCTCTCTCTCTCTCACACACACACACACACACACACACACACACACACACACACACACACACACACACACACACACACACACACACACACACACACACACACACACACACACACACACACACACACACACACACACACACACAAAAGATGTCACGAGACAAAAAAAAGCTTAGCTAATGAGCTTTACAGCTACATCTCTATTATGCCGCCCATCACATGATCACACAAACAGCTATCACAGTAGAAGCAAGTATTTGGCCGCTCTGCCAAAGGCACGATACGAATCACCAAGGCTACCCCATACTCCCGAGTGTGGTGAGTACAGTTAAAATATCCTCGTAGCTGATAACCATAACTACGGTATAGGAAAATCTTCTGAGGAGGTAGAAACTGGGCTAGCAGATATAGCCGATCTAAAAAACTAGGCTTTATGGAATGCTCGATATAATAATACTTAGGCCCTAGACCCACTGCTTCAGTAAGCATCGCCAATCGGATATTATTTTTGAAATGTTCACGACCCCAAAGTGTCACTCTGGTCACTCGATCCTGATATGTCCACCACTTTGTTTGAGAAGCAGAGGTTCCTAGCTGCGGGAATAGATGCTGTTCATAACGGAGTAATGTTGCTCGACGTATAGACTCATTTGACATAAAGAGATGTGCAGTTGCTATGAAAAGAACCTGGTCATGATAGTAGGCCATAATACACCAAGGATGCAAAATACATGAAGAATGCCAAACTCTGGAATGATACTCTATACTTGGGGCTTTATATTTGACCAACCATCTCCAAAAAAAACTTTTTTTAGGAAAGTGTGCCTAATATGGTGTTGTCTCTCACATTTTAAAAGGTTTTTTTCACATTATTGTGCGGGTGGAAACCTTGCAGAGGGCATGGATAGCATGTATAAATACCTACTGTATACCCGAGACTTGATACAACTTACTAGATATGGGTATAGAGACCTGGGTATGAATATGGGAATCATTGCTATTTAAATTTTACCTTGGGGTGATGTAGTCTGTCTGACCGGGCTTTACAAATAAATTGGTGAAAACCACTTACTCTGGAAATGATACTCGAGATTTGTTTGTTTAACCAACCATTTATAATTAAAACACATTATTAACTCCTGAGACTTATTATGGTTTGGAGAGTTTTCCCAAAAAAATATCATATACTCACAGTATAGAAAGGTGTTTTACACTAAGGAAATGCTAAACCCTAAGGTCATGCTAGTAGATTAAAAATACCTACTGGGGTGTATATACCCGACACCGTATTTAATCGCGTCTAGTGAATAAAACCAGGCTTTTTGTGGGAATATATGCTATACCATTGTGGAGGTGACTGTCCGACTTGGCTTCACATTATTTGGTCTCAGTACAAATCCTTAAATTTCTGTAAGCGTGGCTTATGGTCCTTCTTGCATCCTCTGCACGCCACCGCTTAGATTTTTGTGGAAAGGCCGACGATGATAGGCTTCCCCGCCATTTTTTCTTGAGCATTAGGTGCTGATATTGTGGAATCTTACCTGCTAAACCTCTGGATTCTGCCTCCGGGTCTTAGGCTATGGGGGATACTAGTGTACGTGCCTGGAATGACGTCCTCGATTGGGGGCTTAACCTGTCCAACTCAGCTGTTGCGTCTGCTGCAGAGGAGCATCAAGTATTTAAACTTGACTTCTAAGGTGAGTTATCATACTCACATAGCTGCGTCTCTGTTATCATTTTCCTGTGTGTGTTAGTTCAAAAACTTTGCCTATTCCATCTACTGGTGGCTGTGGCTCAAACATGCCGAAAAAATCGGAGAAAGCCAGTGTGGAGGCGTCATCGTCTCCTAATCTTCAGGTTAACAAAAATTCTCTGTCTTGCTCTAAGGAATTTCTTTATACACTATATAGCTTTGCTGAGACTGTTTTCTGGGAATTTTTTTTAAAAAAAACTTGTTAAATAATCTCCGGATATTGAGCTGTCATGTGAATGGTGTACGAGGAGATATAAGATTGGCTTGCTTTGTCATCAATGCAAGTTATGGTTTTGCTTTAACTAATGTGGTATGGGTCCGTGAAATCAGTGGATGGGGAAAGAAGAATCTGGTTTTTTATATCGTTTTCTGAGGGGATTAGTCTGACACTGTCGGATATGGAATAAAATGACTTGAGCATGTATAATGGCATGTTTATAGAGCGGACTGCATTGGAAAAAGTAAAGTTAAGCTGGGTTTGATCACTAGTTGATGTATGTCTCGCTGGTCTTCACATAGAGCCAGAAATTCACAAAGATCTAAAAAATAATAAGCTAAAAATAGTGTTCTTATAATGTCAAAAACTTATGTCTGTTGTAAAAACTAAGGAGTCGGAGTACAGTTATTTACTTGAGCTGACCTCAGACTGAATAGACTCAGATTACAGGTATCGAATTTTAGAATGAAGAAACTTTGAATAAATTAAAGGATGTTTTCTGATTTACTATTGGATACTGACCTTTTTCTTGTGTCAAAATGAAATTATCTCTTACTCTAGAGACTGGCAAGTGTTATCCGTTTGACTGATGGTGTTTGTTTTCATTAAAAAAAAAAAAACATATATATAACCTGGCTCTGGAATCTGACTCTTACTGGTAAGGGAAGAAGCGTGGATGGCTCAAGTTAAACTTAGAATTACCTCCTAATCTTCAGGTTAACAAGATTTTTTTAATTCCGATATTTTGTAAAAACCAGGTAAGTAGATGGTTTTTTCTTGCTCCGATGACTGTTCTTAAAAAATTCATAGAGAGAAAAGTATATGGAATGGGATTTTTCTTCGACTAAAGATGTGTTTTTGCTATGTAAAGTACTGGGAGACTGGCTCCGAAACATAACTCTTCTTGGCATAAAGAAAGGGTTAAAATAAACCAGTATTTACTGAGTAATGTTTGATGGAAATGAAAATAAAAAAAAGGGGAGGAGACTGTCTAACTGGTTTTTTTTGTGTGTGTCCTATATTTTTTTTGTGTGGAAAAAAGCAGATTGCCAAGTGTATGTCTTATCCTTTGACTGCATTAAAATGAGGATAAAGGACATGAAGGGTGTATAATGTTGACTCTGGTAATATTTTTTCTCAAATGGGTAATGTACTCATGAACGGTGTACTGTAGATCTGAGAATAACCTGTCTTACACTAAAAGAATGAGATATTTGTAAGTAGTTGGATGAGTTTGGTGACTTTGTTGAGGTAATTTCGGAAAAAGGACTTACCCGGAATTGAATCTGTTACTAAAATCTGGTGCCTATTTTAGTAAAAACTACTTGAGAGGATTCAGAGGTCATTCAAAAACTTTTTTCTTGGAAATAGTGGCCAGGCATATTATTTTACAGTAGGGTATGATAGGTTTCGCATACCCGATTATAAGATTAAATGAGGTTTTTTTAACTCAACTTTTTTACAAGTAAGATTGATCTTTTTTATCGGTAGCCTATTGTACTGAAGCGTCTAAAAAGGTTATTCTGTGTACTGGCTTCGGGTATGGTGTCCTAGATGCTAACTTCACATACCGAACTAAAGGTTAAATAGAATGCAAGTTTTCAGCATTGTCATATACTATAAGAATAGAGGTAGGTTCTGATTAACCTATCACTTAGTTCAAAGAGGTGACAGATTTCTGATGGCAGAAGTTCGGTCGAACCTTGGCTTCTCAATTCCTTTTTAACTTCTTCTGCTGGCTTCTTTTTCTCATTTAAAGTATATAGGCACTTGGCCTTACCTAACATCTTACTAGTAAGTTTGATCTCGATACCACAAGGTAAAACATATAGTGACCTTAAGTGGATCCTGGCTGGTTAAATCTGATGTTTTTTATAGAAAAAGTTTTTTTTCGGATTTAACTTAAATGATACTCTGAATTTACAGATTACTTCAGTGTTACTACCCTAACTTCTGATAGTTGATAGGAAGGAATGCATGATATGGTGTTGAGCATGGCATACAGTTTCCTCTATCTGGGCATAACCTGAGATTGGTAAATTTTTTTTTTCCGGACCGAGTCTAAGTTGGCTCACTATGACTAAGTGGTCCAATATATTGTAGTATACATTTTTTTAGCTGGCATATGGGAGCAGTAGGAATGACATAACATGAAAGTAAGGAACTTTGGGAATAATGGTTATGATTTTTCTCTAAAGAAGGGGTATCTCCGCTAGGTAATAAGTGGTAAAAACTAAAAGTATTTTGGGGGATATCTCAGCCCGATTATAAAATAAGTCCCGAATAAGAGGCTATATTACAAATGTTGTTGATAGACAAGGTAGTGGGTATTTTTTCAAATAGAATAATCTAGTTAAGGATGAAGTTCTGGAAATTTGTTTTGCTACTTAAAATTTTTTTAAGATTAGAGGAAAAATAAAACAGAATTTATGGCTGCTCTATGGGGTTGGGTATCATCTGTATCAGATTGGCTGAGAAGCCAAGGATCTAGGTTCTTACCATTTTATTTTAAATCAAACATTCAAGTTAAGGACTATGTGTTTTTTATGGTGACATGGATAACAACTGGGATGCCCAGCATCACCTGCATACAGTCATGTGCTAACAAACTGTTTTCTTGTGGGTATGGGTACAGGTGAGGGCTACCTTCCTTGATTAAAACGTCCTGTTCTTAACAAATGGTGGATCTCGTAGTGTGATACAAGATTTCCCAGATTTTGGGTTTAAGGATACTTGAGCTGTATTTTGTTATCTTCATTACCTTGTACATAATTTATTTTCAATTGCAAATAAATTATTGTGCAAAGCCATTGTACTTTTCTAGAATTGTTGTCTGTGAACAGTTAGTGTTTGTTTGCGTATAATTTTATAGATTTAGAACTGCTACACACACAATAAACGCAAAAGAGAGATTGACTTAACAGTTTTTCTCTCTCAGACAATGACTCTAGAAACTTTTGCCTATTATAGTATAAAGTTTATACTCTAATAGGCAGAGGTGCTATCACACAGTCTCTGTGGTTTTCTTTACCTGACTGGTGAAAAGGTTGATAGCACTACCATTCCACTTCATATTCATGCTTCTTACTTTACTTTAAAATACTATCATTTACATAATCTATTACTTCTGTTGGCCAGGTCGTGGGAAATCTCACTGCAAGAATGAAAGTATGCTCTGACCCTGAAAAAAGAGCTATGATTTCAGAGAAATTACGTCTAGCTAAAGAAATAGAAAAGACCTTCCCTTGTATCTCTCATAGGACTAGGCCTTATCTTCATAGGGCTGTAAAATTCAAAAATTGTAACATTGTGTATTAGATCTTCGGGTCTATGCTCCTAGACTATGGAATTCTAACTAATGATAATTTTGCAGATTGTTCCCCTTTCCCAAGGACTTGCTCTTCCTGTGGAACCCCTTTCCCTAGCCTCGCTTCTTGTACTAAAATGTATACAAGATAGAGAAGCTTCTACCCTATTTTATGATGCTTCGAAGGAGTCTAGTCTATCTCTTGTCCAACTGATTTCATTTGACCTATGGGTTAAAGTAATAGCTCTTCTTGTAAAAAATAAATCGGATGGTATCAACCTTTTGATGGAATTTACTTCAAATCTGGATGGACTTTCCAAAGCACACATTCAAGACTTAGCGTCTTTTTCTTCCAAAGGTTCATAACTGTCGAATCTTCTTAGAAAATTTTGTGGGCTTAGTCCTATCTTTGTTACTGTTTCCTCTACGCCTATTGTCCCTCCTCCGAATTGTCTCTTCTGTAGAGATGCAGCTACTTTAGAAGCTGTAAAGGAATTTCAAAAAGACCTTTGTTCACTCAGTGAAGCCTCGCTTTTGGATATGGTACCGAAAGTCTCGAGGGCCTTTTCTTTTTTACCATCTCGACTAGTTGAGGTAGAATCCTTGGGAGTTGAGCATAGGTTGTGGTTGTTTCCAAATAAAGGATTTCTTGCACCCATATCCATGGAAACGTGGGTCTTCCTTGCCAACTTGGCCCCTGCTACTATTGAGGAATGCAAACTTAAAGTTCTAAAAGGGATCCATCTCTTGGACAAAGGGGATTTGATTAAAGCTCCTTTCAATATGAGTTTCCTTGATGACAAAAAATGTACTTCGAATACAAGGCTATATGCAAGGACTAAAGGAGTAATGACCTTTAGCAAAAGCAATGCTGATTACTACACCGAGACAGTGTGGAATGTGTTCAGGCCATACCTTAAGTGTGCTTGCAGATTCTTGGACCCCAAAGCCTCTTGCGAGTCAAGAATTATTTGGTTTGACCATGCTATTTGGTATGCCCTCAACAATCTACCTAGTATCTTTCCGGATAAAGCCAAAGAATTTCACCTTTCCCTCTTTTGTTCTTGGCTTGGTGGTCAAGCGAAAGATCTGGTCTTGGCTCAAATTGCCTTTATTTAGTATAGAGCAATTATGCGTGACACCCTTGAAGAGCTTGGATCTGATGGATGTGGGACTTTGCTTACCACTTATGGAGGATTTAAAGGTATCAAAAGTATAGTTAGCCAAATTAAACCGAATATTGAAGAAGATGAATCTCAAGTTTCCAAACGTCCTAATACTCTTGTCTCTCCGGCGGCATCTTACACATCTTTCCTAACCCCCTCTTCGAGTGATTCTGTGTTTGGAAGAGGGAAAGGTAGAAGTTTTGTGAGAGGTAGGGGTAGAAACCTACTAGTCAGAAACCTTTTGGATATGTAATATGCAGGATCAATGGATTGCTTGCGGAAGACGATACCTACCTCCAAAGGAAGAAGTGTGTAGTAAGATTTTTACACAGTGCTTGTTTACAAGCAAAATTTTGGATTTCTTTACTCCCAAAGCTATCTTTGCAGAATGTTTTGGACATATTTTTGGGTCAAATGTATTACTAAAGGATGTGATGATTGGTTGGAAATACTCGCCGCCTATTAAGAATCTTTTTTATTCCATTACGTTTCTCCATAATAATGAGATACCTATCTGCTCTTGTCATCTTTTTAAAAAATTCTGTTAAAACTTCACTGAATTTGGTTTACATGTTTGTACATCTAACTTAGAAATCGTTTCGGATCCTCAAGTAAGGAGTCTATTGAGTAATGGCTTAAATTATATTCCTCCCTTTCCGCTAAATCCTCAAAGTGCCTTATCTGCACTACTTGAATGCCTGGCCGACTTGGCCTTAAAACTCCAACTGGAGGAGGAAGTTCACTTCCAACTTACATCAACTCTCAAAAGAATTTTTTGGAAAAAGACCAGTCTTTTGCCACAAGTATGGCTAAGCACTGATACTACTTGGCTTACGTAAAAAATGAAGACCTCTATCTTTGATATTAAAAAGAAATGGCTCATTATTGGCCTAGATAAAGCGTCAAACACTGCATCCGTTATATGTAAAAAATTGGCCTTTGAGGCGGCCAGTTCAAGACTTAATAGTAATGACTTTAGTAGACTTGATAACTCTCCGCTATATGTAGCTACAACATTGAACAAGAAATTATCAGGACTCGGCTATAGTCCTGAATCTCTAAAAATTCCGGTACTCTTCCCAACATATAAAAATCATAAGCATAAATTTAGATGGATTTCTGACGCTTCAAATTGCCTATTCTCTTGTGTTACAAATGATATCACCCACTGCTTAAATTTGGTCCTACTAGAAATCAAAAATATCTGTGCCATCAAACACAGAGATATAAAGAGATTCAGAAATATAGTCTATTGCCCTTTTTGGGTCATAAAAAACGCGGCTGAGGTGTTTATCAACCTCCCAGAAAGCATTACTCTATCTTCACGGCAGACATAACTCAATGCTATGAAAATATCCCGATAAATGGGCCATTAGGACTTATTTATACCTTATCATGTCTTATAAAGATTGCCTTTGCCCACAGAAAGGAACTTGGGTATACATGCATCTCACAAAAAGCGAATAAAGGATGGGTAAAAAAATCGAACAAATCTGCACCATTCAGCTTTAAAGAGGAAGATCTTTTTAAGTATATCCTTTGGCTACTGAATAACAACTGTATCCAATTAGGAAATACCTGCTACAAACAAACTCTAGGAATCCCGATGGGGTTTGCATGCTCTCCGGTTATGTGTAATCTTTATCTCTGTTACTTCGAATATCAATGGCTCCGGAAAATATTAAATAACCCCGCAAGTAATTCATTACTCACACATTTTGCACATTCATTCAGGTTTATGGATGACCTATGTAGCATCAACAACCCCATATTTGAGATTACTCTTAAAGATATTTATCCACCTTGCTTAAGTATTGAACCTACATTCTCTAAGAGAGTACTATGGCAGGATAAATGGATCGTTTCTAGAACACACTTCTTGAATATTGAGTTTACTTTGACTCCCCCTTTTTTGGGAAATTTTTATACTAATTTTTTTTGGAAAAGAGATAATCTTAAACTTGTGTCCTCTGAGTTTACGAAGAAAAAAAGCAATAGACCATACAAAAATTCTCTACACACTTGTCTTGGAATGCTTTTTCTTATAATGTATGCCTCTTCCGACTGTTTTAAAGCATATGAAGAGATTGAAGCTTTGATTGCCAAGTTCATTAAAAACGGGTTTACAAAAAAAGACCTTGTTGCATGCATCTGCAACTCCTTAGAAAAACACAGTTGGACCTACCTCAAGTTTGACTTACATAATCTGATAAGTCTGCTTAAATCAGAATAAATCTAACCTCAGCATAGCTGGTTGTGAATTAATACAAACACTTCTTGAGGTGGTAGGCCCCTATTCTATGGGGTCTACTACCTCATAGGATAAGGTGCCTGGGAATGGGTGGGCGCACACACACACACACACACACACACACACACACACACACACACACACACACACACACACACACACACACACACACACACACACACACACACACACACACACACACACACACACACACACAAAAGATGTCACGGGACAAAAAAAAAGCTTAGCTAATGAGCTTTACAGCTACATCTCTATTATGCCGCCCATCACATGATCACACAAACAACTATCACAGTAGAAGCAAGTATTTGGCCGCTCTGCCAAAGGACGATACGAGTCGCCAAGGCTACCCCATACTCCCGAGTGTGGTGAGTACAGTTAAAATATCCTCCTAGATGATAACCATAACTACGGTATAGGAAAATCTTCTGAGGAGGTAGAAACTGGGCTAGCAGATATAGCCGATCTGAAAAACCAGGCTTTATGGAATGCTCGATATAATAATACCTAGGCCCTAGACCCACTGCTTCAGTAAGCATTGCCAATCGGATATTATTTTTGAAATGTTCACGACCCCAAAGTGTCACTCTGGTCACTCGATCCTGATATGTCCACCACTTTGTTTGAGAAACAGAGGTTCCTAGCTGCGGGAATAGATGCTGTTCATAACGGAGTAATGTTGCTCGACGTATAGACTCATTTGACATAAAGAGATGTGCAGTTGCTATGAAAAGAACCTGGTCATGACAGTAGGCCATAATACACCAAGGATGCAAAATAGATGAAGAATGCCAAACTCTGGAATGATACTCTATACTTGGGGCTTTATATTTGACCAACCATCTCCAAAAAAAACTTTTTTTAGGAAAGTGTGCCTAATATGGTGTTGTCTCTCACATTTTAAAAGGTTTTTTTCACATTATTGTGCGGGTGGAAACCTTGCAGAGGGCATGGATAGCATGTATAAATACCTACTGTATACCCGAGACCTGATACAACTTACTAGATATGGGTCTAGAGACCTGGGTATGAATATGGGAATCATTGCTATTTAAATTTGACCTTGGGGTGATGTAGTCTGTCTGACCGGGCTTTACAGATAAATTGGTGAAAACCACTTACTCTGTAAATGATACTCGAGATTTGTTTGTTTAACCAACCATTTAGAATTTAAACACATTATTAACTCCTGAGACTTATTATGGTTTGGAGAGTTTTCCCAATAAAATATCATATACTCACAGTATAGAAAGGTGTTTTACACTAAGGAAATGCTAAACCCTAAGGAAATGTTTTACACTAAGGAAATGCTAAACCCTAAGGTCATGCTAGCAGATTAAAAATACCTACTGGGGTGTATATACCCGACACCGTATTTAATCGCGTCTAGTGAATAAAACCAGGATTTTTATGGGAATATATGCTATACCATTGTGGAGGTGACTGTTCGACTTGGCTTCACATTATTTGGTCTCAGTACAAATCCTTAAATTTCTGTAAGCGTGGCTTATGGTCCTTCTTGCATCCTCTGCACGCCACCGCTTAGGTTTTTGTGGAAAGGCCGGCGATGACAGACTTCCCCACCATTTTTTCTTGAGTATTAGGTGCTGATATTGTGGAATCTTACCTGCTAAACCTCTGGATTCTGCCTCCGGGTCTTAGGCTATGGGGGATACTAGTGTACGTGCTTGGAATGACGTCCTCAATTGGGGGCTTAACCGGTCCAACTCAACTGTCGCGTCTGCTGCAGAGGAGCATCAACTATTTAAACTTGACTTCTAAGGTGAGTTATCATACTCACATAGCTGCGTCTCTGTTATCATTTTCCTGCGTGTGTTAGTTCAAAAACTTTGCCTATTCCATCTACTGGTGGCTGTGGCTCAAACATGCCGAAAAAATCGGAGAAAGCCAGTGTGGAGGCGTCATCGTCTCCTAATCTTCAGGTTAACAGAAATTCTCTGTCTTGCTCTAAGGAATTTCTTTATACACTATGTAGCTTTGCTGAGACTGTTTTCTGGGAATTTTTTTAAAAAGAAACTTGTTAAATAATCTCCGGATACTGAGCTGTCATGTGAATGGTGTATGAGGAGATATAAGATTGGCTTGCTTTGTCATCAATGCAAGTTATGGTTTTTCTTTAACTAATGTGGTATGGGTCCGTGAAATCAGTGGATGGGGAAAGAAGAATCTGGTTTTTTATATCGTTTTCTGAGGGGATTAGTCTGACACTGTCGGATATGGAATAAAATGACTTGAGCATGTATAATGGCATGTTTATAGAGCGGACTGCATTGGAAAAAGTAAAGTTAAGCTGGGTTTGATCAACTAGTTGATGTATGTCTCGCTGGTCTTTACATAGAGCCAGAAATTCACAAAGATCTAAAAAATAATAAGCTAAAAATAGTGTGCTTATAATGTCAAAAACTTATGTCTGCTATAAAAACTAAGGAGTCGGAGTACAGTTATTTACATGAGCTGACCTCAGACTGAATAGACTCAAATTACAGGTATCGAATTTTGGAATGAAGAAACTTTGAATAAATTAAAGGATGTTTTCTGATTTACTATTGGATACTGACCTTTTTCTTGTGTCAAAATGAAATTATCTCTTACTCTAGAGACTGGCAAGTGTTATCCGTTTGACTGATGGTGTTTGTTTTCATAAAATAAACAAAAAAATACATATATATAACCTGGCTCTGGAATCTGACTCTTACTGGTAAGGGAAGAAGTGTGGATGGCTCAAGTTAAACTTAGAATTACCTCCTTATCTTCAAGTTAACAAGATTTTTTTAATTCCGATATTTTGTAAAAACCAGGTAAGTAGATGGTTTTTTCTTGCTCCGATGACTGTTCTTAAAAAATTCATAGAGAGAAAAGTATATGGAATGGGGTTTTGCTTCGACTAAAGATGTGTTTTTGCTATGTAAAGTACTGGGAGACTGGCTCCGAAACATAACTCTTCTTGGCATAAAGAAAGCGTTAAAATAAACCAGTATCTACTGAGTAATGTTTGATGGAAATGAAATAAAAAAAAGGGGGGGGGGGAGACTGTCTAACTGGTTTTTTTTGTGTGTGTCCTATATAATTTTTTTTGGAAAAAAGCAGATTGCCAAGTGTATGTCTTATCCTTTGACTGCATAAAAATGAGGATAAAGGACATGAAGGGTATATAATGTTGACTCTGGTAATATTTTTTCTCAAATGGGTAATGTACTCATGAACGGTGTACTGCAGATCCGAGAATAACCTGTCTTACACTAAAAGAATGAGATATTTGTAAGTAGTTGGATAAGCTTGGTGACTTTGTTGAGGTAATTTTGGAAAAAGGACTTACCCGGAATTGAATCTGTTACTAAAATCTGGTGCCTATTTTAGTAAAAACTACTTGAGAGGATTCAAAGGTCATTCAAAAACTTTTTTTTTGGAAATAGTGGCCAGGAATATTATTTTACAGTAGGGTATGATAGGTTTCGCAGACCCGATTATAAGATTAAATGAGGTTTTTTTAACTCAACTTTTTTACAAGTAAGATTGATCTTTTTTACCGGTAGCCTATTGCACTGAAGCGGCTAAAAAGGTTATTCTGTGTACTGGCTTCGGGTATGGTGCCCTTGATGCTAACTTCACATACCGGACTAAAGGTTAAATAAAATTCAAGTTTTCAGCATTGTCATATACTATAAGAATAGAGGTAGGTTCTGATTAACCTATCACTTAGTTCAAAGAGGTGACAGATTTCTGATGGCAGAAGTTCGGTCGAACCTTGGCTTCTCAATTCCTTTTTAACTTCTTCTGCTGGCTTCTTTTTCTCATTTAAAGTATATAGGCACTTGGCCTTACCTAATATCTTACTAGTAAGTTTGATCTCGATACCACAAGGTAAAACATATAGTGACCTTAAGTGGATCCTAGCTGGTTAAATCTGATGTTTTTTATAGCAAAAGTTTTTTTTTCCGGATTTAACTAAAATGATACTCTGAATTTACAGATTACTTCAATGTTACTACCCTAACTTCTGATAGTTGATAGGAAGGAATGCATGATATGGTGTTGAGCATGGCATACAGTTCCCTCTATCTGGGCATAACCTAAGATTGGTAATTTTTTTTTTCCGGACCGAGTCTAAGTTGGCTCACTATGACTAAGTGGTCCAATATATTGTAGTATACATTTTGTTAGCTGGCATATGGCAGCAGTAGGAATGAAATAACATGAAAGTAAGGAACTTTGGGAATAATGGTTGTTGATAGACAAGGTAGTGGGTACTTTTTCAAATAGAATAATCTAGTTAAGGATGAAGTTCTGGAAATTTGTTTTGCTACTTAAAATTTTTTTAAGATTAGAGGAAAAATAAAACAGAATTTATGGCTGCTCTATGGGGTTGGGTACCGTCTGTATCAGATTGGCTGAGAAGCCAAGGATCTCCGTTCTTACCATTTTATTTTAAATTAAATATTCAAGTTAAGGACTATGTTTTTTTTATGGTGACATGGATAACAACTGGGATGCCCAGCATCACCTTCATACAGTCACGTCTAATGAACTGTTTTCTTGTGGCTATGGGTGCAGGTGAGGGCTACCTTCCTTGATTAAAACGTCAAGTTCTTAACAAATGGTGGATCTCGTAGTGTGATACAAGATTTCCCAGATTTTGGGTTTAAGGATACTTGAGTTGTATTTTGTTATCTTCATTACCTTGTACATAATTTATTTTCAATTGAAAATAAATTACTGTGCAAAGCCATTGTACTTTTCTAGAATTGTTGTCTTTGAACAGTTAGTGTTCGTTTGCGTATAATTTTATAGATTTAGAACTGCTACACACACACACACACACACACACACACACACACACACACACACACACACACACACACACACACACACACACACA
This sequence comes from Adiantum capillus-veneris, assembly GCF_014529385.1. Classification (NCBI taxonomy): domain Eukaryota; kingdom Viridiplantae; phylum Streptophyta; class Polypodiopsida; order Polypodiales; family Pteridaceae; genus Adiantum; species Adiantum capillus-veneris. The sequence goes on from NC_140954.1 coordinate 120,929,534, forward strand.
CACACACACACACACACACACACACACACACACACACAAGAGAGAGAGAGAGATAGTTCTATTATCATCCTTGGAGGTCAAATATGACCTATGGGACCAAATGAACATGTCACGTGGTGTGAGTGGAGGTCATAAGTGACTCTTGATGCTCAAAAATGGTTGAAATGAGCGTCGCAATAGAGAGTCCGCATCGTGGTTGGAAGAGGAAGGTATGTAGGGAGAGCTCATGGCTGAATATATGGGGAAAAGAGGACCTAATGTGGTCAAAAGCTGAGCACTCAAGTAGTGTATGGTACTCACTCTCTCGCACTTGACGAGGGCATAAGGTGCAAAGTTGATGACACTCCTCACCAGTGCCCCAACGTCCTGTCTCGCAGTGTAGAGAATGGGAGCCGAGACGAATGGAGGCAATGGTGCGGATCGCACTCAACGGGATGGGCTCAAGGATGTAGGGATGGCTTCGGTTACCTTGTTCGGAGAAGAAGAGAGATTTGTAGTTTGGGGCAACGTGTGTGGTGTAATGGCTGAAGCGAGAACCTCCGGATTTCTCCCAAGCCGTGATACATTGGCGTTGTAAGAAGGCCTCATTAACTTGGGAGTCGATCGACGCATCCTTGACCAAGTGACATACATCCCATCTTCCAAACCATTTCTTGATGTCAAGCATCCACCCCGAACTTAGTATTTTGCTCTTGCATGTCTTTGAACCTTTTGACTTGCTTCACATGCGATTCTAGGAAGTCGATGCAAAGAGAGAGAGAGAGAGAGAGAGAGAGAGAGAGAGATCTGACCAGCTTGAGGAGGAAATGGTTCACAATAGTCTTGTGGTAGTCGTGGCATAGCACAACAGAGAGGTAGCTCTGAGAGAGTCGCAAGCAGGTTGCACAAAGCTCTTTGCATGGAGTACTCCTTGGCGGTCTGCTAGCACTAAGAAGATTACCTTTTGCATGCTTGCATTTCAAAAAATGATGAAATCTTGAAGTGAATTCTTGGTACCCCTAATGGACTTGAACTAGACCCTCAACATGAAAGTACCAAAGTCATCCACCAATTTTGCCCCAAAATTTGACCACCTTTTCATGCTTTCACCCCTAACTCTATCTTTGTTGTTCTCCACTCCATGACTCGGTGCACCCCCACTAAGGCTTTCTTTCAAGATTGCTATGAGTGCTTCAACTAGCAAGGGCTACCTAGCTTCTACCAAATTTCCCCTATTGCTGCCATCCCCAACCTACATGCAACACACACATAGATACACAAACTCAATAGAAAACATACGCGTGCACGTGCGCACACGCACACACACACACACTTACACACACACACACACATACACACACATGCATACATGCATATAGAAACTCTCTCTCTCTTTCTCTCTCTCTCTCTCTCTCTCAGGTCGGCATACACACACAGTTAGTATGTTGCAGTTGTGCTCTAGGTAGTTATATTTGTAGAATTATAGTTTTAGTTGTAGGTAGCTTCGTAAAAACAATCATGCACCTCACACACAATTAGTCTATTGCAGTTGTGCTCTAGGTAGTTATATTTGTTGAATTACACTTGTAGTTGTAGGTAGCTTTCTATAAAATATCATACACTTGGTGTGAGAGACCCGCCTCCACCCACACTAGGATGGTATTCCCTCTTTGGGGGCACTAGGCCCCCAAAGGGGTCCTAGTGCCCTACAGTTTTTAGAAGGTCCAAGACATCGTGGGGATGGCAAGTGTATGGAGATGCTGCACAATCATATAAGTTCCTTCTAACCAGCCTCCAGAGTTTTTTACTTTCAAAACCATTGTAACAAAATGCATTGATGAGAGTTTCTATATCTTGGGAGGCCTCAAGTGGCTAGGAGTTGCAGAAGAGAATGTGCTTGAGTTGTGAGACAATGATGTTGTGTGCCCATTTTGAGGGTCTATTACTACACCTTTTTAGGTATTTGATGGGTGAATCTGGGAGGTTTGCTTCCTTGTTGGCCATGGATTTCATCAAGATCCCTTGAATTAGTGTAAGATTAAGATTAAAAAATCTTGTGGTTTTCCCTTGCTCTACGTCTATAGAGAGACAAATGGGATAGATGTTGTGTTGCACAATGAAATACAAGGGTTCTTAGAGTTGATGAGAAGGATGTCATTGGAGTATTTGAAGGGGGTACCTAATTGGGCCAGAGCACTTCGTGTTTGTGGGTATGTTAGTGCTTGCTCAAAAAAAAGTCATACTCAAGAGAGTGAAGGTATAGGTTGTACCATAATGGAAAACGAGCTAGGCCCATTGGAATGCCATTAACCTATCTAATATTTCCTTGGCATTGGGAACATGTGGTCAATGAGCCAAGTGTTTAGTGAGAGGGTGTCCTCCAAATCGAAGGATAGTCCTAATTTATACGAAGTGGAGGACCAACAAGCTTTTGTGCATTGGGCATGAACTTTCTAAAAGAGATGAAGTGTCCCAGAGCAAAGGAGAGGGCATGTTTAATGAGCTTAGTTAGGTGATTATTAGCCATTGTGTGCCTTGGCGTGGAATGTTTTCATAACAGTGGACATTGTGACAAAGCAAAGCTTTTTGGTTGAGATTTTTAGACCTCTCCTTGAGTGGATGGATACATGTTTTTAGTAGACATGCCACTAAAAGAGAGATCTCAGAAAAACAGCATGACAAGCCACATGTAATCCATCTAAAAGAAATTTTTGTGGCTCTTGTAGATGGCCGTGATATTTGGGAGGGTGGGGTATATTGGTGTTAGAAGGTGGTAGAGAAAAGTAGTGATTTGTGTTAAGGTTTCCTCTATCCCTCATGCCATAAGGAAAAGTCGGATGATTTTTTTGCAAATTATCACGATGTTGTTGGGTTCTTTGTCGATACATGTGATATAGTATTTTGCTTGAAACATTTCTATCTCTTGTGCAAGAATTGGGTGTGGTTGGTGTTGCTTCTTTTTGGGTAGGTTATGTTTTCAATATTCATACAAGAGATGGGACGTCTTAGTAGTGAGTGGGAAGGAGGGAGTATTATGCATTGGTTCTCCACTAAAGAGAAGAGAACTCTCTTAAAACTTGAAACACATAATCCAAATTTGGAGTTTTTGTGGGGATGTGCCGCAAACCATTCCTACATAGTTGGAATGTGATTCTCAATGTGATTCTCAATGTGAGGATGTGCCCTCGTTCATGATCCACTCCTAAAGTTTGTTGAGTACAATTGCATACAAGTTCATCAAGTGATGTAAAAACTTCCTTGGTATTGCAAAAAGTGACCTTAAGGGGTGGGTCAAAGGACCAAGAAAACATACAATCATCCCATAGTGGGGTAGTGGCTATATGTAGCCCAAAATAGAACACAAAAAAGAACGAGTTAAGGATTCCAACATCAAGGAGAGGGTTTATAGAAAGGATAGGGAGGAAAAAAGCCTTGCTCCCATTCTTCTTGGTGAGGTGCATCCTTCCATGCCCATCAATAGACACCTTCATTAATCATATAAAAGGGACTTAGTGCTAGCAAGACAATTATGGTTAAATGCGGTTCTTATTCTAGTGGGAGGGATATATGGCTGGGAGAGTTGGGTCGGGTAGGTTAGTGTGGGGTGTGGATAATTCCCAAGAAATCCACCAAAGAAGAGGGGTTCCAATGTGGGAAGAGGGACCAAGGAAATGGAGCGTTGTGGAGTGACATGCCGGCCTCTTCCCCTCGTGGTCCAATTGCTACAATCTCCTCTTGATCTCTTGTGTCGGTTATTCGTACTATCCTTGGAGAGACGCATGCGCGCGCGCACACACACTATGGTACTATAGGTATTCTGGTTATAATCTAATACAAACCATCCCCACAAAACCCCCCCTTCTACCCCCCCCCAACTTTGATCTAGCCCGGAAATTGCTGGGACACGTTAGTGATACTGCTCAAAATATGCCATTACCTTATAAATACCATGGGACACGGCCCTTGAGTAATAAAGCTAAAAATGTTTCCCCTGGCGTGGTGAGCATGATTAAAGTCTCTGTCCTCATTACATCGAGAAGGTGGCCTCTTCTCCCTGGCTATCGATCTCCCCTTCCATGGGTATCTGTGTGCCGTTTGATGCTACCACACACTCACAAAGGAGGGCGGCTCGGCTCACTCATTACTCCCGCTTAGAGGACTGGCAGTCCACCCACTATTTAAACAGGTGAGGGTGCACCTCTGCCCCTCACTTAGCCAGTGATTGTTATGTTGTGTTTTTTCTTAGAGGATTTAGTGCCTGCTTCATAAATAGAGCTATGGAGCTCACCACTCAAGTGTCTCAGGTTTTTTTCTACCCTAAATTTGCCTCGCTGCTATTATGTTAGAATTATTTACAGTAAGCATTATGCTGCTATTTTGTTAACACAGTAGGAAAAATGCTTTTCAATAGCATTGTGGTGGTTGTTTTGCTGCTTGCAGTCATGATTGGTTTTTACAAATGTCGATGACTGTGGTTCTTTTACACTGTGCGTATATGTATTACTCATGAACAATAGGTTATTATGGTACTCATCATGGAATATGTTGCTAAAAATGGTTGGCATCTACTGCTTGATTTCATTCGAGGTATAAAAAGGGTTTTCTCCTACTGTTTTTTGAAAAGAAACTGTGCGCAACATGGCTATAAACTGCTATATGATCATGTAACTTGGGATTTTTCAAAGCCGCCGCAGGGTATTACCGTCTGTAGACATTACCTGGTCTCGGTATAACTGGTTTTTTTTAATTTAAATGGGGTTATTCTTGGCCTTTGTAGAATCTGAGGCGTTGGGTACTTTGTAATACTGTGCATACACACATTCTGAGAAAAGGGTCATCATTTATACTTGGTAGTAAAGCTGGGTATAACCCACCGATTTGGGTTTGCTAATGGTTTATGAAATGGTTCTCTGTTCACTTTTTTGGAAGGTAAGTATATGGCAGTTTTGTCTTAACATTTGTATGGAAAGAAACCGAGCAAGAGCTCTGAAAGGGTTGTACCTTGGATAAGGATGGATTCCTACTACTGATTCAGTCGCGTTGGTATTAATGGATGACATGTTCTCTACTGCTTTTGTGACTTGGTAAAACCTTCCATATGGAGGGAGTGCTAAACTATTGTACCACAGTTTTCGGACCCATGTACTAGGTTATGTTGCTTTTATGGGAAGGAATGTGATCCGTTACATTCTATAAAGGACCTGATCACTATAATTTGGATTGTTTGCGACAATGCTTTACAACATTTACTTTTACAGTTTGTCCTTGTTTTTTGGACGGGCTAGGCCTCTACCACTTGGCTAGCTCTAAGTTTGTAACTTATAAGAATAGATTGCATTGGACTCCATTTGTAACATAAAAACAACATCAGTTCTATACTTAGAAGAAAATATCTATGCTTGTTTACTAATAGAACCTCACTAATATGACAGATAAATAACTCATGAAGTTTGTTTTCTTAGGGGAATATACCACTCGGATTAGAAGGGAAATCTGTCACTTAGATTAGAAGTGATAGTTAAAATTATAAACAAAAAGGTTTTATTATGGACCTAGCTTGTTAAAGGTAAAAAAGTTTTGTAAGATGGACATGGATAACAACTGGTATGGTCCATTGATACCTATAAAACACATCCAAGGCTAACTGAATTGTTGTCTTGTTTGGATGGATGCAGGTAAGGACTCTATTTTATCTTGGAATTTTTTTTAAACTTTGGCAAGCTACCCTACTCTAGATGGAACACTCACTGATGACTTGGGAAGTTCTTTTACTTTCTGCATACTGAAAGGGGATCTCTTTCCTACAAAAATTGTACTTAAATGATTCTAATATTGAGTTTTTTTTGTACATATCTATTCCTTGTTCCATTGCCAACTGTCTTTTGAATGTAAAAATTCAATTATGTCTTATTATCTAAGATTTAACAGCTACACACACACACACACACACACACACACACACAGAAGGGGGGGGGGGGGGGGGGGGGGGGGGGGGGGGAGCTGCTCTTGAAACTATGGGAGCTTTCAATACTATGGTTGAAGGATTTAGTGACACTCCGTCATGATATGGTTTGCTGCTTGTACCCACAGACTTTCCAGGTCAGGCTTTATAAGAAGATGCAAATTATCTCTCTCTCTCTCTCTCTCTCTCTCTCTCCCCCCCCTCCCCCACCGTTTTACAATGATTACTCCTGGGTCTTGAACAATCTGGACTCTGCACTACATCTTTTCAAACCGATAAGACTTCTAATGGAAAAGGGCTTTTGGTCAAGGGGTTGTCGGATGTGGCATTTTCAGCCAAGTGGCAGCTATTTTGCCAAAATCCCTTCTCCTTTTATAGATAGTATAGTAAGTATAGTATATTATAGAATAGAATAGATTCTATCTATATGTTGGTCTATTTGCTTATTTGTTTATTCTTATCTGTACAACTATTTCAGAATAGATTCTATCTATATGTTGGTCTATTTTCTTATTTGTTTATTCTTATCTGTACAACTATTTCACAAAATCTCTACTATCTTGCATCAAAATACTTTAGAATCAGTCATTTTTATTACTGTTTTGGACTTGGGAGTAATGAGAATCTAAAGATGATAGGAAAAAGACGATCTAATAATGCTTGAAACTCTTGCATGTCACCTGCATGAGTGCAACAAAATCAGCAAGGATGGCAAACTCACAAAAGAGATTATGACGGATATTGCAATACCATATGAGGGAAGGTATGAAGATGGAGATATCATGATAGAGGAAGCAGAAGCATTAAGGCACACCTTACTGCCATCTAGAGAGAGAGAGAGAGAGAGAGAGAGAGAGAGCTCTTACCCTGGTGGATCCTTGCATACAATTAAACATTCAATATCTCTCTCTCTCTCTCTTTCTTTGTGCATAAAAACGTCAAAAAATGCATTGCATCACAGTATACTTCTCTGGACTTCTTGGATTGAGCATGTAGAAGGAATAACAAGGCCCACTTCTTTGGAGTTCTTGGACTAAGCCTATGGAAATAGAGTTGCTTAAGTGATGAAGGAGGAGAGAATTGCAATGAGTACCTATTTCAGCTGCCAAAACAGCACGGAGTTGTGAGCATACATGGGAGGTTGGGGCTGGGGTAGAGAGAAGGACATACATTGGAGCGGAAAAAAAGGGAGGAAGAGAGGATGAAGAGGCCCAAGGGGTGCTTCTCCTCTTGATCCACCTGAAGGTAGGCAACAATCTCTGGAAAAGATCAAAGAGTGCTCTCTACTTTTGAGAAGACAAAGGAGGGCCATCCTATCCACTGCTCGAGGTGGATGTGAGCCACTCATTGCTTAAGGCAGAGCTGAGACTCAGAGGAGTTCGATCGCTCAAGGTGAAGCCAAGGAGATCCGAGGAGACAAGGAGACAGTCCACCACACCTTGAGATGAGCTAGGTGTGCTACCAGCTCTGAGAGGCACACACACATGAGTAACTCTCTCTCTCTCTCTCTCTCTCTCTCACACACACACACACACACACACACACACACACACACACACACACACACACACACACACACACACACACACACACACACACACACACACACACACACACACACACACACACACACACACACACACACACACACACACACACACACACACACAAACACACATCTACATGGCATAGTCATGGGTGAAAGTTAGATCCAATGGTTGCAAGCATTTGCAGCCACGTGGATCAAACTCTTGTCTTTTTTATATAATTGTATATAGTATATAGTATAGTATATAGATATATATAGATTGCAAGACGATGAGGATAGATTGTATTTTTGTTTGCATGAACATCAATTTTCATTTTGGGATTTCATAGAAAACATTAAATATGCCATGGCCCATTAATCTTGAAGCTTGTGATTGTACCCAAGCAAAGCTACTTTCGTTTCTATGCAACAGGGTTGCTCTGGCTTGCACACCCTCATCCTCCCCATCATAGTTGGGGGGGAGTGGATCTTAGCCCTCCATCCCTTGGCCCTTCCTATGCAGAATGAGGCACTTTAGCCACCATATGGTTTCCAACTCAGCTAATGTCATGAAATAAAACATGCTAAACACAGATAGTGACACATCAGCAGGAAAAATGCTACCAACATTGACACACCAGCTATTAAAATCTTGTGCAGGTCAATGCACTCCTTGTTGGCCACATCAACGGCTGTAATTTTTGCGGCTGTAATTGCCTGACTATTTCGATTGTCCAAGAAAAATTGTAGCACGCTAAAGAGTGACACATCAACGAGCGAAAGAATTATAGATTGTGCAGACTGTCACCTCTCTTGGCACCCCTCCCCCAAACTTTGATAGGAGGGAATGTTCTTGAACTGACCATTCCCATAATATGTGCTCCCAATTTGACTCCCGGCTCTCGCCACTTTCCATGGGTCACACATATTATGGGGGATAGTCAGCTTAGGACCATTCCCTATCCCTTTCTCTCTCCCACTCATCCTGTCTTAAACATCCAGGCATGGACCTATCTCGTTCATTTGCAACGGGTTGCCTCTTTTGACTTGCACAAACTTGAAGCACGCGAGCCAACACATTCACACTTGGACAAGTGCTTATGGACCTGCTCAATACATTTGTTTTTTTTGTTTTTGTTAAAATTTGGTCTTTTGGTGGTATGTATGCACATTCGTATCCACAAAAAGGCTTGGTATGTGATGCATTGAGGTAAAAAGTGAAATTGAAAGTCTTGTACATACTAAGTGGTTACTACAAATGGTCCATAATCATCACAGGTTTGTTGGATATGATGGAAGTGAACCTACCACTATTTTGGACCATGGTTGGTATATAAGCATAGGTGAATAATCTAAGTAATAGAATCTTTTCAAGCTTAATAGCTTGAATTTGAAAATTTGTGAAGGTTTTTTGCATATGTTGAGAGAGAGAGAGAGAGAGAGAGAGAGAGAGAGAGAGAGAGAGAGAGAGAGAGAGAGAGAGAGAGAGAGAGAGAGGAGAGAGAGAGAGAGAGAGAGAGAGAGAGAGAGAGAGAGAGAGAGAGAGAGAGAATGTGCTCGCACACACACAACCAATCGATCCTTGAGAGCATCTATCCATACATTCTCTTCCCTGACAACATTTGGCACTCACAAACATCACATAATTTCAAAATAAAGACCAAGAACGTTGTGGTGGGCAAATCAGAGGTGATCACTCACATGCATACACATTCTTTCAAGGACTCTCTATCAAACTACATGTCTTTGCCTTGACTTCTCACTATGGACCAATGCATAGGGAACTGTAATACTATCGTGCTCTTGCTCTCTACAAAGACGTGTTTGGTTATTTACTCATACTGTGTTTTGGGCTGATTTTTTTTTCATTTATTGGACTAAGATAGCATTGATCTTTTTGACTAATAGGTGCAAGGATTTTTGAGTCAGACCTTGCACTATCATTAGACAAAAAATTCACAAAGTTTCAATCAAAACCTAATTGGCTTTCAAGCTGAGCTTTCTCACTTACTTTTGGGTGGAGGTTTCATTGGTGTTTGAAACATAATGTTTCCGGGATATTGAGGGTGTAATCAAATTTATGGTATTACCAGTGGTGCTAACCATGGAAATAATTTGGTGGATGAAAAATCTTGAGCAACATGGTTGCTACTTTTTTTGGATTTCTTAAATAATTGCATGCTTTTTATGTTTACTTTACACATGGACTTCAACATCCACCTCTCAACAAGGTTTTGAGTAGGTTTGCTTTGGGATCTAGTAGCATTTGTATATGGCTGTGGAAATGGATCTATTAAATATTGACTCTTGAATTCCCATTTGGATCTAGTAGCATTTGTACATGGCTATGGAAATGGCTCTAGTTCGCTTTGAAAATGTACTTGCAGGGTGCATTTTTATGGTTGAACTTCTTGTAGGGTCGTTCAACACATGGTTAAAAATTTTAAACTTTGACTTATAAGTGGATTAAAGCTATTTAGATAGAATAATGGTTTTATATATGGACCAAGTTATAAAACCTCATGTGAGGATCTCATGAGAGATAGATATGATTGATTTTATGTATAAAAAAATTGGTCAAACAAGATGCTATAAATTTTCTTAAGAATTGTTAATATTCGGTTTTAGAACATGTAAACACAAATGAGGTGGTAATAGGGATATTTGCATTCTAGGTTCAGTTATAATCCAATTCACTCATTGCTTTCAATTTGCAACAATGCGGATCTTTTTAACTATTATGTTCTTTTGTGTATAAATATAAGTCTAAAAACAACAATACACATGTCTTAAACACAAGGTTCTGGTAGAAAACTGGAAACCAGGATGTTGGCTTTGGAGATTTTTGTATATAGGCTTTGATGGACCCACTGTCTATAATTCCTTGTTAGGTTGACATGTCTTAGGTGGTCTTTCCTTGTCTATGGATCGGATTCCCGCTCACAGGTATTGTAGTATTTGACTCTGCTAGTTTTAGGTTGTAGGCTAATCCAAAATTACTTGCCCTTGTGTAATTATTTTGATTCTTATGATTTTGGAAACATTTTAACCGCAAACGAACTACTCTTGGATGGACAGTTCGTTTGAGGACTATCCATAGAAACTGGTTAAAGCATGGAAAACTTCTACGACTGACTATGAACGACATTCATACTATTCTCTACTGGCTAACAAAGCCTTAAAACTCCCATTGGAGTATAATCCTCTCTGTTAACATTGTCACTTATAGCTCCGATGAGACTCATGGATTTTCTGATATGATACAACTCTTTTGCTTGAAACTTGACTATTCTATTCTCATCAACTTGATGAGGCAGTAGGCCCATACTCAATGGGCCTACTATTAACTCATTGAGTATGGTTCCTGGATTAGGGGAGGTGCACTCTCTCTCTCTCTCTCTCTCTCTCTCTCTCTCTCTCTCTCTCTCTCTCTCTCCCCCCCCCCCCCCCCACACACACACACACACATGTCACTTTCATCTGTGGCTTACTATTTTGGGAATGGATACTTGCTGATATATAGCACTACATGGATGATAGGTATAAGTTAGAAAGGTTTTAAGTAGTACATGGATAACAACTAATAAGTTTGTTGACACCTGTAATACGTATTCAAGGCTAACAAATCTGTCGTCTTGTTTATATGGATGTAGGTGAGGATTCTACCTTTACTTATGATCTTTTTGGTTAAGCTGTTGTCCGTCAGTGTCGAACCTGGACTCTTTCACTTAAGAATAAGTTTTTCTTGATTGTCTTATGTACACAACACTAGAGTAATACCTCATTCTCACTATGATGTACAAAAATGAATCAAAGACTGAGTTGTTTTTGTGCTAATCATTGTCCTTTGTTTAAAGCTAGTCGTCTTTTGAATTGTTATGTTCTTTTGTGTATAAGTATAAGTCCTCATTTTTATATCATTTGGGTAGGAAATTCATTATCCCTTCTAGTTCCTAACTCATGGGATCAATTTGGGTGACTTACTCTCTCTTTGATAACACAATCAATCTCAAAATTCATAAAAGCTATACGTAAATTTGGGTTTTGTTCATACAATATGGGAATTGGCCCTCAAGCATGGGAGACCTTAGTGTGACAAAAAGGTGGTCTTTCAAGACCCAGTCGGGTATTATTGATGGAATTATTCAATTTGTGGTTTAAGTTGTATCATGGTTTTGATATGTGTGAGTGTTACCATGATTGCCTTCTTTGACATATAACATCTACAGATCTCAACTATTTAAACACGTCAGCAAGCATCTCTTGCTCCCTTGAATACTATCATTGAGAGAGAGTGATTAATTTGAAATTAGTAAGCTAGTCTCTACTTGCTTTGGTGAGAAACATTTGTCTAGGCTAAGCCATGGCTAAATCATGGGAGATTGTGGCACCTACTTTAGTCTTCACAAGTACATGTAATTTCTTTGGTACTATCTTACAGATTTTAATTCCAGTGGAGATTACCTCTACCCACACAACAACTTCTTAATGAATGACCTTTGAGAACACAAGTCTGATAAGGTGTTGACTGTTAATATAACATTTGTTGTCCTTAAAACAACTAACCTTTGAGTTTTCATTTAATTTTGATTTTATTGGAAACTTGAAATTTACTTATAAGAATACTAATGCAATTGAATTTTGATTCTTGATCTAGTTGACACTTGAGGCCAAGACCTTTGTGGCTTCAATTATTAAAGCTGATGAATGTAGATACTTGATGCTCAACAATGTTGCCTTAAAAAGAGTAGATCTGGTGTATCTTGTCCGAGTACTATGCTTATAGAGGACAATATATATTTTTGTTTATTGAGGTATATCTGCAATATAAAGGAAATTGGATGCGTTAATATGGACTCAAAGATATATGACCTAAAAAAGTATAAATCATTTAGAGAGTTTGATCTACTATAGTACTAAGACTTCTTACTTCTTCTTTTGTACTAGAGAATTTGATGCAAGGGTAGAAACCTTGCCAATCTAATTTGAATCGTTCTCTATAACTTATTTTTAATTATATAATGGTTCAATATAAAAGCTACTTAAAACCTTTATAAATGATGGACGACAACTATTGTTTCTAAAAGTTTCCCTATAAATGATTTTGATTATTTCTAAAATCTACTTGAACCTCTATAAATGGTGGACAAAAGTTTTTGTCCTTAAATCTAACCCTCAAGTGAAGAATAGTGGGATTTGCCTCATGTATGCTTGAATTAGGTTCATATTAATGCTCTTAGCACTGTTCTCGTACTTGAGAAGTAAATAGCTATTTTAATTGTGGTATACTGCATCTATTTTAATTGTGGTATACTGCATCTAAGTACTATGCTTGTATTAAAATTCTTGGAGAGGCTCTTTTTGTTGATTGTATTACATTAAAAAACTAGGATACTATGGACACTCTAGTCTTTTTTGCAATGAAGATTATAGGGACAGTAATTTCTAAGCTACTGATTCATGATTATTGATTTTAGATCTTTTTGTGAGTGGTATTGAGACTCTATATAATTGATAATTGGGGAATCCATATAATTACACACTTGGAATGTCCTTACGATACCTAATAGTAAAAAAAATTTTAGTCAAGGTAAAGAGAACACTTTTGCTATAAATTTTAAGTACAATAAAACCTATTTAATTTGGATAAATACTTGTTAAGATTGTTCTCCTTTTGAATTGATAAAGACTTTCTTTACTTGTGGACTACATGACCACCCAAAAATTGGGATAATAAGGTTATAAGGTTCAATATTTATTAGCTACATTAAATTTTGACTCAAGATATATAGATAGCCAATTTACCCATACTATCTTTTAAATTACTTGTTATTGGTTCTTATTTTTGGCCAAAGTTTGGATGTCCTTTACTTAACCCAGCTAGTTAGATAAATAGTCCATGACAAATGGAATTGGCTCTTTTGTTAGCTAAATAGTAGAACTATAGTACTTTGGTACTATTCGATTGTTTTGGTGGATGTATCAAATTGGTAGTCTATACTAAACCCTTATGAAAGTTATTAATGGTGTGGTCACTTACAAGAAACCGCCTTTTTTTTATCTTACAACTTCATTGGATTGTGATAGATAAATCACTTAGTGAGCCACTTGATCCCCCAAAAAAATTGAGCATAGTTTTGAAGGATATTTAAGCATTAACCACAATGTGATGTGTATCTTTATTGAACCCGATTATTTTATGGATAAGAATGTTTGTATGTTAATTAATAGATCACAAGAGTGAAAAAGAGAACAGTTTTTGACATATTGAAAACTAATTCTCTTATGAGAATAAGAATGGTTGTTGTAATTCTATAAAAATCAATTCTCCTTGTATGCAAGCTCTCGAGAAAAGTAGTTAAATTTTTTAAGTGGTGGAAACTATAGGATATTTAAGCATTAACTATAATATGATGTGCTACAATACGTTTATTGAACCCAACTAATTTTAGGATAACAATGTGACCCATTACATAGGATATTTAAGCATTAACTATAATATGATGTGCTACAATACCTTTATTGAACCCATTACATCAGTGACAAGTTCACCACTTCCTCATAGACAACCATGGATTGTGCATCTAGCCTCCACATGTATAGGTCATTTTGGTTGCTTACTTACGCATTGCACAACCTAAATATTTTTGCAATGCATTACTTACATTTGAAATGCTCTAATGCCATATATGTTGCTAATAACATACTTTTTGGGTAATGAGATTGCTCAAACTTTTCTTTTTTCCAAATTTGTAAAATCATGTTTATCCAAGAAAATTGTTGTGAATGTGCATAAGACATATGGTGCATGTGATTGATTCATTTTGTGTTAAATCTAGGTTATCTAGAATAATTTCAACATAAAGAATAAATGCACATCATGTGCATTCTCTTAGCCCAAGCATTTCCATTCACGCCATGATTGGATCCACTATATCACTTCATTTTCTCTTATCAAGAGATTTACCAATTTGTTATTTACTTAGATTTACTTGAATCATTTCTCCACAGTAAGTATTGTGTTCAATACAATAGTTACTGATTTTAATTTTGTTTGGTTCATGTTGACTTGTTCCAAATTCTTCAATTAGCTCCACTGCCCACCATGAAGAGCCACACTTGATAGAGCTCTGTCCACTTCTCATGTGTCTCTTGACTTATTATTAGAAATTTGCTGAAGATTCTAATTTAAGCATGCAAAGTTCATATATGAACATGGATTCCATTTAGAGTCTTCCCTTTTGTGGTTTGATATAATATCAATAACCATTGCATGGGTGGGTTATAGCTAGTAGAATGCAGATTGGTGTTTCGTTTTGTAAATTTTTTAAATCTTTTTTATAATATTTAAGTGTTTTGCCAGCCACCACTCTTGCTCAAAGCTCCCAACATCTAATGGATGTAGCTTCTCACCCTCTTGTTTACAAGAATTTAAGTGCTTTTCCATCCACCACTCTCCCTCAAAGCTCACAACATCTTACGGATGTAGCTTCTCACACTCTTCTATGCACCTTCACAAACACAGTAACAAGCTGTTTACAAAGCCAATGGTGAGTTGAGATCTCATTTGTATACATGGAAGCAAGGATACTGCGTACATGTGCAAGGTGAATGGATTGATTCTTGACGTTGTGGAGCATGTGTGCAAGGACCTCATAGGTACCCACTTGTTCCAAGAGGGAATGGTGTGCAAAACGAGCACTCTTTTTTGTTGATGTGTGTCAATCTTCTCTTCTCTTCTTTTGCTTGCTCTTCTTTTTCTTCTTCTTCTTCTTCATCATCTCCTCCTCCTTATTCTTTGTTGACTTTTGAGCTACGGTATTCCTTCCATTCTCCTCCTACATAGCTTCGGTGGTATGCAAGAGATTGTTTCTTGTGTGCGGTTGCACTATGTCTTTCAGAGCCAATGCCGTGCAATAACAAAAATTCCAAAAGAATGTCTTGCTATTCTCATTAAGGTAAGCATGCTTGCAAATTCACTTTCTCGCTATGTCACTCCTCCCTCCGAGAGTCACTTTCTAAAAGAAAGTGGGTGTTCAAATACAAGAGAAACCAAACATTTAGCACTAGCTCCCTCTAGGTAGGCATTTGTGTTGCATTTATATGTTCGTATCATAAAAGTGATACATATAAAATGTCATTATACGCTGTAATATCAAATAATATATGAATAACTGTATAAATTCTTTTTGATTGAAAAACCTTTTAATCGAAATGGCTTTAGATCAAAAAGCTGGTATCAATAAAATTCCAGTCACTAGCAGTTTCAACTTCCCAACGACGATCACTAGCAGTAGCAGGAGTAGTACTTAGCAGGGATTTAATATTTACGCAATTACCACAAATTTTGTGTGATCACAAGGTCTTATTGACACATTTACATGATTACACTAAACACTAAACTAAAATCCCGTCGGGCTTTTCTATTTTCCCTGCAGGCCCGCCGGGAATACTAAAAAGCCCGACGGTCCCGCAGAATCATATATATACAAGCCTGATCGGGCCCGCTGGGTGTTATTTATTTGTTTCATCTTGAGAGAGAGAGAGAGAGAGAGAGAGAGAGAGAGAGAGAGAGAGAGAGAGAGAGAGAGAGAGAGAGAGAGAGAGAGAGAGAGAGAGAGAGAGAGAGAGAGAGAGAGCTTTTTCAGGTACGTCGAGAGGAGAGAGGGGGTCGTGTGGGAGCGTGCTCTACGTCGTAGTGCACGGCAGTAGCGGAGTACCTGACCACACAATCTGGGTATGTGTTGTGTGTGTGTGTATGCAGTGTGGTAGCATGCCTTTTGTCATATTGCGTGGCAATCATAAGGTACCTTACCACACAATGGGAGTGTGTACGTAAGCTGCTCTATGGAACATTGCTTACCATCAGGGAATCACCTCGCTGACACAGGGAAGATGGTGTCCTTGTGGTAAGTATTGGCTTACTGTCTGGGTACTACGTCCGTACCACAGCGAATCTAATATCCTTATGGTAAGTCAACTTTCACTTCCCCTTTCCGCAAAAAACATATGGGCATCGATCGGTAACGCGGCTATATAATGTTCGTATGCAAGCCATTATTTCTCCTTAGATTCAGGTCGATCGGTAACGTGGGTAATAGAGTGTAGTTTGTTAGAAGCATCCGTTTTTGCATAAATGTGGCATTCAGGTCGTTAACCTGGCCGTACGAACGTCATATAATTGTATGTGCATGTGCAGTTAAGTTTTTAAGTATTGAGTATATGAAATACTTGGTCGGTAACGCGATTGTGAAGAGTATTTCATATACAAATGTTTGAATTGTTTGATTTTGTTGTTTTTAAGTGCCCATATGAAATTATATACTAGCTAATCATATTCAAAAGAATGCTTTATTCATCAATCATCGCTATTCTAAAAGCTAGATTTACATAAATTATATGCAAAATTATATTTGCACATAATTTGCATGTTAAATATTCATTTTTATATTTTTAAAGGACCTCAAGCATTATCGCTATTTTTAATTTACATAAAAATTATATGCAAAGCTAGATTTACATAAATTATATGCAAAAAAGTATTTGCACATAATTTGCATGTTAAATATTCATTTTTATATTTTTAAAGGACCTCAAGCATTATCGCTATTTTTCATGCTTCATTTACATAAACTCTCTGTAAAAAAGAATTTGTACACAATTTGCACGTTAAATATTCTTTTGTATCTTTTTAAAGAGCATCAATTATCATCGCTATTTTGAGTGCTACATTTACATAAATCTATGAAGAAAAGAGTGTGCACACAATTTGCGTGTTAAATATTTATTTCTATCTTTTTAAAGAGAAAGACATTCTTTGCAATTTTCTAGTCCGATTTGTATACTTCCAATGTTTGAAATGTTTTTGAAGTCTTTGAGCCGGTGTGTGCTTTGTTTGAACTAGTATGTGCGCATGGAGAAAAATATAAGTTAAAAATTCAATATATGCTTAAATGTGCCAGATTGTTAACATGTATTGTTTGATCTGGATTGAGTTCTTATAAACCACATGTAAGAGGTTGCAATTTTAAGAATAAAGATTGTTTTCAATTTTTATCAATATTTCCTTTCACATTTCTTAAAGTCTTCAAGTCGTGGTTAAGGGTTTTCTTGAAATAGTGTGAGAGTGTTAGTGTCATTCGCAACCATAAATTTGTATTTGATATGCTATTTTTTATTGTCCAGTGCAAATATGACACCAGTTCAAAAGAAAAGTATTATGCGTGCTATTCATAAAGAATGTATTTTGACAATCTCATCATGTGCAGATGATCGCATACAACAGATTAGTGAAAGAGATGTCTTCATCAAAGACCTCACTAGCGCTATATGGGAGAACACAGAGTGCAGGCTGCAAGGTGAAGGCCAATACGAGTTGTTGATTCCAACAGGGATTTGAGAATTTGACCCCCACCACAAGGTTAGGACAATGTTGGGCAATATGAAAGTATGTTGCAGAGACTTAAAGGAAGATATCGCACTTGCCTGCGACATGTCAAAATTGTAAACATGAAGCGTGTGAAAGTGCAGGACCAAATAGCCTTACCCAAGAGATTGAAGATGGCCCAAGATGTGCAAGTAGCTTTGGGAGGTTGATCCGATGCTAGCAGCACCGGCACAATCATGCGCACGGCTTTGAATGCCAAGTGCGCTTATCTTGTCGACATTCCTTACGAAGCCTTGGTAGAAGGTATCAGGGTTGGAGCAGGCTCCTTTGATGTGTGCACATTGTACACCATCAAAGGAATCTCTTTTTTTCTAGACCACATTACATATGTGGGAAAATGTTACAAGGGAGGGAGTGAGGCAAAATTTGACAGCTTTCAGACAGAGCAAGGAATGCAAACGCTTCACCCCTCCATTGTAAGATGCATTGGCTTTACTACCAAAGCTCCTTATATCACAATATTCCCATACCACAATGGGGGTACCGTGGGTGACATGATGTGCCACTTACCATTCGCTCACGGATTATTCAGACGACACATGCACATGTTACAACATGGCTGGAGGTCATTGCCTGCAATAAATCTTCCTATACAAGAGATAGACACGGTGTGGATCAAAGCAGTGATCGAGCAGATGCCAGCCATTTGTCACGCCTTAATCGATGGCGTTGCGGCTGCCAACTCGACCGGGATAGTGCACAGTGACCTGCACCCATTCAACATAATGTTGGACTTTACTTGCATAAATAAACCATGCGTCGGCATCATTGATTGGGGGATGATGCTCAGAACGTCAGCTAAGCACGCAGCAATTAATTATCTACATCCAAGTGCACAATTGGACTCTACAGTTTTGGAGGCACAGAGAGCAGGGGATGCAGAGATGGCTAAGTGACATTGGATTGCTCCAGAACTATACGATCCACAGTGCACAAATGCATACATAAAAGCGAGCGACATTTATGCATTGGGCTATCTATTTGACATGCTGATAGATTTTTGGAGTGGAGCCAGAGAAATTTATTTTTCTAAAGAAGTTTTTCACCACCCGGATGAAGATGTTATGAGGGCTATTTGGATTAAAGTAGATTGTTGGATGAAGTTAAAAGAGAGGGAACAAAGAAGAAATGCATCGGACGTGTTGATATTTTTCAAAGAACATTTAAAGATAGATCCTAACCCTATCCAACGTCGGCGTGTTGAACTTGCACCATCATTTTATCCGACCTAAAATATTTTTATGATATACATCTGTCTTGTCCAGGGTATTCTATTTTTTATTGAAGTGTATTATCTGGTTTAAAGTGGTTCACCTTCTTGAGTCAATTATCTTTAGACATTTCAAATTATCTGGTTTAAAGTGGTTCACCTCCTTGAGTCAATTATCTGTCTTGTGGTTCAATTAGTCGCATTAGTTGTGTTTTGATTTAGTAGATTTTGATGTCTTATGTAGTGGACGAGAAGTTGCTATCTTGTGCATCTGTGAGACTGTTGAATCGTGAGAATATAAATTTGCCAATGATATTGAATATTTGTCTATCTATTGATTGCACCTCCAAGAGAAAATGGTCGATGAAGAACAAGATATTGGCACCCAATAAGTGCCCGATGATCAACAACAAGTGGCTGTTAATGCATTTTAGCGCATGAAGTCTCTAGCACACGGTATGTCGGCACAACAAGCGATGCGCACTGCTCGACGACTCTCAAAATGAGCAAATCCAAACCACATGCAATGGAAAGAGATCAATAAAGAAGTGACAAAGGACATGATCAAAACAATATGGCCATGTGAGGACGCAGAGATTAAGAAAGGAAGGTGGAAAGTTTTGAAGTGCAACCATGATGCGATAAAAGAAAACACTAAGAGGATTTACTCGGAAGTTTATGGTCATCCCATGCACAATGCAGATTGTGCGTTATATTTTGCAAAAATGTTATATGTTCACTTTGTGCAATAGCGACCAGTTTCGTCAAAGGAGACAACTATTGCCAGTCATGATATATGGGAGAGTTGTGTCATTTTCACCCGAGGTGAGATGGCAGTGGAAGGCACCGACCTACAATTAAAGAGAGAGAAGGATATTTACATGACATAGTTGGCAAAAAAAGATGCAAAAATAACACGGCTTTCTATAGCCACCCAGACACCCCAACCCTCGCAGGTCCGGATGGAGAAAAGCATTCATCGCTTAAGCCAGGACGTTCAAAATCTGACACAGCGAGTGAATCCAACACCTATACAAGGGACACACATCAATCACCTTGTCCTGCATCAAGATTTAGTCCCCTTGTCTACTTCAGATGCATCCTCATCTTCCCAATGTCCAGTTTTCTACAAGAATTTTGATGGATGGAGTGGATATTATACATTGATATACGGTCATTATTATCATTTCGTTTGTCTTATTCGTTTAATGCAAAATAGTAGCCGATGCACAATCTGTTCACAAGATATTCCACAAGGAATATAAATTATGTTTGGCATGGCAAATGAGTATAAATTCAAGCAAGCCTACCAAGATACCCCTAGCATAATTAAAAGTCTGTTTAGTGAACAAGATGCTGCTTCAGAGCAACACAATTGAGATCGACAAACTATGTATAATTGCGAATATGAAGCATTGTATATGATCAAAACACATTTGAATACAAGGTATTTTATAATGGTTTTTGACACGATCTTCATTCTACTCTCAAGCTATATTGAATTTGTAAAGTTGTTATCTGGTTCTAAGTCTGAGTGTTGTGGTTCTCCTTGTAATTCAACTTCCACATCTATGATCAAATTCTCTTCTATTTCATCTATAGTGCATTGAGATACACCAACATTGAACTCTTCTTCGTCTTCGTTTTGACAATCATAGAACCAGGTTGGCATTTCCTCCTCGTAGCCATCACTTTTGATGTGATCCGATATCTTTTTGTTGCAAAACATATACATTAATTCTTTCGCTTTGTCTGCTAATATTCTGTTGCGAATAGTGTTGTGAACATACTTGCACATACTCCAATTTCTCTCTGAACTTGAGTTTGCTACACATTGTGCCAGTACTTTCATTGCAAGGGGATGTAAGATAGAGTAATGCTCTCCATCATTCATCATCCACCACTTCCATGCAGGTTGCTCTTTTGCCATTACCTATACAAAATCATTCACAAAAGGACCTTCTTTTAATCTAAATACACTCATTTCTTTGATGCAATCAATTCGGTCCTGAACATTGGAGTAGAACGTGTTGACCACGTGATAGAAATCGCTTACCACCTCTGTATTGGACATCATATCTAAATTCCAATAATCTGGATCGAGCATGTAAGGAACGCTATGGAGTGGACTATGAGTGCTCTTCCACCTTGCATGAAAATACTAGGCCAAATTTTTTTGCTGTTTGCCAGAGAATGGTAGTCACCACTCCTTCTCTACTACAGACTCTTTCAGCTCTTTGGGATGTTCAAGACTCTGTTGGACTGATCACCATGTCATCCACACTTTGCCCAAGTTTGGTGCCCTTTGATCAAGGTTGCAAATTGTAAACATAACGGGCATCATTACCACTACAAGAGGTACTTCACATTAGCGACACTCGCAGTGCGACGCTCAAAAGTGAAAATCCATGACGTCGCTATGAGCGTCACTATAAGCATCGCTATAGGCATTGCTATTTTCTTTGTTGCATAGTGACGCCTATAGCGACACCGACAAGGGTAAAAAATAAATCGAGAGCGTTAAAAACTCAGATCTCAGATCTGAGTTTGGGTGCTCAAGCGAAAGAGGTAAACCGTGCTCTCCCTCTCTCTCTCTTTCTTCACACACACACACACACACACACACACACACACACACACACACACACACACACACACGCGCGCGCGCGCGCACGAGGAGAGGAAGGAGAGCCAGATATGCTCCTTCCCTCTCCTCTCTCTCATGTTCCCTTCCCCTCTTCTCTCCTCTCTCTCTCTCTCTCACACACACACACACACACACACACACACACACACATTGTGTCTTTGAGAGAGAGAGAGAGAGAGAGAGAGAGAGAGAGAGAGAGAGAGAGAGAGTACACACATGCATTAAAAAAAAACACATACACACACATGCATAAACAAAGAATGCATACACATACATTGAGAGAGAAAAAGAGAGAGAGAGAGAGAGAGAGAGAGAGAGAGAGAGAGAGAGAGAGAGAGAGAGAGAGAGGAGAAAACAAAGAGAAAGAGAAAGAGCGAGAGAGAGAGAGAGAAAAAAATCCAAAGAGAGAGAGCATGAGAAGACGAAATGAGAGAGGTAAGGGGAGAAAACAGAGAGAGAGAGAGAGAGAGAGAGAGAGAGAGAGAGAGAGAGAGAGAGAGAGAGAGAGAGAGAGATAAAGTAGAGAAAATATGAAATGAAATGTTATATTAAGATTTAGGGTTAGCTTGGAATTAAAATTAAGTTAGATTAAGATCTAAGATTAAGCTAGATTACATTTAACTTATATTTAAAATTTATGCTAAATTTAAAATTATGTTAGACTTAAAATTAGGTTAAGATTTAAATTAGGTTTAAGATTATGTTAGATTACATTTAGATTTATGTTTATGTTGAGTTTAAGATTATGTTAGATTTAGATTTACATTAAATTTAAAATTAGGGCAAGATTTAAGATTAGCTAGGTTAGATTTAAGTTAGATTACATTTAGGTTTAGGATTTAAGATTGGATTAGATTTATGTTTATGTTGAGTTTAAGATTAGATTAGATTTAGATTAAAGTTAGATTACAATTAGCTTTAGGTTAGATTAGATTTAGGTTTATGTTGAGTTTAAGGTTATATTAGATCTAGATTTATGTTCTATTTATGATTAGATTAGATTTAGGTCAGATTTTAGGGCATGTCAATGAAGGCTTTGCCCAAAGAACAAACACTAGTTACACAACAATATGTATATTCCCATCAGAATCTCACACCTATTAACTCACCCACTAACCATGTTCAATTAGGTTAGAATCACCATATGTTCTATTTGGTTAGATTTAAGATTAGATTTTGGATTTAGTTTTTATATTAAAGTCTACCTTTGGGATTACGGAAAAAAAATTAGAGTTAGGCAAACGGTGATCCCTCTCTTCCTCTCTACGGATGCGACCTTAAGTTGGAAAGCTTTCAACGGCATGATACTCAGATTGGAGGCCAACATGTAATGTGCTAATTAATCCCTCGAACAAAGATCTGATGTGAAGAGATGTTAAGATGCTGTGAATTTCTACAGCTAGAGAAGAGACAAAGGGGTTTTGTCCACTATCATGTAGACGTGGGTGTGTAGATTTCTCGTACCCACAAATATAGGCATTGACCAATAAAGACGAGATTATAACCCGGTGGTTTTGATCTCCGTGCACCTCTAGACCGAGGTGTGTGGGGATCGGACATGGCTAGAGAATGTGAGGTAGACGTTTACAGTGTGAACAGAGAGAGAGAGAGAGAGAGAGAGAGAGAGAGAGAGAGAGAGAGAGAGAGAGAGAGAGAGAGAGAGAGAGAGAGAGAGAGATGGAGGATGCCAATAGAAGATTAAATTTATGTCCAGGTTATAAGGTTTTTACATTCATTATGAGTAGTGATGAGGATTTGGGGTCGTCCAACCAAAACACCTATCTTTCAATAAGGATCTTATGTCCTTGTAATCAATGCAAGCATGCTGTGCGACGAACAAGACACGTTTCTTTGCAGCACGTTTGCAAATTTGGCAAGTTTGGTCCATCTATTATAGATTGAGTTGTTGCCAATTATAACTCGTCGGACTGTGACGCTGGCCAACATGCATCAATCTTGCAACCCAATAGACGTGTTCGCAGGTGCTTTGGTCAAGTAGCATACGTGAGGCCACAAGATGTAGCCTCTTACAGCTCGGAGGATGATTATGCAGACCACATTCACAATGAGACAATGTTTGAGCCCGAGATCAATGAAATGATCGAGACAATCATGGATTCAGAAAGGCTTATCTATGATGATATAAAAAGTGAAGCCGATATACCATTGTATGATGGAGCATGTGTGTTTAGATTGAAGGCGCTCCTAGTTCTTCTCAACATGCAGGCAAAGTTTGGATGGAGTTACACTAGCGTCACAACTCTTTTCAGGTGATCTATTACAATGTGTTTACTTCAATAAAAAACTCTAGATGTATAGTGATCTGATAGATTACTTACACAAGTGTATCACATTTTTTTTGCTGTGTAGATTGCTCAAAGAGCACATACTGCCAGCTGATAATGTGATGCCAGATTCTAGAGAGGAAGCAAGAAAGGTCTTGCAAAACTTGGGGATGGATTACAATTCGGTTCACGCTTGTCCTAACAACTTCATTCTTTTCAGAGGGGAATACATAGACATGGAGAAGTGTCCGAAATGTTATTCCGAGAGATATCGAGTAGATCTCCATGGAACAAAAATTCCACAAAAGGTTTTAGACATTTTCCTCTGCCTCCTTGCATCAAGCATTTATTCGAATGTAAGTCCATGGCCGCCCTAGCATCATGGCACGAGAGAATAGATCTTCGGATGGTGTACAACGGATTCCTGCAGATTGTGCAGCCTGGAAACATATAGACGATGGCTGGATTTTTCCAGGGAAGCTCAAAATTTGCACAAAGGGCTGGCTATGGATGCGTAAATCCATTTGGTCAGAGATCAACATCTTACAGTGTATGGCCCGTTAACCTAAGGTTGCATAGCCACAAGTCCTTTTTTTGGGCCCAACATGATTCTTAATTCGGTAACCACTTCTAAAAAATTTTAATTCGTTTATCGACATAAAGCTACAAAACCAAAACAATTGAAAACTTCGAGAGTCATGCTCATTGCGAAGAAGCCATTGGTCCAAACGAGGGCTGTAATTAGTTTTAGAAGGTGAGCATATGTAAATGACGAGTCGATAGTCAAGGGTCGGATGTCTTGTACTAGTGTACTGGGTATATAGAGATCTTTGAAGTCTTGCATTTTTCACCATCATAGATTTGAGTTGATTTACACTGTCACTCCACAATATAAGAGCTATAATCCGTAATTGGGTTAAAATAGCTTTTATATATTAAATTGGTTGCATGGGGGGGCTACAATCCTTCACTGGGTACAAGTAGTCCTCAATTGAGTGATTATATTGAAGATTTATTTTCGTTAATTCATGCATTGGTTTATACAGAGAGTGCATTATGTCTTACGATAGATTATTAGTGCATGAAATGACCAATCATATATTTTATTGCTTTCGTTTGTTTTTTGTAGCAATTAAAATTAGATGTGTCTTAATGTTTGCAAATCAAAGTGGACATATAAATAATCATTATAATAATAATTGCATTGAGAAATTCATAGCATTGTTGTAGTTATTATGCCGCTCATAGACTGTATTGCAATGTGTATGTTTGCTCACAATATAAGTGATCGATATGTGGATTGACTAGCGTGCACTGAAAATCTCATATTGTGCATCATGGTTACTTTCATATTGAATGTTTTTTTTAATTTTAATATATATTGAAAATAAGAAAAATGTTTCAAAAAATGAACATCTAGTTCTTTTGTCTTGAGTTTTAATTTAAAAGCAATGGAGCAAAACGTGGGCACAAGTGGTACGAAGAAGCCAAAGAATAAAAAAGCTCCTAGCAAAGAGTGGGATTATGCTCACAACATATGTGGCCGATACATGGAGTGGCAATGTAAATATCACACAACAAAATCAGACGATGCACCACGTATTAGGGATCATTTTTTGGGTAGCGTTAAAAAGAGTTGTAAGAAATGTGAACATCCTCAGGCACCTACAGTTGCAAAGCGTTTGAGAGAAGAGCTCGCTAAAAAGGGTGGCAAGAGATAACAGATATATGGCTCTATGACTTTGAGCCAAGAGTTCTCAAAGCCAAATATAAACTCCACAGATCTTGTAGTGACACCAACTAACCTTGGAGCACAACCTGCCCAGGGAGAGGAAATTCCAGGCAAGAAGTGCTCCTTTTAAGCGTCACAATGAAGGTGGACTTGGTCAAATGCGTCAAAAATCATTACATCAAAGCTTTTGAGTGCAGTCTCTAGGAGAAGCACAAATTGCACTCGCCAAAGCAATATTCTTTACTGGAAGTGCTTTGGTCATGGTAGACAGCAATCATTGGAAGGCTGCTTGGAAGAAAATTGGTGAGTTTGGCCCAAGATTTTCAGCTCCTTCTTATCAAACGATACGAAATGTTTTCTTGGACAAATGTTACATCGAAGTCAAAGAGCGTATTGGCAAAATAATACTTGGAAATATTTCGCTTTCAGGATGTACGATTGTGAGTGATGGCTACTCAAATGTTCAAAGAAGACCGCTGATCCATGTAATGTTGGTTTATCCAAGGGGAGAAACGTTTATAAATGCGATTGATAGTTCTGGTGCAATTAATACATTTTTGAGGTCTTAATTAATGTAATTAAATAAATTGGTGCTGAACATGTCATTCAAGTAGTCATGGACAATGCAAAGAATTGTAAAAACACCAGTAAATTAATAAAGAAGTGCTTTCCACACATTTTTGCAAATGGTTGTAATACGCACAGCTTAAACTTGGTGTTGAAGGATTGGTACACTAGCGAAGAAACCACTTGGTTCGCCAAAATAATTGATACAACACGTCAGGTTGTGAAATTTATCTGGACACGACAAAGAGTACTCGATTTGTATAGGATGCCCATGTTAGTGATATTGAAACTTCCTGTTGAAACTTGACATGACAAAGAGTGCTCGATTTGTATAGGATGCCCATGTTAGTGCTCGATTTGTATAGGATGCCCATGTTAGTGATATTGAAAATTCCTGTTGAAACTTGGTTCTGCAAGCACTTTTATAGCTTGGAATCACTTCTCCGCAATAAATGCATTGTGATTGACACATTCAATTGGGCGGCCTTTGATGAATGGCAGCTTGAGCAGAAAAAAAAATTAAAGATAAAATTACATGTCTACGTGGCAATGTAAACAAGGCTGCTTGGTGGAGGAGTGTAATAGATGCATACCGTGTACACTACAAGAGGTTGTGTGCACTTGTGACATTTTTAGCGATGAAAATACATTGGGTTTTTATACTCCCCGGTGTCACTAAGACCGTCGCTACGGGAATGTTTCTATACGCTCTATCTGCATCGCTATATAGCGATGCAGATAGCGACAGTTGTAGGCTTCCTATAGCGACACTCATAAGGACGCCCGAAAGTAAAAAATTTCACCTTTGAAAGAAAGTGCAAGGTATAGACCCAAAGTAGTTACCCACAAGACAATATAACCATTAACTCCATCATGCATAGTATTGTTTGCAAAATAAAGATACAAAACTGACAAAAATAAATTGATAAAAGTAAATCAATGACAATTGTACACATCATAGGAAAAATCACTTGATTGTTAAGCTTTGCAGATGTAATAGTTACAACACCATTGTCATTATTGAAAAAATACATGGTTTTCCAATAGTTACAAAATGACATATACATGTCATCTCATTATACATGCTATGACAAAAGGAAACTAATGCTATCTACCTACGGCTAGACTGATGTCGTCTAATCAGACGTCTCATCGCGTCCAAGCAACATTTGTCGGATTTTGCAGAAAAAAACAATAAGACTTTTTGTAAGTATAAATATATAATTTACAAAACAATCTATTTTCTTAGCT
This sequence comes from Adiantum capillus-veneris, assembly GCF_014529385.1. NCBI lineage: Eukaryota > Viridiplantae > Streptophyta > Polypodiopsida > Polypodiales > Pteridaceae > Adiantum > Adiantum capillus-veneris. Next base: position 120,957,142 of record NC_140954.1, read on the forward strand.
TATCATTAAAATACAACAAATGTAAAAGAGTAAAATGAAATACTAACCATGCCGCCGCGAGAACTCAGAATGTCCATCAGGGCATTTAAGCCCTTTCTACCTGCGTACTCATGCTCGTACAGTGTGGGGTCACGTCCTATCATCGACCGCTATTCAAAACATACAAAGAATCCATTATGTTAGAATTTAAAAGTACAAATAGATGTAACTACCAAACCTAAAGAGCAATGCAAAAACACATACAAAATCGGTCTCAAATGATGCCCACTCGCTGCTCCCCAAGTGGTGCGAGCTCCCTGCCTCTACTCGCGCTTTGGTTGCCTCCTTTTGTTGCTTCCACTTGTCAGGATTCTTGCGTGCTGCTCGCTTTGCATTCTTCCAATCTTCTTTGGCTAGCCAATCTGTCTGTTTCACCCATGCTTTATTGTTTTTTGTACTTCAGAACACTTGTCCTTGCAATATGTGCGTATTCAAACCGTCATTAGGTCTTCATTGAAGCGCTCATCCCAACTTGACACGGAAAAATCATCATGCAGCATGCTATTGACTCTATCTTTTAATTCACTTGGCACTTCACTCCAGGTGTTTAGTATGTAGTGTCTAAACACCTGAGAGCAAAGACCACGCATGCGCGAGATCACCTTCTTGCCTTTGTTATCCAAGATGATGCAGTCGTGTTGATGTTGACCAAGTACGGCAAGTCCTCTCGCCTGTGACGCGTGAACTTGGGTGTCTCAACAGGGGTCTCTAGTGGCGTCTCAATGGGGGTACGGATGTTAGGTGTCTCCACTGGAGTTTGGGCATTGAAGCAAGGAGTGTTGGGGTGACTCCCGGAGGAGTATCTAGTGGTGTGTAGCCAGGGACGACCGATAGCCGTGCAAAACCTGGCGTAGATGGCAATGACGTGGTTGGTGTGGGGGTGGCCAAAGAAGGGGAAGGTAAGGAGCCTCGTTGGACACGAGGCGGTGTCGAGGCATTAGTGACTGCATCCCCATAGCAACGACCGTTGCCACCACTAGAGCGTCGGTGCGTAGACGAGTATGAAGATTTTCTCGTCGACATCGAAGCTTCGGAGCGCGTTAAATGCTCCAAAACAGAGGGAGACGCTGCAGGAGTGGAACGACGTGATGGTGCTCCAGAGCGATGATGCTCCTCGTACCACCTCCTCTGCTGGGGTGACAAAGAAGAAACAAACTCATCATCATCCATACCTGCATTAAACACACGAACATTTAATCTTAATATTGAATGGAGAAGAAAACAATCACAATCTATAACTTACACTATAGATAATAGGGAGAGGGATTCTTGTGTAGAGAGAGAGAGAGAGAGAGAGAGAGAGAGAGAGAGAGAGAGAGAGAGAGAGAGAGAGGACTCATAAAGGGGGAGGGATTTCTGTGTAGAGAGATTCCTGTGAAGTTCTTGTGAATTTGTCTCCCGTGTGCATTCTACGTATCTTGTAAAAGGATGAAACTCGTAGTGTGATGGAGACTGAGGCTGCAAAAATCGCAAAAGAGGTGATCTATCCTTGCTCATAGATGCAACATTTGTGAGCAGAGACGGATCACCTCCTTCGAGATTGCAGCCTCAGTCTCCATCGCACTCGGAGCGTAGTGCTACGTCGGCGTATCAAACTTTCACGACACACTGAGGAGTGTCCCTGCTTGTGAGAACATACCTGGAGCATACTTGTAGTGGAAGCAATGATGATTAAACACAATTTAAATTTCTCAAGTATAGCATATAGACAAGAATGAACAAAAAGCCATGTGAATACAATATATATTATAAAATGGAGAAAAATTGTTCAAATACAATGTTTATGACTTTAAGAGGTCTCTCTCTCATCCTCACATAGCTCAGCATAACTCCCTATGTCTATATAAAGCTCTCCATTTAGGCAGATATCCCCCGTTTCATTTTGTAGATCCTCTACATACACCCATAGAGAGTAGCAGCTCGATGCTCGTTTGGCACCACCTCAACGGCTTCTGATGGAGCATCTTCTTCGATCTCCTTCATTGATGCCACTGTGATTGGTACATGGTAGCACTCATATGTCCGTGCACTACAAGGGGCTACCTCTATGACGTACCACCAGTTTGATGCAGACTTTGTAGGATGAAATATCACCTGGCAGAGCCAGATAACTTACATGAGAGCTTCCAAGCACATAACTTCTAAAATTGGATGTTAACTATTTACATACTTACTTGTTCACAATGCTCGGGTAGTACGAAAGTGTCTCTTAGGTCGGTCCATTTTTTTTAGTTGAATCCACCTCAAGGAAACCAGACTCTCCTCTGTGCACAATAGCGTTGCAACCCTCCATGTTTATCTTGAACCATTGCACGTTGAACAAGTCAACAAAAATTCCTCTATAATCGATCCTCAAAATCTCTTGTAACGTGCCGAAATAAGTGAGTTCTGCCACCACAGGATCTGCATCAGAGGACCGTTGTCGACTAGATTGTTCAAATCTTGCCATGATTCCACAATCTTGAGTAAAACAATTTTTGTCGATCCGTTCCACCCTAAAATATCGACCTTTACACCATGCTGCTGTGTATGACTTATACTACAACCAACAAAGATGATGAGTGACCGTTCAAACATCTAAAAGGTTCGTACATTGCAAACTTATCTTGGTCGTGCAACCCCAAGAGTACTCCCACTCCTCCTCAGTCACTTCTTCACCGCACTGTTGTGCGCTTTTCAATTGGTTGTGCAACCATCTTAAGCTCATGAATGTTGATAGGCTCTCTAGACCCGCCAATAATGCATCGGCGGTCATCTTCCCCGTCTCCACTCAATTTGTGCCCTTTGTCGCTCTTGCTTTGCATCCTCGTATTGTGAAATCCACTTTTGCATCATTGGATTGTGAAGCATGCAAAGTCGGTTGATTTTAGCCTCTAGATCTTCCGTCATCTTCTTCTCAACACAAGATTGCACATGACAATCCCAGATATGCGCTCATCATCTATGGTTTTTCATAGCGTGTCCTGGGCTTGATCAAATCCATCTAGCCACTCTCCAATGAAAACTAGGGACTCTGATACCAGCCAACCTTCTGTTATGCTACCCTCCGGACGTGCCTTCTAACGCACATATCCCTTGAGCGTTTTCATGAAACGTTCTAAAAAGAACATCCATGTGGAATGTACTATGCCAGCTATTTTCACCTCATCAACTATGTGAACAAGAAGATGCACCTAAATGGTTAGCATGGTAGTAGGAAAGTGTTTCTCAAACATGCACACAACCTCTGCAATGTTAGTTTGGTGAATGGTATGGAGTCTGCATTGATCTCCTTTTTGTGAAACCCATTGCACCAACTTTGCAAGTTTGTAGATTGTGTTACGGACGTAAGGAGACAAATATCTCTCAATGGCCACCGGTAAAATAAACTGCAAAACACGTCTAGCAATGATATTAAAGTCCACACATGAATTTGTTACACAATTCTCACTATGATATATTCCACTTCAAACATGCCTGACACATTTTATGCCAGTCATGTGATTTCAAACCGGTAAGATTTTCTTCGTTAGTGAAACATGTTCAAAGCAAGTGCATTACGCCAATGGTGGTCCTCACAGATCGAATGGTCTCTTTTACTTTGCGTTCTTGGGCTCCTGTCAAAATCCATGGCGCTTTAGGGAGTTTTATGAATCCATCGGATGCTGTTTGCATCCAATATTGCTCCATACGATCCACATTTCTAAGGTCAACCCTGGCTCCCAAAGTATCTTTCTTGCCGGTCAAGTAGTCCCATAGCAGATTACCCACATTCTTGAATATGTGCATTCGATCGAGTAAGTGATTGATCATGAGTCTAGGCCAATATGGTAGCTTGTACCATAGAGAGAGTCTCTTCATCATTGGGGGCAAACCGTCATCACACATCTCCTTATGCTCTAACCATGCTTGTGCAGACATCCTCAATGGCTCTCTTCCCAAAAAGACATCACGTAACACATGATTCTCTAGAAGATATGTTTGATGACCTTCGTAGATTTTCTTCTTCAATGAGGGCGCCCAACGTGCATTAAGTCTAGGTCCACATGTGAAACATTCTCTGTATCCACTAGTTTGAAGCTCTGTATGTATACACATGACAATAGATAATCTTGAGAAAAACCAAGATTTACAGTGTTTGAGTTTGAGTGTAAATCACCTGAGCATTCTGTTAGTCCGGGATAGTCATGCATGGTCCACATTAGAATGCCTCTGATCAAAACATTCCGTCGACCTGTGTGTCGGCTCATATCCACCACTTCTATGCCAATCCACAATTGTTGTAGCTCTTCCAATAGTGGACGAAGATACACATCCATATTCTTCACTTTATACCACCCCGGCACAATCAAGCTTAGCCATAGGTGCCCCTTCTTGGTAGTCAACCACGGGGGAATGTTGTAGTTGATGACTATACCCGACACTCGGATACACTCCCGAAGGATTTGCTAGCTAAAGGACCACAGTTAGCACATTGTTTACTATATATAATTACTCCCACTGGGCTTTTTCATTTTCCCGCCGGGCAATTACATATACCCAACGGGCCCGCCGGGAAAATAAAAAACCCAGAGGGCTAACCGGATCTATGGGTTTTTGCGGGTCATAATCAAAGTCACTTTAACAATTACCGTGATCACGTGATTTTCTTGTGTAAATACTGGAGTTATTGAAGTAATCCCACGATCGTGATTACATTAATGAAATCCCTGGTACTTAGGTATAATCTCTTGCTCAAGTTTGATGAATACTTACTTGTTTTTGTGTGTTGTTCCAGACTTGTGTCGTGTAGTAGTTTCTCTCTCACCACAGAGTTGGCTTTGTTGGAATTAGGGTTGCAGAGAAACACACACAGCTTGGAGAAGATGAAGGAAGCTCAAGGCACACAATAGAGAGTGTGTTACTTAGTGTGCAATGGAAAGATAGATAGCCCTAGAGTGATGGGCGTATATACAATGCATGGGGGAAAAAACCTCCTAAAGAGGGAAAAAATGCCCCGGTGGTCCTAGTGTGTTCACATACATCACTACCACATGTATATGGTAACAAATCCCCCCTGGAGTGATGCGCTGAATGAGAGCTGGAACATGAGTAAAGGGAAGTGCCATGCCCTGAGGACAGGATCAGTCCACAAAGGGGAGTAAGCCCAAAGCTTTGCGGAAAGCTTCAAGCTTCTCACGAGACAATGCCTTTGTGAAAAGATCTGCAAGGTTGTCCTGTGTTGGCACATAAGCCAAGCTGGTCTCTCCACCTGAGAGCCTCTCCCTGACATAGTGGTAATGCACCTCAATGTGCTTTGTGCGAGCATGAAAAACTGGGTTCCTCGCAACTGCCAATGCGCTCTGACTGTCAGTGTAGATAGTGTTGGCAGTGTCCTGTCCAACACCCAAATCAGCCATAAGGCGTCTGAGCCATACACACTCAACCATAGCTGTGAAGACTGCCCTGTACTCAGCCTCACAACTCGAAGTGGCCACAACAGGTTGCTTCTTGCTCAACCATGATATACATGAACTGCCAAGCATGAAACAAAAACCACTTGTGGACACTCGCGTGTCAAAACAACCAGCCCAATCTGAGTCCGAAAAAGCATGTACGTCTGGCGGCAATGATCCCCCCTTGGGATCAAACAAGCCAAGATGTAAAGTGCCACTAAGGTAGCGAAAAATCCTCTTGACAGCTTGCCAATGCTTAGACCCTGGGCTATGCATAAATCTGCTGACCTGTGAGACTGCAAACTGAATATCCGGCCTCGTGTTGCATACATAAATGAGGCAGCCAACAACAGTTTGGTAAAGAGTGACATCAGCAGGATCGCCAGCATCATGTAGACTCAACTTCAAACGTGTTTCCATGGGAGTGGCAATAGGTTTGCAATCCTCAAGTCCAAACTTACATAGCAATGTCTCTATGTAACTTTTCTGACACAAGGCAATACCACCATCACACTGCTTAAACTGTATACCCAAATAATGATGCAACAGTCCCAAATCTTTCATCTTGAAAGTAGCATTCAAATCAGCCTTAAATTCAGCAATATGTCTCTCATTTGGTCCAGTGATCAACAAATCATCAAAGTAAAGAACCAAAATGAGAAATACATCACCCTCACGCTTTACATACAATGTGCTTTCTGTTGGACTGTTACGAAAGCCTTGTTTGACCAAATGAGTGTCAGCTTTCTCATACCAAGCACGAGGAGATTGCTTCAACCCATACAAATCCTTCTTACATCTGCACACTTTGTCCTCTTGTCCTTTTATGACAAAACCGCGAGGGTGCGTTACATAAACTTCCTCAAATATGTCACCATTCAAGAAAGCAGTAACAATGTCTGATTGATGTACATCCCAACCAAAATGAGTTGCCAATGCATATAGAACACACACAGTAGTCATACGACAAGTGGGAGAAAAAGTCTCTTCATAATCTATGCCTTTTTGTTGTGCATAACCCTTTGCAACAAGTCGAGCCTTATGGCGATCGATCTCACCATCCGGATTGCATTTCAACTTGTAAACCCACTTCGTACTAATGGCCTTTTTGCCAGGAGGAAAATCACATAAAGTCCATGTGTCATTCTCTATAAGTGCATCATATTTTGATTGCATGGCAGCCATCCAATTTTTTGAATTCTGTGCTTCATCAAAAGACAGAGGCTCCTCAACATCATGTAAGCTAGACACAGCCAAAGCATAACAAGCTGATGCATAAGATGCATGACGAGAGACTGAACGAGTACGACTAGACAAAGGTGCATCCAATTTACTGTCACGCAAAGTGTGCACCAGCCATTTTGGCATACCTCTAGCCTTCTCATTTTCAGCTGCATCAGTAATAGGTTGATCTAAAACATTTTCAGAAACCCCCATAGGCTGTACATTTGCCTCATTGGAACTTACATTCGTATTTCTACCACTGAAAAGAGGCAACAAAGTGTCATAAATGTCTTGTGAGCTTACATTACTGTCTCTAGTACATGACAGCAAGGGCTGAACAGAATCTTCCACAAACACTACATCCCATGAAACCAGAATACGTTTTGTTTGCGGATGATACAACCTGTGTCCTTTGCTTTCAGCACTATAACCAACAAAAATACATTTGACAGCCTTATCATCCAATTTTCTGCGCTGCACTTGTGGCACCAAAGCATATGCCAAACAACCAAAAACACGCATGTGATCAATAGAAGGCTTTCTATCATGCCATGCTTCATATGGAGTAATAGACTGCAAATCTTTCGTAGGACACCTGTTAAGTACATAAGTGGCACACATGATGGCCTCAAGCCAAAAAGAATGCGGCAAAGCTTGACTTTTGACCATACATCGTGCCATTTATGTCAATGACCTGTTTTTCCTCTCAGCAACACCATTTTGCTGAGGTGTATAAGGCACTGTACATTGGTGTTTTATCCCACGACTAGCCAGAAATGCATTAAATTCATGAGACATATACTCCCCCCCTCGATCTGAACGGAGGGTGCCCATAGTACATTTTGAGACATTTTCAGCCATAGCCAAAAATTGTTTGAAGCACATAAAAACTTCGGACTTCGCTTTAAGCGGAAATACCCATGCATGCCTGGAGTAATCATCAATGAAAGTCACGAAGTACAGGTAATTGCCCAAGGATGGGGTTTGCATGGGCCCACAAATATCACTATGCACAAGCTGCAACCTGCATGTGGCCCGGACTGAACCATCCTTTGGAAACTTAGAATGCTGCATCTTACCCAAAATACAGCCTTCACAAACATGTTTGACAGGTGCTTCAAGAGGCGGCAAAGAAGCAACCATATCATATTTCTGCAAACGCAGCAAACTGGCAAAATTCAGATGACCAAAATGTGCATGCCAAAGTTTTGCATTTGAAATAGCCCTTGAATTTGCAACAGCATTTGCAAATTTTTGTCCACACTTGTCATACAAAGTGAGCTTGTACAGCCCACGACACAAAAGGCCAGATGCAACAATTTCATCACCAAAACTGAGATCGTGAACTGTACATATGTCATCCACAAATTTGACTACAAGTCCAAGTCTAGCAAGTGCGGATACAGACAAGAGATTCTTCTTGATCCCAGGTACATAAAGTGCATCAACAAGTGTGAAAGAACTGCCATTAGCAACAGTAAGCACAATTTTTCCAACTCCCTGAACTGGATAAGAGGCGTTGTTGGCACAAGTGACTGAATTCCCATGAGGGACAGACTCGAGAGAGGTAAACGATTCATGATGTGAGGTAATGTGCTTTGTAGCACCACTGTCGAAATACCACACATGTGAATCTGCAGCAACTGTGACAAGCATCCATCATGGACAGCAGGATTGTAAGTGCACTCTGCGCTAAAAGCCCATTCTGCATCAACATCAGCAACGCAGTCTCCTTTCACAGAAGACTCAACAATGGCTGCATTTTTAGTGGAACCAGCATTTGCAGTGGAACCACCCTCTTTCTTCCTAGCCTCTTTGGCCTTCAACTTAGGACACGACTTGATCAAGTGATCATTGGCTTTACAATAATGGCAACACATCTTCTTTTTGCCCTTATCACCAGAATTTCCTGACGAATTGCTGCCAGCAGAAGCATTAGGAACATAATTTTTGCCACTCGCAGCAGAACCATAAGAAGTGGCTGCATTACTGTTACCACCCTTTCTTTGAGAATCAATAAAAGCCTGTTCAACTGCAGGTTGCCTAGTCCTGTTTTTTCTGGAAAGTGACTCTTGCAACAGCAATGTGCATAATGCATCAAACTTGACAACTTCAGGATTTCCTTGGGCCATCAGTCTCCAAGTACTAGCAAAAGTCTGGTAGGAATCTGGTAAGGCATCAAGAACAGTCTGCACAAGGGAACTGTCTGAAATGACTTCACCTGCAGAAATAAGTTGCTCATTGATATCCTTGACACTAGCAAGGAAAGTGTCCATATCATCTTCCTCATGCATAATCTTCGACTCCAGCTCTTTACGCAGCAAAGCAATTTTAGCTTCATTGTGGCTTGCATAAAGACCTGCTAAAATATCCCAAGCCTGTTTTGCAGATTTTGCTGAACGGATGTGAGGAACAATGGTGCGCTTCACAGACAACGCAATCAATGCATGAGCCTGCGCAGCCTTAACATCCCAACGAGCTTGTTCTGCCGTAGGCAAAACAACTCTAACAGCTGCAATCCTTGCAGCAAGACCTGCAACATCCTCAACATCGCCTACATCCTCAGAACCAGGACGTACATCAATGCCCTACACAATGTTCCAGACACCCTTCGACACAAGAACATGTTGCATCATATAAGCCCACATAGGGTAGTTGTCCCCATCCAACCTGTCCTCAGCAGCAAACATCTTGAACACATCTGTGTTGTTGTAGTCAGCCATGGTAAATGCTGCACCTCATGTGAAAACTGTCCGAAAATAGGAGAAATGGAGCGGGAACAACCTGTGCTATATTGCACAAACCGTAGAAGACTGTAAGGCACCTGTTATGCAAAAAACGGCACTGACAGAAATTCTGCACAAAATGACGAAATAGTATGTGCAGTACTGCCTGTAGTGGAAGCGGAGGCCGAAATGAGCCCAAATCGAAATTCTGAGCAGAGCTAGCTCTATGAGCTATCCCAAAATTTTTGTCGACCTGTGAACGCTCACCAAAGCTTGCTAAAATCAGAGAAAGTGAGCAGGCGTGTGCTGGAGTAGCTTGCGACTAAGCCAGGGAGGACGTGACCTGCTCTGATACCAATTGTTGGAATTAGGGTTGCAGAGAAAAACACACAGCTTGGAGAAGATGAAGGAAGCTCAAGGCACACAATAGAGAGTGTGTTACTTAGTGTGCAATGGAAAGATAGATAGCCCTAGAGTGATGGGCGTATATATAATGCACGGGGGAAAAAATCTCTTAAAGAGGGAAAAAATGCCCCGACGGTCCTAGTGTGTTCACACACATCACTACCACATGCATATGGTAACATGCTTGCAGACCATAGGCCACTTCGTGGTATGGCTCACTCCAGAACTGTGTAGATTTTAGTGTCTCGTCATGTGGTGTGCATCCATATGGCCCACTCCAGGGGAGGCTTATGACAAACCTAGCTTCTCATTGCTGTGGTGCAATAGTTTATCTCTCACCACAAATATTACTTAGAACTTAGTGGTCAACTTGTGGAGCACAGTAGGCATGATGCTACCTCTCACTTTAGAGTGGCCTATAGGGTTCACAATTTTAGATTAGGTCACATTATCATTATTACTACATAGAAACACAAGGGTTAGTGCTCATCAATCTGGGAGTGGAGCGATGCATTCTCCATGCCATCTTCATCCTAGTGAGACACACCCATTACCCTTGTGCTTCATATTTCGTAGATACACCTGTTAGGAAATAAGACGTAGCTAAATAGATAATTGAGTAGATTACTTAATGGAGGGAGACAGATTTACATACACGAGATTATAGAGTAAAGAGAGAGAGAGAGAGAGAGAGAGAGAGAGAGAGAGAGAGAGAGAGAGAGTACACATGATATACGTGGTTCACCCAATGTGGGCTACGTCCACGGGAAAGCAGCCACTCCATGGCTTTAGTACTTCAAAACAAGAAGTAGTTTACAAAGGGATTATACCCTTAATGGAGCTCCCGCCTTGCTTCACTCTCACCGCCTCACACTCACCTTGTTGCATCAACTTCACACTATGAAATGTGTGTAGAAATGGCCTCCTTTTATAGGCCAAAAGGGCTGCCCTCTCTTATGAGAGGCAACCATGTGTAGCTGCACTTGTGTGAATAAGTCCAAATCAGACCCTCCAATCCGCCCATGTGTGGCCGCCCTTGAGAAGACAAGTCCGCTTTTGAATTCAGCCACCCGCCATTGAATTCGGCCACCGGCCACCGGCCATTGACTTTCCACCACCGGCCACCACCGGCCGTTGACTACCGGCCACCGGCCACCACCGGCCATTGACTATCGGCCGCCGGCCAACCGACGGTTATTTTCCGACCACTTTCCGGCCGCCGTCCGGCTATAATATTTTGGCAAAAAGGAATATTCCAGTGAGGGAAAAAAAAGTCTCGGGGGCCTCCGCCCCCGAGGCCCCTAAAGTTGCCCCTGATTGTTCTTCGTGAAAATTTTGGTTTGCGGTGAGTGATTTTCCTTCACGCACGATGGCTTCTCCTCATAATGGGGGCCTTACAAATGTGCGCTTTTACCATAGAAAATTACAAGGGTAAATCAGGCTCCATACTTAACAATCTCCCACTTGGAGACTGATCTTCAAACCAAACCTGTGACTGCTTTCCATTCTGGCTTCTTATCCTTGAATGCCGATTAAAGATGAGCAAAAGCTCAACTTCTCCTTGTTGACCACCTTTGTAAACATGTCTGCAGGATTTTCACTTGTATGCACCTTTCCTAACTTTAGTTGTCCCTCTTCCAAAAGAGTGCGTATGAAGTGATATCTCACCTCAATGTGCTTTGTCCTTGAATGAAAGGCTGAGTTCTTCGCAAGATGGATAGCGCTTTGGCTATCACTCTACAAGACACAATTGTCTTGTCTGAATCCAAGCTCTTCTAAGAATCTGTGAAGCCATAGAATTTCTTTGCTTGCCTCTGCCATTGCTACATACTCTGCTTCCGTGGTAGAAAGTGAAACCACTTTCTTCAGCTTTGAAGCCCAGCTTACTGCTGTGCCTCCAACCATGAACACATAGCCAGTAGTGCTCCTTCGAGTATCTTTGTCACCTTCCATATCTGCATCAGCATACCCTTCTAGAAAAATATCAGTTCCTCCAAAATACAAAGCATTTGTTGTTGTCCCTTTTAGATACCTAAGTATCCACTTCACAGCCTACCAATTCTCTTTACCTGGGTTGTTCATGAACCTACTCACAACTCCCACTGCATGTGCAATGTCTGGCCTTGTCCAGACCACAACATACATTAGAGAACCTACCGCTGTAGCATATGGAACTTTAGACATATGGGCTATCTCCTCTTGTGTCTTTGGACACATATCCTTCGTTAATTTAAAGTGACCAACCAAAGGTGTAGAAACTGGTTTTGCATTTTGCATTGAAAACCTTTCTAGTACCTTCTTGATGTAATCTTCTTGAGATAGCTTTATTGTCTTCTTCGTCCTATCCCTTGATATTTTCATACCAAGTATCCTCTTTGCAGCACCTAAATCTTTCATTGAAAAATATTTAGACAGCTCCTCTTTTAGGTCTTTGATGTCCTGCATGTTAGCACTTGCAATCAACATGTCATCAACATATAACATTAGGATGATGAATTTCCCATCTCCCAAATTCTTCGTGTAGACGCAGTGATCCGAGTTGCATCTTGTGAATCCATGATCCAACATCCATCAATCAAACTTCAAGTACCATTGTCTTGATGCTTGCTTTAAACCATACAAGCTCTTCTTTAATCTGCAAACCATTTTCTCCTTACCTTTTACTTCATACCCCTTTGGTTGAAGCATGTAGATTTCCTCCTCTAAGTCACTGTGAGGGAATGCCGTATTTACATCCATTTTCTCGAGATTTAGATCATGAGCAGCCACAAGGCTTAAGACAAGCCTAATTGAGTTCATTTTGACAACAGGAGAAAATATTTCATTGAAGTCAATACCTTTCTTTTGAGAAAACCCTTTTACCACAAGCCTAGACTTGTACCTTTTCTTCCCACCTTCTTCTTCCTTCCCCTTGTACACCCATTTGTTTTGAAGTGCCCGCTTACCTTTAGGCAACTCAACCAACTCCCATAATTGGTTGCGATGTAGTGAGTCCATCTCCACTTGCATGCTCTTCGTCCATTCTTCTTTGGATTCATGTTGCATAGCTTCTTTGTATGATTCCGGTTCTCCAGAATCTGAGATCAAGGGATGGTTGAAGGAAGGAACAAACCTTTCTGGCGGTCTACTTGCTCTTGTAGATCTTCGGGGAATAGGTTGAGGCTCCTCATTTGGTTGACGTTGTTGCACATTGTCACCGTTTGCAGTCCTTGAGTCTTCACCGTCCTCAAGCTCCATGTACTCATCACCTATTTCTTTTGTTTTTTTTCTTTCCAAGTAATCTTTGTACATTTTGTTCGTTAAAAATTACATCCCTACTCCTTAAGATTTTACCATCTTCAGGATTCCATGGGCGATACCCAAAGTCACCTTCTTCATAGCCAATAAAGAAACACTTTTTGGACTTTGCATCTAGCTTTGATCTTAGGCTTCTATCTATGTGCATGAAAGCCTCACACCCAAACACTTTGAGAAATGCATAATTCACCGGTTTACCTATCCATGCCTCTTCTGGAACTCCCCCATCCAATGTCGTTGACGGTGACTGGTTGATTAAGTACACAGACGTACTTACAGCTTCCGCCCAAAGCTCAAGTGGTAGGCCTGCATGTAGCCGCATGCCTCGAGCTCGCTCCATGATTGTCCTGTTCATCCTTTCCGAAATCCCATTTTGTTGAGGTGTCCTTGGGGTTGTCCTTTGCCTCCAAATGCCATTGCTAGCATAAAAGCTTTCAAAAGCTTGGCTGCAATATTCACCTCCATTGTCGGATCTGAGGCATTTAACCTTGGTACCTGTTTCATTCTCCACAAAGGCTTTCCACCTTTGAAATATGGAAAATACATCGGATTTATTCTTCATGACATAAACCCATGTTTTTCTAGCCGCATCGTCTATGAATGTTACATAGTACAATGAGCCACCAAGTGATGGTGTACTTGCAGGACCCCAAACATCAGAATGAACCGACTCAAGTTTTTTATTTTTTCTTTCATTTCGTGATTTTTGAAATTTTACCCTCTTTTGTTTACCATAAACACAATCTTCACAAAACTCTAAGTCCACTTCTTTCAAACCTGGTAGAAGCTTCTTTGTTTGAAGGATTTGCATTCCTTTGGCACTCATATGCCCAAGTCGATAGTGCCACACCGCACTATCAACTTCTCTAGTTGCTGCACAAGCTGAAGGTTGCGTGCTAACAGTACACAAGTAAAGTGTACCGAGCTTTTCTCCCTTGGCAACCACCAAAGATCCCTTTGAGATCTTCCACCGTTTGTTTCCGAATGCAATGTTGTAACCTTCATCGTCCAATTGTCCTGTAGAGATCAAATTTTTCCGAAGAGAAAGAACATGCCTAACATCTTTAAGCTTCCATTCATTTCCATTAGCAATTTTGACAGAAACTGTACCTTTGCCGACAATCTCACAAGCTTCATCATCTCCCAAGTATACATACCCAAAATTACCTTTGGTGTAGTCTTGGAAATGTTGCTTGTGTGGTGTCGCATGGAATGAAGCCCCGGAATCTACTATCCAGGAATTTGACACATTGTCTAATGAGAGAATTAGAGCATCTTGCTCTACTTTACCTGCCACATTGGCCTCTGATGTTGGCTTGTTGTCTTGAGACTCAGTCTCCTTCTTCTTCTTGGACCAGCAATCCTTCTTGACGTGGCCCTTCTTGTCGCAGTTCCAACATTCAAGAATTGACGTTGTGCGTGACTTGCTCCGTCTTGAGCGATCACGACCCTTTTTGTTTTTGAACCTCTCCTTAGGCCTTCCTCTTGTTTCCACTGACAATGCAGCACTTGATGATTCTCCTGTGCTTCTCCTTCGTATTTCCTCGCTTAGGAGAACACCCACAACATCATCAAACTTAAGAGTATTTGTACCAAAGATAGAATTACTTACAGCCATAACAAGGCTGTCCCAACTATCCGATAGAGATGATAATATAAGGAGAGCTCACACTTCGTCATCGAAGTTGATTTCACCGATCGAAGTTGACTTATGTTTGTGTTAAAGTCATTTAGGTGTTCTGCAACTGAACCATTCTCTGCCATCTTTAGATTGAACAAGCGCTTCATAAGAAATACCTTATTGGATGCCGATGGTTTCTCGTAGAAGTCATCAAGTGACTTCATCAAGTCCTCCGTGGTCTTCATCTCCGAAACATTGAAGGCCACCGTTGACACCAAGCTTAACCGGATTGTTCCCAGTGCCTTGCGATCAAGGACAATCCATGCTTCATCTGCCATCGTTGCGGGCTTCTTTGCAAGACCGCCTAGTGGCAAATAGAGGTCCTTCTGGTAGAGATAGTCTTCAATCTGCATCTTCCAATGTTGGTAGTTTTTGCCGTTCAACTTCTCAATCTTGAGCTTCCCTTCCTCCGCCATAACTCCCACTCAATTCAAGGAATCCCTTCCTTGAGATAATTTAGCTACGAGCAAACCTTGCTCTGATACCAGTTGTTAGGAAATAAGACGTAGCTAAATAAATAATTAAGAAGATTACTTAATGGAGAGAGACAGATTTACATACACGAGATTATAGAGTAGAGAGAGAGAGAGAGAGAGAGAGAGTACACACGATATACGTGGTTCACCCAATGTGGGCTACGTCCACGGGAAAGCGGCCACTCAATGGCTTTAGTACTTCAAAACAAGAAGTAGTTTACAAAGGGATTATATCCTTAATGGAGCTCCCGCCTTGCTTCACTCTCACCACCTCACACTCACCTTGTTGCATCAACTTTACACTATGAAATGTGTGTAGAAATGGCCTCCTTTTATATGCCAAAAGGACTGCCCTCTCTTATGAGAGGCAGCCATGTGTAGCCGCCCTTGTGTGAATAAGTCCAAATCGAACCCTCCAATCCGCCCATGTGTGGACGCCCTTGAGAAGACAAGTCCGCTTTTGAATTCGGCCACCCGCCATTGAATTCGGCCACCGGCCACCGGCCATTGACTTTCGACCACCGACCACCGGCCATTGACTATCGGCCACCGGCCAACCGACGGTTGTTTTCCAACCACTTTCCGGCCGCCGTCCGGCCATAATATTCCGGCGAGGGAAAAAAAGCCTCGGGGGCCTCTGCCCCCGAGGTCCCTAAAGTTGCCCCTGATTCTGGTTCGTGAAAATTTTGGTTTCCGGTGAGTGATTTTTCTTCACGCACGATGGCTTCTCCTCATAATGGGGGCCTTACAAATGTGCGCTTTTACCACAGAAAATTACAAGGGTAAATCAGGCTCCATACTTAACAACACCATTGTTCATGAGTAGATGATTGGGTGTTGTCTTGGATGTAGATACATGTGATGGTTAACCTACATCTGAGATTGTTAAGCTATTTGTTGGTGGTTGTGCTATGAGTTCCCCACACTTCATCAGGGGCTAGATTGATAAAACTATCAACCAACATTACAATAGCCTCCAAGACTAGTGTTGAGAGTACCTCACACAAGCTGGGTTGTTCACGTGTATGCTCTTTTGGCCCTTTAGGTGTGTTTTCTATCACTCTACATCCCTCCCCTGCACACATAACAAGGTCTAGTCCTTGTGTTGAGGGTACCTCACATCCCTAGCATATTCACCTGTGTGTGTGTGTGCACGCGTGCACTTTGTTTGTCTTTAGACTTTTAGTCATCAATCCCATAGTTTCTATGGTTTGCAATCATGTCATACTTTTTATGGTTTACAATCATTTCACAATGTTTATGGTTTGCAATCATGGCGTACTTTCTATAGTTTGGCATTTGCATTCATACCATAATATTTATGGTTTGCAATTATATCTTACAGATATGGCAAACACGAAGTTGGAAAAACATCAATGAGATTTTGTCTCCAAGGTTATAGTAAGCCACTTTCACCACATGTCAGAGACCGAACTTTGTTGCCGCTATCTAAACCCTTCCACTCTGGAGCACCATTACCTCTTTATGAAGACTTTGACCAAGTCCGTATTTGAGCAACTCCAGATCATGTTTGTGCTTGCTACTTTTAACATATCACTCATAATATCAGGTTCATTATTGAACATGGTCAAGCAAACTTTTGGGCAAATTGTGAAGACATTTCAAGAGCTAAAAAATCTTGATATTACTACCTTGCCGAGCATAGATACATGCATAAAACTCATTAGGACCTTTTGGGGGTTTTCTTGGGCCCTTTAAATTGGCCGCTTGGTGAAGTGCTTAATATGCTAATGAAGGTTTGACCAAGCTAATGGCATAGGCCTAAAAATACATATTTGCATTTCTTCTAAAATGAAAATAGGTCTCAATCATATCTAGTCACCATATCATCTCATCCTTTTGGGTGTTAGTGCACCTCCACATACCACTCCCCCACTTTTAAATTTGAAATTTTTTGTCACTTTTCCCTCCCTCCTTTTGGAGGTGTTGCAAATGTGTTTCTCTCTCTACACCCTCCCTCTCTCTAAAACAAGTTTGGGGAGTTATGCTTGGGTTTAGGCTTCTTTTTCCCTCTCTAGAAGCCATAGCCTATAGTAATGAAGCTCTCTACCTCCCTCACTCTCTCCAGTCCCCCCCACTCTCTCTCTCTCTCTCTCTCTCTCTCTCTCTCTCTCTCTCTCTCTTTCTTGTAATACCTCATCGTAGCTCTCTCTCTCTCTCTCTCTCTCTCTCTCTCTCTCTCTCTCTCTCTCTCTCTATTGTGCATTGGTGCAGACGTGCACATCCTTGCAAGCTCCATCTCAATCGGCCACTCCACCTCCACATTCATCTCTAGGTACACCTCTAGCTCCAGCTCCAGCTCCATCTCCACCTCCACCTCCACCTCCACCTCCACCTCCACCTCCACCTCCATCTGAATGTGAAAAAGTAATTATAGGTTGCAACAGTACCGAGGAGTCAATCAAGGCATCCATACTTTGGCATGTGTTTGACGAGAAAGACATTCTAAATATGATTATCTTGTTTGCCACGGTCCATACTTTCTTGACAAGTATGGATCCCTTGCGCTCTGGAGAAATCAAGGGATGGAAAGGTCACACTATTAGACAAAGGCTGCCTATTTTAAGAGCACTCAACATGGTGGTGGCAAGATCCACAACAACAGATTTCAAGAGATGTTCAATTGGTTCTATCGTGCACTAACCACGGTAGAAAGAAGCAAAGGCAATAGAAAACTTGTCTCTCAGGCTCCATATTATGAAAGTGGTGAGTGTCCAAAGAACGCCAGGATACCATGGGTCGAATTCACGCAAGAGATCATCGGAGTGGCAAGGAAATCGACAAAGAGTAGAGTGCGTGAAGCTTCTCACATAGGTGAGATTGTAATTTCCACTTTTTGG
Organism: Adiantum capillus-veneris; assembly: GCF_014529385.1. Classification (NCBI taxonomy): domain Eukaryota; kingdom Viridiplantae; phylum Streptophyta; class Polypodiopsida; order Polypodiales; family Pteridaceae; genus Adiantum; species Adiantum capillus-veneris. The sequence continues at coordinate 120,975,265 of NC_140954.1, forward strand.
AGCATATTAATGATAAATTTGATTTTTTTAAAAGTTGGGTCCTATAAATATCAAAGTGAGTTTTTATTATCTTTTATAAGTTTGTGAGTTCTTTCTCTCTCTCTCTCTCTCTCTCTCTCTCTCTCTCTCTCTCTCTCTCTCTCTCTCTCTCTCTCTCTCTCTCTCTCTCTCTCTCTCTCACGTCTCCTCCTCCCTACTCTCACCTCCCGCCATGGAAACCAACAACCAGGAAACAATTAACCAAGAAACCACCAACCAGGAAACCAACAATGTCCCAAAAAACTTGGCCAACATCACAATTGAGTAGTTCTTTGATTGTCTCAATCCACTCCCACATGCTCAGAGATGAGCATACCAAACATCAAGCAACTACAATAGCTGAACAAAGAGGTAGAGTGCTGAGTGCTTACAGGCTGAGAGAGAGCACCGAGAGCAAACATACTTTGATCGGATCAACAAGATATTCAGAGGGCGAGATACCCACATGGCAATATTGTTAAGGTCTTAAGCACATATGTCAGTACAAAGTACAAGAGAAGTTGGGAGCAGAGGCCTAACACAGATTCACAACTACTCATGAATGAGCAGGTGGCCAATCTCATAGAGAAGGTTTGTAATAACACAATTAAAGAAGTCTATGAGAAATTCTTGAGGAGGAAGGAAGAAGAACGACGGAGGGCAAGGATGGAAGAGGCAAGCCACCTTGCAAGGGAGAGAGAAGAAGAAAAAAAGAGAGTGGAGGAGGAAAGGGCCAAGAAGGCCACCCAAAAGATCCCCAAGAAGCCGCCCCAGAAGTGTCCAAAGAAGGCCAAACAGCCCCCAGCTAAAACAACAAGCGAAAGAGTTATGCACCAAAAGGGAAGACAGTGAAGAAGAGAAAGAATCCTCCACAAATTGCAGAGGAGGCCAAACAGTGTGATGAGAGGCACAAGAAGTACCACAATGATAATGCACCTTGGGCTTGCACTGCCCAGACTCCACCACCACTACCTCTCAAGAAGAAGCATTGCTAGAGACCTGACACATGTGCATTGCGTGAAATCTGCAAGTACTAGAAGAGTGTAGAGCTTATAATCCCTAAGGCCCCATTTTCCAGACTCGTGAAAGAGATATGGATGAGTACTAACTGTAACCAGGGTGCAAGTAGCAGCACTAGGTGCGTTGCAGCAAGGAGTGGAGGATGTCATTTTATCCCTCTTTCAAGACACCATTTTGGCAATGGCCCATGCTAAGCGTGCGACTATTAAGCCCACATATATATCCTTATCACTTTGCCTTTGTCATGATGATTGCTTTCATAAAACCTAGATAGGAAAGCCGTTGTAACTTCTCAAGCGGCATCTTTGTCAGCTTTATCGTGTAATAGTTTTGACAATGAAATTATCATATCTATGTTTGGCAATTGCAATGTATTAATTGAAATTTTAAGCTTGTGTTGGTTATGTATTTGAATGTGGTTACTTGGTCAATTTCTCTAATCAATCTACTCATGGGGTCTGTGTTAGCTGGCAAGTAGTTGGTTATGTATTTGAATGTGGTAACTGTTAGGAAATAGGACGTAGCTAAATAGATATTTGAGTAGATTACTTAATGGAGAGAGATAGATTTAGACACAAGAGATTATAGAGTAGAGAGAGAGAGAGAGAGAGAGAGAGAGAGAGAGAGAGTACACACGATATACGTGGTTCACCCAATGTGGGCTACGTCCACGGAAAAGCAACCACTCAATGGCTTTAGCACTTCAAAAGAAGAAGTAGTTTACAAAGGGATTAAACCCTTAATAGAGCTTCCGACTTGCTTCACTCTGACCACCTCACACTCACCTTGTTGCATCAACTTCACACTATGAAATGTGTGTAGAACTGGCCTCCTTTTATAGGCCAAAAGGGCTGCCCTCTCTTATGAGAGGCAGCCATGTGTAGCCGCCCTTGTGCGAATAAGTCCAAATGGGACACTCCAATCCGCCCATGTGTGGCCGCCCTTGAGAAGACAAGTCCGCTTTTGAATTCGGCCACCGGCCACCGGCCACCGGCCATTGAATTCCGACCACTGACCACCGGCCATTGACTACCGGCCACCGGCCAACCGACGGTTGTTTTCCGACCACTTTCCGGCCGCCGTCCGGCCATAATATTCCGGCGAAAATGAATATTCCGGTAATTCTTGGCAGTGAAAATTTTGGGTTTTGGTGAGTGATTTTCCTTCACGCACGATGGCTTCTCCTCATAATGGGGGCCTTACAAATGTGCGCTTTTACCTCATAAAATTACAAGGGTAAATCAAGCTCCATACTTAACAATCTCCCACTTGGAGACTGATCTCCAAACCAAACCTGTGATTGCTTTCCATTCTGGCTTCTTATCCTTGAATGCCGATTGAAGATGAGCAAAAGCTCAACATCTCCTTGTTGACCACCTTTGTAAACATGTCTGCACGATTTTCACTTGTATGCACCTTTCCTAGCTTTAGTTGTCCCTCTTCCAAAAGAATGTGTATGAAGTGATATCTCACCTCAATGTGCTTTTTCCTTGAATGAAAGGCTGAGTTCTTCGCAAGATGGATAGCGCTTTGGCTATCACTATACAAGACACAATTGTCTTGTTTGAATCCAAGCTCTTCTAAGAATCTGTGAAGCCACATAATTTCTTTGCTTGCCTCCGTCACTGCTACATACTCTGCTTCCGTGGTAGAAAGTGAAACCACTTTCTTCAGCTTTGAAGCCCAGCTTACTGTTGTGCCTCCAACCCTGAACACATAGCCAGTAGTGCTCCTTCGAGTATCTTTGTCACCTTCCATATCTGCATCAGCATACCCTTCTAGAAAAATATCAGTTCCTCCAAAATACAAAGCATTTGTTGTTGTCCCTTTTAGATACCTAAGTATCCACTTCACAGCTTGCCAATGCTCTTTACCTCGGTTGTCCATGAACCTACTCACAACTCCCACTGCATGTGCAATGTCTGGCCTTGTCCAGACCATAGCATGCATTATAGAACCTACCGCTGCAGCATATGGAACTTTAGACATATAGGCTATCTCCTCTTGTGTCTTTGGACACATATCCTTCGTTAATTTAAAGTGACCAACCAAAGGTGTAGAAACTGGTTTTGCATTTTGCATTGCAAACCTTTCTAGTACCTTCTTGATGTAATCTTCTTGAGATAGCTTTATTGTCTTCTTCGTCCTATCCCTTGATATTTTCATACCAAGTATCCTCTTTGCAGCACCTAAATCTTTCATTGAAAAATATTTAGACAGCTCCTCTTTTAGGTCTTTGATGTCCTGCATGTTAGCACTGGCAATCAACATGTCATCAACATATAACATTAGGATGATGAATTTCCCATCTCCCAAATTCTTCGTGTAGACGCAGTGATCCCAGTTGCATCTTGTGAATCCATGATCCAACATCCATCGATCAAACTTCAAGTACCATTGTCTTGATGCTTGCTTTAAACCATACAAGCTCTTCTTTAATCTGCAAACCATTTTCTCCTTACCTTTTACTTCAAACCCCTTTGGTTGAAGCATGTAGATTTCCTCCTCTAAGTCACCGTGAGGAAATGCCGTATTTACATCCATTTGCTCGAGATTTAGATCATGACCAGCCACAAGGCTTAAGACAAGCATAATTGAGTTCATTTTTACAACAGGAGAAAATATTTCATTGAAGTCAATACCTTTCTTTTGAGAAAACCCTTTTACCACAAGCCTAGACTTGTACCTTTTCTTCCCACCTTCTTCTTCCTTCCCCTTGTACACCCATTTGTTTTGAAGTGCCCGCTTACCTTTAGGCAACTCAACCAACTCCCATGTTTGGTTGCGATGTAGTGAGTCCATCTCCACTTGCATGCTCTTCGTCCATTCTTCTTTGGATTCATGTTGCATAGCTTCTTCGTATGATTTCGGCTCTCCAGAATCTGAGATCAAGAGATGGTTGAAGGAAGGAACAAACCTTTCTAGAGGTCTACTTGCTCTTGTAGATCTTCGGGGAATAGGTTGAGGCTCCTCATTTGGTTGACGTTGTTGCACATTGTCACCGTTTGCAGTCCTTGAGTCTTCACTGTCCTCAAGCTCCATGTACTCATCACCTGTTTCTTTTGTTTGTTTTCTTTCCAAGTAATCTTTGTACATATTTTGTTCGTTAAAAATTACATCCCTACTCCTTAAGATTTTACCATCTTCAGGATTCCATAGGCGATACCCAAAGTCACCTTCTCCATATCCAATGAAGAAACACTTTTTGGACTTTGCATCTAGCTTTGATCTTAGGCTTCTATCTATCTGCATGAAAGCCTCACACCCAAACACTTTGAGAAATGCATAATTCACCGGTTTACCTGTCCATGCCTCTTCTGGAACTCCCCCATCCAATGCCGTTGACGGTGACCGGTTGATTAAGTACACAGACGTACTTACAGCTTTCGCCCAAAGCTCAGGCGGTAGGCCTACATGTAGCCGCATGCTTCGTGCTCGCTCCATGATTGTCTTATTCATCCTTTCTGAAATCCCATTTTGTTGAGGTGTCCTTGGGGTTGTCCTTTGCCTCTGAATGCCATTGCTAGCACAAAAGCTTGGCTACAATATTCACCTCCATTGTAGGATCTGAGGCATTTACCCTTGGTATCGATTTCATTCTCCACAAAGGCTTTCCACCTTTGAAATATGGAAAATACATCGAATTTATTCTTCATGACATAAACCCATGTTTTTCTAGTCGCATCGTCTATGAATGTTACATAGTACAATGAGCCACCAAGTGATGGTGTACTTGCAAGACCCCAAACATCAGAATGAACCGACTCAAGTTTTTTATTTTTTCTTTCATTTCGTGATTTTTGAAATTTTACCCTCTTTTGTTTACCATAAACACAATCTTCACAAAACTCTAAGTCCACTTCTTTCAAACCTGGTAGAAGCTTCTTTGTTCAGAGGATTTGCATTCCTTTGGCACTCATATGCCCAAGTCGATAGTGCCACACCGCACTATCAACTTCTGTAGTTGTTGCACAAGCTGAAGGTTGCGTGCTTACAGTACACAAGTAAAGTGTACCGACCTTTTCTCCCTTGGCAACCACCAAAGATCCCTTTGAGATCTTCCACCGTTTGTTTCCGAATGCAATGTTGTAACCTTCATCGTCCAATTGTCCTGTAGAGATCAATTTTTGCGAAGAGAAGGAACATGCCTAACATCTTTAAGCTTCCATTCATTTCCGGTTGCAGTTTTGATAGAAACTGCACCTTTGCCAACAATCTCACAAGCTTCATCATCTCCCGAGTATACATACCCAAAATTACCTTTGGTGTAATCTTTGAAATGTTGCTTGTGTGGTGTCGCATGGAATGAAGCCCCGGAATCTACTATCCAGGAATTTGACACATTGTCTAATGAGAGAATTAGATCATCTTGCTCTACTTTACTTGCCACATTGGCCTCCGACGTTGGCTTGTTGTCTTGAGACTCAGTCTCCTTCTTCTTCTTGGACCAGCAATCCTTCTTGACGTGGCCCTTCTTGCCGCAGTTCCAACATTCAAGAACTGACTTTGTGTGTGACTTGCTCCGCCTTGAGCGATCACGACCCTTTTGGTTTTTGAACCTCTCCTTAGGCCTTCCTCTTGTTTCCATTGACAATGCAGCACTTGATGATTCTCCTGTGCTTCTCCTTCGTATTTCCTCGCTTAGGAGAACACCCACAACATCATCAAACTTAAGAGTATTTGTACCAGAGATAGAATTACTTACAGCCGTCACAAGGCTGTCCCAACTATCCGATAGAGATGATAGTATAAGGAAAGCTCGCACTTCATCATCGAAATTGATTTTCACCGATCGAAGTTGACTAATGTTTGTGTTAAAGTCATTTAGGTGTTCTGCAACTGAACCATTCTCTGCCATCTTTAGATTGAACAAGCGCTTCATAAGAAATACCTTATTGGATGCTGATGGTTTCTCGTAGAAGTCGTCAAGTGACTTCATCAAGTCCTTCGTGGTCTTCATCTCCGAAACATTGAAGGCCACCGTTGATGCCAAGCTTAACCGGATTGTTCCCAGTGCCTTTCGATCAAGGACAATCCATGCTTCATCTGCCATTGTTGCGGGCTTCTTTGCAACACCGCCTAGTGGCAAATAGAGGTCCTTCTGGTAGAGATAGTCTTCAATCTGCATCTTCCAATGTTGGTAGTTTTTGCCGTTGAACTTATCAATCTTGAGCTTCCCTTCCTCCACCATAACTCCACTCAATTCAAGGAATCCTTTCCTTGAGATAATTTAGCTACGAGCAAACCTTGCTCTAATACCAATTGTTAGGAAATAAGACGTAGCTAAATAGATAATTGAGTAGATTACGTAATGGAGAGAGACATATTTACATACACGAGATTATAGAGTAGAGAGAGAGAGAGAGAGAGAGAGAGAGAGAGAGAGAGTACACACGATATACGTGGTTCACCCAATGTGGGCTACGTCCACGGGAAAGCAGCCACTCATTGGCTTTAGGACTTCAAAAGAAGAAGTAGTTTACAAAGGGATTAAACCCTTAATAGAGCTCCCGCCTTGCTTCACTCTCACCACCTCACACTCACCTTGTTGCATCAACTTCACACTATGAAATGTGTGTAGAACTGGCCTCCTTTTATAGGCCAAAAGGGATGCCCTCTCTTATGAGAGGCAGCCATGTGTAGCCGCCCTTGTGCGAATAAGTCCAAATCGGACCCTCCAATCCGCCCATGTGTGGCCGCCCTTGAGAAGAGAAGTCCGCTTTTGAATTTGGCCACCGTTCACCAGCCATTGACTTCCGACCACTGACCACCGGCCATTGACTACCTGCCACCGGCCAACCGACGGTTGTTTTCCGACCACTTTCCGACAGCCGTCCGGCCATAATATTCCGGCGAAAAGGAATATTCCGGCGAGGGGAAAAAAAGTCTCGAGGGCTTCCGCCCCCGAGGCCCCTAAAGTTGCCCCTGATTCTTAGCTGTGAAAATTTTGGTTTCCGATGAGTGATTTTCCTTCACGCACGATGGCTTCTCCTCATAATGAGGGCCTTACAAATGTGCGCTTTTACCACAGAAAATTACAAGGGTAAATCAGGCTCCATACTTAACAGTAACTTGGGTCAATTTCTCTAATCAATCTAGTCATGGGGTCTCTGTTAGCTGGCAAGTAGCAATAAGGGCTCATGTGGTGTCCATCTCGATGCCCACGGGCTGTTTGAGCCCTGTCATCATGCACATCACGGCATAAGAAGCCATTATGTGGCCCCGTGCACCATGGAGCGACTTTTGGCAGTTTGACCAGATCAAACTATCAAAAGTCAATCCGTGGCACACAAGGCCACAAAACGGCTCCTTATGCCCCCATGTGCATGGAGATGGGGTTCAAACAGCCTGTGGGGGCTCAACTAGGGCAAGAAGAAATCATGTAGTATGCAAATGGCTCGTGACACGCAATCAATCGGCAAGGTGCTCAGAACAAATGTTTCTTTGCTTGCGGGGTCCGTGTTAGCTAGCAAGTAGCAAGTAGAGCTCATGTGGTGCCCATCCTAATGCCCATGGTCCGTTTGAACCCCGTCACCATGCACATGGTGGCATAAGGAACCGTTCCGTGGCCTCGTGCGCCACGGAGCGACTGTTGTTGGCAGTTTGATTGGGGCCGTTTGAACCCCATCATCGTGCAATGGCAACATAAGGAGCTATCTCATGGCATATGGGGCCACATAACAGCTCCTTATGCCGCCATGTGCACGATGACAAGATTCAAACAGTTTGTGGGACTCACCTACGACAAGAGAAAATCATGTTAGTGTGCAAATGGCTTGTGACGCACATGGATCAAGACAAAACTTCACTCAAGCTGATAACCTTATTAATTTCAAAGATACATCAAGACGTGCAATGCATGTGGCTAAGATAGCGTGATACAATATCTTCTTTGCTCGTTATTCCTTGGCCGAGGCAAAGGCCGCACTACCTTAAAAGGTTTCTGGCCCCTTTCCGAACAAAACTATGGATTGCTTTCTCTTTGTTTACAAGAATACATTTGTGGGCATTTAGGGCTATAGGAAACTCGTCCAAAATAGAGCTTAGTGCATAGTTCATATACTCATTGTGGATGACTTGGATCATCTCTTCATTGAAACTTGGGAGATAATGCCCCATGGCGGCGTCCTTTGAGTCACCCTCCATGCAAGATCCACCTTTTCGTTGGTCAAACTGATCCATCTCCAAAGTGGACTTCAAGGAAACAACGTTGAATTATGATTCTAAGAAAAAATATGAGAATTGAGAAGAATGAAGTACTTACTAGTGTCGCATCATATTTCTCGCAAAGGTTCTTGTTGGTTATGTCAATTGTGCCATGATCAATGCGCTCCGAGCACATGAGACGTTTGTGGAGAGCAAAGCTACTCTCTGACACACCCTCATAGAAATATTTCTCCTCATCACTGGTTTGTAGAGATGCCGCCACGAGGGAATATGTCATTAACTATCTAATATCTAACCAACCCAAATGATTTTATCATATTAAATTGATCATTTAATGTGGGATAATAAACGGGAACAAGGGTTAGAATATAGACATGTGCTACGGATCTATCTCAACACGGGGCCAATGGTAAAGGGGCCCAAACAAGGGACGGTCTCTCAAAGAGAAAGGTTAACTAATGGAGCTTAAAAGACCTTAGGGTTAGCTTCATTAAAGACCTCCAATGGTTAGTGTTAAAAGTCCTTTGACCTTAAGCAAGCTAGGGTTGTGCTTGAGGTGGGAACCCGACCTCAACTTGCCTATGACCTTAGGCAAGCTAGGGATAAGCTTGAGGTGGGAACTCCACCTAAGGTGCTTGTCATGCTTGATTACTAAGGTACTTGAGGTACTTGTCATACTTAATGAGGAAGCTGCTTCAAAAGCTTCCTATGCATGGGAGGTAAGATGCTTGAGTCAAAAAGAGACCCTACACACTTAATGAGGAAGTTGCTTGAGAAGATTCCTATGCATAAAAGTCTCAAAGTTAGGGGAATATTTGACCTAACCTTCCACTCACCCAAGGGTCACCCCTTTTCTAAAAGGGCACATGGGACACATGTCACAAGCTTAACCACATGGTGTGCTTGAATGCTATTGGTTGGGCTAAAGAGGGGTCCAATGAGCTTCTACTTCCATCCAACAAATATCTAGATATTTTCAAGCTCTCTCTCTCTAAGGGGTAAGGAGAACACTTGTCAAAAGACTACCCATGTACTTGACTGCATGTTGCATGTGATTGGCTAGGGGGAGAGGGGTCCAATGAGCTTGCAACATGTAGAAAAGTCACCACTCGCCCAAAGCAAGGAAGGGGGGTGCGGGGGTGCTAGGGGGATATACTCCACACACACACTCATTTGCAAGGGCGTTCTCACTTGGTGAAAGTTGAGGAACACCACCTTCTTCTCCAAGCCTGTGAGAAGTGAGAGCCTACATCAACACTCTTTGCTAGGGAATGCAAATCCAACCAAGAGCCATGCTTCAATGCTTAAGTTTTCCATCTTCTCCATCTCCATTACTATGCTATTTTGTATGCTAGCAAGAAGAGTAATGATAAATGAGGAACTATTTCTTTCTCCTATGGAACGTTTCTTCTTCCTCTTCCCTACCCTGATTCCCCACTAGCTCTCTCCACCTTTGAAGGTGTTTGAGGCCTTGGGACTGAGGCTTGGGATAGTTAATGCTTTCTACAAGTTTATATTATGCTTGTGATTCATGAAGCTTTCCATCTTCATTGCATCACGTAGGTCACAAGGAACACAATGATTGTATTGTACCAAGTCTCTCTTGATGGGAGAAACTATAATGCAAATGCCTATTGGAAGGGGGACCGGCTCCATATGAATCCGGTCCTCAACTATTGTCATGTTCTCTAAACTCTCTCTGTTGCAAAAGTATTGTTCATGCCAAGTTAACTAAGTACCATGTTTATGTTGCTACCATCAATTAAGTTCACCCGCTATGCTCACAAGGTAATCTCTCAAAAGTGCTTCACCTAATTTCCTAATTCCGCTACTCTCAAAGTTCATAGGCCATTTCCATTACATTGGTATCACAGCATTTGGTTTCTCTTTTCTTGCTTAAGAAGAAAGGTCCTTAAGTAGCCTATTAATGGTTGTTTTTTAAAATTATATTAGGGTAAGTGGGTCTAGGATCTATTATCGGTTTTGTTGAGCCCGGTATGTGGGATATTAGGGACACCTCGGGAGCTTTGGTCTTAATAATGGAGTCTATTTAGACTTGCCTATAGCTTTACCATTATTGAGCCATAAGAAGTCTGAAAGGAGCTATCCCTCGGCAACTTCGCTATGTTAGATTCACTCCACTACTCTCTATAATTAACCAACTCGATCCGTGGGTGTAGATACTTAAGTGCCTATTTTCAAAGGCTAAGAGGAGTAGCAACTAAGGTTTTGAATTGCCAAATCATACACTAAGTAAAAATATAAGTTTAATTAACATGGCTGACAATAACCAACGGAGTAGAATGAACATTGATAAGTTTGATTTTGCACATGAAGGTGCCAATGATGATGCCCCCATGTTTGTTAATTATCTTGTCACTAGGTTGCAACAAGCTATGGACAACCCCACTTTGCAAGCCGAAGTTACTCAGCAACTTCGTGCTTATGGGATTTCCTTTCCTCTCCAAGAGGAGAGAGATCTTACATGGCCTCTTGAAGAGACCCCCCAAAGAAGACTCTCTCCCATACGAGAGGAGGAATCCAAAGATCAAGAAATTAATGAATCCCTAAATTCCTCCAAAGATGTGGCTCCACGAAGAAGGCGGACTAAAAGATCGCCAACTCCTCCCAAGAGGAAACGGTTAACCCATAGTCCTTCTCCTCGTCACTCCAAAAGAGAAGAGAGGAAACCAAGGAAGAAAAGGGCAAGAAAGAGGTCACCCTCTTCTCCTTCTTCTTCACCTTCCTCCTCTACCGATGAAATCTATGGCTATTTTCCTAGAGAATATAAGAGGGGAGGACATCGCAAATCTTACCTTGCATGGCGAAGGTCACAAAAGCTCAAGAAGTTCAAAGAGGGAGGAAAGAGTATCTCTTTTGTCACCTATGATGGAACCTTTGGTGCTAAGCGACAAACTATTGGCTTTCATCCAACAATTTGATGCGGCCTTTGGAGACGAGGGCTTCATGGAGTCCTCCAAGCTACGCCATGTAGCTATGCACTTCCAAAAATTGGCTCGTCAATGGTGGGCTAGCCTTCGTGGCAATGGTGAAGCCCCAAAGACATGGAAAAATCTATGAGTTTCCATCATGAAGCAATTCCTAGCAAGCGATGCAAAGGACAAAGTGCTCACCGAATGGCGGAGTTTAAGGCTTATCTCTCATGAGTCTATCCACAAATATGTGGAGAAGTTTTGGGATTTACATCTCAAGGCTACTATTTTTCAAAAGATAGACTTTGCTGAGCAAAAACAACAATTTTGTGCGGAATTACCTGAAGAGATGGCCGAGTATGTCAACTCTCAACGGCCTGACTCTATCAGCAAAGTAATCCACCATACCATGGTTGCTTCATGCATCAATTTCCAACAAGGAGCTAGACGGAATATCAAACGCATGGAAAATAAAGACAAAAGTGATGCAAAGGGAAAAATTAATGCCCAAAATTTTTCCCACGGCCATTCCAACAACAACAACAACAATCGGTCCAAAGAGAAAGGAGTTTACAAAGATAAAAATAAAATCTCTCCTGAAGAGCTTGAAAGTTTTCGCAAGGATCACAAATGTTTTAAGTGTGGGGAGCAAGGACATGGCTATCGTTCTTGCCCCAAAAGAAATGCTTGCAATGAGACTCCTAGAGCTTCCACTATCGAAGCTCCAAAAGAGGATACTCATTGCAAAGGATCACCTCTCTCCTAAGCTTGGGGAAAGGTAAGGGAGCATGATGCCCTCATCTTGTTTGACCCTGGTTCTACTCTCAACTTCATATCAATGGAGATGGCCACCAGGTTGGGCATTCAAGCTTTTGAGATGGAGATGCTGTAACTGCCGATGCTGCTTTCAAGGGACAACAAGCCTCCGTTACTCCCTTGGAAGTTGAGGGTTCATGTCCAAAGCTATGTCAACAAAGAAGACTTCTTTATCTCTCCTCTCCAACATGAGGATGCTATCCTAGGGGTACCATGGTTCAACCGCATGGCTGTCAGCATGAAGTTCCCTAAAAGGAGAATCTACTTCACCTACAGGGGAAAAAATATGTATATAGATGCTAATGAGTCTGGTCGTACTATACCACTTGTAAATCCTCTCGCCATTGATAAATCAATGAAAAGCTCAATTTCTGCGTACATGATTTTTATCAAAGAATCCCTAAAAGGTCCTAATGTTTCATCAAAGGTGAATGGTAGGAATTTAAATCATTCATAATTATGTATCAGCGTGCGAAGCACTATGCTTATGGGTAATAAGGAGGGGAGGTGTGGTGGGGGTGGGCTACGGGGAGGTGCGGTGTGGGTGGGCTATGGGGTACCAAACGCGTTTCGCTCCATTGAGGAGCTCATCAGTGGTAGGAGAAAGGAGAGAGGAGAGAAAGAAAGAAAGGGGGGGGGGGGGGGGGGAACATGGGGGAGAGGGTGTTCTTTATATAAGGAGGGGGGGGGGGGGAAGAAGGAAGTGTACTTTTTGAAGGGGTTAAGTTAGGGAGATAGTTCCTCTAACTGAAGGAAACGAGTGGTGTATAGTGTGATGTAGAGTCCCTGTAAAATTAAGGGAAGTCTTCATTGATTGTTATTGAGGAGCGGTTAAAGTGAAGGCGAGGCCTGAAAATATGGGAAAGTCTCCATTGATTGTTATCTGAGGAGCAGTTTAAGTGAAGGCGGGGCTTGATAATATATGGAAAAAATGGTGGGTGGGGGAGAAGGGTGTGGCGGGCGTTGAACGCAATATAAGGGGGTGTATCCCTCAAGGGGGGGTTTAAGTCCTGCAGGGGACTAAATTAGGAAATAAGGGGGTAATAGAGGGTAAGGGAGGTTTATCACGCTAAAAACGTGAAGGGTGGTGTTGTTAAGAAAAGACGATGTTGGGTGGTGTTGCTAAGAAAAGACGATGTTGGGTCTCAAAAGAGTATCTAATCCAAGACTAGGAGTGTAATGCACATGATCGGGTGTACGGTGTACATCGGGTGGTGTTGCTAAGAAAAGACGATGTTGGGTCTCAAAAGAGTATCTAATCCAAGACTGGGAGTGTAATGCACATGACCGGGTGTACGGTGTACATCGGGGGGAATGTGGGGGGGGGGGGGATGCCTTGAGGAGCAAGGGAGAGTATTTAAATTCATAAAAAGGTGTTACAATAGTACCATTCAATGGGACAAAAATTTGGAATGTAAGCTCCAAAGAAGAATGGGGATTCTTTAGGATAGGAGGGGTTTTCATCGTCGGTGAGGTTTATATGGGCGGTAAACGAAGGAGGGGTTTTAAGAATCAACCTGCAAAATAAGCGGTAGTGGTTAGGGAGGGAATAAAGAGTATTTTTTCCCGATTCTACTTGCTGCCTACCCGAATGGACCTGACTGTTTCAGGCGACTCCAATCAAACCATCAACGACTGGCTCTTGGAAAAGGTCACCGAGGTGATCCTAGCGAACGGAGTCAGAACTTTTGGAGTACCGAAAGAAGAATCCCGGCTTGATATCTTAGTTTATTATCCACTCAAGGATGAGTACAGGAACTACTTCACGAACAAAGTAGTGCATCATGTGAACACCATCTCCGAGGCGTATTTTATACGCAATCCAAAAAGCCATGTAATAAGTTGATCATCAGTTATCCTAAACCTTGAGGGGTTTCGATTGTAATAAATTTTCATCAATAAAGTGCTTTTTGTCTCTGAATCCCTGTCTCTTGATAAAGTGGAATATTGAATTTTATTTAAAGTCTCGTGTCTATTTTGAAATCCAAGTAATGGTATCAAGAATCTTGTATAACCCATGTAGGCACCGCCTGTTGCTCTATACTCGGCAGCGCAAGAGAAGAAGCTCCTCCTTAAGCAAGCCCAGCCTCCACTCTTTAAGGGCGAGGGGGCAAATGTGGAGAGAGATGCGAAAGTGTGGATGGAAGCCATGGACGCCTACTTTGAAGCTGCGGGGATCCAACCCGTAAATCAGACCATGCTTGCGATGTTCCGCTTGACTGGCGATGCCAAGATATGGTGGAAGCAACATTGCAGGGACCTGGATATTAAGGGATCTTCCCAATCCTGGGAAGACATCAAAGCTGCGATAATGGGGCGTTATTTACCACCTGCCTATAGGACCTTGAAGATGAATGAATTCTTTTCACTTCGGCAGGCTGACTTCATCTGTCGAAGAATATTATGCAAAGTTTGTCACTCTTTGGAGATATGCTCCTAAGATGACCTTGGAACAACAGGTGGCGAGGTTCTGCCAGTGGCTAATCGACCCTTTGAATACTCGGTTGGAAGCTCTCATGCCAACTAAACTATAGGATGCCTTGTTGAGGGCCAAACCTCTAGCTCTTGAAGTACAAAAGGTTAACAAGAACAGAAGGAATCATTGGGCAAAAAGGGCAAGGACAACTGCTTGGAATAACAGACCAGCCAACCAAGCATATGACCAGCGCCCTATTGTGGCTACCACCACAACCATGGAGTTCCCTAATGTTCGATGCTATGGTTGCGGCGAATATGGACATTACAGATCCAAGTGCCTCAGGAACATCAAGGCAACCAACGCCAATGCCATACCCTTGAATACTCATGGGCGTGGCCAAGCTAATGGAAGAAGAGGACGAGGAAGGATGAACAGAGGGCGAGGGCGTGGAGCTACCGCCAGAGTGAATGCCGCAGTGGTACAACCAACTGTGGGTGATGAAGCAGTGGAGAGAGCAACCCTGCATGCTGCAGTTGACAACCCCAATGGTTGCGAGCAATACGTAGTCATTCATACGCCAGGATCTCTCATAGGTGAACAAGTTAACTTCCTTATAGATTGTGGTAGTACTCTTTCATTTCTTTCACCCAGATGCATGAGGAAGCTCAAGCTAGATAAGTATCCAACAAGCAAGCTAGTTGTAGAATTAGCAAACGGCAAGAAAGTAGTATCTCATCATTCTGCAGGAAAAATCGACTTTGATTTAGGGGGACACCCAACTTCTGCCCAATTTCGAACCCTACCCTTAGGATTCTTTGATGGGATACAAGGGATGGGCTGGCTAAAGAAAAATAGGGCCCACATACATTGTGCACAAGGAAAATTTACCTTTACAGATAACTTGGGTAATGAAGACTTAATCCAGGGGGAAAATGGGAGACCTAGGGCTATAGTTAAGGCTAGCAGACTTTTGAAGGGACTAAGAAAGGGTCAGCAAATTTATGCGGTAAAGCTCAACAAGGTGGACCAATCAGATACCTCACTTCGACCAAAATGGTTGAGGGAGTATGATGATGTATTCCCAGAAGACCTTACAAATCTTCCACCACATAGAGAGGTAGATCATGAGATTGAGACTATCCCTGGATATGAACCTATCTCAAAAAGACCTTATAAAATGTCACTTCCAGAGGCCATCGAACTCAAGGAACAACTTAGGCAACTCATTGAGCAAGGATTCATTCAACCCAGTACTTCTCCTTGGGGTGCACCAGTTCTTTTTCAGAAGAAGAAGGACAGAACCTTAAGGTTATGCATAGATTACCATGGACTGAACCAGGTAGCTGTCAAGAACAAGTATCCAATTCTAAGGATTGATGAACTCTTGGACAGGCTCCACGGCGCCAAAATCTTTACAAAGACTGATCTAAGGTCACGATATTACCAAATCAGGATCAAGGAATCAGATATTCCAAAGACGGCTTTCAACACTAGATATGGGCACTACGAATTCACAGTAATGTCTTTTGGTCTAACAAATGCTCCTGCAAGCTTCAATCGACTTATGTAGGATATTTTCAGACCTTACCTGGATGATTTTGTCTTGGTTTTCTTTGATGACATTCTGATCTATTCTAAGAACGAGGCAGATCACGAAGAGCATGTTCACAAAGTACTTGATCTTCTTCGGGAACACCAACTTTACGCTAAAGAGAGCAAGTACACTTTTTGCTCACCAAAGGTCAACTATCTTGGATTTGTCATATCGGCAAAAGGGATTTCAGTAGACCCAAACAAAGGTGGGAATTCCACCTAAGGTGCTTGTTATGCTTGATGACTAAGGTACTTGAGGTACTTGTCATACTTAATGAGGAAGTTACTTGAGAAGCTTCCTATGCATGGGGGGTAAGATGCTTGAGTAAAAAAGAGACCCTACACACTTAATGAGGAAGTTGCTCGAGAAGCTTCCTATGCATAAAAGTCCCAAAGTTAGGGGAATCTTTGACCTAACCTTCCACTCACCCAAGGGGCACCCTTTTTCTAAAAGGACACATGGAACACATGTCAGACTCTCACTAACCTTAACCACATGGTGTGTTTGAATGCTATTGGTTGGGCTAGAGAGGGGTCCAATGAGCTTCTACTTCCATCCAACAAATATCTAGATATTTTCAATCTCTCTCTCTCTCTAAGGGGTAAGGAGGACACTTGTCAAAAGACTACCCATGTACTTGACTGCATGCTGCATGTGATTGGCTAGGGGGAGAGGGGTCCAATGAGCTTGCAACATGTAGAAAAGTCACCACTCGCCCAAAGCAAGGAAGGGGGGTGCGGGGGTTCTAGGGGGATATACTCCACACACACACACACACACACTCATTTGCAAGTGCATTCTCACTTGGTGAAAGTTGAGGAACACCACCTCCTTCTCCAAGCTTGTGAGAAGTGAGAGCCTACATCAACACTCTTTGCTATGGAATGCAAATCCAACCAAGAGCCAAGTTGAGGAACACCACCTCCTTCTCCAAGCTTGTGAGAAGTGAGAGCCTACATCAACACTCTTTGCTATGGAATGCAAATCCAACCAAGAGCCATGCTTCAATGCTTAAGCTTGCCATCTTCTCCATCTCCATTACTATGCTATTATGTATGCTAGCAAGTAGAGTAATGATAAGTGAGGAACTATTTCTTTCTCCTATGGAATGTTTCTTCTTCCTCTTCCCTAGCCTCATTCTCCGCTAGCTCTCTCCACCTTTGAAGGTGTTTGAGGCCTTGGGACTGAGGCTTGGGATAGTTAATGCTTTCTACAAGTTTATATTATGCTTGTGATGCATGAAGCTTTCCATCTTCATTGCATCACGTAGGTCACAAGGAACACGATGGTTGTATTGTACCAAGTCTCTCTTAATGGGAGAAACTATAATACAAATGCCTATTGGAGAAGGGACCAGCTCCATATGAATCGGTTCCTCAACTATTTTCATGTTCTCTAAACTCTCTCTCTTGCAAAAGTATTATTCATGCCAAGTTAACTAAGTATCATGTTTATGTTGCTACCACCAATTAAGTTCACCCGCTATGCTCACAAGGTAATCTCTCAAAAGTGCTTCACCTAATTTCCTAATTCCGCTACTCTCAAAGTTCATAGGCCATTTCCATTATAGAATCTTTGGAATTATGTCCCTCTAGTAAGGCAAGCATGTTGATGAGGGGAGTAGCAGAGGAGTAGTTCACTTGGAACTCGATCTTCTGACTGGGGTTCTTAGTATCACAAACCCCATAATATATTGCAAGAACAGAGAGGGATTCATCTTGATGCATTTCAAGGGAGTGGGTAATATCATCAAGGAAGAGAAATTCTTGAACGGCCACTATAATTGGATGCACGGTGCACATGAGCATCTCAAGGATCTCATCTTTGACATCCTCCACTTCTTGGCCAGGTATCTTCTCCTCTTTGGGATCCATCTCCTTTACAAGAGTCCTCGTCAAAGATAGCTTCTTATGGTCACTTGCTTTACCTTTTCCCTTGCTTTTTTCAATTGCCTCCGTCATCATCACAGCGAGAGCCATGTCCCACCTCAAAAATCCCATGCCAATGTTCCCCATGCCTAGGTCTATGATGTTTTCCTCCTCTTCCTCTCTGTGGTTTTCCTTGGTGAGTCCTTTGATCATCCTACCCAATCTAAAGTGGAAACTATTGTCTTCTCTAAAGGTGTGCTTGAGGAGATCAATTGGCACCTACAAACCTTCTTCATCTTCAAAATTGATGGAGTGCACGGTGCACATGAGCATCTCACGGATCTCATGTTTGACATCCTTCCCTTCTTAGTCAGGTATCTTCTCCTCTTTGGGATCCATCTCCTTTACAAGAGTCCTCGTCAAAGATAGCTTCTTATGGTCACTTGCTTTACCATTTCCCTTGCTCTTTTCAATTGCCTCCGTCATCATCACAGCAAGAGCCATGTCCCACCTCAAAAATCCCATGCCGATGTTCCCCATGACTAGGTCTATGATGTTTTCCTCCTCTTCCTCTCTGTAGTTTTCCTTGGTGAGTCCTTTGATCATCCTACCCAATCTAAAGTGGAAACTATTGTCTTCTCTAAAGGTGTGCTTGAGGAGATCAATTGGCACCCTCAAACCTTCTGCATCTTCAAAATTGATGGAGTACTTTGCTATGTGTGTCTCCATGTAGGATGCAAAGCACTTCAAATCAATCAGCATGCAGTTTGATGGTAGCCTCCATGTTGATGGATACCTGGAACATGGCGCTAAGCTTCTCCATCATGTGTCCTATGTCATGCACAAGGAGTTGGTCAGTGAGGGCTTGATTAGCAATAGCCATTCTTACTGGCGGAGTGCAAGGGACAATGGAACGTGCTTGGGGATGGATAGAGCAAGGAAGCAGTGGAGAAGATGAGAGAAGCTCAAAAACAAGAAAGTGACTTCAAAATGGGCCTTGCAAGTCACTTATGAAGGAGACAATAAAAAATAGGACACTTTTATCAAACTTAAAATTTCAGCTGCAAAAAGCTCGAGGCTATGATGTATAGTATTTCCATCCAATCACCACATTTTGTAACACCGTAACTCCACCACCCACCACAACTCTAAAGTCACTTAACGCTTCTAAAATTGAAAATTAGACATTCTTGAATCACAACATTAGACAAAAATGCATTGTATTAATATGAGAGTATTACATTGCAATGATAGTTGTTTGCTTGATATATGGATACATCTAGGGATGGGGATGCTCTTACAAATAAAGGCCCTCTCCTTTCTCTTATGCAGAGGGTTTACACTGATTACAAACAAGTAGTCCATCTTGAGCTCAAACCTAAGCGCCAAGTACCGTTATGGAATTGATATTTATTCATTTATTGCAGCTGACAGGTGGCAAAAGCATTAGCAGATAATGTATTATGCAGAAGGGTATTACATTTTATGTATATTTGATTATTCAAGTGCTCTTTATGAGCTTTGGTCAATTATGTCCGGCAGGTCAGTTTGTACTCATTTTTGGGCATTCAAGAAATCTATAAATAAATATGTGCAAGAGGGAAATGCTCACTCTCTTGCACGGAGGGAGACTGCACCCAGCGTCGTCTTATTCTTCTCTTCTCTCCTCTCTTCTCACTTACCGTGTTGGCGTAGCACTCCACTCTAGGAGGTGCGCCTGCACGTGCTCTCTCACTCTATCTCCCTCTCTGTCTCTCTCTGCTCGTGTGCAGCTTGATTATGTGCAAGGATGGTTGCCAGATATGCAGATTTGTGTGTTTCATCGTCTATAGTATATAGTTTTGGTATTTTGTAGGGCTCTCCGCGTTCCCGTTGTAGTAGTGGTATCAGAGCATACAATACGCTCCAAAACTAAAGATTTTAACCAATACCAACTAAGTATTTTGCTTCTTACGTTTAGATTCCATTAATTTCTTCAATTTGTAGTTAATGATTTTTGGAATTTAAAAGAGTGTTTTCTTTACTGTCACAATATAGTGATTATTAGTATAATTATGTTAATTAAAACGTATTAGTAGAATTGATTAAACTTAATCTATGGCGATACTCGGAAACGAGAAAGGAATAGTACGTGTCCTTAGATAGGATGTCACGAAAATATAATCTTTGAAAGTTCTGCTATGACTCACAACATAGGATAAAACGTGAGGAAAGTTCGTAATTGATAAGTGAGATCTTAATTAGTGGGGTTGATATAGTAGTATTGGGTTTCAATTCTTTGTTAGTAGAGCTGATAAGTAATCCACCAATTTTTTTGGCAAAGACCGAGTAAGGGAGGCAACACAGTGAACAAGAAAAAGAAGAGTATTCTACTGTCGTAGAAGTCATGTTGCGATTGTTAGCCAAGGGAATGCACAACGAGACCTTCCTTCTACCGCCTATCACAAATTTGTATGGTAAGATCCCATCAAACAATAATTGGTTGTGAGCTACCCAAAGCCAGCTCACACTCGCATCTGAAGTTCCAAATTCTTGCGCTATGTCCTCGGCTCAGTTTGTGAGTGAGTGGAGTCTTGGACTCGCAATTGCAGAAATACCGACGGACGCTCAAAGCACATGTTTTTCTTTTCTCCCAACCATGCAACACGAATGAGAAACCACCAATTCTTGGCTCGCCATGCAGCGGTCGAAAACAAACATGAAGCCTTGCCTTTTTTTTTCTCTCTATCATTCACCTAACAAGCAGACAAAACAGTTGAACTCCCTCTTTCTCTCTCTTTCACTCTCATTCTATAGCTCAACAGCCGCCATGCAACCCGGCCTAATATTTATGGCTGTGGTCGCATGCTCAGTTACGTGCAACAGGGATTCTCTCTCTCTCTCTCTCTCTCTCTCTCTCTCTCTCTCACACACACACACACACACACACACACACACACACACACACACACAGTCGTCGGCCTTTTTCTCTCCAGTTCCGACTCACTTTCACCCACCACCTCGATTCCCAGCATGCATGCATGCACTGGCTGCTGCCGTTGAGGCAAGCTTTTCCATGCATGGGAACCCCCCATATATTTTTGCCCTTTTACCAAAATATTTCCTATTATATAAGTTACTTTTGATTTTTTCTTCCTTTTTCACAAAAGTTTTAGCCTTTATTAAATAAATAAGACTTATGCTAATCAATCACGATGTAGCATAAATAAGTAAGCTTTCTTTGTTGATATCTCTTTTGACCTTAAATATTAAATATATATAAATTACATTATATAGTTTAGTATTTTCTAATATATTTTTCATGTATATATATTATTCCACCCTACCAAATATTTTATTCACTAGTTTTCATTTTCAAACCTCAACCCCACTTTCAAATTTCAATAATACCTCCATCTAGATGATTGCCAATCTTTTCAAAACTCTAGGTCATGTTTTCATACACATGAAGGAGCTTACACTTGAAGGCAAGAGAGAAGTCCACTCAAAGGGGACCACCAAAAGACCTTTGCAGCCACAAATAATACATTATATGGCTGAACTTTTTAAGTAGACAAGAACCCCAAATCTGAAGGAGCGTTCAACATGAAAGATGTAGCTCGTGATCTCAACTTGTAGCTCAATTTTTTCAGAATTTTTGGAGTTATGAACACGGAGATATGATTTTTGTAGTGGACCCCAGTTTTCTCGTGTAATGGTGACACAGGTCATCCCCAATTTTCTTCCCTCTAGAATGGCTATGGTTCTACAAGTCTTCAAGCATGATTACAAGAGACAAGGCTCTTTTAATGAGGTCTTGGCAAGTCTAGAGTGATTCTATCACCATTTTTGGAGGATCCATCCTCATCAACAACTATCCACCTTTGACAATCTCTCTTGTAAATTTCTTACCTCTCTCTTCTCTCCCTAATAAGCTTATGTCTAGCCAAAGCTAGACTATTGTAAATATCTCCTATCCTCTACATCCTACCCACATTCTCTCATCTTCTCTCTCTATTGACTCTGGTATTTTAAATAATGAGGAGACAAGATGGGAGCCACAGTCACATGCACCCCATTTTCCTAGTCACCAAAGTGGGACACTCACCTCAAATAGAAATATTGCTAAATCCTCCCCTCCTTCCCTATATAAGGAGGCCATGAGAGATCACTTACAAACACACACACATACACACACACACCTATCCATACACACTCTTGTGCTACATGCTTGTAGCATGAACCCTAATTACATAATCACAACACCATCATCATCACCATCACCATGCACAAAAGATGAGCACCACACCTCCACACCACTTGTAATTAAGGGTTGAAGGCACAATTTCAAGAAGAAGAAGGGTGGACACACTCATGATATTCCTCGCCATCAACTCCTATCTCTCCATTATGCCTCCTACAATCTTGTTCCCTTCTCATTTTCCTGCCATACGCTACCTATTGTATTCATCTTTTGCAAGCAATCAACACACTCCATCTTGGTGCCATACTTTGTGTCGCTTTGGATACATCTCATTGTGAGTATGGTATATGCTTGTTCCTTGCCTTTTTTTTCTGCTTATGTAAAGGTGTGCGGATTCGCCACCATACACACACACTCTCTCTCTCCCTCTCATATTCCTATCATCTTGCTACTTCCATCTTGAGGTGTGCGGATTCGCCACCTCTTGTATGATAAGTGAGCATACTCGCAAGTTTCCCCTACCTCATTATCTTCCTTACTAACATGCACGAGTAGCAAGCCCATTCACCACTCCTCTCACCTTATTCTCCGACCACCCCATTCCACATTTGGGCGTGGATCTTGAAATTGTTTTCCATGGCATGCTTCATTGTGTATATGTATGCGTCCTAGCCGCATATCTTGCTAGGTGGTGCCCCTATTGTGTATCCCCCATGATGAGGCCATTGTGCATAATCTTGGTGTAGAGGCCACCGGGTCTATTTTTTCACTTTCGCCTCTCACCATAATCTCTCTCTCACCTCATCCACCCACCATGCAGTACATTAGCTTCCTTGCCTGCCACTCTCAGCCATGCAGAGCGGTACCAACCACTGCATGGACCCCTCACAACACTGCAGTTTCAAACCACTTTTCCTTGCCCCCTGCATTGCTCACCTTCTTGTTTTCCCTTTGCATTGCTCAAAAAATGTCCTGCAGAAGTTCCTTCCACAGCTCTTTCCTCGGAAGAAGCTTCCCTGGCTGACGAGCAGGGTTTGTGTTCTCCCTAGTAGCCATGGTCGGTCAGCAGAGTGATGACCGAGTACACTACCTTGATGTGTGTTGGCTGATCATCTCATCTAGACCAAAAACAATGTTGATAACTCATTAAACTGGACTTGTATAGGAGCTAGAGAATATCAAGCACAGAGGTGATGTACTACATCGTCACCCAACATACCTGGTTGGCCACCACCATGCTCCTAGCCATAGATAGGAAAGGTGAGCTCCAACGAAGAATCTTTTTACAAATACTCAGGAGGAGTAGCACTACCTACTGCTCTAGTGAAAGATTAAGGCCCATCCGATAGCCTATGTAGTACTATGGAATGACTTGGTCATCTCTGACAGCTATTCCAGGGTGGAAGTTGAGAGTAGATGTCAGATCAGATAGGCAGATTCAGATTCAGACTCTAGAAAAATATAAAAATCAGATATAGAATAAAATAAAAGTACAAAGTCAGAGATTGGACACAAGACTGGAGCTGGTATATTCAGATATTGAAGGAAAGTACAAATTGCACCAAGTGCTGATACAACCCTTGTTTTCCCTCTTGCTTTGCTCATGGCCAGCCCTTTGCTTGGCTCTGTATACCCTGCATTTTCCCTTTCAACCCCAGGCCCGAGAGCAGCGCCATCCTACCGGCACCGCCAAGCCAACTCCTCCCTTTGCAACCTCCTCCGTTCTACAGTACCACCCTCTATTATGGACAATAACCTGGTACTTTACTGTGCCTTGCGGGGAAAAGCTTACCTCGGCAACTTCAAGCTTCTCTGATGAGAGGCTGGTGTTATCCATAGTCTTGCTGAGCACTTTAAGGGCAAGTTGCACTGCTTCCTCACGTGTAATGTCATCTTTATAATCCTGTTTGAGCATGGATTGTGCAGCCTGATTGTTGGCCCCAATAGCGGCAGCCTTCCAACCACCATAGTTACCACTTGGATCACTCATGTAAAGTTGGAAGCCAAAGTTCTTGTCATATCCAGCAAAAAGGAAGGAGACCCCGAAGAGGCGGAGGCCACCAAACTATGTGTAGCCCTGTTTGGTGTCTGAAAGAGACTGGACAAGTTGTTCCACAAGCATGGGCTCTTGATAAGCGAAAGTGTACCTTTGAGCTTGCAGACGAGCTGTGTTAATGAAGATGTTGGCATCCCAATGATGTCCGCGACGACAGCACAAGCAACATGGTCGTCTATCTTGTACATTTTCTCTGTAGACTTTGAATCCGTGAGAAGCTTGGAGGTTACCCGCTTCTCTCCTACCAGAACGATGCCATCTTTGGCAAGCACCCCAATGGCTACCCCTGCATTTCCTATGGCCTCCATGGCATACTCTACCTGTTACAAGCGCCCCTCTAGAGAGAAGATCGTGGTCTTTCTATCATATCGGTGAAACATTGCTGCTGTTGCTTCTGCTGCGATCAAAAGTCACTTCCTTCACCAAGAGACTGCATAACCACCTTAAGCACTAATACCCTTGTTAATGTTGTAGCTTCCACCTATTGTGCCCTCCTGTAGTCGTTGCCATTGCCAAAGCTCTTCCGTGCCAACCATTGACGACGCTCTACAGAGCCGCTGCAATACCTTCTCAGGCGAAGCTCGATGCAGAGCATACTTGGACATTGACGAGCTGACGATTTATTTATTTATTTTTTTGTTTCTTTGAGTCTTTAAATATTGTACTTCATTTAAATTTGTACCCAGACATTGTATCACATCCAGCCTCAGATGTACTTTTCACCTTTTCAACATGATTAATGTCACACTTCATTTCATTTCTTACCCATATCGCAAAGGGCGTGGCAGTTGAAGAAGGGGCTCCGATAGTTTGAGGAGTCAGGCAAAGCGATTGTGTGGAGAGGGTCGGCTTTTGATCCCATACTCATTTGGACAATGAGTACGATAAAATTTCATTTCATTTCTCTATCTCTCTTCCCCATCCCACTAGGTTTCCTTACCATGACAGACATTGAGGAAGCTCCTCGATGACCATTGCAATACTTTCTCAGATAAATGCCCCTTGCCGAGCATCCACGAGACTTGACGACGACGACGATGATTTTAATCTATTTTCGTACCTAGACATCGTATTATATCCACAAGGATTCTCTCACTTTATTTTCTTAGGTAATTTTTGCATTTTAAAGACGGTTACTATAACATTTCATTTTGTCTCTCTCTCTCTCTCTCTCTCTCTCTCTCTCTCTCTCTCTCTCTCTCTCTCTCTCTCTCTCTCTCTCTCTCTCTCTCTCTCTCTCTCTCTCTCTCTCTCTCTCTCTCTCCCCCTTTCCTTTGGTCGATGGTCGATGGCATGGAAGCATCAGACATCGACAAAGTTCTTCGGCGACCAATGCAATACTTTCTCAAACAATGCTTGCTTTTAGGCAGCCACGTGCACTGACGATGATCATGATGTATTTAAGCTGATGATTTCAATCTTTCACTATACTTCACTTTAATACACAGGCACTGGATTAGATCCATAAAGATTGTATTAGTTTGAACTTATAGGTAATTGGTATAAGCTGCAGACTCTCATATTACATACCTAGTACAAGTTTTTTTTTTTAAAAAAGGAAAGCTTACGTTTTTGGTCTTGCGAGGCATTTTCTTGATGCATATTCTTTTACATAGTTTGACGTCTGACTAGCAATGTCTGAAAGAGCAGCTAAGGTCAAATCAATCTTGCATTGTTTTCTTTATTTGTTGGACCAATCTATTGTTTATAGTATGGCCTTTACACGCTGTATGCTCGTGATATCATGACTAGACACTATTATGCTCGTAATATCATAACTAACCACTAGTCAATGCCCTTTAAACAAATATCTGCTATTAAAATTTTTTACAATATTAAGCACTTTAGAGACAACATTTTGCGATATCAAGGAGACTACTCCATTTATTCAAACAAAAACAATCTACAATACATTGATTCCATCTCAGTTTCTGATTAATCCGAGGCTCATTATTGTAAATGACTTTTGCTAATTACAGCTCTCTCCTACTTGTCTCTCTTTCCCCACGCACAGACTGGGACATATTTCAGATGCAGTACATCATCCAGAGTTCAATGATTTATAGAGAGCAAACAGGTAAGTTCTCTCCGCATTTTCATTTTGGATTTTGACAGATCTTCTCACAAACACAAGTAATTATACACTGATAGCACTCTCTCAAATTATATGATACCCATAGTCCTACACATAACTACTAATACCATTCCACATAGAACAACAACGTTACATCAATTCAACACATCTGGATTACTTATCAGCTTGATTACCATCTATTTCTTGAAAGAAGGCATGGCTCTTTTAATTACCTGCATTCTCTAACATTTTGCCAATACTTGTATTAAACGAAATTGCTATTGCGATCATTTCAGATTGAGATATGCAGCTACTCACGTGAGTCACGGTGCTTTCAGTTAAATACCAATTTGCATGTACTTTGTTACTCAATCTTACTCCAATGTGGTGTGAAATAGGTAGTACATTTTTTTAATGTTTTTATGCCCTGCCTAGTCCATTGGTCACATGCACACAGTTCCGCCGATTTAGGCAGTGTGTAAATGCTCGTCTTGGTGTAGATTCGCCGATTTAGGCAACACAAATTATCTGTGCCGATCCGCCGATTTAGGCAGCATTAGTGCAGATTCGCCGATTTAGGCAACACATCTTATTGGTGTAGATTCGTCGACTTAGGCAACACCGATCACAATATCATGCTGCAGTGGCTGGCCACCATTGTGACTGGTATGATTTTGTCACCCGGGTATAGAAAATGAAAGATATTTTGAATTTGGATTTGGAATTGGTATATGATGATTTTCTATTGCGACAGTATTTATGGAAGTGAACTTGAGATTGATGAGAATTGATTTATACAATGATGAGTGTGACCAATGATATCCTGATTCATCAGGGTATGACATATACTGCTTATTCTAGTGGTATGGGACACTAGAATAGGTAGTATGTGGATGACGACATGCATAATTTAATGTTATTTAGTTTCATATATTATGTGATGTTTTTGACACAACATACTAATCACTGTTTTTGACAAGTATTGTTTGCAGATTTTTATCTTCGCAACTGAGGACAGTTGCTTTCCAACGGAGAGGTATGTTATGGAATTGATATTTATTCATTTATTGCAGCTGACAGGTGGCAAAAGCATTAGCAGATAATGTATTATGCAGAAGGGTATTACATTTTATGTATATTTGATTATTCAAGTGCTCTTTATGAGCTTTGGTCAATTATGTCTGGCCAGTCAGTTTGTACTCATTTTTGGGCATTCAAGAAATCTATAAATAAATACGTGCAAGAGGGAAATGCTCACTCTCTTGCACGGAGGGAGATTGCACCCAGCGTTGTCTTATTCTTCTCTTCTCTCCTCTCTTCTCGCTCACCGTGCTGGCGTAGCACTCCGCTCTAGGAAGTGCGCCTGCACGTGCTCTCTCACTCTATCTCCCTCTCTGTCTCTCTCTGCTCGTGTGCAGCTTGATTATGTGCAAGGATGGTTGCCAGGTATGGAGATTTGTGTGTTTCATCGTCTATAGTATATAGTTTTGGTATTTTGCAGGGCTCTTCGCGCTCCTGTTGTAGCAAGTACTCCCTTAGATTTTCCATATTCCAATCATCATTGATGGCCACGTCCCACACCTCCTCCTGTTTGCACACATGAACTTCAACTTGCTCCATATCAGTGATGTCTAAATCAAGTGCTTCCATTCACCTCGCGTTTGCTTTTACCATCGGTAAGGAAATATAATGGAGATTTGTCGCTTTGCAATGTGGTATCAAATGATCATTTTCCCTGTCACAACCATGCACTTTATGGTATCCCCATTGTGCAAAATAATATATGAGTCTCAAGTAGATGGATGGAAGGCATTCATTGTTGTTCCACCCTTATCAAAAGGCCCAGACAACCCCAAACAAGTCCTAATGTGTGCAACAGTTGTATACATAGTTCAAGAGCAAGAGAAGCTTGAAAGATCAGCAAAGCACATGGGAGTGGAAGCCATCTCTTCCACAGTTGTTGAGGATCCAGGAGTCATCATTAGGGCAGAGCCCATTGAGTCAACCGTTGCTTCTTTAGACCTCTCTCAGCTCCCCCCTATTTTACACCTTCTGCCAGATACCACCATCTTCAATATACAAGCTCTGTAGCTGGGAAAAAGAACATGGGCACACATGAACCGTGTGGGTGTCACCCATACTGCCTTCAAAGATCCACTATACACTGCAAAAATTTTCAAAGTACACTTGCATGGATCCACAATGGATCAGCAGGTTAAAGATGAAGCAACATTTTTGGACATCGCTCATCGCAGAATTATCTATCCACTTGCCATGGTTCAGCATGTGGAGCTTCCAATGCTCATTTCACGATTTTGGAATGACAAACATATAAAGCAACGGATAAAAGAGTGCAATGCAGATGGTAGTCAACCTGCCATTCTTGATTATGTAGCCATTGAAGGAACACTAGAACTATTCCAAGAGAATTTTTGGCAGATTATCAATGGTCTTTTCCAAACCCTAAAGTATGTGTATGAGCATGACTATCTCCACAATGATCTCCATTCTCGCGATATGATGCTCCATTTTGGTTGGAAGGGCATCTACATAGGCATTGTGGATTGGGGATCAACCATTCTTGATTACGTAGCCACTGAAGGAACATTAGAACTATTCCAAAAGAATTTTTGGCAGATTATCAATGGTCTTTTCCAAACCCTAAAGTATGTGTATGCGCATGACTATCTCCACAATGATGCTCCATTTTGGTTGGAAGGGCATCTACATAGGCATTGTGGATTGGGGATCATGCACGAAGACAAAAATTGTTGGAATTAGGGTTGCAAAGAAACGCACAAATCTTGGAGAAGACGAAGGAAGCTCAAGGCACACAATAGAGAGTGTGTTACTTAGCATGCAATGGAAAGATCGATAGCCCTAGAGTGATGGGCATATATACAATGCTCGGGGGGAAAAACCTCCTAAAGAGGGAAAAAATGCCCCAGTGGTCCTAGTGTGTTCACACACATCACTACCACATGTATATGGTAACAAATCCCCCCTGGAGTGATGTGGTGAACGAGAGCTGGCACATGAGTAAAGGGAAGTGCCATGCCTTGAGGACATGATCAGTCCACAAAGGGGAGTAAGCCCAAAGCTTTGCCGAAAGCTTCAAGCTTCTCACAAGACAATGCCTTTGTGAAAAGATCTGCAAGGTTGTCCTGTGTTGGCACATAAGCCAAGCTGATCTCTCCTACTAAGAGCCTCTCCCTGACATAGTGGTAATGCACCTCAATGTGCTTTGTGCGAGCATGAAAAACTGGGTTTCTCGCAACTGCCAATGCGCTCTGACTGTCAGTGTAGATAGTGTTGGTAGTGTCCTGTCCCCAACACCCAAATCAGTCATAAGGTGTCTGAGCCATACACACTCAACTGTAGCTGTGAAGACTGCCCTGTACTTAGCCTCACAACTCGAAGTGGCCACAGTAGGTTTCTTCTTGCTCAACCATGATATACATGAACTGCCAAGCATGAAACAAAAACCACTTGTGGACGCTCGCATGTCAAAACAACCAGCCCAATATGAGTCCGAAAAAGCATGTAAGTCTGGCGGCAATGATCCCACCTTGGGATAAAACAAGGCAAGATGTAAAGTGCCACTAAGGTAGCGGAAAATCCTCTTGACAGCCTGCCAATGCTTAGACCATGGGCTATGCATAAATCTGCTGACCTGTGAGACTGCAAACTGAATATCTGGCCTCGTGTTGCATACATAAATGAGGTAGCCAACAACAGTTTGGTAAAGAGTGACATCAGTAGGATCGCCAGCATCATGTAGACTCAACTTCAAACGTGTTTCCATGGGAGTGGCAATAGGTTTGCAATCCTCAAGTCCAAACTTACATAGCAATGTCTCTATGTAACTTTTTTGACACAAGGCAATACCGCCTTCACACTGCTTAAACTGTATACCCAAGTAATGATGCAACAACCCTTTCATCTTGAAAGTAGCATTCAAATCAGCCTTAAATTCAGCAATATATCTCTCGTTTGGTCTAGTGATCAGCAAATCATCGGCATAAAGAACCACAATGAGAAGTACATCACCCTCACGCTTTACATATAATGTGCTTTCTGTTGGACTGTTACGAAAGCCTCGTTTCACCAAATGAGTGTCAGCTTTCTCATACCAAGCACGAGGAGATTGCTTCAACCCATACAAAGCCTTCTTACATCTGCACACTTTGTCCTCTTGTCCTTTTATGACAAAACCGCAAGGCTGCGTTACATAAACTTCCTCAAATATGTCACCATTCAAGAAAGCAGTAACAATGTCTGATTGATGTACATCACAACCAAAATGCACATAGAAAATGCACAGTAGTCATACAACAAGTGGGAGCAAAAGTATCTTCATAATCTATGCCTTTCTATTGTGCATAACCCTTTGCAACAAGTCGAGCCTTATGGCGATCGATCTCACCATCCGGCTTGCGTTTCAACTTGTAAACCCACTTCGTACCAATGGCCTTTTTGCCAGGAGGCAAATCACATAAAGTCCATGTGTCATTTTCTATAAGTGCATCATATTCTGATTGCATGGCAGCCATCCAATTTTTTGAATTCTGTGCTTCATCAAAAGACAGAGGCTCCTCAACATCATGTAAGCTAGACAAGCCAAAGCATAACAATCCGATGCATAAGATACATGGCGAGAGCCTGAACGAGTACGACTAGACAAAGGTGCATCCAATTTACTGTCACGCAAAGTGTGCACCAGCCATTTTGGCATACCTCTAGCATGCTCATTTTCAGCCCTTTCCTCATCAAGTACATCATGTACATCTGCATCAATAATAGGCTGATCTGTAACATTTTCAGAAACCCCCATAGGTTGTACATTTGCCTCATTGGAAATCACATTCGTATTTCCACCATTGAAAAGAGGCAACAAAGTGTCATAAATGTCATGTGAGCTTACATTACTGTCTCTAGTACATGACAGCAAGGGCTGAACAGAATTTTCCACAAACACTACATCCCGTGAAACCAGAATACGCTTTGTTTGCGGATGATGTAACCTGTAACCTTTGCTTTTAGCACTATAACCAACAAAAATAGATTTGACAGCCTTATCATCCAATTTTCTGTGCTTTGTTTGTGGCACCAAAGCATATGCCAAACAGCCAAAAACACGCATGTGCTCAATAGAAGGCTTTCTATCATGCCATGCTTCATATGGAGTAATAGACTGCAAAGCTTTTGTAGGACACTTGTTAAGTACATAAGTGGCACACATGATGGCCTCAAGCCAAAAAGAATGCGGCAAAGCTTGACTTTTGACCATACATCGTGCCATTTCTGTCAACAATGACCTGTTTTTCCTCTCAGCAACACCATTTTGTTGAGGTGTATTAGGCATTGTACATTGGTGTTTTATCCCACTGCGACTAGCCAAAAATGCATTAAATTCATGAGACATATACTCCCCCCCTCGATCGGAACGAAGGGTGCCCATAGTACATTTCGAGACATTTTCAGCCATAGCCAGAAATTGTTTGAAGCACATAAAAACTTCGGACTTCGCTTTAAGCGGAAATACCCATGCATGCCTGGAGTAATCATCAATGAAAGTCACGAAGTAAAGGTAATTGTCCAAGGATGAAGTTTGCATGGGCCCACAAACATCACTATGCACAAGCTGCAACCTGCATGTGGCCCGAACTGAACCATCCTTTGGAAACTTAGAACACTGCATCTTACCCAAAATATAGCCTTCACAAACATGTTTGGCAGGTGCTTCAGGAGGCGGAAAAGAAGCAAATATATTAGACTTCTGCAAACGTAGCAAACTGGCAAAATTCAGATGACCAAAACGTGCATGCTAAAGTTTTGCATCTGAAATAGCCCTTGAATCTGCAACAGCATTTGCAAAATTTTGTCCACACTTGTCCTACAAAGTGAGCTTATATAGCCCACGGCACAAAAGGCCAGATGCAACAATTTCATCACCAAAACTGAGATCATGAATTGTACATCTGTCATCCACAAATTTGACTACAAGTCCAAGTCTAGCAAGTGCGGATACAGACAAGAGATTCTTCTTGATCCCAGGTACATAAAGTGCATCAACAAGTGTGAAGGAACTGCCATTTGCAGCAGTAAGCACAATCTTTCCAACTCCCTGAACCGGATAAGAGGCATTGTTGGAACAAGTGACTGAATTCCCATGAGGGACAGACTCGAGAGAGGTAAACAATTCACGATGTGAGGTAATATGCTTTGTAGCACCACTATCGAAATACCACACATGTGAATCTGCAGCAACTGACAAGCATGCATCATGGACAACAGGATTGTAAGTGCACTATGCACTAAAAGCCCATTCTGCATCAACATCAGCAACACAGTCTCCTTTCACAGAAGACTCAACAATTGCTGCATTTGTAGTGGAACCAGCATTTGCAGTGGAACCACCCTCTTTCTTCTTAGCCTCTTTGGCCTTTAACTTAGGACACGACTTGATCAAGTGATCATTAGCTTTACAATAATGGCAACGCATCTTCTTTTTGCCCTTATCACCAAAATTTCCAGACGAATTGCTGCCAGCAAAGCATTAGGAATAGACGTTTTGCCACTCGCAGCAGAACCATAAGAAGTGGCCGCATTGCTGTTACCACCCTTTCATTGAGAAGCAATAAAAGCCTGCTCAACTGCACCCTGCGTAGTTCTATTTTTTCTGGAAAGTGACTCTTGCAACAGCAATGTGCATAATGCTTCAAAATTGACAACTTCAGGATTTCCTTGGGTCATCAGTCTCCAAGTACTAGCAAAAGTCTGGTAAGAATCTGGTAAGGCATCAAGAACATTCTACACAAGGGAACTGTCTAAAATGACTTCACCTGCAGAAATAAGTTGCTCATTGATATCCTTGACACCAGCAAGGAAAGTGTCCATATCATCTTCCTCATGCATAATATTTGACTCCAGCTCTTTACGCCGCAAAGCAATGTTAGCCTCATTGCGGCTTGCATAAAGACCTGCTAGAATATCCCAAGCCTATTTTGCAGATTTTGCTGATGAACGAATGTGAGGAACAATGGTACACTTCACAGACAACGCAATCAATGCATGAGCATGCACATCCTTTACATCCCAACGAGCTTGTTCAGCCGTAGGCAAAACAACTCTAATAGCAGCAATCCTTGCAGCAAGACCTGCAACATCCTCAACATCGCCTACATCCTCAGAACCAGGACGTACATCAATGCCTTGCACAATGTTCCAGACGCCCTTTGACACAAGAACATGTTGCATCATATAAGCCCACATAGGGTAGTTGTCCCCATCCAACCTGTCCTCAGCAACAAACATCTTGAACACATCTGTGTTGTTGTCAGCCATGGTAAATGATGCACCTGATGTGAAAATTGCCCGTAAATAGGAGAAATGGAGCGGGAACAACACGTGCTATATAGCACAAACCGTAGAAGACTATGAGGCACATGTTATGCAGAAAACGGCACTGACAGAAAGTCTGCACAAAATGAC
This sequence comes from Adiantum capillus-veneris, assembly GCF_014529385.1. Taxonomy (NCBI): domain Eukaryota; kingdom Viridiplantae; phylum Streptophyta; class Polypodiopsida; order Polypodiales; family Pteridaceae; genus Adiantum; species Adiantum capillus-veneris. The sequence continues at coordinate 121,008,907 of NC_140954.1, forward strand.
AAAATAGCCTGTGCAGTACTGCCTGTAGTGGAAACGGAGGCCGAAATGAGCCCGAATCAAAAATCTGAGCAGACTAAGCTCTACGAGCTTGCGCGAAATTTTTGTCGACCTGCGAACGCTTGCCAAAGCTCACTGAAATCGGAGAAAGTGAGCAGGGGTGTGCTGGAGCAGCTGGCGACTAAGCTCGGGAAGACGCAACCTGCTCTGATACCAATTGTTGGAATTAGGGTTGCAGAGAAACGCACACATCTTGGAGAAGATGAAGGAAGCTCAAGGCACGCAATAGAGAGTGTGTTACTTAGTATGCAATGGAAAGATCGATAGCCCTAGAGTGATGGGCGTATATACAATGCTCGGGGGGAAAAACCTCCTAAAGAGGGGAAAAATGCCCCGGCGGTCCTAGTGTGTTCACACACATCACTACCACATGTATATGGTAACAAAAACTATAGCCCACTTTCTTCCTCTCCGCGATTTGTATATAGAACCGAGAAAACATTGCGATAGAGATTTCCCATGGGCCACCCCGGAGTGTATATCTACTAACCCTTCGCTAGACTAAAGCTATGGATGTTTTCTCTATGTGCCATACCTGTAAACGCCTCTTGAAGTGCTTGCCAGTGCCCCATGAGCAAAACAAGAGAGAATTTTTTAGCAATGTGCTTACACACCTTGAAAGTGGCAAGCGAACTAATCCCTCAACCCGGCCCCCAATGCATTTGACCTTTCTCTTTGTCTAAATGGTGCCCATAGAGTGGGCTACAACATTGTAATGACTTTTGGTCTACAACCAGTTGATGACTAATGTGAAACTAAAATCATGATTCAATCTTTGTCTCGCTTTTGGTGAAAAATGTAAATTATATAATTGACTAAGTGATTCTATCTTTGTCTTGCAACATGATATTAGAAATATTTGAATAAGTAATTTCACAGTGATGACAAGTTGACTTGATCGTTGAGCACTCTAAACATGACATGTTAACTTGATCTGCATATATGGAAGAAGAACTCAACCACGCTGAAGCCTAGGTGATATTCAAAGAAGAGAGAGAGACAGAGAGATGGGAAAGAAAAGTCCTGACCCAATAGCTATTTACAACATTGAAGAGGATGATTCTTGGTTGCAAGGTGAGCCACTAAGAGTCAAGGAGTGCAGGAAGCTTTGCCCAAATCACTTTGTGCTATAATAATTATTTTGAATTAGTGGCAATGCAAAAGATACATCTCCATTGAAGCTATCAGATTTGTCGCTCAAAGGGCTAGCACGAGTGTTTCAACAAAGATGGTGAGAGAGGTATATGCCAAACAATAACCCACTAGCAATCTACTTCATACAACAACATGTTGTGTGGCTGAATTCTTATAGAGCTAGCGGAAGCCCAGGTGAGGCTCAATAAAAAAGAGACAAAGCTTTAACAATATGTCTCCTTGTAGGGATCCCTACCAGACGAGGCAGCTTGTTGGCAACTGTGTTTCCACAAAAACTTGCGTCCGGCCATTTCAAGTGCAACTCAAGCAACCACTTCTTATCTAGTACTTGATGCAGCGTCTGTTCATTGGATGATGCTCTACAAGATTTAGTTGTGCTAGGGTCCGTTGCTGATGTAGAAGCATTCTTATCAAGAGGAGTCAAGTGAGAAGAACATTACTCAAGTTACTTACATAAACACATGCTCCATTTTCTCATTGCCAACGGACATTTCAGTATGCTTATCTAGTACTTGATGCAGCATCTGTTCATTGGATGATGCTGTACAAGATTTAGTTGTGTTAGGGTCCGCTGCTGATGTAGAAGCATTCTCATCAAGAAGAGTCAAGTGAGAAGAACATTACTCATTTACTTGCATAAATACATGCTCCATTTTTTCATTGCCAACGGACATTTCAATATCTATAGTAACTTCTTTAGGGGCATCACCTTTTTTTTAAGCTGTGATTATCATTATGAAATGCACAAGCTATAGGAGCTACAAGTGATATTACTGAATGATAATCAATTGTAGGACTTGACGATTACCATATCTATTTGAAGTGCAAACATCATGTTCTCACAATTTTCAACATAGATCTTTAAACGATTATCAATCTACAATGTAAGGATGAGTATGCTCTCACACAGTACGATAGATCTTAAAGATAATTAAATATCAATATATTTGGATATGTTATTCTTAAATTTTAATTCCAGTGAGAGCATAATGTGAATGGCTCTACATAGGACTCAAAAATGTATATCTACTTCTGTTCACTTTGAAGTGAGTGAATCTATGTACATCAAAATCGAACATTAAACTAAGTAAGACAAACCTCTATTATGTTATATTTTTCAAAATAATTACCTCATGTGAGAGTACACTCTTCACACAACAATAACACTCTAAATTATTTGACCAATTCACTTCCAAGCCTCAATGAAGTGAGCACACGATAAGTGACTCCTATAAATAAACACCTTGCATACAATGAGAGACCAAGCTCTATATAACATACAAGCCTTATACTATTTGTCCATGAAAAAAAAAGTTACCTTTCAATTTTTTTAAAAAAATCAATTTAAACTATTTAAAATCTAAATCTTATTTTTAAACTATTTTATTGATTTGTAATTTGATTCCAAAAATCAAGAATTGATTTAATTTGTAACTTTTGCTTCAAAAATTGATTACCTGCTCAAGTGACAAATGTACCAAATGACCAACGTAACCTGTTTTTAGGCCCTTTTTTTTATTGAAATGTTTTTCGATCGAAAACTAAGAAGTTATATGACACTCCGTCTTTGTTGACGTAGCACCGTATAATTTAGACGTATAATATGGGAAAATGAGTAATATGCCTTTTATTCGCGTATTATTTGTCTCCCGAATAACGAATAATGCTACTTAGAGGTAGGCAGTGCCAACAAAGAGATGATTTCTTCAATTAACTTGAATGTGTTTACAAGGTGCCTCATGTAAACTTTAAAGGCATACGATGGAGTGATAAAGAAAAAAATTGCACATGAACATATTGTGATCTAGGGCTATTGTAAAAACATCAAAGATCGAGTGCTTTCATATGATTGGTTGCAGGTGATCCATTGCAAAATTTCCACTCATAAGTGATTGACTTGCCAACAATGTTTACTAATCAAACATGTGCAAGGATGTGAAGCAAAGCAACTACCAAACTCTCCAGGATGGAGAAATTTGATTGATCTTTTGCTGAGTAGTGACTAATCTCAAAGATGGAGAAATTTGACTCATCCATTGCTAACTTAATTTGCAATCGAGTTGTTTTGATGTCATTATTTGTCATCTTTAATTATGCAATTGCTTGATTACTTACTTGTTATATACGGTACAGGGATGGGCTTGTCCTTCGGTGATTTTGCAAGTTGCCTTTTGGCATCTTACACAAGAAGTTTTGGACAAATTCTCACAATAATTCCCACATTGTGACTTACCTCAACATCATGAGCTTCTGTGAGGGAGGCAGTGCATACCTAGCTAGGTACGATTGGGGGCAAGGGACAGCCGGCCCGGTGGGGGGCCCGGTGGTCCCCTGCCCCCAATCATACCTAGCTAGGTATACGGTGCCTCTCCAGCAGAAGCTCATGATGTTATTCATTGTATGAAAAACACTGGAAAAGACTCCTTTTTCCTACATGAGAAAATTTCTAAATATTCTTGTGAATTAATTATGCATACTTGGGCGTGCAAGGTCCGCCTGCAATTAATTACATCTTGTGTGTGGCCGGCTATATTGTAGAACAATGTAATTGCCAAAAATCAAGCCCATATCTGCATGGCGATGGTCTTCACCCTCCTTGTAGTCATCAGCTATAAGCTATAAGCTGAAGCATCTCGGCAAAAGAAGGAACCTTTGCAGTGCTGTGCCGCCAAGCTCTTGGGTCAAGAGCCTCAAGCGGACCATCTTGTACAAGCCAACAAGTGGCACAGCCAAAGGGGGGAGCCTGCCCGAGGGGGCAGACAGAAGACGAGGTCTCTCTCTCTCTCTCTCCTGCGGCCCTGCGCTCTGTAGCATCAATTACTTTTTCCTTTCTATTTTATCACCGGGGGGGCATGAATCATGGATTCAGGAAGGCTCGTGTTAGAGAGAGAGAGAGAGAGAGAGAGAGAGAGAGAGAGAGAGAGAGAGAGCGCAATCATCAAACTCAAAGTCCAAGCTGTCAGAGAGAGAGAGAGAAAGAAGGTGGATGGAGGGAGGGGTGGTGCGCCAGGGAAGGGTTCTGCACGCGAGACATGAAGAGCTCCTCGTGGGGATGCTGATCACATCAATGTGAGGTGGGGGCCGCGCGATGTGCCGCCTGGGCCCTGCCCCATTGGCAAGTGCCTCCCACGCATTGGCATACGGCGGGAATCCAAAGGCCTCCTGCTCCAATTCGTACGTGGCATTGGATCTTCTCTCCACGTCACTCGCCAATTGCTGCCACGTCACACCACCTCCTTCCCTCTCTCAAGGTGAGTTCAGATGGGTAGCCTGGCCAGATTCGCAATCAAATACTACGGATCCAAAGGTTCTCCTTTGCTTGGTAGGTATCAGTATGAAGTTCTCAAGACCTAGAAAATTACAGTCCAAGCGTCAATAAGCTAGGGAGCAAATAGAAATCAACTTGAAATTAGCTTATCGTCCATATGCTAGATTGTGGTTTGAAATTATTGTATTGTCTAAAGATTGAAGCATGCAACGTGACATCTTTGCTCACAATCTAGAAATCAAGCCTTCCTACACGGCGGCATACCTCACATATATAGCGATAAAGGACATCAACAAACAAATGAAATAGACACTCCTGCTGCCCTCACTTATGTATTATTGTTGGGCGCTTTGCTATCGGAGCGGCAACAACAACACTTAGCAGCATTATATCTACAGTCCATTACCAATTCAAGATACCAACCACGAATCAACAATATCCCCTCTCTATTCATGAGACCGACGAGCGATATTTGGACATAAAAGAGGCAAATACTATAATTATAGACGAGCTATCCATGTTAACCCAAATGACTTTTGACCTTATCGTAAGAAAAAATATCAACGTAACAAGCAGTACATTGGCAGATCCCTTCAGCAACAAATGTGTTCGCTTGCTTGGTGATCTTGCCCAACTATCCTCAGTTTCTATTCACGCACGGGATCTTTGTAACACATGCCATATCACAAGCTTGGTCCATTGGCTACATGCAACTTTGTACAAGATGTCATGCACTGCAAGACATGCAATGGACCCTAAATTGCTTCAGTTGTTGACCATTATTTGTGAAAGAAAACCAGTCATAGATGAGATCAATTGTACCTTGGGTGCATGTATTATAGATGAAGCTCATGTGCATGACTACATCAACAACTCTACTACGATAATTAATCTATACTCACAGATCAGACGTCCAACACTATAACAACCTTGCCTTGAATAAGTTGTACAATCAAACTGACATTACAAAAGGTGAAATGAAGACGAACGCGGGTAACATAAATGTCCTTCAGTAGTGGCTTCTAGACCCTAAGTTCAATGAGCTAGATTTTATTGCAATTGGAGTGCGCTGCATGATTATTCTATAGATGTTATATAGTAAGGCCCACCAAGCAAGACTAGTTTTTTTTTGTTGGTGGAACCTTGCTCGCTTGTAACCGTGACATGCAGTCATTTCCTCTTTTTTATGGAAAAATTATGTCGAAATTCCCAAAATACCCCTCAAGTTTTTTAAAAAAAAATCCAAAGTATACCAACCCAAAATACCCTTCAAAGTTTACAAAATTCCCAAAATACCCCTTGTTGTGAGATCAAATTTCTTCAAAGATAGCTTTTCATAAAAAGACTGATTGTCTATCTATACAAGATGATAAAACTGGAATTTGAGTTCGTTTCGAAAATGAATTGCTTTATTAATTTTAGACATAATTTCCTTTTTTGTGAGGTAATTTGTGACAAATTACATGCTAAGCACTCAAAAACGGATCTCAATTTGTACAAAAAGTAATAAAGATTAGAAAATCTTGAACAATCCAACCAAAATAGATACAAGGGTATTTTGGGAATTTTGAAATTTGGGGGTACTATGGGAATTTCCACAAATTAGATGGGTATCATAAGCTCCTTCACCTACCTTATTAAGTATCTTGATTGGTCCACAATACTACTGTGAAAGCTTTGGATTAGGTCTACCTCTTTGGCATTTTAAAAGGCACTTCTCTCCTCCTTAAAAAAATAAAACTAAAATTACTCTTTTCTCATCCGCTAACTTATAATAGTCATCTTTGTTAGCAATAAAGCCTCCTACATGGGTTAGAACTTCTAAAGCATGCATAGCATGCACCACTAGTTCAAGTGGCTGAAGTATTGAATGCTCAAAGTCAATTATTGCATGCCTAGAAGGCTTCATAAAAACTTTGTAACAAATCTTTTTTCAATAGTGACAGCTTTTGATATTGCACATTCATCGCTAGTTGTGCTAACTCTTTTCAGCACCTTGGTTGTGGTTTCCTTCTTCATCACTTTTCACCAACATGTTATCAAAGCCAGGTTGTGAGTCCATAGCCTTAACAACCTTGTCTCGACAAGACTGTGGAGGTAATCGCATGTAGAGAGGGAGAGAGAAGGTGTGGACCTACTCGAGATTGATCAAGCATGGCATTATCATATGCACCATAGGTAACTTTCAAGTTCTACCTCTATAGGCCTCTAAGGGCATAATACATGGTTGTTCAGTGAAGTCGGTGTTGTCTGAACTTGTTACATATAGTTACATTTTATCATGTTCACATTGTAAAGCTTTTTTTAGCTTTAGCCACAACTAATATGAGAAATAAGAATACAAGAGCTCTCATGACATGAAAATTAATTCCTAACCTTCTATAAGTATTTTCCATCTTAAATTGCCACTTAAGTTTGGGGAAAATAAAAGAGAACAAGAGGAGTTGATTAAAGTGCTTATAGACCTAGCTCGATCAAAGGCTTGGCACCAAAGGAAAGAAGTCTATAAAATAGCAAGGATAATTTCTACTTAATCATCCCAAGTCAAGGATACTGGTCAAGGCAAGATAAGTCTATCCCGAGCAACCTTGATCCAAGGTACATGACAAAGGGGGCTAATTAGAGCGATTATAGGAGTATAAAAATAAAAACTAGTTGTGTAAATTTTAAATAATTAGATTTACTCATTAGATTCCAAGTATGAGGTGAATCTCTAAAGCCCAATGGTGACTTTAACTTTTACCCAAGTCCGTTTTAATTTAGCAGGTCATCCTAAATTAGTAGGTAGGCTGTAGCGCGGATCATCTTCATAGAGCCTCCAAAGGATAGTGCAAAGGTCTTACACATGAACTAGGGTTTTTAATCAATAAATAAAAAAGCTAAAGTTTAAGCTTACATCAACCCTTTCTTAAATAGAAAGTTGACTCTAATCTTTCTCTTCTAAGTTTGGCTAGGCCATATGTCCAAAGTAGCTCACACTTGCTTTGTGGAGGTTGGGGTGTGTGTGTGTGTGTGTGTACCCTTACCAAATTTAAGTCAAAGGGAAGAGGGACGAGTGTTGAGATGTCGAGCTCTACACCTTGAGCTGGCATCCACTACGGGTCTTGGCCGCTTACGGCATTTACTCACTGGCGCGTTAGGTGACCGACACGGAGGATCTCTGCCAGTGATTCTACAGCTGGACTACACTTATAGTGCCAGCCTAGTACGCTTCTAGCGAGTTCACACTTAGTGACCGCATGTACATATGTGCTACTTTTCAGCTTTAGCACTTAGTCATTTTGTACTCTCTTTTCTGTGAAGAAGAAGAAGAAGCTTTCCATCTCTATGTGCTTTGTGCTTGTCTTGTGTAGCTCTCTTGCATCCTCATTCTTTACATGGTATCAGAGCCTGGTGCAGGCAAGAGAGGCTAAGAGAGCAAGAGCATCACAATCCCTTTGTTCGTAATCCACGACCAGATGCCGAAGGCGCCTCGCGCAGCGAAAAAAATTTTAGGGGTTTTTCGCACAAGTTTCTGAACAGGTCTCCAAAGTGCAGTATACAAAGATTTACTGTACAAGTACAGTGGTTGTATGTCTGCTTGATTGTGGACACTCGTTGAGTGTAGAAAGCGTTACAAGAACCACGATAGCAGGTTCAGCAGATTTGCAGGTTTTTGCAGATTGCAGTTATTTTGTCTTAGTGCTTCAAGATGTCTGACGGTTTCAGTCAGATTGTTACTGAGAAGCTTGAGAAAAATAACTACCCTGCATGGAAGTTCAGAATAACAAATTTCCTAAAAGGAAAAGGTTATTGGGACTATGTAGAAGGAGACAATGAAAAGGAACCAGAGATTCCCGAGGCAAATGCTACAGCAGAACAAAGGAAAGCTTTGAGGGACTGGCAACAAGGCCAGAGCAAAGTGATGTATTGGCTGTCTATGAGCATCACAGATGGCATGATGGGCTATCTACAGGATGCTGAAACCCCCGCCATTGCATGGAGAAACTTAGGCAGAGTGTTCGAGGTGAACACCAAGGCCAGGAAGCTTCAACTAAAGTCGGAGCTAAATCAGGTTAAGAGGAACAACCTCTCAATCAATGATTATGCCTTGAAGATCAAGAGTATCATTGAGGCTCTTGGATCTATTAAAGTCTCAGTGGAAGACGATGACATTGTCCGTGCATGCTTGGATGGTCTAGGAGATGAGTATGTACATTTTAGGTCTTCCATGAATACAAGAGACGACATCCCCGTGTTCCAAGATTTGATTTCTATGCTTATTCTTGAGGAGAAGAACCTTGACACATCTTCTTCTCATGGCAGAAATAATTCTGAATAGGCCTTCTATTCTAACTCCAACAGAGGTAGAGGTAGAGGTCGTGGTCGAGGCCCAAGGGGTTGCAGGGGCCAATTTCTGGAAGGTCAATCAAATCAAAACAATACAGCTGGCAGGGGAAACCAGTCTCAAGGCAGGGGGAGTCAAAGAGGTCGTGGTGCAGGATCAAGCAGGCAGCAACATACTCCAGATAGTAGAGAATGTTGGACTTGTGGTGAAAGAGGTCACATGTCACGTGACTGTCCAAAGGGAAAAGCAAGTAGAAAGAGAGAACAGGGCAACTATGCATCTACTAGCAGAGATGCAGATGACAGCAAAAACGAGCGCATGTTTGTTATGCAGCATGTAATGAATACAATGACTGCAGAGAATTCCACCCAAGATGATGTTTGGTATGTGGATTCAGGTGCCTCTAATCACATGACGTCTCGTGGAGAGTGGTTTAGAGATATGCGCAAACCAGATGTGTCAGGCTATGTGCAGACAGGAGATGACACAGCTCACCCCATTGCTCATGTAGGGGACATACCTCTAAATACGAAGAGTGGGAAATCAAAGTACTTAGCAGATGTACTTCATGTCCCAAACATTACAAAGAATCTTGTTTCTGTTGGACAAATGGTTGAGCAGGGTTTGCAGGTTCGCTTCAATCCAAATGGCTGTTATGTAGAAGATTTCCAGAATGGCTGTAAGCTGATCACAGAGGGCAAATGTGTGGGCAGAATGTTTACGCTGAATGTAGACATGCCTGAGGTAAAAGCTGCATTATTTTCACAGGGCACAGGTGTTGTGGCTGATGTTGACATTTGGCACAAACGCATTGGCCATGTCAATGAGCAGAGATTGCGCAGCATGCAATCAAAACAGATTGTAAAAGGTTTGCCCAAATTCAAGGTGGATGGTATGCATAAAGTGTGTGCAGCATGCCAGTTTGGAAAACAGTCAAAGGGCTCATTTCCACATGAGCGCAATGTATGTAAAAGGCCACTTGAGGTGGTGCACACAGATGTTTGGGGTCCAACCGATACTGCAAGTATACATGGTTGCAGGTATTATGTCTCTTTCATTGATGACCATACAAGGAAAGTATGGGTCTACTTCATGCGTAACAAAAGTGAAGTGTTTGGTCACTTTCAAGACTTCAAAGTCATGATTGAGAAGGAGACAGATATGCAAATCAAGACATTGAGGTCAGATGGAGGGGGAGAGTACTTCTCCAATGATTTTTCAGATTTTCTGCGAATGCATGGTATACACAGGCAGTTTACATGCAGATATACTCCACAGCAGAATGGGGTCGCAGAAAGGAAAAACAGGCACATTGCAGAGGTTGCACGTGCATTGATGAATGAGAAGAACATGCCTCATCATTTCTGGGCTGAAGCTGTAAATACAGCTGTGTACATTATGAACAGGACACCTACAGCTGCGGTGCATGATGTAACACCTGAGGAAAAGTTTACAGGTACAAAGCCTGATTTGGCACACTTGAAAGTGTTTGGCTGCATAGCTTACGTGCATGTACCAGATGAGTTGCGTAGGAAATTGGATCCTAAAGCAGAGAAATGTATTCTTGTGGGATATTCCCTTGAACAAAAGGGGTACAGGTGCTACAATCCTACTACACGAGAATTATGAGTGAGCAGAGATGTAGTCTTTGATGAGATGAGCAGCTGGTACAGTAATGCACATGGCACTATTGGGGCTGATGTAAAAGATGATGTGGTTGTACAAAATGTGAGGCCACAGTCACAGGTTTTGAGTGGACCACAAGAGTCCTCTTCTCGTGGCTCTGTTGAGAAACCATGGAATGGTAGACTACGTACGCAGGTTACTCCACCAACAGGTACAGGGAATGTATCACGAAAAGGAAAGGAAAAGGTTGATGAACCTCCCTTTATGGTTGATGCATCATCAGGTTTTTCACATGTAGACATGGATTCAGATGGTTCTGAACAAAGTCTTGATGAGGAATTTGGAATTCCGGCTGTCAGGACACCTGGTGTAAGGAAAGTACAAGAAGATGCTAGAGGGCAAAGGAGTGACCAAGGACCGCGCAGATCTAATAGAGTCAGAAATCCAGTTCAGAAATTGACTTATGATGGGTATCTAGCGCATCACCAAGCCTACATGGCTAAGGTGATACAGGATGTGGAGCCCACATGTTTTGAGGATGCAGTTGGAAATGTGCATTGGGATGATGCAATGAATGAAGAGATGGCTGCATTGGAAGCAAATGACACATGGGAGTTGGTGCCATTGCCAAGTGGCAAGAAAGCTATTGGCTGTAAATGGGTGTATAAAACCAAGCATAAGGCTGATGGTAACATTGAGCGTCACAAGGCAAGGCTGGTCGCAAAGGGTTATGCACAGACGTATGGCATAGACTATGAGGAGACCTTTGCTCCAGTGGCAAAGATGACGACTGTGAGAGCTGTCATAGCAGTGGCTGCATCTAGAGGATGGATTATGCATCAAATGGATGTAAAGAATGCCTTCTTGAATGGTGAGTTACAAGTGGAAGTGTATATGGATCAGCCACCTGGTTATGTCGATCCAGGTTACCCAGATTATGTATGCAGACTTCTCAAAGCTTTGTATGGTTTGAAGCAGGGCTCTAGAGCATGGTATGACAGGATTGCCAAGTATCTTGTCAGTATTGGTTTTAGGAGAGCTCATGCTGATCATTCACTCTATGTATTTGAGAGTGATGTGGGGATTGTGGTCATTACCATATATGTAGATGACCTTATTATTGTTGGTGACAATGCTATGGAGATTGACCATGTGAAGGGTCTTCTCAAACAGGAGTTTGAAATGAAAGATTTGGGCGAGTTGCGCTACTTTCTTGGCATTGAGGTGATCAGGACTCCAGAGGGTGTATGGCTGTCACAGAGACAATATGCTTTGGACATGTTGTCAAAGTATGGTATGGCTGATTGTAAGCCGATTTCCATTCCCTTGGATGTGAATGCAAAGCTGAGTGCAGAGAAGGGTGATGTTGTTGAGGATGTCAACATGTACAGGAAGATTGTGGGTAGTCTAATCTACTTGACTATCACGAGGCCAGACTTGAGCTACACAGTAGGCTTGGAGAGTCAGTTCATGCAACTTCCGAGGAAGCCACATTTGGATGGAGTACGACGCACACTTAGGTATGTGCAAGGTACTCTTGACTACACATTGTTCTATGCAGCAGATGCACCATTAGCATTGTATGGGTATACAGATGCAGATTGGGCAGGTAGCATTGTTGATAGGAGATCTACGAGTGGCTTCATGTTCTCTTTTGGGAGTGCTGCTGTTACTTGGAGCAGCAAAAAGCAGCCTACGGTTGCTTTATCGAGCACAGAGGCCGAGTACAGAGGTGCAGCAGTTGCGGCGTGCGAGGTAGCTTGGCTACGCACATTACTTGAGGACTTGGGAGTGCAGGTGGACCAGCAGATTTTCATCCATTGTGACAACCTCAGCAGCATGCAGCTGGCTAGGAACCCAGTGTTCCATGCCAGGACTAAACACATAGAGGTCCATTACCACTACGTTCGAGAGCGAGTGTTGGCGGGCGACATCGACTTGGTCTACGTCAGCACAGAGGAGCAGATAGCGGATATCTTTACCAAGGCCCTCGGAGCTGAGAAGCTTCGACGTTTCCGGACTATGCTTGGACTCTGCGACATGCAGAGCTCGAGGGGGAGTGTTGAGATGTCGAGCTCTACACCTTGAGCTGGCATCCACTACGGGTCTTGGCTGCTTACGGCATTTACTCACTAGCGCATTAGGTGACCGACACGGAGGATCTCTGCCAGTGATTCTACAGCTGGACTACACTTATAGTGCCAGCCTAGTACGCTTCTAGCGAGTTCACACTTAGTGACCGCATGTACATATGTGCTACTTTTCAGCTTTAGCACTTAGTCATTTTGTACTCTCTTTTCTGTGAAGAAGAAGAAGAAGCTTTCCATCTCTATGTGCTTTGTGCTTGTCTTGTGTAGCTCTCTTGCATCCTCATTCTTTACAACGAGTTGTGCAAGAAAAGCAAGATTGGAGAGTACAAGTGCTAGCATATGCATGAAGTTGCATTTTTGAATGCTTACTTCTCATTAGTCCATGTAACTCACTTTCCCTTGGAGAGTTTTGGGAAGTGCGACAAAAAGTAAAAGGGAGGGCTTGTGGAAATTCTTGTTCATTCTTTCTCACATTTTGCAAATTCATATTTTGCAAATTTAGTTGCTGGAAAAGTAAGAGCTCTCTCCCTCCCTCTCACATGGGATCTCAAGAAGTGGTTTCTATGCTCAAGGATTGACTATGGATGCAAATCCACGCAAGTGAAATTCTTCTTCTTCATCATCATCTCCTTCTCTATTATGCTAGATATGCTTAAACCTTACCAATAGAGTAAGCATATAATAAATATTACTTCTTTTCTTATTTAAATACTTATTTTCATCCTCATCTACCTCTTACCCCACATTTCTTTCTCCCCATTGGGGTGTTTAGGGCTTGGAAAGAAGGGTTACACCATGGAATCATGAAGCTCATTATCTTCTTGGTTTGAGGAAAGCTCCGCAAGAGCACAATCTTGTATTGTAATCAAGACTCTCTTTGAGAGAATTATAATATAAAGACCTTTTGGAGGGGGAACCGGTTCAAAGCAAAACCGGTCCTCAAGAAGTTGTTAATCTTAATTGTGTGATTCTCTTCAGATTATCTACATTAATTGATGTTCTCATGTGTAACATATGCAAAAAAACAGGGCGACACAATCTAAAGCCTTCTCTAAAGAATTTTCTTATAAGAAACTCTCCTTTCATCATTTAATTATGTCGCTTTTGTAAGAAAATACTAGATTTGATGACACTAGCCGTCTTATGAAATTCTTTAGGCACAATCCTTATCTGATGATAACCACTTTAAAGATACCTTCTACTAAAATAGGTAGACCCTTAAAGCTTATCGAATAGATCTTCTCTGTTAGAAATAGGAAATATATTCTTTAACATGAACCCACAAAATCGCTAAAAACACAAAGGTGTATACAACCACCAAATTTTCTCAATGTATGCATGAGAGAACAACCAATCTCAACCCGAGCTCTCTGAAGGTCAAAAATCAACTCCAAAAGTACTCTAAATCTCCACAATATGAATACATGGTATGCATATTAACCTGCATACATGGTCTCCACGATCGCCATGCGCTCTGATACCAATTTTGAGTGTGCAAATGCGGTGTGTGTGTGTGTGTGTGTGTGTGTGTGTGTGTGTGTGTGGAGAGAGAGAGAGAGAGAGAGAGAGAGAGAGAGAGAGAGAGAGAGCACATGATGTCAGCTTACCAGAATATGTGTGTGAAAGAGTCCCTTATTCTTCTATCTAGTAAAGAATAAGGTGTGTACAAGTGATGTGCGGTCGGTTGCCTCTAGCGTGTTTAACCGGGGTAAGAGGCACATCGCCTTTACCCCAACATGGTGGGAGAGATGAAATCAAAAAATAATTTCACTTTATGATATTCTATCAATTCTATAACAATTGCGTATAATTTGCAAATATCATAAGTCATTTAATTCATGTGTACCAGTCACGCCATAGGCGCACATCTATGTCTTCCCTATTACCATATACATGTGGTAGTGATGTGTGTGAACACACTAGGACGCCGGGGCATTTTCCCTCTTTAAGAGGTTCTTTCCCCGGAGCATTGTATATACGCCCATCACTCTAGGGCTATCTATCTTTCCATTGCACACTAAGTAACACACTCTCTATTGTGTGCCTTGAGCTTCCTTCGTCTTCTCCAAGCTGTGTGTGTTTCTCTGCAACCCTAATTCCAACAATTGGTATCAGAGCAGGTTGCATCCTCTCGAGCTTAGTTGCCAACTGCTCTAGCACACGCCTGCTCACTTTCTCCGATTTCAATGAGCTTTGGCGAGTGTTCGCATGTCGACAAATATTTTGGGAAAGCACATAGAGCTTGGTCTGCTCAGATTTTTGATTCGGGCTGATTTCGGCCTCCGTTTCCACTACAGGTAGTGCTGCACTGGCTATTTCATCATTTTGTGCAGAGTTTCTGTCAGTGCCGTTTTCTGCATAGCAGGTGCCTTAAAGTCTTCTACGGTTTGTGCTATATAGCACGTGTTGTTCCCACTCCATTTCTCCTATTTTTCAGGCAGTTTTCACATCAGGTGCAATATTTATCATGGCTGATAACAACACAGATGTGTTCAAGATGTTTGTTGTGCTGAGGACAGGTTGGATGGGGACAATTACCCTATGTGGGCTTACATGATGCAACATGTTCTTGTGTCAAAGGGCGTCTGAAATATTGTGCAGGGCATTGATGTACGTCCTGGTTCTGAGGATGTAGGCAATGTTGAGGATGTTGCAGGTCTTGCTGCAAGGATTACTGCTATTAGAGTTGTTTTGCCTACAATAGAACAAGCTCGTTGGGATGTAAAGGATGCGCAAGCTCATGCACTGATTGCGTTGTCTATGAAGCGCACCATTGTTCCTCACATCCATTCAGCAAAATCTGCAAAACAGGCTTGGGATATATTGGTTGCTCTTTATGCAAGTTGCAATGAGGCTAAAATTGCTTTGCTGCGTAAAGAGTTGGAGTCGAAGATTATGCATGAGGAAGATGATATGGACACTTTCCTTGCTAGTGTCTAGGATATCAATGAGCAACTTATTTCTGCAGGTGAAGTCATTTCAGACAGCTCCCTTGTGCATACTGTTCTTGATGCCTTACCAGATTCTTACCAGACTTTTGCTTGTACTTGGAGACTTATGACCCAAGGAAATCCAAAAGTTTTCAAGTTTGATGCATTATGCACATTGCTGTTGCAAGAGTCACTTTCCAGAAAAAACGGGACTAGACAGCGTGCAGTTGAACAGGCTTTTATTGCTTCTCAAAGAAAGGGTGGTAACAGCAATGCAGCCACTTCTTATGGTTCTGCTGCGAGTGGCAAAACTTCTGTTCCTAATGCTTCTGTTGGCAGCACTTCATCTGGCAATTTTGGTGATAAGGGCAAAAAGAAGATGCGTTGCAATTATTGTAAAGCTAAGGATCACTTGATCAAGCAGTGTCCTAAGTTGAAGGCCAAAGAGGCTAAGAAGAAAGAGGGTGGTTCCACTGCAAATGCTGGTTCCACTACAAGTGCAGCCATTGTTGAGTCTTCTGTGAAAGGAGACTGTGATGCTGATGTCGATGCAAAATGGGCTTTTAGCGTAGAGTGCACTTACAATCCTGCTGTCCTTGATGCATGCTTATCAGTTACTGCAGATTCACATGTGTGGTATTTTGACAGTGGTGCTACAAAGCACATTACCTCACATCGTGAATTTGTTCGCCTCTCTCGAGTCTGTCCCTCATGGGAATTCAGTCACTTGTGCCAACAATGCCTCTTATCTGGTTCAAGGAGTTGGAAAGATTGTGCTTACTGCTGCAAATGGCAGTTCCTTCACACTTGTTGATGCACTTTATGTACCTGGGATCAAGAAGAATCTCTTGTCTGCAACCGCACTTGCTAGACTTGGACTTGTAGTCAAATTTGTGGATGACAGATGTACAGTTCATGATCTCAGTTTTGGTGATAAAATTATTGCATCTGGCCTTTTGTGTCGTGGGCTGTATAAGCTCACTTTGTATGACAAGTGTGGACAAAATTTTGCAAATGTTGTTGCAGATTCAAGGGCTATTTCAAATGCAAAACTTTGGCATGCACGTTTTGGTCATCTGAATTTTGCCAGTTTGCTGCGTTTGCTGAAATTTGATATGGTTGCTTCTTTGCCGCCACTTGAAGCACCTGTCAAACATGTTTGTGAAGGCTGTATTTTGGGTAAGATGCAGCGTTCTAAGTTTCCAAAGGATGGTTCAGTTCGGGCCACATGTAGGTTGCAGCTTATGCATAGTGATGTTTGTGGGTCCATGCAAACTCCGTCCTTGGGCAATTACCTTTACTTCATGACTTTCATTGATGATTACTCCAGGCATGCATGGGTATTTCCGCTTAAAGCGAAGTCCGAAGTTTTTATGTGCTTCAAACAATTTTTGGCTATGGTGTTGAAAATGTCTCGAAATGTACTATGGGCACCCTCCGTTCCGATCGAGGGGGGGAGTATATGTCTCATGAATTCAATGCATTTCTGGCTAGTCGTGGGATAAAACACCAATGTACAGTGCTTTATACACCTCAACAAAATGGTGTTACTAAGAGGAAAAACAAGTCACTTACGGAAATGGCATGATGTATGGTCAAAAGTCAAGCTTTGCCACATTCTTTTTGGCTAGAGGCCATCATGTGTGCCACTTATGTACTAAACAGGTGTCCTACGAAAGCTTTGCAATCTATTACTCCATATGAAGCATGGCATGATAGAAAGCCTTCTATTGAGCACATGCGTGTTTTTGGCTGTTTGGCATATGCTTTGGTGCCACAAACACAACGCATAAAATTGGATGATAAGGTTGTCAAATGTATTTTTGTTGGTTATAGTGCTGAAAGCAAAGGCTACAGGTTGTATCATCCGCAAACAGAATGTATTCTGGTTTCGCGGGGTGTAGTGTTTGTGGAAGATTTTTTTCAGCCCTTGTTGTCATGTACTAGAGATAGTAATGTAAGCTCACATGACATTTATGACACTTTGTTGCCTCTTTTCAGTGGTGGAAATACGAATTTAAGTTCCAATGAGGCAAATGTACAGCCTATGGGGGTTTCTAAAAATGTTATAGATCAGCCTATTATTGATGCAAATGTACATAATGTACTTGATGAGGAAAGGGCTGAAAATGAGCAGGCTAGAGGTATGTCAAAATGGCTGGTGCACACTTTGCGTGATAGTAAATTGGAAGCACCTTTGTCTAGTCGTACTCGTTTAGGCTCTCGGCATGTATCTTATGCATCAGATTGTTATGCTTTGGCTGTGTCTAGCTTACATGATGTTGAGGAGCCTTTGTCTTTTGATGAAGCACATAATTCAGAAAATTGGATGGCTGCCATGCAATCAGAATATGATGCACTTATAGAAAATGACACATGGACTTTATGTGATTTTCCTCCTGGAAAAAAGGCCATTGGTACGAAGTGGGTTTACAAGTTGAAACGCAAGCCGGATGGTGAGATCGATCGCCATAAGGCTCGACTTGTTGCAAAAGGTTATGCACAACAAAAAGGCATAGATTATGAAGAGACTTTTGCTCCCACTTGTCGTATGAATACTGTGCGTTTTCTATGTGCATTGATAGCTCATTTTGGTTGGGATGTACATCAATCAGACATTGTTACTGCTTTCTTGAATGGTGACATATTTGAGGAAGTTTATGTAACGCAGCCTCGCGATTTTGTCATAAAAGGACAAGAGGACAAAGTGTGAAGATGTAAGAAGGCTTTGTATGGGTTGAAGCAATCTCCTCGTGCTTGGTATGAGAAAGCTGACACTCATTTGGTCAAACGAGGCTTTCGTAATAGTCCAACAGAAAGCACATTGTATATAAAGTGTGAGGGTGATGTACTTCTCATTGTGGTTCTTTATGTCGATGATTTGCTGATCATTGGACCAAATGAGAGACATATTGCTGAATTTAAGGCTGATTTGAATGCTACTTTCAAGATGAAAGATTTGGGGCTGTTGCATCATTACTTGAGTATACAGTTCAAGCAATGTGATGGTGGTATTGGCTTGTGTCAGAAAAGTTACATAGAGACATTGCTATGTAAGTTTGGACTTGAGGATTGCAAACCTATTGCCACTCCCATGGAAACAGGTTTGAAGTTGAGTCTACATGATGCTGGCGATCCTGTTGATGTCACTCTTTACCAAACTCCTGTTGGCTGCCTCATTTATGTATGCAACATGAGGCCGAGCATTCAGTTTGCAGTCTCACAGGTTAGTAAATTTATGCATGGCCCAACATCTAAGCATTGGCAGGCTGTCAAGAGGATTTTCCGCTACCTTAGTGGCACTTTACATCTTGGCTTGTTTTATCCCAAGGGGGGATCATTGCCGCCAGATTTACATTCTTTTTCGGACTCAGATTGGGCTGGTTGTTTTGACACGCGAGTGTCCACAAGTGGTTTGTTTCATGCTTGGCAATTCATGTATATCATGGTTGAGCAAGAAGCAACCTACTGTGGCCACTTCGAGTTGTGAGGATGAGTACAAGGGAGTCTTCACAGCTACGGTTGAGTGTGTATGGCTCACACGCCTTATGGCTGATTTGGGTGTTGGACAGGACACTGCCAACACTATCTACACTGGCAATCAGAGCGCATTGGCAGTTGCGAGGAACCTAGTTTTTCATGCTCACACAAAGCACATTGAGGTGCATTACCACTATGTCAGGGAGAGGCTCTTAGCAGGAGAGATCAGCTTGGCTTATGTGCCAACACAGGACAACCTTGCAGATCTTTTCACAAAGGCATTGTCTCGTGAGAAGCTTGAAGCTTTCCGCAAAGCTTTGGGCTTACTCCCCTTTGTGGACTGATCATGTCCTCAGGGCATGGCACTTCCGTTTACTCATGTGCCAGCTCTCGTTCACCGCATCATTCCAGGGGGGATTTGTTACCATATACATGTGGTAGTGATGTGTGTGAACACACTAGGACTGCTGGGGCATTTTTTCCCTCTTTAGGAGGTTTTTTCCCCCGAGCATTGTATATACGCCCATCACTCTAGGGCTATCTATCTTTCCATTGCACACTAAGTAACACACTCTCTATTGTGTGCCTTGAGCTTCCTTCGTCTTCTCCAAGCTGTGTGCGTTTCTCTGCAAACCTAATTCCAACATTCCTCCCCAACCAAAATAGTCACACTAGCCTCCATTAGCTTCTTCGATTGCCTCACCTTGATTGCAGACCTCTCCTACGCGGTTTGTCGAGGTCACGCCCTCTTCCTGCTCGTTGGTGCTACTTTGCTCTTGCCATTGGCAGTACCTCTAGCACTTTTCTTCATCGTCGCCATACGGCAACGACTTATATTCACTAAGAGAGAGTGAGAGATATAGAAATTCATTTTCTCAAATCGCTACCATGGAGTGGCCTTTAACAACACCCTCATTGCTACTACACTGCCCCCGCTGTTTCTACTCGTTAATACATACTCACACGGAAGGCCAAGGAAAGCTCCTGGTGGTCTCAAGTGGGCCTCCTCTTTATTTGGACTCTTTCTCTATCTATCTCTTAATGCTACGCCCAACTACGGTCTAAGGTTTCCTTTTGCCCCACCTCTTAGCTGGTCCTAATTAAGAGTAGCAGTTTTACTTAAAGTCCCCCAGGTACCCCTTAATTTTCTCAAACTTTGAATTTCTAACGTTGTAGCAAGCGGGTTGCAAGCTTTAACTCAGAAGTTGTAGCATTTCTAGACCAGGGAAGCTTTGCTAGAGAGAGAATGACACACTTATTTCCCCACCTACAAACCTTGCTTCTTGTCGGCCACACATAGCCAAGGACATACAGTGTATGTGTGTGAGAGAAGGAGAGACAGAGATAGAGAAAGAGAGAGAGACATACACAGTGTGGGTGTGTGTGAGCTTCACATTGCTGCTTTAGGTATGTCACTGCTTCACGTCTACCCTGCAACGTTTCAGCAAAATTTAATATGCAGCATCCCAATTTTGCGATGACCATGTAGTAGTCCACATTGCCTACCCTTTTTTTGGTGTTGTCCCCTACTTTCACTACATCCATGCTATAGTCGACAATATTCACCTTTGTAAATTTTTTGGTGTTATCCCTGCTTTCGCTACAACCATGCAGTGGTCAACGGCTATATACTATGCACTGACTTTACCTTTTTTTCTTTGCATCTTCTACAAATTTTGGTTAACATGATTTTGTGAAATCGTTAGCACATACTAGCGTTTTTAATGAATAAAAGAAAAAAGCTAAAGTGTAAGGCTAGATCAACCCTTCCTTAAGATAAAAAGTTGAATAGAGTCCTTATATTCTAAGTTTGGCTAGGTCACATGTCCAAAATAATTCACACTTGCTTTGTGGAAGTTAGTATGTGTGTTTTGAGTTGATTGTGTAACAATGGTTTGAATTATACAAACTATTGAACTATATAATGGACCAACTAGACTTTATAGATGTATAATAATGTATCATCAATGATGTTAAAGTAACATTACCCATGGGCAAGAAATAGAAGATCTATATCTATCTATTGAAATTATTTGATTTACAAACACTGCAGCAATTTTTCCATGTACAATACGTTACAAGATTAGAACCGTCTTTGTGTGTAGAACTCATCCAGTATGTAGATCCACTGCTATAGTTATAGTTATGCTTGTAACTTCAAGGAAAGGACCTATTATCTGCCACCATCCAGAAAAAACAAGTCTATCAAGACTGGCATTACTTGGGAAGATAGGTGTTAGTGACCCCTTTCCCTTGTTATTGGTGTCAAAAATTACAAAGAAACTAACATTGTTTTGCAGACAGAAGACGATCTCGGCTCCATTATGCGCCACTCTAAGCTTGCAGCAACACACCATAGCCTCAGATCAAGTAGCAGTAGTTTGGATGTCCTTAATATGGTGCCCTTACCCTAGTTGCCATCAAGTAGCGTGAATCCGGCTCTCCACTTTCTTATACATCAAATACATATGAACCGTTAATTGTGTGGTTCAGCTGACTGATGAGCTGAGTAAGATGCCACGCTGGGCTAAAAGGGTTTACCACGTGGCATGAAGGTTTTATGATCATGGGGATGACGGCAGTTGAGAAGGATGACGACCATGATCTCACTGCTCTCAATTCGCACAAAACACCACCACCCACGGTCCCACAACAGCAACAGCACCAGCAGCCTGCACAATTCGCTTTTTCTGTTTCTATCTTCTGCTTCCTTTCACTTTAAGCTATCTTCACATTCTGCAGTTCGCTTATTATTAAGCGTCGTCCGTCCCGTTATGGCGTTCTCTGCACGTCCTCCTTCGTCAGTGATGCGCTCTGCTGAAAACGGTGCGACTCTCCCCCCCCCCCCCCCCCCCACCCCACCCTCTCTCTCTCTCTCTCTCTCTCTCTCTCTCTCTCTCTCACACACACACACACACACACACACGCGGGCGCGCGCGCGTACATGCACGAACATTTTCTCTATATGTGATTCTCGCAGAAGCAGCTCAAAGAGTTTGTTTTGATCTGGCTAGTTTGCGGAGTCCTCATCATGATGAATTGTGCTGCAATGGCTGCGAACTGAAGCCTAATTTCGAATCACATTTCCACCGAGTTCTGTGAAGGTAAGTTTCAACTTTCTTTGGTACATTGACACAGGTGGTAGTGCAAGGTGCATGCTTGCTAGTCTGATGCACTCTGAAATGGTGACTGCCGTTAGGTTGCGGTTCTCACTTCCTACCTTCATTTTTCCCGAATCTTTTTGGCAAATTTAATTTCTTCACATTCTAAACATGGTGCCTTTTGTTGCTATCGTCAACTTTTCAGCAATTTTTTCTTCTCAAATTTGATCTGCTGCTGCTCGCGCTAGATCTGCACTCTTTGAAACGTCACTTTAATTGCTTCAAAACCCTGTATTTTACAGCTCGGCCATGGGTGCCTCTCCTTCTAAAGAAGAACTTCTTTACCAGGAAGTACAAAATGGTAATCATGATGCTGTCAAGTCTCTTCGCAGAGATGGAGCTTCTTTGGAGGTCTCTCTCTCTCTCTCTCTCTCTCTCTCTCTCTCTCTCTCTCTCTGTGCACATGTCACTAATCCCTGTTTTTTGCCCATCCATCCAATCAGGAAGCTTGCACATCTTCCAGTTCACTGTTTAGCTATCTTTTGCCAAGCTTGATTACAATGCCATTCTGTTAATGTGATGAGTTGAGGTATGTTTACATGCTGATGCAGTGGGTCGATAAAGAAGGAAGAACACCACTTCTTTTAGCCTGCTCTCGAGGGGAGTTGTTGGACATGACCATCACTCTCTTGAACCTGGGTGCAAATTTGACAGCCTACTGCCCAGGTAGTGGTGTTTTGGATGTTTTGATCAACATAAGATACCCTAGTCTGCTAACACATCGCATTGTTTACGAAACTAGGAGGTCACGGAGGCTATCCCTTACACTATGCAGCTAAGAGAGGCCTCGATAAAACAGTAACACTACTTCTGTCTCATGGAGGTTAGTGTCTATGGATGAGTCGATGCATAAATTCAGGAATGCATGCTCAATATTTACAAGCTTCATGCATGTTCTTTTTAGCCAATCCACTTGCCGTTAATGATGATGATCAGACACCTCTAGACATGGCAAGAAGTAGGGGCCATGCTGCAGTTGTGAGATTGCTTGAGGTTAGTCTTTTGCTCACTTTTTTGTAGAACCCTTGCCAGTACAGAGTTGGGGATGGCTTGGCTTATTTCAAGTAATTGTCTTTCAGGAACAACTTTGTCTCTTTAGTGGAACGCTACGCGAGTTGTCAGGGCCTGGTATACTGGAGTCGTGGGCATCCAACTTACTGACAAGAAAAGTGTAAGGATGTTTATCGTTATTTTACGTTAGTTTAACTCTGGTAATATGCCGAGAATTTCAATGACTTGAGCAATTGCTAATCACCTTAATCTTTGGCAATTACATCGCTTTGCAATCTCACATCACCATAATGTCACGTAGGTGTAGTCAGGCCAATCGGTGTTTTTTCTGATTGTTTTAATTCATGGTGGTATAAATGTAGGTGGGCAGTTGTGCTCCCACAGAGACCTTGTCGTGGAGGAGAGGCTCCAGAGTATGAGCTTGCAATTTATGAGCCTCCCAAGGTTTGCTGTGCTGGTGATTTGGTGTTGTAAACCTGATCTTGCAAGTTACTAAATCAGGACATTGATTGATGGGTGGTATTTAATGGGAGGCATCGATTGGTTTGTCAGCAGTTAAGCTTGTGGAATGGGCTCCGTGCTTCATCAGCTCATCCTGCAGGGATTTGCAATGTCAGTAGACAAAGCTTCTCTGCATTTCTTGTTCCATTTTATAGTGTCTTTTAACACAGGAAGGTCAAGCTAGATTCTGCCATGTGCCTAGCAGCAGCTTGTTAATAAAGGGTTTTCTGTGTTTCAGGTAGCGCAACCACGGACGGTGATACCGTTAGCAAAGGCAGAGCTGGATGAACCAGACTTCTCTTTAGTGGATCCTGTCCTGTGCATGTGGGATAAAGCTCACAGTTAGTTCTTTCGTATTCCTGACTGAGTCTTATACTGCGATTGGTGGCTGTATTTTTACGAGCAGAACAATTATCTGAGCACCTTTTTTGCCTTGTATTTTCTGTTTCAGAAACCAAAATTAAACTGTTTTCTCAAAAAAGAGGGGACAAGGATGAACTGAAGAAATTATACAGGGCATGCAAAGGGATGTGTGAGGTATTGAGTAGAGATCTTTTCATCGGAATGTCTATTTATAGGTTTTCGTTCCAAGATTAATATGTTGCAGTGTAGAGTTCACTATGCAATCTGAGTAGATTGTGCATATGCTAAATGATACGTTGTACAGATCTGAATAATGCTTGTTTTCGGGTCACCGAGATTAATTATGGACCTTGCGTCATCGTGTTCGCATGGTAACAGGGCCAAATTGAAACTCCAGATGCACATGGTCACAGAGAGCAAAGTACGGAAGATAGTAAGTTGCGGAATAAGAAGCAGCCTCATGTTAATACAGTGACATCCTCTCAGTGCAATTTGTCTCCGTTCATGCAACCAATTCTACAGTCAGTCTCGGCTCCATCATGTGGAAGGTTTACATCAGGTAGTTCAAACAGAAGCAGCATGGCAGAGTCCATCTCTGAGGAGCTTGCATTAGCACTAGCGCTCAATGAATCAATTCGAACGGCCACTGCAGAGAGCATTTCAGTTTTTCCAGATAGCCCCAGTGCCTGCCTAAATAAAGATCGACAACGAAACCCTTCAAGTAATGCATGCAATGGATGGACTTTTCAGGAACCCTATGGACATTACAAAGGAAAGATGATAGGCTCCCGTGGTCATATGGCCGTAAAGAGTGCCTCTCAGAGGTGGACATCATCATCTACCAAATTCTTAACTCGTAGTTTTAGGGAAGTGTGTGATGTCCAATTGCCAGTTGCAAGTAGCAATGCATTTCCGTCAGCCCCGCCTCTCCCAGACAAGGCTCAAAGTCACCATTCTTCTTCCGACACTGACAGGAAGGCAAAATGTGTTATTTGTTGGGATGCTCCTGTAGAAGGTGCGTGCGTACCATGTGGCCACTTGGCTGGGTGCATGGACTGCGTGACAAAGATCTATTCCAAGGGTTTTGGTTGCCCTGTTTGTAGGAGCTCAATTGAGCAAATCATCAAAGTATACACTGTGTGAAAGTAGCCATAGCTCAATATCAAGACCGTATTCAAACACATTCTCATCTTTTCTCAAAGAAATGAGGTCATGTCCTGATCTGAAAGAATCGTGACATTCTTGTGCAAGGAAAAGATGCAGGATGTGCTGTATAGTTCCTTGACAGGATGTTGAGGTAGATCCTCACTTTTTACAGAAATAGACACAGAATTTAAGCTAGCTCGATTGTGGTTATGTCTTGCCAATTCCATGTGCACACTTTAGTGCTTTATGCTTTGCAGGCCATGACATCACATGCAACACTTTTGGTCACTTTGAATCCCAGCTTTTTCAATGGCACCTAGAATTTTTTATCTCTTGTGAAAAATTCGATACCTCCATTACAAATGCAAAGTAGTCTTCTTCAAGAAACCGACGCTAGTCCATATGATGGGTTGGCCAACCTTATCTGGCTGGGTTGTTCCATCTCACGGAGTCGGTGTGTGAGTTGTAATTTCAAGTTTCTATTCTCTTTTAAAAAAAAAGAAACTGACGCTATTTTCCCCACGCTCAACATGCACAGCTGCCAATTCCTTTTGCAATACCATTACGACAATCAACCTATAATTGATTGCTAACATGAAAACAAGAGGCACAAGATGGATGTTTTTGTTTGGCATACTCAAAATTGTGCTGTTTTGTGGTTCATGTGCACCTTAGGTTGACTTTTCTTAAATATATTATTGCAATTTCCCTGCAGACAACGGTGTTAGTAAAACTTGTTAACCTGACAAAATGTATGCATAATGATTGTATCATGTTATTTGATCATATGACTAACATGATAATCTCTGTTAATTGATTCAAAAGAAGACATCAACATGCATAAACAAATGGAGCTAACAAAATCAAGCCTTAATTGCGCTCAAGTCTTAAGAGCTCCTAGTGCTCATGGATTACGGATCCGAAAAAGCACAGTACGACAAACGAAGTGAAATCGCATTAGGAAGCTAGGCTAGTAGAGGATTACACCTTAGGGATGCAGTTTCAGTGAATTTCTTTTTTGGCCATTAGCACCAGGGAACGAGGGAGAACTCTGTACTTATGTCTTTACAACTGTAAATTGCTGCACATTTTACACCCACAAAGGGGCCATGCAGTGGCAATGGGGAAGAGGATAACACCCATCGAACCCAGGCCATGATGTCTACCTTGGGGTTACATCACTGAGGCTCAACCAACTGAGCTATGCTCTTTGGGCCATGCTGTGGGAACAGCTTCCCCAATGGAGAAGAGGATAACAACCATCAAACCCAGCCCGTGAGCCTCGAACTCTCTACTTGGGGCTACATAACCAACTCTTTGGGCAAACAGGTGATGCTTGAGTCTTTGTGCTATTGGCATTGTCAACAAGGCACCCTTGACCTTTAAATTTCCAAGATTTACATATTTTTGGCATTGTCAACAGGCACCCTTTGACCTTCAAAATTTCCAAAATTTACATATTTTTGGCTAATTCTTAGTGTATTTTCTAAAGGGTGCAAAATACCCAAAAACGGGTAAAAGGCTGGTGAAATATCCAAAAAATGCAAGACCATGAAAGTGACCATACAGTATAATATCATAGCCCCCATACAATACTACTGGCTCTTCTTCCGTTTTATTTAGTGGAATCTCCACATATTCCCTTGCTCCCCTTGCTTTTAAGTTTCTCCAAAACACAGTTTTAGTGTTTGCACGGCTTGGCAAAAGGGTGTTCTCTACAGACAGCCCCTCGTTTATTACTCCTGCTGCGCTTCACCATCTCCCTCTAGCCTGACCTACGATTGCTGTTCGTCGTCTCCCTCCCGCACCTTAGCCTGACGTGCCAGTCGTCGCAAGGGGGATCTTGCAAGATTCCGCTTAATGATTTTTACTTCGTTAGTGTAGCAGCTTATTTTGAATTCTCGAGCTCTCAAGCCTCCACGTGGTCAGAGCTTTTTACTTGGTGAAAGGCTCTTTTCTCTCTATCAGGTCGTAGAAGCCACCATGTGATAGAGCTTGAAATTAAATTAGAAAAACAAAGCGGCGATCTTAGAGCAGTTGGGAGGTTCAGAAAGGCAACAATTTGAAGACAGAGGTTTAGAGAGACACAGTAGTTCAGAGATGGATCCAAGTAGGCAATGCTATCGTGTGTTGTGCACACACCTGGACTCTCAACGAGCAGTTGGGAGGTTAAGAAAGGCAACAATTTGAAGACAGAGGTTTAGAGAGACACACTAGTTCAGAGATGGATCTAAGTAGGCAATGCTATCGTGTGCTGTGCACACACCTGGACTCTCAACGAGCACCCACCTACCCACGCGACCTGCCATCACCCTGCGGGAGCCTCTTGTTGTGCCGCGTCTGTATCCTACGCATATTCAGCACGTCCCCCATCTGCTGACGGCCCTTGGCACAACCCAACTGCGCGCTAAAAAATTGCAAATTGTGCACTCACTGTGCTGCTCGCTGGTCAGTAATGCAGCCATTCACCCTGTTATGCTACAATAGATTGCTCGATTGAGATAGGCTAAATTTTGGCCTCCCACATAGTGTGCAGTCACACGCAGCCTGAATTTATTGGTTTTTGTGTCAAATTGTACCTGTTCCTGCATGCACAACTTGCAGACAATAGTTTGGAGGTTTCTCTGAAGGTTTGTCTTTGCCAGAGAGAGAGAGAGAGAGAGAGAGAGAGAGAGAGAGAGAGAGAGAGATTGCATAAAAACGCAGAGGAGCTTACTGTTCGCTTGGAATGCACTGATTGCGAGATACACAAAACATGAGTAGGGTCAGAAAGCTCTACGCTGTTTTTAGCTGATGCAAAGTGAGGGCCTCTGTCTAGATGCAATCACCTATGCGTGCCAAATGTATGCCAAATGTGGTGTACTTTACAAAGCACAAAACTTGCTTTGGAAGCTTCTCTTCTTGTCCGGAAGGTCGTCTCTTGGAGTGCATTGATTGTTGCGGAATATGCCCAATAGAGACAGGACCAGGAAGCTCGGGGCTGTTTTTGGTAGATGTAAAGGGATGGCATCTCACCAAGTGCAATCACTTACACTTGCATCTTAAAGGCATGTGGCATTATGCGGACCTTGATATGGGAAAAGGCTATTGAAAAAAGACGACGTGCTTGGAAATGGCTTGGTTGACATGTATGCCAAATACTTACAAAGCTCAAAAAAGTGCTCGACGAGCTTCCTGTCCAGAATGTCATCTCTTGGAACTCTCTCTCTCTCTCTCTCTCTCTCTCTCTCTCCCTTGAGCAATAAATGTGTTATGACACAACTAGAACTTTAATCTGCTTCAGACTATCATCTTCGTATTTGCTCCTACGCACTGCACACTACAATGTAGCTAACAAAGCACTTTAGTTTCCAAATCGTAGGGACATATTAACATTACTCAAATTTATTAATTTAGGAGCTTTTGTTTTTTGCCATAAGCTTGCTTTGAATTAACTAGAGACGTAAGAGAGACAAAATGGGATATTAGCTAAGTCCAAGGAACATACTCTAGGGTAAAGAAGCCAGTTTAGAGACGGTTTGTAAACAAGATAATCATTTTTAATATTCTTGGGGGGATCTTATAAATTTAATCATTTTGAATATTTAGACATTGCACCAGATCCTCATGAAAAGGCGAATCAAATGATATCAAGACTGATATTTTTTATATATTTGTTTCAATGCTATATTTGAGAAAATTCAATTTTGAGGTTTTTTGATGCATTAGAAACACTCAAGGCTCAGTTTTGGTACATTGTTCAACAAATTACAACAAGATACATAAGCATGATTCTAAGAATATGCCAACTTTTTTGTCTCTAAATTGGGGATGAATGTAAGGGTAAGCATGTGGCACCATGTGGGAAAGCCCTCTAGCTACTTAGGAAGAGATAAATGAGGAGATGGTACACCAATAGCAATTGTGTCTATACTCTCTCTCTCTTTATGCTCTTGCAATTGGCATAGCCTAACCCTAACCTTCATATCTCTAACCATAACCCTAACACCATGGCCAAGCCAAGGCTTCACCCTGCATACCCTAATGCTAAGCCATTGGTGATTAGGGAGCACACTTTCGTAACTACCTTACCAGTGGTTTGTTTCTGACTTGGGGTTTAAAATTTTTTGTCTCTAAATTGGCTCCTTTACCCTAGGGTTATCATTTTACAAGGGCTCAAAAAATGAGCGGAATTGGGTATGATAGTTTACATACACTCGGTTAAAAAACTGTAATGTTTGGGGGAGCTTATGCAAATACGGTCATTTTTTATATGTGAAAATTGTCTTGAATCCATCGTGAAAAGGCAAAGTAAATAATATCAAAATTGATATGTTTTAGAATTCATTCAATGCTCTACTTTGTAAAATCTAATTTTTGAGGCTTCTTGAGGCAGTAGAGACACTCAAGATCGAGTGATAGTACACTTTTTGGCAAATCACAAAGTGACACATACACAATATTTCAAGCATATTCCAAATTTTTGTCTCTAAATTTGGGGTAGGTACGTTTTCGTAGGGGAGCATGTCTCATGCTCCCCTAAGGCCGTGATACACACCACCAACATGATCCGACCGTAGCTATTGTTACAAATTTGCATTTTCAAGAGTAATTCATGTGAATTATCTTTAGCTACAAAAGGAAATTTTTACCTTTTTACTTGCAAAAGACAATTCGAAAGATTTCGAGCCTCTCAAGGTGCAAAAATTTTGAGCCATGTGTATTTCTGGGCATGTGAAAGTATGAGGAGCTGATTTGGGAAAAGAACCCCGTGAGCAATATCGTGCCTATAGAATTATTAGCGTAGCTAATGGTTTCCCGTGATTCAAGACTTAAAACAGATAGTGGAGTGGCATACTCTCAACGCCCGAAATAAAGAGTGATCAAAATTTAGTGCCCCTCTCGTGAACATATTAATGTATTGAAATTTGACTCTCTCTCTCTCTCTCTCTCTCTCTCTCTCTCACACACACACACACACACTCACGCACAACTTGGAAAACCCACAAATGTCAAATGTCAGAGGTAATTTTGGGGTGTGTTTGATCTTTGAGGAGGTCTCTTGGGATTGTTCTAGAGACTCTAAACCACCACCCCCCCCCCCCCCCCACCCCTTCCTTTTTCCTTCTCTCTAGTGTTCGAGAAAAATGTGTCTCAGTTTAATATGGTGCCATTTCCAATTTCAAAAATGCCGGTTGAGGGCAAGGGGAAGAGGAGAAATTCCGCCCAAAATAGAGAAAAATAGTGTAAAAACCCAAAAAATACCCCTAATTTTCTAAAAATTTCCTCTCGGCAAAGTCAAGGAAAGGAATTTTGTATGTTTGGAAAAATGATTTTTCCCGAACATTGCTTCTCTCTCTCTCTCTCTCTCTCTCTCTCTCTCTCTCTCTAACACACGCATGGGCATGCATACACATACACTCACTCTCCTAAAAACCACAAATGTAAATTGTCACAAGGTAATTTGTCTATACTTTGTAGGTTTCAAATAAAATTTCACTAAAATTTGTGAATTTCTTACCTCCAAATTTGAAAATTTAGTTGTAAATTTCAAAATTTGTAGGTGGGGTTACACTAAACCTAAGTTTTTTCGAGCATTGACACACACATTGGCCAAGCTTATCCTCAGCACTAACTTAGTCCTAAAAGAAACTTTATTCCAAAAACTCGAAAAACCTACATATGAGAAATATTAGAGGTAGATTGACTATATTTGAAGGTTTTTGCACTATAGTTCTTTAGATTTTGTGGGTTTTTTCACCTGTAAACTCAGAATTTAGAGCTTAATCTCAAAATTTGTAAGTGGGATTACACTAAACATAAGTTTTTTTCTAAATCAAGTGAAGGATCAGAATCTAAATGAAATGAGGAAGTTAAAACCTTGAAAAACCTACAATGGAAACCTTTAGAGGTAATTTGACTTTATTTGAAGGTTTTACACTAAATTTATGTAATCTTGTAGGTTTTCTTACCTTCGAATCAAGGCAGTTAACTCATCTGCGTCCCTTCGGCCAGGTGTCTCATTCGCAAGCCTCCTGAAGGGTCCGGATTCTAAGGATGACGCAAAAGACAAAACTGAGGAGCCAGCAGGTAGTAAATGCCGGGAAAATTTAATGAACGCCAAGCTCTGACTTGAACAAGAGCTCAAAGAGATCAACAGCCAGTTAGAGCACGGCCCGAGCAACAACAAAAGAACTTGTTCACAATCCGAATGCAGTGACTTATTAGAAACTGGGCTAGCGGATAGAGCTTACAATGCTTTAAAGAAATCTCTGCCACAACAGGTGGAAATCGCAGAGGCTGTCACTGTCGCAATTCCGCCAGCACTAATAAAAAAACAACTGGCGATTCAAGCGAAACTCACGCTTGTATTTGGATTCAATGGAAGAGTTACAAACAGGTTTGAGCTGACACAATGGCTCCAAGGACCACAAATTCTGGGAAATACAGGAGCAGTTGAAAGCACTGCTTACTTAGCCAAGGGTTTCTGTTCGGTACGATTCAAGGAAGTCTCAGATGTGTTAAAAATCCTTGATAAAGGACCCCTAGTATTTAACAGGACAACTGTGTGTGTGATACCATGGGAACCAGTGTTTGACTCGACGGAATCCCTTCAAGAGATCCATCAAGTTTGGGTCGAGTTTGCAGGACTGCCGAGCTGGCTTTGGGATAACATTAGGTTGCTTGCCAGCCAATTGGGCACCTCCTTGTTCGTTCCTAGCAAAAGGGGTCAAGGTAGGTCCTCTAACATGGTTTGTATAGGATGGAATATTGCGAAGCCACCTCCTAAAAGCATGGTGATCAATGTTGGAGCTGGGCTGGTAACTATTCCTCTAAAATTTGGGACTTACTTTGGTGCATGCTTTGAATGTAACAATTTGGACACTTCGCCAAAGATTGCCCCACAAAAGCTGTTAAGAAGTGCGTCCCCTCGATGCCGAGCTCTAAATAAGTGCATGCCAATGAGACCACTGGAGAGGAAACTACTATGGAGGGTATGGAACAACAAAGAAAGAGTAACATAATGGAAGGAGTGGAGGAGGAAAAAGAGGATGGAATGAGCAATAATGCTTCCCCCAATCTGCAGGCCAAGTCCAAGGTAAAACAACACCTCACAATGCAAATCTCCGAGAGCCCATGTAAGGATAACACACTCGTCTTCCAAGCTTCCTCACCGAAACTGATGGTAGTGTCAACTAGTTCTGCCGTGCATGTCCCTAGACTGAAAAGGGTCAAAAGAGCGAAGGCTATGGCAAGAGAATCCTCATCATGGAGGGTTATCGGAACCTTAAAAGGAAAAGCCGCCTCCCCCACCGCCGATAAGCTTCAGGGTGGGACGAGCGCCCTTCCGGTTCACAATCCTTTCGCAACGCTCCAAGTTACGGAGCACAGGGTGGCAGGGGAACCCCCTGACTCTCCTACAATCAGAGACATAGAAACTGGGGACGGGTCAGATGTAGAGGAATTCGTCCCTCTCTATCAATAATGGAAGTCCTTGCTTTGCGATCATGGAATGTAAAATGCCTAAAGACCCCAAAGAAACACGGCCTTTTTTGGGATGAAATAAGAAAGAATAAGGACGTCGATTGCTGGGCCATCCAGGAACATCATCTGGACGCTCTCAGCAAAAGAAAACAGGCAATGGGATCGAAGCTAGCCTTCTACGGAGAAGGAGTGAACGATTTCAACGGTGTTCTCTCTATTGTGGACAAGAACTTAGAGCCCAAGGTAATACTGAATCACCCCTCTGGGAGAGTCCTAGGAATAAGAGTCACCTAGGGAGATCAACTTATAACCATTGTGAACATTTATGGACCAAACAACACCAAGGATAGGGCCAAGCTATGGATGCATCTTAGGGAATTCCCCTTGGAAGGAGAATGACTTCTAATGGGAGACTTCAATATGGTAGAAAAGAGAAAGGATAGAACAGGCACCTCCAATCTGTTCTCAAGCTCTGAAAAAAATAAATGGATGGGACTTTGTGAGAAATGGGCTTTGTTGGACTTATGGGAGTTAGGTCCCTGGAACAACACGCCTGGCTTCACATACAAAAGCCTCCAATATGCCGGTACAGCCTCCCGTCTCGACAGATGCTACTACTCTCATCAAGCTGATTGGATCCCGTCTCTTGTTGAGATGCAAGTTATAACAACAAAAATCTTTTCAGACCATCTTCCCATACACTTGGAACTCAAGAAGGCCAAGGGGGATGAGAAGACCCCAATGGAAGTAAAAAGCTACTGGTGACGGGAGCTCACTTGTTCAAAGACCCGTTGTTTAGAGGTCTTGCAATGAAATCCTTGTGCAAACTCAATAAAGATATCAATCTAGAAAAACCTGGAGCATGGGACCGCTTTGGTCGGAGTATTCAAAAAGCGATCAAAACTTCCGGCCCTCGAGTGAAAGGGGCCCATGAGGACAAAGAAAAGCATATCGAGGAGGAGGTTAGTCATCTTACTTCAATAAAAGCCTCTGGTCTTGCCTCCGACAATGACCACAAACGATGGCTTGAAGCTAAAGCCAGCCTTGCGGAGCAACAACTCGAGCAAGTTATAATGGCAAGATTGATATTTAGGGAAATCTTTCTCGAGCCCGAAGGCACTAATCAAGCACATTTCTTTAGATCCTGTAAAATCAAGAAAAATCGAGCCTCGATTCACTCACTCACAGATGAGGAGGGGCGCACCATGTAGGACCCGGATGATATGGCCCGAATGATGCTGGGTCATTTATGTCAAATCATTGGCCAACCTGAGACCTGTTCGCAAGAAGTGGATGCGGCCAGAGCAATCGTACTCGAGGGTGTCAAAAAGAAAATTGACCAACCCGAGGCCTCTCGCCTTGAGTTAGCCTTCTGTGAAGAAGAGTGCACGCAGGCATTACGAGCTCTTGGCAAAGAGAAATACCCTGGCTAGGATTGTTTGACCACTGAATTCTTCAGAGAGTTTTGGGAATATCTCAAGGGCCCGATCACGTATATGGCTAACCAAGCACTTGTCAAGGGATGGATGGATCCTCTGTGAAAAGAGGGCTCATTAAACCCATCCCAAAATAGGTATGTTGTTCTCATGTCAAGCACTGGCTCCCCATCTCAATGATGTCAGTTGCTTATAAAGTCATCACCAAAGCGGTTGCTCTTAGAATGGCTCCCCTACCGAACAGGGTTATCTCTCCCCATCAGCAAGGGTTTATTAAGGGAAGGTCGATTTATGACAACATTTTGGCAACAATGGTTGGCATTGAGTATGTTGCCTTCTCAAAACAGGAATGCATCTTGCTTCAGCTTGATTTAGACAAGGCATATGATAGAATTTTATGGTCTTTCATTGAAGACGTCATGAAAACTCTAGGTTTTGGTCTGCGCCTTTGTTGTTTTATACACACTCTGGGTGCAGGTGGTCACTCTGAACTCCTATTCAATGGAAGAATAGTAGGCACCTTTGAAGGCAAAAGATCGATAAAACAAGGTTGTCCCTTGGCCCCCCTCCCTTTTGCCGTTGGCTCACACCCCCTCTTAACAATGTCGAAGCAGCAGATGCACAAGGTGATATTCAAGGATTGGTTTTGCCAGGCAATGATCAACTCCTAGCCAAAATGTTTGCAGATGACTCCCTCCTTTTTCTAAAAGCCCGCCCCCAGGTTCTCAAGAAGGCATTAGAGATCGTGCACACTTTTGCCTTGGCTTCAGGTTCGAAGTGCAATATTGAGAAGTCAAGACTGATCTCTCTTACGGAAGATGACACATTTGACCCATCAGAATGGTCAGGGGAGGTCGTCACTAAAGGAAAGATGTTTCGACATTTGGGTGCCCCTTTGGGAGTAGATGTTTCTCACAAACAACGATTTCAGTGGGTCTTGGATAAGGTTTTAAAAAAAATGAAAAGGTGGGAGTTTGTGTTGTTGCCCTTCCCAAGCCGAATAAAAGTGATCAACTCATTCATGCTCCCTTACATTGCCTTTACCAGTCCTCTCCTCAAAATAGCAAGATGCAATTGGAAGGAGTTCTTGAAACCTGTTAAGAGATTCTTATGGAAGAACAACACCAAAGTCTCGTCACCATGGCAGTGGGCAAAATGGGAATTCATTGCTCGTCCGACTTCCCAAGGCGGCCTCGGAATCCACAACCCGGTTGTGCATGTCCAAGCCTTCTGTGCCAAGTTTTTGGTTGCTTTACCAAAGCAAGATCAAGCCTGGGCTATCATGAACAAGGATATGATTGACAAATCAAAGCTTGTCTCTAAAGGAGGACAGTGGAAAGAGATCAAGATGCACGATAAACGCTTAGCACTTGGATGGGCTACTTTGAAATTGGGGGGGTTAACGGGAGAGCTGGTTCAAAAATGCAACTATGCCACTAGGGTCTTGGAATGGGGGGAACTAACCAGGTACTTTCAGAACTCCACTACGCACTAGTCCATTTGGCTGTCAAACTCAAATGCTGTTAATCTAAACCTTTACTGGAGGGAAATAGCAAGAGAGATAAACAATAAAGGCCTCCAACGACCAATCCACTTCTGGGATGAAACCAACAAGCACTAGAAACCTTCTGAAGATTTAGCCGATCAACTTCAGCTAAATGGCATGGAGAAGATACTTGTCTGTAGAGTTCTTGAAGGCCTGAACAATGGTCTAATGCCAATTCAAGACTCTACGTTTGAGTGGAAAGCCTGGAAATGGCCCAAAGATAGGTCTTTTTTCAAACCCCAAACCAAGATCATATATCAAGAGCTCATGCACAAGGATGATTGGTTTACCCCCTTAAACAAACAATGGAAGATACAGTGGGCAGAATCTCGGTGGACTGAGGTCACCTTAAACATTTGGAAGCCACAGTGGCCCCACTTCATGAAGGTGTTTTTATGGAAGTTGCTTTGGGGAGCCCTGTCGACGGGCGTCAGATTCAGGCACGAGGTATAGGATCCGATAGATGCTCTAGCTGCCGAGGGGCTAGTGAAGACCTGTCACACCTTTTTATGGAATGTCCAACCATAAGAGGTTTGGCAGGGAAGGTGTGCAAATGGATTCAAAGAACGTGGAAGCTTGGTTTCTTCAAGAAGGATCTTTCTCTTGGAGGAAAACTCTTTCGAAGTCCTACCCTTCTTATATGTACCCAAATTGTTAGATTTGCTTCTTCTACAATATTTGGAAGGTCAGGAATTGCCGTGTCTTCAATAATGAAGTTTATGTGGCCAGTTTCTCAGTAATTATTCAAGAAAGCGAAGTATTGATATATACAATAAGTAAAAGTCATGACTCGGATGATTGGATTTGGGCAGCACAAGCCATTCGATCAAAGCCTTTATGTTGTAAAGTCTGATGTAATATCCGCCTCTCAAGGCTCGGCCTGGGCTTGAGATTGATCTGTAATTTTTTGTTCTCTTTCTTATACAATCACTCACAATTGTGAGTTTTGCCAAAAAATAAAATAAAATTTAACACTTTGTTGGTGGTAAATTTTAGATTTTTCTGGTGGGTAGGTTTTTCCAAGCGTCGGGTGGGGTCGATGGTGGAACTCAAACACAATGGACACTATCCATCAGATTGGACAGGGCCGTGTCCGAGTTTACTTTTATGAGGTCAATTTAATAGAGGTGGTTAGGTTTCACTCAGTGGTATGGGTGTGGGGATAAGGCACATTTCTATTAGCAAATAGGTGATGGTTTTGAATTCGTCTCGATAGAGCCTTGGGAGGGGAGGGTGTGTGTGTGTTTTTTTTTTCCCCGGGAGGGGGTTGACATTGTTTAGTTTCCAGGCCATCTATTTACCTTGAGATTTTCTCGTATGACCTCCTCTATTGAGCCCATGGCTCAAGGGTAATTATAGAGCCCCTTGGGCAAGCCGATGCAAGTCAAGCCCACAATAGAGTCCACAATCTCGCTCGATGTACACGATGAGTGACAAAAGACCAAAACATTTTTGGCCTGCTAATAAGCTAGGCCTTAGAGGAGGAGTTCCATTGTTGGGGTGTGTGAACAACTAGTGGAAACCCCCTATACTTTGGAAGCCTACACTTGGCATCATCCATTATGTCATTAGATCTCTCTCTCTAGTCCTATAAAAGAAGCCCAAGCTGCTACACACTTTGGATCTAAGCATAACCATCATCATTTGAGCTTACTTTGTATCCACCATTTGCATCTAGCTTATCATTACTCAAATCCATGTTTTACTATTTCTATTAGTGTCAATCTCTCTCTCTCTCTCTCTCTCTCTCTCTCTCTCTCTCTCTCTCTCTCTCTCTCTCTCTCTCTCTCTCTCTCTAATCTCTTGTGATTAATACACAAACTATGCCATGAACGGCTCATAAGTGTTTTTGCCATAACCAACCCCTTTCATGTGATATCAAAGCCGATGGTTCACACCTAGGGCTACTAATTCCCTTTGTTTGATCATCATTAATAGCTTTATTGATTGCACTTAATCTCTCTTACTTAATTCTTGTTAGAAGTCTTGCTGCTTAATTAGCATTCTAATAAGTAGTGAGGGCACATTCACAAGCAAGACTCTTGAGCCACCACTCTTCTAGTTAAACATGAGGCTAATTAAGATTGATTGTTTCCAAGCCCCTCTTTGGTTTGCTACATGCACCCACCCTCTAATAGATCTGTTGGAGCAGGCAACTGCAAGGGGACAAATCCAAGGATTGAAAATCCAAAATGGAAACCAATTGCTAATCAAGATGTTTGCAAATGACTCGTTGCTATTTTTGCAAGCTGAACAAAACAATGTCAGAAAGGCGTTGGAACTGGTTTAGATTTTTGTAATTGCATCTGATTCCCAATGTAGTATTGAGAAGTCGATATTAATCTCTCTCTCTCTCTCTCTCTCTCTCTCTCTCTCTCTCTCTCTCTCTCTCTCTCTCTCTCTCTCTCTCTCTCACTCTCACGGGAGAGATTTTTAAGAGGGGAAACACTTTTAGAAAATTGGGAGTACCTATGGTGGAGGGTACGACCTTCAAACGAGCCTTTGAGTGGTTCCAAGACAAGCTTAAACAAAAGATGAAAACCATCCTACTTCCATTCCATTCAAAGGCAAGGACCATCAACACCTTCATATTACCGTACATTACCTTTGTCTCTCCTTTCCTCCGTTTATCTAAGAAGAACTTGAAGGCATTCATCAAGCCCATCAAGGAGTTCCTATGGAGAAATAGAGTAACTAGAAGTAGACCATGGCAATGGGGTAAGTGGGATGTCATGGCCAAGCAAAATAATCAACGAGATTTGGGCATCCTAGACCCTCTCATTCACTATGAGGCGCTATGTGAAAAATTGTTTAGAACTCTGGCATAATTGGAATGGGCACGTATGGCTAGAAAAATGGTGTTGAATGCAATTATGAAATCTAAAGGGGACAAGTGGTTGGATCTTAATATACAAAATAGACTTTGCCCTCCAAACGAGTGCATATAGATTTGGGGGGTTTCACTAATAAATTCATATGCAAGTGTTGCAAAGCCGCCTTCACACTCATCTGGGGTGAAGAGGCCAAATACTAGAAAAACATTGCTCTGTACTAGTCTCCTTGAGGGCCTATTTTCCAAGGTTCGGTTCTTGATAGCCAATGGACCGAGATTGCAAGATGATTCAACAACAAAGGATTAGGAACCTTGAACTCTCTATGGAACCATCGTGAAGGAGGTATGCAGTCTCCAGAAAGATTGAAAGAGTTCAATAACCTTTCCCTACAGGAAGAGGTCCTTGTTGGTAGACTCTTGGATTTACTTTCCCACATCTTCCTCCTTGTGTGCTCTATGACAATTGAACGAAAAGTGTGGAAGTGTCCGGGGGAAAGCCATTTCTGTCTCCCTTGACAGAGCATTTATGAGAAGCTGCCTTTGTTTGAGCAGTGGGTTGGGAATCTCAAGAAAACTTGGACCAAAAAGTGGAGGAAGATCAAATGGAGCTAGGCATTGGAGAATATATGGCACTCTAAATGCAAAGATGAGCAAAATTTTTCTTGTGGAAAATGCATTTTGGTTTTCTGCCGATCCGAGACAAGGCCAAAGTGAGGTGTCTTGGCGATGGAACTTGCATGTTGAGTAGGGGAACAGAGAGAGCTTTTGGAGGGAGCTTTTGAGGTAGCTTTTCTTGGGAAATGGACAAGCTAATAAATTTATTGAAAAATCTCTCTCTATTAACTTTGTGTTGGATTGCTCTCTCTTATGCAAAAATCTCCCTCCGCCAAATGTTGTTGAATGTCACAAGTTCACCCAAAAATCGAGTGACACGGCTACAGACACCACTATAGAGAAGCGGTTGTGTGGTTGAAGGTCTCTCGTTATCTGAAATTGTGTCTTCACATTCAACAGACAACACATAAGTGTATAAGACCGAAGAATAGCACAGAGAACATCCGACATTCACTAACATCACCCATAACAGCTAACACGAGTGTTCAAAGCAATCCACAAACAAAAAATGTTGATCATGAGAAAGAAAGAGAAAGTATTATTTCCTCAGTGCAAAGAGAGAGAGAGAGAGAGAGAGAGAGAGAGAGAGAGAGAGAGAGAGAGAGAGAGAGAGAGAAGCGTAGAGAGAGAGAGAGACACCAGAGGCTAAAGAATGAAACTTGTTAAGAGAATTGAAAATTTTCGAGTGGTAAGCACAAATATGAACAAACACTAAGCCAAATGACTTCAAGCTCAAAATAGTCTTTACCTCTCTGTCTCTCTCTCTCTCTCTCTCTCTCTCTCTCTCTCTCTCTCTCTCTCTATTTCTCTATTTGGCACACATAAAGTCCATATAGCTCTCTCACATTCCACTGTAAGGTTACAAGAACAGAAACAATCCACTTAATTGCAAGATTTGACCATTTTAGTGTAAGTATATCTATATTCAAAAGCATCTTAAAAGCGATTGTTTAAAGTGGTTGACAAAAAATTGCATTGTACATTAAATGCGAGCAGTGGACTGAAATATCTATAAGTCATGGATTGGAGGATGTAACTCCACAATGTTCTATAGCGGCTCCAACAGAGATGCTGCCTTCAGGGCATGATCCACCTCATCTGCATGTCTCTTGTCTTGCTTCTGCATCTCTCTTAGTTGACGG
This sequence comes from Adiantum capillus-veneris, assembly GCF_014529385.1. Classification (NCBI taxonomy): domain Eukaryota; kingdom Viridiplantae; phylum Streptophyta; class Polypodiopsida; order Polypodiales; family Pteridaceae; genus Adiantum; species Adiantum capillus-veneris. The sequence goes on from NC_140954.1 coordinate 121,049,058, forward strand.
GCTTGCATTTCCAAAATGACACGTAGCTTGGTGGAGAACTCTTTGTTGGTCTCAAATATTGTCACCATACGACCCATCTGGCTACCCAACAGAACCAACGCCCCACAATCTCCTCCATACTGGACCATAACATCGTTCTCATTCATGTACTACACCAGCAATTGCAAAACTAGCCAATTCACGCGTTCTATTCCCCCTGAACAAAAAAGAGAAAGTCAAAGCAAGCAAAAAAAAATTGTTTTAGGATGCAAGGTGCCAAAGTGTACATCGCATAGGTGTCCCATCCTCCTCTTTCATTTAATCGTCCTCCTCTAACCCATCGAACCAAGTGTCGTCCGACGGTATGTCAATGGCCTCTGATGTCCAAGTCTGCTCTTTTGTCATTTGCGACCACCAACATTGTGTGCATACTTCTACTTTCTTTCCTGTAGATAGGTGTCTCGTAGACAACTATGTAGATGGTTTTCATGCCATTCAACGGCATCAACAATGTCATGAACCATGCCAAAACCATCTAAGTGACAGACGATTACAAAAACGCCTTTGTCATCGGATGTTTCAAGAGCGAGTCGAGCGAGTTGTCCAAATTGATAGTCTTCCATTTTGTTCCAAACTGGCACTTTAGAATTAGATAGCCCGTACACACTGGTATTTGATGGTAGAACAGAATGGAATCGTTCACTGGGACTCAATGGATGATACTTCACACAATGGATGAAGGCATTTCTCCACATTGTGCGTCCTGACATTGTCAAGCAAAACATTCTTCAAGTCATCCTCTGTCTTGTCCGACCTGAGATACACAATTTGAATACGATCGCCATTGCTACCTGCAAAAACCATCAAAAAGGTCAAACAAGTACCAATCCACACAACTGTCATTCAAGTAGGCCACTCACCGGTCACATATATGTGACTAATGGCAAGTCTGCAACATGCAATATTTTTGTTTCAAGGCTCGTTGAAAATCCAATCACTTCCTTTGCAGACATTCCACTTCTCTTTCCTTAACACCACAAAGATAGCAGTGAAAAAGTGAATATTGTTTTTTAAACATGTGAACGACAATAGTACTTATGTTTTTCCTAGATACAAGCCAATTTGTGCAAGCTTGACGCTTCCCCAAAATGCTCTACCTGCACAGGAATATCAAAATGGTTATTGAAAATTAACCTAGAAGGCCTAATTGAAAAACCAGATCTGCTATCTGAGATGTTGTGCCAAACCCTTCTCCCTGGGAGCATTTGCACATTGGACTCTGTAGCTGTGGATATTTGAGCACCTGCATTCGCTCTTTCCTCCCTATCCTTCACATCGTCATTGTGGGCCTTCTCCTCATTGGGTGGGAAGCACCCCTCATCATACTCCAAGAACTAAGGCAAATCCATGTATAATTTTCTCTTGAAGTTGCATGCTAGCTGCGGGATAAAGACATGGTTTGCTTCTCAATTTCAAGCAATGTCTACAAGATTTTGACACCTTTAATGTTGAACTTGTCCATCCACAACCATCTAACACAAGCCACAGTATCGTAAGTAGCATAAATACTTTTTTTTTCTCAATGCAACTATACATTGTGCATGCTTGCAGAGACATATTTTCCTCACATCTACCAATGCCTTACACACTTCAGATTGTGATCCTTTTTTCATAAGACCAAGCTCATAAGCAAAGGTCTTTCCCCTATGTTGTAGTTTAATGTCCTCAAGGAACGAGTGTAGCTCTAGACCAGGCATGGACTTCAAATGTATACTACAGATACCGCTATAGACATTCTTAGCTTCTTTCAAAATCGATGACCAGAAAACCTCGATCACCACTCTCGAAACACCACAGATTCACATGTATCATAAAATATTACTTGTTTAAAATATTTCAGTATGCCCATGCAGAGATAAAGAATGTTCATAGATAATGTACTCACCAGTCTAAGAGATGTTCAAACTCTTAACATCTACTAGATCATTTAAAGCCATCGCTTGTAGAATGAAAGTTCTCTTGTTGTTGGGAAGGTTTACACAGGCTAACCCAAACAATATTTCCTTTGTCAACCACTTTGGACGGCTGGTCCACTCAATTGAGCGCAATGTCCTGCCCCAATGTGAAATGGGATCATTTTTTGATTGTACAAACATATTTTTACTTTTCAATAGAGAGTTTAAATCAAAAAATTTCCACCAGTCATCACGGAAGGTAGGATCAACAATGGCCAATGCATGTTTTGTCATTATTTTGGAAGGCGCATCCATTTCAAAGAATGTTCTTTTGTATTGAGTTTGAAACTCAAATGGAAGCATTTTTTTTTCTCTGCTATAATCTTTTTTAGGGAAAAGGTATATTTTTCCTACAAATATGGGGCTATTGTTAATTATGTTCTTTGATAGTGGCAAATTGCATAAATCAATAGTTGAATACTATGATGCTACTTACTAGATGAAGCAGTTGTGACATAAGAGCGATGGCTACTTTGTACCATGATTTAATTCCTACCTTCCCGTCAATTTTTGCTTGCATCTAGTTGTAGACTACACAGGGTCAATTCTCCAAGATTTCCTCCTTTGAAGCAAGGCGCATTGCTTGCACCAGCCAGAGCATGTCGGTGTAAGAAGTAGCCACATACCCTGTCTCATTCAATCTTTATACAATTGCAAAAAGACAAATAAGACAATTTGACGATAAAGCTAGCCACACAAGCAAATATACTCACAGAAACTTACTTGTTTATATGCATCACAATTCTCAACATATCAACCTTCTTTGTGGAATTTTTTGTCACTAGCTCCACTCGACCGTGGGGTGCAGATCGGTGTCTTTTTTGTAGATAATGCCAAAACCAAAGGGAACATCTCACACTTGCATTTAAGAAAATGCAAGCAAAGTAACACTATCAACAACAGAGGTTACTCTCTTTAGGAACTCCCACCCATGCGGCTTGCCGCAAAGGTTCGCTCAGTAAGCGTCTTTGATCTCGGCCTCGAACTTTTTGTTACTAACTCGCCACAAGGGATTCCATGTTTACATGATATCGTCGTCCACATTGATAGGAGGATAGCTTGGAGCTTCAAGAGAGCATATGAAGCATCCCTTGGGCTCATAATATCCCTCCAACAAGAAGGCATTAGCCAATGGTTGCAGCCGCTTCGGGTCCTAACTAACTTGTCATGCTTTCTCTAGTTTTACTAGACGGCAAAGAGGAACCCAAGGCAATGGAGTTTCATGTTCTACCTACATTGTTCAAATTATGTTAAAGCCCGAACTTTATACTAGTTACTACTTATCAAACTCAAGTGCTTTGACATACCTTCAAATTGCCAAGATGTTTCGATAACATGGCTTTATGGCTTAGTGCACTTAACCTATTTTGGGCAGGGGATGAAGTCTTGTGCTCAAATTGGGCAAGCTAAAGTGCGCATAGTTGGCGGACCTAAATTGGTAATTTAATCCAATTTTTGGAGCCTCGGAGGGTCCGTAGAGAGGGAGTCCTACAGCGCAGTTCTTTGCTTATGGGCGGATGCAAGTAGATATTGAAAAATGATTTTCAAGCCTTGGCGAGTCTGTAAGAGGTCGCCCCCACACCGTCATATGGCTTTTGACCGCCACTGCTCGATGCCCTGCCCGCGCCTCTACCCGTTGCCCGAGTACCTGCTCCTGCCTGCTCGTGGGCTACCCGCTATCCATAATGCTTGATGTTGCTAAGCAGGAATTCCCATGGCCCCATTGCTCCAAAGCACCAAGAATCAGAGCCCTTGAAGGGCCTACTCCCACGGAGCTGCAATAAAGCCAAAGGATCATAAAGGCTTCAAGGCCACTCAAAGACATCTTCAAAGCTTCACCTCTTCAAAGGCCCCTCAAGGAAAACTTCAAGGATGCTCTTGAGCATCAAGTGGGCTCCTTGGAGCATTCAAAATCTAAAGGAGTTCAAATCTTCTCAAGGCATCAATAATTTTCCTTGAACTTCAAAATTTTCTCTAGCTTCAAACAAAATTCTCTCACTAAATCTTTGTATTTTAAAGCTTTGCACTTTTCATATTTGACACCATCCTTGATTGGTCTATAAAACACCCTACTATCGCCATAGGCACATGATTTGCAGGCTTAAGCAATCCCAACTCCAGCTTTCTCTTCACTTTCTTGCTCTTCACCTTGGAAACTCTGACAGCCTCAACATAGCTTCTTGACTCTTCGTAATGACCTTCTCTCAAGGATGCATACAAGCTAGAAACCTCTCCAGCTTGGAAACCATCCGCATTGACCACTTGGGTGATATCCACCAAATTGCTCCAAAAGGATTCAAACTTATGTCACTAGTCCCCCTAGCTTTTTGAGTTTTTGCTTAAAATTACCTCCTTTTTTCCACCCTTTTTTGCTTCATTTTACCTCCCTTTTTCCACCTTGGAAATTTCCCTTTAGCTCACCTTTGACTGACCACTTAAACTGCCCTTGTCTGGCCCTTTGACTTGCCTTGGGATTGACCCTCGTATAGAGGCCCTTTGCTTGATCCACCATGGGCTCACACGCTAGCTCTTCTTTACTCACCCATGCCCTCTCTCCTCTCCCAGAGCACTAGCGAGGTTGCTAGTGGGGGAAGTCTCCTCCCTTTCTTCAAAAAATGGGGTGTGGGATCGGCTGTATACCAAGTGTCACATCATTAGCTCTTAGAGCTGGCACATGAATCCAACAATTTCCTTGCGGCCTGCATCGCCACCAACTTCACGAAAAGTCACTCCGCCACTCCTCTATAGGGATCCAATGTGCAAAGTGAAGCAAACGGAAGCCCCCTGTCATAGCAGACCACGAGGAGAGGACTCCTCTCTCTCTCATATGCCACAAGTGGCATACACTCCACTATATATATGATGAATTTCTCAGCTATGTGCCCGCTTATGGGTTTACATTTCTGCCACATGGAAGCCTTCCATCATCTCACCCTCCATGGATTGAAAACCCATCAAAAAAGCTTGAAATTTTCAATTTTTTCCTCCAGCTTATATGCACTACCATTCACTACTCCTAAGTTGGATCCGCACTTTGTAAAGCCATCATGGAAGTTTGTATTGTCAAACACAGTCCCCCCTTGTTCTTTTTGTCATCCAATTCTCTGAGACCTCAAATGAAGACGCCAAAAAGTGGGAGAAAACACCTAGCATATGTCGCCAACTTCTATCTCTGCCTTCGGGAATCCAATCGACAAACCGTCACTTTTTATCAACTTCACATGATGACATACTACTTCTTAGAACTTGGTCAAGCACAAAAACACACCAGATGGCATGTCTTCAATACGGACAAATTGGCACACACCTGGCCCCCAAAAAACTTTCAATCGGCCATAACTTACCCTCTAGAGCTCTGATTGATGATCCGAAAAGATTGCCATGTCCCACAACCCAAGCACTTCAACATTATCTCTTGACTATAGCTATGGCCACATGTCCCCACCTACCCTATCTATCAGGAATCTGTAAGGCCTTCTAACTTTGAATTGTCCTAACTTTCACACCGCAGCTCTATTTGAGGAGTCGTCTAGACCCGCTCGTACAACATCTCGAAGACCACATTCTAGAGCACCAACTTAGCACTTCAGGCATCTTTACCTCTCAACCTATTTGACCCCCTTTGGAGCTCTTTTGGCTAAAAAACCCCATCAGGCATACACCTCAGCTATCACATGTCTGCCCAGGGTCTTGACATTTGCTTTAGCCCTTGCCATGCACCTGCATACTCCCTTAAGTTGGCATTGCACACTTCCCAGCTTGGACCAACTTTGGTTGCACCAACGTTATGAACAGGCGGTGATGCATTGGTTATCGGATCGCCAAGGTAAATATGGCCATCAACCCATAAGTTGATTGCCTTGCACCCAGTGTTTTGTAGTTGATTTGCAGCATTGGGAGGTTAGATGTCCCAAGTTGCACTGTAGCGTACTCCTGCTTCAAATCAATGTTTGATTGATTTTGTTTTGTCTTATTAGTAGTTTCTTGCAGTGGTAGGGGATTGAATGAAATATGTGTTAGTTAATCAAGAAAATTAGAGGGAGAATGTGTAATGGTGTGACTGCTACAAGCAGGTGAAGCTGGCTATGGAGGAAAAAAGTGGAGAGTACTTAGAGATAGGAGAAAATGATTATGTTGTGCAGGGAAGAAAGAGAGGGAGTTTAGATCAATCTCCTTTGAATTCAAATTGTTGATCATGAGTATTGTAGAGAGAGAAATTCTATTTCACACAAAGGTAATGGAATTTCCCATTGCTCTCACACCTGGAGCTAGAGTGGGAGAAGCATGAGAGAGAGAGAGAGAATAAAGGAAGAGAGAGTGGGAGAGAGAGCAGATCTTCAACCTTGGAGGATCTACAATTTTTCTCAGAAGTAGGTAGCATAGAATGTCCCCTCAATGATTGAGAGAGGAAAGTGACAAGAGAGAAAAGGGGGGGAAAGAGAGAGAGTTGGCTCACAATTTAGGGAGAGAATGCAATGAGAGAATGTGGAAAATTTGGTTTTCTGGTAGGGGGCCGAAAAGTGCTGTGTTAACGAGATCTAAGTGAGAGAGAGTGTTTTATAGGTTAGAGAAAGAGGAGAGGGGTGGGAAAAAGACATTTTCAAATTCAACTACCCACATCTCTTTTGGGTTAAATAGACTATTTTTAAACACAAAATATAGAAATGGTATTTTTTTAAATCCCAACATAGGCCTTTTGCCCTCTTTTAGGCTTGGTCAATCTTCGCTTAAGCTTTAAGCATTTCCTTAAACTGTCAAATAAAGAGACCCTCATATGCTCCATTCACTTCCTAATGATAAAGGGCAAGCAATCAATGCCAAAGTAGGGTATATTTTCTGGCTCCTCTTTCTAGAGCAAGGATACGAGGGTCCTACCTTTTGGATTTTTGTCCCTACTACCACATACGTGCCTTTGACTGTTGTGGATGTGTTGGTGACTGCAATGTTAATCACTTTTAAATGAATGAGTCTAGCCAATTGGGGATAGCAGGCTTTGGTGTTGCTTCCAGAATTGGTTTTATTGTTGTGGCTCCTAGTAACCTATTTTTTGTGCCCCCGACATCAAAGACGACAATCACGTCTACGTCTGAAGATGGAGTATTGTAGTCCCCAGCCAAAAACTAGAAACAAGAAATGCTTGAGAGGAGGCTATAGGCTTTGTCGATAACATACTCTACAATTATCAGAACTTGCTAGAATAATGCATGTCAAATTGTGCCCATACCGGTATCTATGTTTATATCCACTTCTTTGATTATTGTACCAGTGAAAACAAGCTCTATAACAACTATGGTTGTTGTAGTGTCTACCCAATCTGCATCTAAAGGAGTGGTAGGAAGATAGGAAGAGGCATAGGCAATGGTAGTAGCTCCAATCGTTGCAGAGTTTAAGCAATCATCATTCAACTCTGGCCAAAGTGTGTATTATCTGTGGATGCAGCCCAATTACCAACTTCAAGCACAACATGTCACTGATTTCTTGCAATTCATGTATCTATTGAATAGTCGCTGGTAGGAGCAATGCCAACAAGAGCAATGCCATCAGATACAAGTCATTCCTACACAAAAACATTAGATTTCTGAGCTCATATCTTAGAACCAATTGTTAGGTGATCAACTTGATGAAATTGAGAATGTAGGGTCTGATTGCAATGGGCTCAAGGTGGCTTGAAGGCTAGAGCAACCACAGCTCAGACAATTAGAGAGAGAAGTACACACACCTTTCAAAAGGTGGACTCAATACACAAAAAGGGCTAAATAATACTTTTGCATAGAGTAATGTACAACATAGGCTTGGGCTCTATTTATGTACAAAGCTGGAGTGGCTATCCGGCTGATGACTCTCCATGTGGCCCTTCTTAGAAGCTTACAACTCATAGGACAAATGTCAATAGCAAAAGGTATGCACTTGTAGAGGTTTTTCCCACAGTAGAAGAAGAAGGACATGCCTATCTCAACAATCCTCCCCTTAGGCATGGACTATATTGAATGAAGCTGGATCAAGAACTAAATCCACACACTAAGAATCACACAGACTATAGTCACACAGACTGAGCGATCTCATCATATGGTGTCACACAGACTGAGAAATCCTCCCCTTAAACAAAGAAGGTGGAATACCATCCATATTTACAGTACATAAGTATACTCGCAAAAGTAGTTGGGGGTGGCACACACATGGAAACAATTATGTGTGTGTTGAGCTACATCTCCATCCTCTTCTTCTGCAAGATTGAGCTTGTTTTTGTCTTGTTGTTGCTTCCTTGGCATTTTGATGGTGGATGACCTTTGATGCCACAATTGCTACAATACTTGTTCTTGTAGCAGTCCTTGGAGAAGTGTCTAGGCTTGCCACACTCATAACACTTCTTGTCATTTAATCTAGGTGATGACGATGACACCCTACATGATGTTGATGATGATGTAAAATAAGCTCCTCCCACTGATTCAGATTTCTTCTTATTTTTCTTTTCTTCTTCATGGATTGCCCCTGTAACATATCGTAGAGAAGGTATGGGTTCCTTTTTCTCTAAGACTTGTGACTATTTTGTCAAAACTTTCAGGTAGAGCACTAAGGAGCACAATGACTTGGTCTTCTTCCGGGACTTGGCACTGAATGTAAATGAGTTGCGTGATTATGCTTAATAGTCTGTTAACAAGGCTTGAAATGTCCTCGCCTTGAAGCATAGTAAGTTTGTAAAGATTTTTCTTTAAGCTAATCTTACTTTGCTTTTGTTTAGCACCAAAGTTATGTTCCAAAATATCCCATGCTTGGATTGCAGTATTGCAACTATCTGTAAAGTGTACATAATTATCATGGAGTGATGTGATAATTATGCTGAGTGCTTGTTCATATTTAGCTTTTGCTTGTGCAATTTGGGTCCTAGTGAGAGTGCCTTCAACAGAAGTGGATGGTTTGCTTACCCTTGGTTTTACAACATACCATAGTTTCTTTTTCATAAGGTATCCTCGCAGCTTGGTCTGCCAAGTGTGGATTTACCTTATAGAAGCTTTTGAGGATTATCTCTCATGGGGATGCATTCCTCACAAGAGTTGGAGTCCGCAACAAATGTACACCTCTCGGGAGAATCCCTTGAATTAACCTTTGAGCCTGTGATGAGCGGGAGCTCCCCGCTCCCTGGGAGCTCTTCCTTGGAAAGCTTGTAGAAACACCTTCATATCCTGCCAACGCTATGATGTTGATGTAGAAGTGCCGTGGGAACAAGGGCTTATTATCATAAAAGTTACAAAAAAAAAAAGGTTGCAAACTCTGTCGATTGCCACGAATAGCAGAAGTCGTTGAATTGCTTGGGAATGAAGGTTTAAGCCCTTTCAAAAGCTGAGGAGCTAATTAGGGCCGTTTTGCTAGTGTGTTTGCATCCGTGAAGTCGGATTCGAGGTTATCGTTGTCGATCAAATAGCTTATGTGTGTGTGCGTGCATATGAAAATAGCACTGCAATGAATTAATTGCTTTGCATTGTGTGTGTTGTATGAATCCAGCGTTGCAACTTACCGCAACTATGGAAAGACGTTCAAGAAGCCCCGCCGTCCTTATGAGAAGTAGCGGCTCGATGCATAACTAAAGCTCGTAGTGGAATATGGACTCTGTAGCAATAGAGAACTGAGGAGAGTTCAATATTCATTGATCCGTATCCGCAACAATGCCTAAAAGACTAAATGCTCATAAGGCCAAGGAAAATCCTCTTTGAATTCTTACACAACAGTTCTATGCTCCCCAAAAGCTCACCTTGAATTTCTTAGCTTCAAACTGAAGAGCTTCCAATTTCTACTTCTCACTCTCGACCTTCTATTGCCCAACTTTTTCCACAAAGATCTAAAATATAAGCTTACTACCAAGGAGGTGCTACACAAGGGGGGTGAGGAAGGGATGCGCCAAGCTGTAATACCAGTTGTAGGGTTTGATTGCAATGGGCTCAAGGTGTCTTGAAGGCTAGAGCAGCCATAGATCAGATAGTTACAGAGAGAAGTACACACACCTTTCAAAGGGTGGACTCAATACACAAAAAGGGCTAAATGATACTTTTGCATAGAGTAATGTATAGCATAGGCTTGGGCTTTATTTATGTACAAAGTTGGAGTGGCTATCCGACTGATGACTCTCCATGTGACCCTTCTTAGAACCTTACAACTCATAAGACAAATGTCAATTGCAAAAGGTATGCACATGTAGAGGTGTTTCCCACAGTAGAAGAAGAAGGACATGCCTATCTCTGCAGAGAAAAGGCTACATTGGGCTGAGTCACGTGCTTTGTCCTTAGACCAGCACAAGGAGTAAGCATGGTGCTAATTTCACAAGGTGACTGAGTCTTGGGCAGGGTCACTCCAATAAAAAATGCCTATCATGTGGGTTCAATTCAAAACAAGCATTATTATATTCTATAGTTTCTCACATTTTCACATTCTGAAGGGCGTTGAAAAAATGATCTTGAAAAAAAATTACATATTAAAAATAAGATTAGGGCTCCTTTTGTTGATGAAAAATTCACAACAAAGGGGTTTTATAAATAGTCTGTGAATGCACACGATATAGAGATTTTACGTATAGTGACCCCCCGAGGACTAAGGTAGCCACTGTGGCTAAGAGTGGCATGCAAAACTCGGAAGGAAGGAGCTGGCTAGGAATTCGGCAAACTAATCACTAAAGATGGCATATCAAAAGGCCAACTCCAACGTACTACCATTAATGAATTTAATTGATTTGAATGTAGTGGTGTGACTTTTAAAAGAAGAAATTCAAGTTCACTGGAAGGGGGAGATTAAGAAGTGGTAGCCGGCACTCAAGCCTTTTTCTAGGGTCCCAACACTACCGACACTAGAGGATCATCTGGGTTCCTGGCACATCATTCCGCTTGGCTGATTGGGATAAGCAAAAGGATGATGATTGTATCGCATTTCTAGCAAACTATTTTTTCAAACCCTGTGTCAAGACTAGAGGATGCAAAGAAGCAGGTGGAGGATGAATTTAGAGAATCACACTTTGTTGATAAAGTTAGAAATGCAAATGGATTGCATGCAAGACCCTACAGATTGACAACGCTTGACTAATTGGGTTTTGCAAAGTTCTTGTGTATCCCTACACACTCAACATTTCTGAATGAGAATCCAAGGTGACCATGACAAAGGTGCTTACCATCTCACACTCCTACATCTGTTTGAGTTTTTTTTGGTGTGTGTGGTTCACTCCCATGTGGTTATGTTTGTTTTGGAGTGTATGGTTATGTGTTATATGTTGTATAGCACAATCCATTTGTGTTATGTTCCATATAGCACAATACATGTGCTATATTGTCATAATATAGCCCTCCTCTTCATGTAATGTGTGTGGTTATGTGTTGTATAGCACAATCTATGTGCTACATGATCACAATATAGTTCTCATCTTCGTGGAATGTGTGTGGTTATGCATTATGTGCTATGTGATATGTAGCATAGACTATATACGTGAGGTGTGCTATATAGCATATATGTGTGCTATATGGTCACAATATACCCCTAGAGAGAGAGAGAGTGTGTGTGTGTGTGTGGTTCTTTTATATGTGCCATGTGTGGTTATGTGCTATATAGCAATCTAGGTGCTATATGGTCACAATATAGCCCTTATCTTCTTAGAGTATGTGTGATTATGTTCTATGTGATATATAGCACAATATTTACATAGCCGTGGAGTTTGTGTCATTTTGTGATAAGGGCTAGATAGCACAATCTTCAGATGTGCTATGTGCTACAAAGCACAATCTATGTGCTATATGATCACAATAAATCCCTCATCTTCCTAGAGTGTGTGTGGTTATGTGATATATAGCACATTGCATGTGCTATGTGTTATATAGCACATGGCATATCACATACCACAAAAAGCTTGTGCTATGTAGCATATAGAGAAAATTTATATGCTATATGTGGTACTCTAAATAGTCTCTCTACTATGTTCTGCACTACATATTCTATGTAGCGCTTATAGCACAAAATACTTAGACTATGTACTATAGAGCACAACAGCAGATGTAGAAAGTCTAAGTGCTATCCTTGGGGTCCACACTATTGAGAACCTCCTATATAATGTGCATTTGGGGGTATTTAAAAAAACCCCTTTTTAACATGTTTGAATGAATAAAATGACCCATTTTTTTTTCAAAATAGAATATAAAAATCCCTTATGTTAATGTGCCTCTATTTATTTGCCTAAAATGTTTGCATTGAGAACCCCCTCTTTCTGAATTCCACATGATACATTAAGCTAGGTTAGGAGAGGAAGTGGGTACAAGTGGTGTCCTGACCCAAGCTAAGGCAATTTGTGCAACTGATATTGCTACACTTGCAAACAAACATGATGCAACTAAAACCCTTGTTGATGCAACTAGGTCTATGGGTGCAAAGAGAAGGACAAGTTATGCATTATATTGGATGTGAATGGCCTACTCACATGAAGAGGTACCCAATAACCTACTTTAGAGGGAGATCAAGAAGCTCTATGCCTATTGCGGAAAAATTCAATTATCAAGTAATCACTACTCTAAGGGTTCAAGGAAGGAGGCACTATGAATGTGTTTTCAGGTCCAATGCATTGAACTTTTTGCATGCAATGACTCAAAGAGCACAATTAGTGCTATGGAGTAGCATGACTAGAAAATTTAGAGCATGCCTTGAGAATGTGCTTGGAAGACTTTTGGAGGTACTATAATAAGTTCAATAGTAACACTACACTGCTGGTGGATGACACGCTCTATACGTCTTTTCTCGACCCTCCGAGGAACTGCTTTGTCCCCCCCCATTTTGATCTAGCAAATACTAGTGAATCCCCAAATTACATACATTACACATTCTTCCCTTGGGCCTTGGTTACTCATGTGGGAAAATTTACCCAGCCCTTGTGCTTATGCAAGGATGAACCAGCTTGAAAATCCTTCTGACAGTGTGTCTACTCATGCCATCATCTATTATTACAGACATCAAACAACTTGTGGGAGAGGTTGAGTGTGATTGGGAAACTATATTTACAAAATTTTGGGCAATGAATTTACCTACAATTATAATATATACTTTTCTTGCTTAAACTTTGGTACAATTTTTTCTCTCTACTCATTGGAGAGACCCCCTTTTGTAATTTACTCCAAAATCTAGAGAAGTTTTTTGAACTAATGGAATGATAAAATTTTATTTTGTTCCCTTATAAGAATTTGTACAATGATTGTAGGCTTAATTTTTTTCTATGTATTGTAGTAGATTGCTACTTATTGTGCCATATGATACATATTACATCGCACATATGCTACACATTGTACATTGGACATTGTACATAGTGTGTTGTACACATGCTACATATTATACACTAGATATAGTCTATTACACATATTCCACTCCTTTTGCTACATGCTATGTAGTACATAATACACTTGTATATTGTACATAAGGTATTGTAGTTGAGCCACACCTTGTCTATGTGTTGTATAGCACATGGTAGATACTATACATTGTGTATTGTGTAATAAGCATGTGCCAAACCTAGTGCTATGTTATATATGTCATATAAAACATACCACATAGGACACGTGCTACACACTTATAATGTACAAATTGTAGTGTAGATATGCCACACATTCAAGTATGTGATGTATAGCACATATTACATATGCTACACATTATACACATAGTGTATTGTAGAATTGCCACACACTCTGCTATTTGCTATATATCACATAACATAGAGTATAGATGCTATATAGTGTAGTATAGATATGCCACTTATTGGGCTATTTGATATAACACATAGCACATGGCATAGTGTACACATTGTATATAGTGTATTACACATTTTCCACACATTGTGCTATTTTCCAATACGAAACTTAGAAAAGGGTATCTTTTTGTACACATTGTGCTACATGTATTACACATGCTTTGTGCTAGAAGCACGTTATGCTATGCAGGTATATTACAAGCTCAAAGAAAGTTAGATTCAAGAAAGGGAAAAAAAAAAGATACAATAACTCAATCAAATTGAATATTCCAAGTAAGACATTAGTTTGATACCATGGGATCTTGCCTTTGAATCTCTTAAGTCCTTTACAGACATGTGCTTGGTATGGGTTGAATTTGTGAACTGCCACTCTAGTTGTGGAACAATATCAAAGGCCTTGCCAGTACTTTGGTGGGAACTCCACTTTTTGTACCAGCAAGCAAAAATCTTGGGAATGCTATAAATAAAGTTTGCATATGCTCCAATATACATAAGCCTCCTCTAAAGAGTATGGTAATGGGTAGATTAAAAAGCAATCCATCTCAAGTTTGGAACATTCTTTGGACCATGCTTTAAATGCAATGGTTTTAGACACTTTGCTCAAGACAGACATATGAATTGTGCAAACGGATGATGAGTGGTGTGACAGATAAGGTGCATGCAACCTCCTACCTCGGGGGATTCACTCTATATATGAAATGGTGTGCCCGTTCAGCTTGCACTCTAGCTACTCGTCCAATTTTGACCCATCTAAATTACTCAAAAAACATGGTTATAAAGTTGTGTTAGATTCTCCGTGTAAATTTTCATATATACAAACTCTTTATAGCTTTCATCCGTCAACAAATGAACTATAATCACAAAACAAGCACTTGATACAAAGTAGTGTTAGTTCTTGCATGTATCTTTGTAGCTATTCACTCACAATTTCAAGGGCAGACTCTTTTGGGAAGCCATAATTTTGAAACACAAAAACTTCCTCTCATTTTTCCCCTTTTTTACTTCTCCCCCCCATAAATATGATACTCCCTCCCTTATTTTTAAGCTTGGGAGATAAATTATCGGGGGCCTGCCTCTAACTTATACGCTTATGTAACTTGTAAAAGAACCCCCTTCCCCTGCACTTACGTGGTGCAATAAGTTTTCCATGGTAAATCCCCCAGGCCTCCTACATAGAATGTACAATTTTACCATATGAGGTCAAATTTGAAAAGCAAGGTGGAGGCAGACACATTGAAAGAAAGAGAAACAACTGAACTTTTGAACATAGGCACTCATTCTTAGAACCCTCAAGAAAGCCCTACATCTGAGCATGAAACAACCGATAGCATCAAAAAGGCCATGCCTAGCTTCCAATTTTGTGCATTTCTTATGAAGAAAACATCAATGAACCTACTCAAAAAAATTCCCTACACTCTACCCCAAGAAAAGAGGACCAAGGTTGGCAACGATCTCTATGATCAAATGTGAGAAAATTAAAACCTTGGCATGCATCACTTTCCATTATAAGGAGAACCCTCCCGAAAACCAAGAAACTCCCATTAATTTGGGGAACTTCATTGAGGTGCTTTAGGGAATCCAAAGGACTTGAATAGCTTAGCCTGGTCCACTCCCCAGTTGATTATTGATGAGGCATTCCATACTAAGGTTGAAAGCACTCCTTAGTGTGATATGAAAGAGGAAAACAAAAGGGAGTGTATGATAGAAGGGTCTCCAAAAGTGGAGGAGTTTTTCCCACTTTCCCAATCATGGATGGACACTAGTTTTAGTCCTATAATGTGAAGGGCATCAAACTGGCCAAAAGGAGCACTCTATTCTAGAGGAGGTAAGAAAACCAAGAACACCACCTTGATGCAGCTAGTAATCCAAGAACACCACCTTGATGCAGCTAGTTGCAAGAAGCAAGGGATAGGGAGTACACAGGTGTTCTATAAGGATGGCCCATTTGGTTTTAATGGGGTTCTCTCCATTGTTAACAAGGATCTAGAACTGCAACTAGTGCTCAGACATGCCTCAAGGAGAGTAATGGGCATAAGAGCTAATTGGGAAGACCAGTTTCTCACATGTCTATGGTCCTTGTGATGCCAAGGGAAGAGCCAAACTATGGGTGGATTTGAGGGATCTACCTGTAGAAGGAGACTAGTGCATCATGGGCATCTCAATATGGTTGAATCTAGAAAGGGAAAGACAAAAATTGTTTGCAGATGACTCATTTCTCTTTATAAAAGACAACCCACAAATGCTAAGAAGAGATCTCAAAGTTGTCCAGTTATTTTCTATTGCTTTCGGCCTGCAATGCACTGTATCAAGAAATCAAGATTGATTTTTCTCTTTGAAAGCAACTTGTTTGGCCCCACCACATGGGCAAGAGAAGATATCGGAAAGAGCATTGTGTTCATACACCTCAATGTTGTAGAGAGGGAGGAGAAGAGTAGACACATAGAGTGGGTGGAGCACAAGTGAGCATGATGATGCCTCATATCTCCTTGTTCTATTTTTTATTAATAAATAAGGATAGATGGCTAGTAGTGAGCATTGGCCAATCGAAATGAATCTCAACAATCTACCACACTTGAAGGAGAAGATGGGTCAATTGGCCTATGTATGTACAACCTATATAATCATGAAGCATTCTAGTGGATTCACCCTACACCCTACACCCATCATCTCAATGCAATGGCCAATCGAAATGAATCTCAAAAATCTACCACACTTAAAGGAGAAGATGGCCCAATTGGCCTATGTATGTACAACCTATATAATCATGAAGCATTCTAGTGGATTCACCCTACACCCATCATCTCAATGCAATCTGCAAATTTATTTGAGAGTAAGCTCTTTGTGAGAGCATCTAGGGGTTTTTCATCTGTGTGAACATTAACTATCTCACTATGCTTGCTAGCCAATATGTCCTATAACCATGATACCTGACCTCTATGTGTTTTGACTTGGAGTGAAACATGGGATTCTTTGCTAATGCAAAATCACTCTAACTATCACAATGTAGCATTGGAGTTTGATAAATGCCAAGGTCTTCCACTAGATGAGGTAACCATAAAACTTCATTTTGCTAGCCCCAAAAATTTCAAGATAATATGCCTCTATGGTGGAAGACAAATTATAATCCTCGAGACATTATCTACATGACACAATTACTCTAACAAATAGAAATACATAGCCAGATGTGGATCTTCAACCAGGGATTTAATATTTACGTAATTACCAAAAAAATTGTGTGATCACAAGGTCTTATTGACATATTCACGTAATCACACTTGACATGATCACAAACAAGCCAGTTAAGAGTAACCTGGAAACCCACAAACAAGCCAATTAAGAGTAACCTGCCGGCTCATTAGGAAGACGGAATAGCCTGGCGAGGCCGCAAAACAATATATATAGGGCCCCGATTGGGCCCATTGGGTGTTATTCTTTGAGCCATTGCGAGCGAGAGAGAGAGAGAGAGAGAGAGAGAGAGAGAGAGAGAGAGAGAGAGAGAGAGAGAAAGAGAGAGAGAGAGAGAGATGACCACCTTCACAGGTATGTCAAGAGGAGAGAGAGAGAGAGGGGGTCATGTGGGAGCGGGATCTGCATCGCAATGCACAGCATTAGCGGAGTACTTGACCACACGACCCGGGTATGTGTTGTGTGTGTGTGTATGCGTTGTGTGGTAGCGTGCCTTTTGTCGTATTGGACGCCAATCGATACCTTACCACACAATGTGAGTGTGTGTGTAAGCTGTTCTACAGAATAGTGCTTATCACGGGGGCATCAACTCGGTGACGTGGAGAATATGGTGTCCTTGTGGTAAGTATTGGCTCACTGTCTAGGTTCTACGTCGGTAACGTGACGATTCTAGTATTCTTATGGTGAGTCAACTTCCCTTCCCTTTCATATGGGCATCAATCGGTAACGCGGCTATATGATGCTCGTATGCAAGCCATTATTTCTCTTTAGATTCGGACGGCACACTCGGTAATGTGGCTAATTGAGCGTGTTTGTTAGACGCGTCTGTTTTTGCATAAATGTGATGTTCAGGTCGTTAACTCAGCCGTACAAACGCCATATAACTAGTATATGCATGTGCAATTCTTTTTTTAAAGTATTAAGTATATAAAATACTTAGTCAATAACAAATTCATGAAGAGTATTTCATGTACAAATGTTTGAATTCTTAGATATTTTTGTTTTTAAGTGTTCTTATGAAAATATATACTAGCTAATCATATTCAAAAGAATGCTTTATTCATCAATCATCATCCCTATTTTAAATGCTACATTTACATAATTCTATGTAAAAAAGTATACGCACACAATTTGCATGTTAAATATTGATTTTTATTTTTTTTGAAGAGCAAGACGTTCTTTGCAATTTATCATTGGTTTGTATTCTTTCAATGTTTTAAAATGAGCTAAATTAAAATCGGAAGTATGTACGTCACAATGCATGTATCTTCTAAGAGGCATGTTTTTTTGAATGAATCATGATAACGTGCAAAATATAAACTCAGGTCTTCTGTTCTATTAAAAAAAAATTGAATTGTTTTGCGTTTTTAACATGTTCTGTTAGATGTGGACAATTTTATTAGGAGTTACTTATTTTTATTGCATTTTACACGAGTAAACATACCATTTCAAAGTCAAAATGATTATCAACCTGAAGTGATATAATCTTGCATAATTTTTTGAAGTCTTTAACTCATTGTATGCTTTGTTTGAAATCGTGTGAGAGTGCACGGTGAAAATTCACAATTTTCATATTTGTAACCTGTATTGTCAACAGGGATTCGAGAATTTGACCCTCACCACAAGGTTAGGACAGTGTTGGGCAATATGAAAGTCTGTTGTAGAGACTTAAAGGAAGATATCCCTCCCACTTGCAATATGGAAAAATTAGAGCGCTGGGATAAATTATGGGAGGAACAGCAGGTCAAGAAGAAGCGAGTGAAAGCTCAAGACCAAGCTTCCTTACCGAAGAGATTGAAGATGGCCCAAGATGTGCAAGCGGCTGTGGGTGGCCGATTAGATGTCAGTGGCACCGGCGTAATCATGCGCACGGCATTGAATGCCAAGTGCAATCATCTGATTGGCATTCCCCACGAGGCCCTGGTAGAAGGTATAGGAGCATGCTCTTTTGGGGTGTGCACATTATACACCATTAAAGGTATTTGTTTCTTTCCAGAGCACATAACATATGTGGAAAAATGCTACAAAGGAGGGAGTGAGGCAGAATTTGATAGCTTTTAGACAGAGCAAGGAATGCAAACACTTCACTCCTCCATTGTAAGATGCATTGGCTTTACCAACGAATCTCCCCAGATCATAATCTTTCCATACTACAATGAGGACACTTTGGGGGACATGATGTGCCACTTGCCATTCACCCACGGAGCGTTTAGACGTCACGTGCATAGGTTACAACATGGATGGAGGTCATTGCCACTAGCAAATCAGCACTTACCAAAGATAGAGACCACGGATAAAAGAAGCTCTTGAGTAGATGCCAGCAATCTGTCACGCTTTAATTGATGGTGTTGCGGCTGCTCACTCAGTTGTTATAGTGCACAGCGACCTGCACCCTTTCAGCATAATGTTGGACTTTACTCGCAGAAATAAGCCTCACATTGGCATCATTGATTGGGGCATGATGCTTATAACGCCAGGAAAGTGTGTGTCAAATAATTATTTGCATGCGAGCGCTCAATCAAACTTTGCAGTTTTGGAGGCATAATCAGCAGGGGAAGGAGAGATTTCAAAGCGACCGTGGATTGCTCCAAAAATACATGATCCACGATGCGCTGATGTGTATACAAAATGACGAGAAATTTATACATTAGGTTATCTATTTGACATGTTGATAGACTTCTAGAGTGCAGCTAGAAAAGTTTATTTCCCAGAAGAAGTATTTTACCACCCCAATTAAGATGTCATTAGGGCCATTTAGACAAAAGTAGACTGTAGGATGAAGTTAAGAGAGCGGGAAACTAGAAGAAACACATCAGATGTTTTGATCTTTTTCAAAGACATACCCTAATCTTGTCCAACAACCACTTGTTGAACTTGCATCATCTTTTTACCCGGCCTGAACATTTTTGTGCTATACATTGGTCTTGTTGTTTGGGTATTTCATTTGTATTGAAGTTTATTATCGTTGTTTGGGGTGGTTCACCTCATTGAGTAATGTCTTGTATTTCAATCAAATCAATTGTTTTGTATTTCAATCAAATCAATTATCTTCAGTCATTTGTCTTGTGGTTCAATTGTTTTAATCAGTTGTGATTTTGTTTTTCACATCAATTGTGATCTGATTTAAGGGGCCTACGACGTGTTATGTAGTGGATGAGACCTGAGCCTTTGTGTATCTATGAGACTGTTGAATCGTGAGTATATTTTTGTCAATGATATTGAGTATTTGTCTATTTGTCCATTGAAGCTCTAAGATACTATGGCCAATGAAGAACAAGTTTCTGGTACGCAATGGAAAGAGATCAATAAATAAGTGACCAAGGACATGATCAAAACAATATGGCCATGTGAGGATACAGAGACAAGAAAGGACGGTGGAGATATCAAAGTGCCTCCACAAAGTGATCAAAAGCAAACACTGAGAGGATCTACTTGGAAGTTTATGGCCATCCACTGCACAATGCAAATTGTGCGTTATATTTTTAAAAAATGTTATATGTTCATGTTGTGCAACAGTGACTAGTAGACTTTTTGTCAAAGGAGAGAATTGTTGCCACCCATGATATCAGGGAGAGTTGAGCCACTTTCACTCAAGATGAGCTAGTATTGATAGTTGAAGGCACCAACCTACAATTAAAGAGAGAGGTAGATATTTACACGACACATCTGGAAAAGAAAGATGCAAAAATAACATGGCTTTCTATAGCCACCCAAACACCCCAACCATCATAGGTCCGGATGGAGAAAAGTATTCACCGCCTAAGACAAGATGTTCAGAATCTGACACAGCGAGTGAATCCTCTGTCTATACAAGGCACACACATTAGTCACCTTGTCATGCATTCAGATTTGGTCCCCTCGTCTACTTCGGATGCATCTTCAACTTCCCAATGTCTAGTTTGCTACAAGAATTTTGATGGATGGAGTGGATCCTATACATTGACATGTGTTCATTATTATCACTTCATCTGTTTAATTCGTCTAATGCAAAATAGTATCCAATGTGCAATATGTTCACAAGATATTCTACAAGGAATTTATTATATGTTTGGCATGGAAAATGAGTATAAATTCAAGCAAGCCCGCCAAGATACCCCTAGCACAGTTAGAAAATTGTTTGGAGACCAAGATGCTAGTTCTGAGCATAACAATTGAGATCGACAAACTATGTATAATCGCTACTATGAAGCATTGTATATGATCAAAACAATTGAATACAAGCTCTTTCAAAATTATTTTTGACACAATCTTCATTCTACTCTGAAGTTATATTGAATTTGTGAAGTTGTTATCTGGTTCCAAGTCTGAGTGTTGTGGGTCTTCTTGTAATTCAACTTCCACATCTATTATCATATTTTCTTCTATTTTGTCTATAGTGCATTGAGATACACCAACATTGAATTCTTCTTCGTCTTTGTTTTGACAATCATACAACCAGGTTGGCATTTTCTCCTAGTAGCCAACACTTTAGATGTGATGCAATATCTTTTCGTTGCAAAACATATACACTAATTTTTTAGCTATTTTTTCTAATAATCGTTGTGAATAGTGCTATGAACATACTTTTACATACTCCAGTTTCTCTTTGAACTTGAGTTTGTTGCACATTTCATTGAAAAAGGACGTAAGGTCGAGTAATACTCTCAACCATTCATCATCCACTACTTCCATGCAGGTTGCTCTTTTGTCATTTTTAAGTATACAAAATCATTTGCAAAAGGACCTTCTTTTAATCTAAATGCACTCATCTCTTTGATACAATCAATTCGATCCTGACCGTTGGAGTAGAACGTATTGACCATGTGATAGAAATCACTGACCACCTATGTATTTTACATCAGATTTAAATTCCAATACTCCGGATCGAGCATGTAAGCCACACTATGGAGTGGACTATGAGCACTCTTCCATATTGCATGAAAATACTTTGCCAAATTTCTTTGTTGTTTGTCAAAGAATGGTAGTTTCCACTCCTTCTCTGCTACAGACTCTTTTAGCTCCTCGATAATTTCAAGACTCTGTTGGACTAACCACCATGTCATCCACGTTTTACCCATATTTGACACCTTCTGATCAAGGTTACAAATCGCGAACATAACAGGCATCATTGCATGGTATGAATCCATT